>NC_090929.1:124762414-125369914 GCF_040938575.1 Ambystoma mexicanum
GCTTCTCACTTTTGTATACAGCCATGTTTTTAATATATCACTTTCACACAAAAAAGAATTGTTCTTGCATTTGTTCATGTGAACTTGTGAACTGTGACAAACATCCATCCCCAAAACCCATATCCACCCACCTCCACCATACCCAACACCCATACCCTCCCACCTCCTCCATCCTGGACACCCATACCCACCCACCTTCTCCATCTCCAACACCCATCACCACCCACCTCCCTTGGGCCTAGTGAACTAGTGTTGAGGTCATATGAGTCATGTTCGTGGTCTCTTGTCCATGCCAGCTTCTTCAGCAGTGTACATGCCACACTGCACAAGAAGTAGCACCGTGGGCTCCCAGCCAATGACCGCCCATTGGGGTGACAGAGGTGGAAGTCTCAGACTCCTGGGCCCAGATGTGTTGCGGGGTGAGGAGCATGCTGGAGTGCATAGATTCAGCAAATGGTGAAAATCTGTTGGTGAGCTCACTCACCCTCTAGGCAACAGCTGTGTTTGCAGCAGTCACCTTTGATAATTGGTGGCACCGTTGGTCCAAAGCTCTGGTTATTCTCCTAGAGGAGCTCTGCACTGACTCTCTTATGGCCCCGCAGGTGCTGCACCTGCATCCCTGCCATGTTTTTGATGTTCATCTGATGGCGCTCTACGGATGGCATCTATTGAATGCTGCGACACAGTCTGTGGGCTAGGGAGAGAGCTGGGGCTGAAGCAGGAGGACCTGAACCAGTGTCATCTGCATCAGGTGCTCGACTTCCTTTATCCAGATCACCCTGTCAATGTGAATGGCTGTCTGCCTCAGGTGAGGGGCCTCTGGGCACACTTGTGTGGAAAGTGTCTATCTCACCACTTGGCAGGGCTGCTTTGGTGCTTCCGTGCTCTGGCCCTGGTATATCACTTCTGTTCTTCCTCTTTCTTTTGGCATGGATGGCCTGTGCAGGGGTAGAAGTGGTGGAACTTGAAGTTCTGCCACCAGAGGAGGTCCCCTAGGAAGTAGTGGGCCCCGCCGCAGCAACCGGAGTAGGCTGTGAACCTATTGGGTGGACAATGACACTCTGTCAGTCATCACACATACTTGTGTACGCAATGTAACATGATGAATGAACAAACATTTTGTCTGATGGGCACAGATGGTTGCAGGCCAATTAGAACGGATCATGCAAAGTAGAAGTAGTGTCTGCTGAGGATGTACATGGCACATGCATGGCCTCATTGGCTGTTCATCTGGTAATATGGATTTACATGTGGTGGCGCAGGGGTTAGATTTTGTCACTTGTACTTCTACAGCACAGTTGGGTGCTTATCATGGTTATATGGCTCACATGTACATTTCCCCTACAGTGCATGTGTATTTGCACAATATCTCACTTTCTCTTTCACACGCATGTGGTAGCAGTGCCTTTGTACACATTGCCATGTGGTTGGCCATTCCCCTGTTGCTCACAACCACCTATGCTGGGGGAAACAGGCATGGGATGAACTTTTGGCCAGTGGAAGAGGGAACATTCATACTCAACAGCATCACCTTGGCCGCTTGCTCCCACTTCTGCACTCCCAACGCCCTCTATCGGTTCCATGTGGTGGATGATGCTGGTTTTCTCCTCCCATGGGGTCAGGACAAGGGGCTCGACTGTGCCTCCTCCTGTGGAAGAATTCTCATGACTGTACTTAGCAATACGGCTGTGGACCTTGGCCTTCAGATCATTCCAATGCTTGCACCAGTCCTCACTATCCCGTGGGACCCTGTCCACGGCTGCAACCTTATCCTTGATGCTGGACCAGATCACAGCCTTCCTCTGGCCAGAGGTCCTCTGGTGTCTGCTGCTAGAGAGCCTATCAGCATGAGCAACTACCTCATCGGCAAGCACCTGAAGCTCACACTCGCTGAACGTCACCTTGTGCATCCTCATGTCGGGCACCTTGGCTTTGTCCTTTTCCTGTGCCATGTTCCCTGGGACTCCTGTCTTCGAATGGCAACAGGAAATGGGAGGTTCAGGGTGGATTGGATTTTTAAAGATGGTTACTGCCACATCTCCCATTCCAGCAATGATGCTTTTTCCGCCTGAGCAATTACTGCCAGCGGTAATTCTGCCAGTGAAATTGGCACAGAGTTGACAGGCGGTAAGGGTCATTCTGATGATGCCGGGTGGATTTACTGTCTGAACTTGATTTATGGCAGTAATTCCTCTGGATGGAATTACCATTGCCGCTGATGGTGTGTGCGCACTCCCATCAACTTGTAATGCAGCTGTATTTCTGCCGGTCACCCCAGCCGTCACAGTAATTCTGTCTGGCCGAATTGTCGCCATCATCACCGCACAACTCGTAATGAGGCCCTATGTTTTTGTCCCAATGCTAAATACACTTGAATGGGTGCAAGGTTTCTGTGATATTCCCACTTGACACTTGCAAATAACATGCACCATTTAGACTATAGCCACACAATATGCAGAGTTGCTCTAAAACATAGATAAAAAAATCGAATAGACTGGGAACCCGGTGCCCGGTGTTCACTGGCTGTCAATCAAATGTGAATTAAAATTCCATGTGCACGATTTATAGAAAAAGTGCATAGACACTGCAAAGTACTTATTTTAAATTTTAAATGTCAAAGATATTTGTAACGCGCACCGTCACCAATGGTGTTGGTCCCCAGGCGCTCTGGCGAATCTGCATACGAGAAGGTGGGATGGGTTAGTAGGGTCAAGAGGAAGTAGGATAGGCCCCACTGATCGACATACCTACCAGTGCAATGTTGATGAACAACTCACCTCAAGGCCACAGGGTTGTAGCAAACATGAAGTGCACTGGCCACATATTCACTTAGAACTTGAACAACTGGTAGCACTACTGCAGAATCCATGTCCGGAACTCATCACGGGACTCTGTGGTACATCGCACTCAACTGCACATCAACAGGACTGCATAACATTCCAACAGCAACACTGTGACCACACCATGTACATGTGACATACTAATGAAATGCAATGCAATGAACGCATCAGTCTGCCCATGCGCCGATGCAATGGACTCAAAGCGCTGCATGTGAATGCCCATAGAGGCCCCAAGTCTGAGCCATCACAGATTGTACTGAGTCACATGTAATGTGTGTCTGCATAGTAGCCCGTACAAGGGAGTTAAGGAAGTCAGTGAGGTAGGCATTCAGGGGTGGCAAAGCCCCCACAAGTGCCACAGGTCCAACTGGCATGTGGCTCTGTGATGTGTAGGCTTTCTGAGAGTGCGAGAGTCAAGAAAATTGACAATGCACAGGCAGACAAAATAACAAAGAAGCGCAGAATCCTGCATGTCAGTGGCTGATGTGCAGCTTGATGTGAGACCAGTTTGTGGCTGACTGCAGATGTGTGCGGCTGGAGGGACTATGCTTTGTGAGGGATACAGCTGCCAAAGAATGAGTGCACAATGGATGAGTGCACCAAACACATCCACAGTGAGCCACCAACCCACGTGACAGTCATAGTTGAAATGCAATACAGAAAGATAGTTAAAGTCATTTTGCACATAGACAAAAAGAAACTGCAACAAGTGTGTGATCATGAAACATAAAACTGTATTACGAAATGCGCACAACAAAAACAAAACGTGGGGAAGGGTGAAATGTCCAGGGATGAAAGAAAAACAAAATACAAAATGAAACCTAACACTAAGAACTATGTAGACAAGCAGGGTGCCAACATATCCTGCAAAGCGTCCTCTAGGGCAGTCACATTCATCATCTTTCTCCTGGAGGCGGGGCTCTGTTCTTTCCTGGAAGTCTTGCAGGACCTCTCCTCCTCCCCCACATCCCTGCAAGCGTCCTCCAGGATGGCCGCCTGCCTCAATGCCTGCCTCTCTGACACCTCTCCCCTGGTCCTTTCAGTCCTTGCCACCCTAGCCCACTGTTTCTCTGCCATCAGCTTCCTACTGAAATGTGTCTGTATGCACACCAGATTACGGAGCCGCCTCCTCTCCTCCTGCCAAATTCCAATCATGTCCTGCTTCAATTATTTCCTCTCTGTAGAATGGCCCAGCATGGAGTACCTCTGGAAATTCCTTATATGCTGCTGCCTGGTGGAATGCAAGCTGTGAAGGTACCCCCACCATCTGGATGACACATATTGGGGGGCGCAGCGTCCACACTGTCCCAAAGTGCCAGCTGTCTGACCACTGCCTGTCCCTGTGTTGGTGCCTGGGCAGGCACAGTGACCACCTCATCTGTCACACGTGGAACTTCCACCAGAAGCAGGGACATACTCACCACCAGACCAAGGGGTGTGGGTGGGATTGGTGTGCAGGAGCCATGATGGAATGCAGCAAGGAAGGCCCGTCCGCCTCACCAAACCAGCCGGCAGGGCCCGCACCACTTCTGGGGTGGCCTCCTTGGGCACAATGGCGAGCTCTGTCTTGGTGGAGGCATCCACAAAGGCAGTCACTGCTGCAGCAGATGGACCAGGGACAGGTTGTGCAGCAACCTCCATGGTGCACTGCATATCGTCGTGACCATGGCCCACAAGTGCAGCCTGAACACCCTCATGGATGCCCCCACCAGACCTTGTGCGCTGGCCTTCAGTTGCCTCCTCCATCAGCACCACCCCCATCTTCCTGAATGACTCCTCCCTGCATGGCTCTGCTGTCCCCGCACACTATCCCACAGCCACTGAGGAGTCCCCCACCAAAACCACTCCTGGAAATTAACCCGAGCAACTCTGCCTGAAGGAACTGGCACTCCCTCAACCAACTCTCCCTCAGAAGAGGTGGTGTTAATGGGGGATGGCTGGGATGTACACCTGAGTCTGGTGTCCTGGTTGCTGCCATTCCGCTCCATAGCAAGGCCCCTGCCCTCTTCACGAGCTTCAGCAACTCTGGAAAATGGGACAAAGAAAAATTGACATCAGTCATTATTGTCAATGCATGTGTGGCATACACGACATCAATAGTACCGATCATGCTACACACACACACATCCAACGCACATGCCCATGCAATCTGCATGACTTCTGCCACATGAGTGTAGTGTCAACGATGTTTAAGGAAGGCATTGTTTCAACAGTAAGACAGACACAAATGACCACAATTCAAGGGTGTTTATTGAACTTCAATTGAGTTTGAAAAATGCCTATCTAATTCTAAATCTAAAGATGGGAGCAAGCTATGACCATCAAATAATAATAACGCAGTCCTAGTGGTATCTTGTCAAAATAAAAGGGCCTACTCTCGGGAGGATAGCTTAGGGTCTTGGGAGGATAGCTCAGGGGCAACGTGCTCACCTTGGAAGCAAGACGACATGGAGAAACACAGGTTCGATTCCCTGTGTCCGCGCTTAGAAACCTCTGGGTATTAAGTGCGTTATAAATAACCTATCATATCATAAACCTATTGCAATTCCTTACTTCTAAATGCAAATAGTGTGGGGAACAATGTTATACAAAAGAAAA
The DNA here is from genome assembly GCF_040938575.1 of Ambystoma mexicanum. NCBI lineage: Eukaryota > Metazoa > Chordata > Amphibia > Caudata > Ambystomatidae > Ambystoma > Ambystoma mexicanum. The sequence continues at coordinate 124,767,853 of NC_090929.1, forward strand.
GTGTTCAAGAAATGATATGTCAGGATATTCAAGCCGTTGGATTCTCTTCCCCACGTTTTCAGCATGGGATAAGGAGGCACACTCAAGCTCAGCACAGTCTCCTGCTTTCTAGCAAGAGGGGGAAGTTCCTGACTCCAACAACATGGCCTTCTGCGCCAAAGTCTCTTGGCCTTCCAAAGTATCTTTTCTCAGGTGATTTACTGTTCACCTCGGATGCCCTTCTGCAAGGTTCAGATCTACTTTAACGCAAAGTTCTTATTTCACATATCCAACTTTTTCTTAGGGTTTCCACATATCCAATTTCTTGGGTGATTCACGGTTCACTGTGGATGCCCCTGTGCCGGGCTCAGATTCGTTCTAACACAAAGGGCCTCATCACGACTTTGGCGATAACCCTTAAATCCGGCGGTCGTGCTATTACTGCCGGATTTAAGGGTCCGCCAAATCAGGACTTCGGCGGATTTCGCGGCAGCTCTGAGCTGGGGGGAAATCTGCTGAAAATTCACGCTATTCCCACCGGCGGGAAATCCGCCGGCGGTAAGAGCGCAAAAATTCCCCATTGAGCCAAATGGGGAATGGGGCATTCCGAAAGGGCTCAATGGGGAATGGGGATTAACATTACTGCCAAACTCGTGATCCGGCTCTATTAGCGCTGGGGAGTTCGGCGGTAGGGCTAATACCGCCGGCAGTAATACCACCAGCATTACCGCCAAAGTCGTGATCAGGCCCAAAATCTTCAATTAGACTCCCTCTGCCGGGCTCAGAACAATCTATCAATTGTGACACACACTTGCTTTAACACAAAGTTTTCAATTGATCTCCCTCTGTTGGGCTCAGGTCAGCTTTATCTATTTTGTCATCAACTCTCTTCACTGTATCAACATCGAAGACTTTTGACATTGCACAGGATTTTGCTTGACCCATTGCAGGACCACTTCGATTCACAATCCTTTGCCACTCTTTCACTTTTGTCAACTCTCAGCTGGATAACTTACAGAGACCTTCAATTGAGCACGCACACAGTGCCAGACCACTCTGTCAAAGGTATTGTATATCTTGTTTTCAAAGTTCAATCACTCATCTGCTATTCAGCTTTACTTGTGTTGGTTATCACATGCATTTCATACAATGTTCATTCCAGTGCTCACCATACAATGTTACCGCTTGCAACCTTGGCTTCAACACAGGCCAGTCTTTTATCGGTCTCCCCAACTCACTGGCTGTGTTGATTTCACTGATGATGCTTTGTTGTTGGAGCCAAGGACAGTACCACAGCAGCTGTTGATCCTTCCCGCCTTGATTATCGACGCGGGAGGGCCCTGGGTACCTCCAACACACAATGCAGGATTCCTCAGCCTGATTTCCTGGTCTTACGGTTTGTATTCTCGAGGCTTCATGAAAGTAACAGTTCCTTGTCAAAAAAGGTCAAGGGAACTTCCCTCCTTGTGATCCCCTTCGGTTTTGCTGTCTTTCTCCTCTTGTTAAACTACCATTTTGGAACTGCTGCTTCCTCATGTGCTTTGCCTCGCTCAGAGTGTGCTCTCATGCTCTGCCTTTTAGCCATGTGGGCAAGTGTAATGGAAGTCAGGTGTGCGTAATGGTCAGTAATTGGCTGACCCTGCCTGACCATTGTATTGGTAATACACAGAGAGGGATGTTCCTATCAATGGTTAGTTCGAAGATTATTTAGTAATTCTTTATACGAAATCAATTTGTTTTTACAGCATCTTGTTCAAAGAACTTGAGATTAGGTGAATATTATTTGTCTTTATTCAATCAAGCATTTTAATTAGTTTGAGCATTAGTCTCAATTCACGATGTGCATAATTTCTACACAATATTGCAGCACGATTCAACAAAGGCTTGCATGCCAATAGTATTACAAACGTCTAAGAGTGATAGGCTGGTGCGAGTAACAGAGGATACATTATTTAAAAAAAACACAACAACAACACAAATAAAGTGACACAGAGTATCTAAAAAGTTGCAAAATTAATTTTGCGGGTAGCCCAGGATCGACGCAGGGTGACTGCGTTTCGGCATCAGTAAATTAGCTGCCTTCGTCAGGACAGGACTCACTCATGTACATATAGAGAGTAAAAGATATACATAAGGATACTAGACTAATAACTAGTGTGTGGGAATAGCACCTAATATAAAAAGACAGATGCATCCATAGTTAGGCCACTATTCTAAAACTCACCAAGGCGTTTTCACATCCTAGGGAATGGTCTATAGTAGGCACAGTCCTCAGCATAGGATCTTTAAACAATGTGTTCTTTACTTGGCCATCTTCTGCAAAGATGACTACAACCCAAATATAGGCCACTAGGTCCAAGAAGGGACACCCTGCAGAAATGTAGGAGCCTCCACCCCAAGACACAGAAGAGGAGAAGTGTCCACACAGGAAGAGGTGCTTCAGTGAGCTCCAGATCCTCGCTGACTATGTTAGCAATCACCATCATGAGATGTACCAGCATGCAGGGAGCATCCATACAACAAATGTTGCATTGGTAGGATGGCACAGGACTATCAATGCCTTAGGTGTGGAGAATCGCACTGCTGAACATGTCCAGAAGCGGATGGGATGAATGATCTCACGTGATGGACCAAGCATAAGCTCAGTGTCAACCTGGCCTCTGCACTGGCCACTGGACGGGGGGGGGCACCAGGGGAGGAGCAGCTGACTCCACTTGAAGAGGCCACGCGTCAATTCATCACCATTGAGCAGGTGCAAGGTGTTTTGGTGCGCAGACCTATGAGGACACATCTGGTGAGTGGTATTTTGTATGAACAATAATGGTTGACCCACCCATATGTGTGTAGCAGTACAGGTGATTGCACCTGTCAGCCATCCTTGGGTAATGCATGTTTGCTACTGTGTAGACCTCTGCCACATGGCCGTCATTCTGGAGGGTTGCTGTGTGGTTCACACGTGTGGCACATGTCAGTGTGAAAGTACACATCCCTGTCTGCTAGCCTTCACAGCTGTGCCAGTACTTGCATGGAGGGTTTCAAAGTCTGGAGTATGTGCAAATTTGTATACACCATGATGTGCACACCTGAAAGACACAGATCACCCATAGGGCACAACTCTGTCAGCCAAAAAATGCAACACCCACATGTATCGATCTTTCCAACATTCTTGTGGCTTGTCTCCTTGCATTGTACATCAAGTACATGCAATTTAAGTCAAACACACACATAATTTGCTGCTGAGTTGCATGTTTGTACCGTCACCTGCTCTTATGAGATGCCTTGTCTGAATGCATATCCAAGCTGCCTGCCATGACACATTGTGGTTTGACCAGCCTGCTGGGGTATTTTTGCCCACAGACCACTGCCCTGCACAGCATGCATTCTGTAGATGCAACTCGACTTATAATGTTACAAGCAGCAACACTAGATGAAACATTATTTAAAACAGGTGATGGTGGGTCATCTTGCCAATGTGGCCAGGCTAGTTCTCTCCAATTGAAATGTCTGTAGACAGCCCATGCAAAAGGTTACAGGCATGAATAATGTTGATGAGTTTGAATGTCTGCATTGCATGTCATGTGTGTGCATGGTTGAATATAAAAATGTGAATTCAGTACATATTAGAGTCACCAGTTGAACTTGAAAGGCCTGTATGTGTTCATCAGTCGATGCATGACAGACCCATGCCTAGTTCCACGCATAATTGCGGATGGCACTTGCTCAAACATTGGCCTTCTGTGTACTTGAGATGTGCATACTTCTCCAGACATGTGTAAACTGTTTGAAATGTAATGATATGGCAGCTATTTCTCAGATGTGGCATGAGGGCTCTGTTGATCCTTGTGTCATGGGATCTGAACATGAGCACATGCTGGTTCTCAGTCCGTGCATGCCCAGTAAAGAATATTGACGAATCATTGTAGGAGGATGCTCATAGACAGGGACTGATGCTCCAACAAAATCACCTTTACAGGATGCATGAATGTAACGGCATGGGCAGGATTGGGGTGTGGAGGTTCTGCATGTCAGCAAATGACACACATCCGTTGCTTACAGTTCACTGTGTGCCAAGTCATGATGACAGATGTATGGGTGTCCAGCCATTTTGTGTCGGTCTGCACTTTGATGTACATGTGCATGTTTGTCAAGCACATGATTCAAACTGTCTTTCTCTATCCATGTGCAGGTGATGATGCGGCAGATACAGAGGAGGAGGAGGAAGAAGAGGTGCTGGTACATCAGTCCACCAGTGGAGGCTATGGTGTCCTTCACCATGAAAATCCACAGGTGCTTCAGGCCATTATTAGTCATGCTCCTGCCTCTTAGGATTCTTCTGATTCTGCTGATTCTGATGCAGAACCTTTTAGTGGATGACTTGCAGAGGTAGAAGGTGAGTGCCCCAATGGGCAGAACAGATGGGGCAGTTGAGTGTGCGGCAGTGCAGCAGGCTTCACATGGCCGGTCAGTGGCAAGCCCCATGTCTGCGGTGGTCATGGCTGCAAGACCTCCCTCCCATGAGTTGGTGTCAGGTTCTGGGGCTGATGTCCAACTGATGGTTGAAGACCTGCAGCCACTGACAGGGGCAGAGCAGCAACATGCCTTGTCCCTTGTATCAAACAGCCATGGGGCCCGCACACATGGTGGACGTGTGCATGCTGCAGAGACAGTTTGGGAGCAGTAAATGTTGCGTAGCGCCATCCGGCATGGTGATATGTTGAGCCCTACTGTAGAGTCCATAGATCGCATGGCCGAGGACATGTCCATACCAGCGTCCCCGGGATGCGCAACAGCAGCAAAACGTGTGGTCCACAAGCTGCTCCCACAGACTTTGTGTGGAGACCAACATCAATGGCCGACGGGCAGATTTTAAGTGTCTGCAGGAGTCCTTGCATGCAGATGCTAGGGAACATAGAGAGGCCCTGAGGGGTTGGCATCTCGTAGACCCAATCACCGTGAGATGGAGAGATTGAGGGCTTCACTGCATGAAGAGAAAAATGTCTTGAGGCAGACCCTGTCCCAGCAACTTGATGCATAACTAGTGAGCGCACATACAGACTCTGTCGCTATTCGGGATAAATCGCATCGTGACCTCACCATCTTTGTGGTGCTGGTGCATACATCCGTGTAACAGCTGGCCCTGTCCAATGGAGACCAGTCCTTGGTACTGTGTGGACTGGATCCACCGGCACCACAACTACCTGCAGATCCACCACTGGATGAGGACTCAGTACAACCACGCCTTCTCAACCACCTCTGCTGTAATGTTCATGAGCCCATGGATGTATTTGTATTTGTATTTATTTTTTATTTTATTTTTGTGGTCCAATCATGTGGATATGGACACGCACCCTCCTCCTTCCCTCCTCCAGGGTGGACATGTATCTACCGCCAGTCCGGGATGGATATTTCTTTTATCTTTTTTTAACCTGACCGGTGTGGTCGGATTTTAGTTTGTTTTGCCCCTTTGATCGGGATGGACACCATTTTCTCATTTGTTCATATGCCTGTCCAGGATGGAGGCATGTCTTGTTTTTCCCCTGTCCGAGATGGACCATTTTAATTTTTTTTCCATACTTGAGAGATGTGCTGTTGCCCTCTCAAGGGAATAATGAGTGAAGTACTGGAGATGCAGCCATGCAAAGTGGTGTGAACTGCCATAGTTGACTTGAGAACAACCGGATAACTTGTGCAGGTAACAATGGGTTGATGGCCTTTTTGCACATATGTGCAATATGCATGATTTGCTACTGTGGCTGGTGACATACAATGTCCCATGTCGTTGCATTGATCCTGATTCATCCAGTGACTGCACTCCATGGGAGGTCCACTCTTCACCTTTTCACCTCCCGAGTCCTCATGCCCTCTGCCAGGGACTGGCCCTCCACTCACGAATGTGGAGGTGCAGTTCCGGTGGAAGTGATGAGGGAATCACATCAGGACAGCTTTGCCAGCAGATAAGGATGAGCACTGTCTATTGTGTTATATCTGTATTAGTGGTCACCACGATGCATTCTCACACATGCACTTTCTGCGGGTGTAATCATTTAGTCACTGTGAATGTCAGTGCCAATGTGGGTTTTTCAACATGCACGTGTGTGTATGTACCCTTCCGCATCAATGAGTTTACATTGTTTTTGAGGTTGCACTTCCACAATTGACAGCCAAATACTGGGAATGATATGCACTTATCACATTTGAGCCATTGGCAGTATTTTCCACGGTTTGTATCTACATCCTCATTCACGTCCTGCATTCTCTGTGCATATGCCACCCTGCTCCTCCCCCGCCCCATGTGTCCAATGGGCACTGCAGGTGTACTCCCTGTCCACACTACACTTTGACCTTGCCAGAGCCCATTCCACACCTTATCTGCTTACATTACCTGCCCTGCTACAATTCCACTTCTTACACACAAGACCATTGTCGGGTTTGCACATCCTCGACTGCTCCCATTCATGTCCTTGCGTCTGGTAACACAGATTTGGCCATTTGTCTCCATTCACTCCATAGGACAGGTTTGGCACACTTGGTGCATCTAGGGTTGTACTGGTGTACGCATGTGTACCCATGACAGACTTTACCTGTGTACCCCAATCAAGTCACTTGTTGTTCATTGTTGTTTTCGGTATGTTCTATCCAACTCGATGTATTGCATGACTTTGTTTTTGAATTATTTGTTGTTCAAATCCAGCACTGTGAGTGACTGTACAGTGTGTGTGTGTACATTGTGGACACATGCCTGCGATACATTGTCCACTCCTTCCAGCTTCTGTTCATCTGTTGTCCCTGTAGGTGTTGCAGTGCACCCTATGATACCTGCACAATTACTGGGACTGTCTAGTCCATGGTGTGTGGTCTGTTAGAGAGTGAGACAACAGCTGGGTATTGTTGTCATGTCCATTTACTGTGGAAAAGGGGGAATGCTGGTTGGTGCAGGGTCTAGAGATGTGGTTGAATTGACTTATTTTCATGGCTGCTGCGGACCTGGGTGTCTTTCTAGTTTACATGCCATGGTGGGGTGAGCATGTTGTTTTTGTGATGAGGAGCTGAGGACTGCCCTTTCACAGGTGGCTTCTGTTTCCAAGTCTGACTTTCCCCCTAGCCCACTATTGTCCTTCCTCAACCCCAACATGTGCTATTTTTCCATCTATGCGACTTCCAGACCCCTCAGACCATGCTGCATTTTCATGGTCTTTCTGTGTCTGTCTTACTCTCTTCGCCACCTTCTCTCTTCCCTCACCCACTGTGACAGCCAGCATCTCTCTCCCCATCTCCCCACCAGCCATCTCCCCACCAGCCAGTCTCCTCCTTGCACCATGATTCCCCTGTCCCACTCTCTTTCCACCCCACAGCTACACATTAATCACTCTGTGTCCTATCTCCCTCTTGTCATCCTTCATATCAGCTCCCGCACTTGTACTTCTACTCCCTATCCTAGACCATCGCCTCATCAGTTGGTGTCATTTTCCTCACCTGCATCCATGGGTGACCCAAAGCAACATGTAACACCTGGCAGAGTGTGTGGAAAACTTGTATGCCTGCAAATCATGGCCCCACTTTTACCCGCATCGGGGGGCTGACCGGCTCCTGTTTCCAGAGTGCATGTCGTGCTGTGCTTGAAATCTGTTTGCTTCACTGCCAGTGATTTCCCTGTTGGTGAGATTTGCTGTCGTAAGGTCGATAGTTTCTCACGCTCTGTTATTTGTACTTCTGGACATTGACACTGGGTGATCTCTGGCTGTGTTCCATACAGGAGTTGTCAAGGCTGTCCAATTTCTTTACTTCAATGCAATGCAAGTCTTCGCAAAATTAGAATGTTGTTTCAGGGGTGATGCTGTGGATGTGAGACAGGTGGGTATATTGTGCAGGTAAGTTGAAGGCGCTCAGGGGGGCACAGGTTGTGGTGTCATTAGTGGCAAGAAGTCTGCAACTGTGTGGGGTGTTTATTTTTTTACCTTGGACTGAGGTGAGCAGGTCTGGCTTCATGGATGTGGGGACAACGGGCAGGGTCGGACCGTGACAAGAAATAGACCCGGAAACCCAAAAAAAAGTGGCCCACCCCTTGCCTCAAAAAAGTGGCCCACCCCTCGCCTCATGACCCTTGTCCTCTGATGACATCACCGGACGTGATGTCATTTGACCCCACCCCAAAGTGACATCCCGGGAAGCGATGAAACATGACAAAACAGGAAGTGGCATCAAATAGCATTGTTCCTAAGTACACTACGAAAAATATGGTTATGATTTCCCAAGTTACCTTTGGATTTGGTGCGCATTACAAATAAAACAAACAAGCAAACTAATGTGATATACATTTTGTACAAGAATGGATCACCATATGTATCATTAATATCTGTGTGTATGGATCCATATTGCCAAATTACTGTGAATGCAAGCAGACGTCCAAGGCCAAATGATAATATGTTGTATAGCACTTACGCTTAAGCTCTTTTTTATCACCCAGCTTGTGTTGGTACTCATTTATCGACCTGAGAAGGATGAAATGCTGAGATGGCCTTGCTGGGATTCGAACCTGCAGATCAGACACACATCGCAGCAGTGAGCGCTCAACCCACAGAGCAATCATATCGGCTATAGTAAAATTATTCTGTAGTGGATACCATTAAATTGGTAACTGAGAGTAAACAGCAGACCAGTTAAGTTCATGTGCAGGTCTGGTGCAAAGTTGGCCGCTTGTCAAACCTGCATGCATCTACTTTCAGGCTTCAGAGGTTGGCAAAACAGGGAAATCAGCGCACTCACAGGACATCCCATACCCTGAGCACTCGTTACTTCATACATGCAAAGAAACATCCTGAACAGCATGCCAGGGAGATGGGAAAGATAGACACATTTGGGCCTCATTACAAGTTCAGCGGTAGCCTTGCTGGTAAAATCGGCAGCCTGCCACTGAAATAGCAAATTTTCCAGCTCTCAGGAATGGGCAATTACCGGGGTATTACAATTCTGGTGGACCCGGTAATTGCCCATTCACTGGCGGCAGAAAATATTCTTCCCCATTCCCATTTGAGCCCCATAAGGCTCAATGGGAATGGGGAGGACAGATGCACCGGTGCATCCGACATGCTCTACTCGCAGATGCCAGTCTGCACGCCAGGTCAGACCTGGCGGGCAAAAAGGCACCCGCGAGCAGAACTTGTAGTTTGCTGGTATGGTAACAATAGTACCGGCAAGCTTACCGGTACCGTTGTTACTGTACCGTCAAACTTGTAATGAGGCCCATTACAACAAAGCATTAATTGTGGCACAATGAAGTCAATGGCCACTTGATGTGCTATGGTCAAATATTTCTACACTGTACAGATGTTTTTAGGCTCAAGGATTTTGTCAAGTGACCGAGGACACCGAGATGGAATGTTTTGTGATGATCCTAACAGAGACAACGGCAGAACAAAAACATGCTATTACTGCAAATTGCGAAAGGCAAAATACATAGTCCGCAATGGATGCTTATTCTACTCTAAAATTGGTAGCATATCACTAATACTTATTTATCACTAATACAACCGCACAGCAACTCCAGGAGGCACTGTGACCCCTGGAGTGGCAGCGCAGTGACAGCCGCCAGCCCGGCAGCGGCCCAGGCCCCTCACCTTTGCATGTTGCAGCAGCATGTGAATGATGCATGCATCATGATTTATGATGCACAAATCATGCATGCTAATAAATTATCAAAGCAATGTAACATGTGTTAACTTGCTTTGAAGAATTATGCCTTTACAGGTGTTATTTTTATTTTCAAAAATATATATATTTTTTTCAAATTATTATTTTTTTTTAATTATTTTTTTTCTTCAGAACTGGCCTAGGCATGAGCAGAAACCGCCCCCACTCCCCAGGGATGATTTCGGCCCGGCCACCGGGTGATGGTAGATTGGTGAGTCTATGCTTGTTTTTGCATGGAAATCAGGGGGGCACTGGTTGCAGGGTAATTGTTGTGAGGTAGGCTTTCACTCTAGGGTGTTTATTGTTGAGTTATCCTGAGGTGAGCCGGTCCAGCTGCATGAGTGCAGGGAGGCATGTTGGTGGAAGTTTGGCAAGAGATTGCTTGCAGTTTTTGCATGTGTCTTGCCTGCCGCGCTGCATCCCATTCACTCAGCTTTGCATGGAATGGCCCTCATGGCCCAGGGTTGTAATGAGGGCCAATGTCTGCCCATGCTGCTAGTCCACTCCTGGTACTTCTGCCCCTTCTGGGGGTGCTATCCCTAGATAAATTCACGCACTGCACACCATTGCAGGCCATTTGGGGGATGCCAGGTTCACCACAGACACCAGGCACATGCCATTGGCCTGGTATTGTTGTTTGCTATGGGGATGTGTACCATGCATAGTACTCCGGCAGAAATGTTGCTGGCTGTTGACAGCTGATTAGTGCATTTCAATGCTCCGTTCAGTTCACAGCACATTGGTCCCCGTTCAGTCCAGTCCCTATGAACTCAGACTTCCCTTTATCTTGCCTGTTACCTACTTCTTTTTGTGTGGCAGTCTCCTTGACCTCCGCTTCTCAGTCCTTTCTCCTGGTTGCTTTTCTCTTTTATGCCAGTTGCCTCTGTGCCCTGCCTTCCTGTATGACTGCTGCCTCTTTGACCAGTTGCCTTCTGCCAGAGCCTTTCTTCACTTCAAATGATGAGATGTTTGCATTCCATCATCTGTTTTCTTCATCTGCTCCCTTGGGATTGTTTACTGCACTGTCCTGATGTCACATTAATCAGGGGATGCCATATCGTGGCATTGGGAGTGCTTTCAACAGGATCCTGGGTTGCCAACCTCTCAGTGATCACTATTTGGGTGTCCTCTTACTGTCATTCTGATTCCAGCCAGATCAGCATGTTCACAATGTCCCGTCACCAGAACAAGGGGTAAGTGGTACCTGCTCCTTCACTGCATGGCAATCAGGGGGGGCAGGCAGTGTAAGTGGTGTGGGTGGGGTGTGCACTTGCATTGGTCTATGGTGGGTGGGTCTGGCTGCTTGGTTGCAGGGACGCATGGTGATGGGTGGCTGGAGAGTTCTTGTTTGCATTTGTTGCCTGGAATTCAGGGGGGAACATATGTCAGTGTAATTGTGTAATTGGATGCATGGATGTGTTACCTGCTCTGACCTTGTGTTGTCTTTTGTATATTGAGGCATTCTGCGTGAGCAGATGTATGGTGGTATTGTGGAGTACAGTGCTGCTGGTTGCCTGCATGCGACACGTCAGCAGAGTAGGCTGGTTTGTGAGCCTACCGAGGGGAGGAAGGGCATCCGTTGAGATGCCCCCCTGGCCTCCTTCCTATCCTCTAAGGTCATCATTAATGTCTACTCTAATGGGACCGTCTTGGTCCAAGGCCCTCAGGCCAACCTCCATCTCTTTGATAGATGCTTTCTGCGCCTCATCAACTTCCTTTCTTCTTCTGCTGTCCCCTCTCCCCTTTCCTTGGCTACCTTGCCTTCCCCCTCCCTCTCTGCCCCCTCTCGGGCTCTCTCTACACTTCCGCAGGGCATACCGCTGATCTGTACCCCTCCCAGGAAGTCCTTCAAGGGTGGCAACCTTCTCCACATTGCCACTATTAACTCCTGCTCCGCTGTCAAACATTCCTCTGATTTCTGCCACCTTCTTGAAGAACTTGACCTTGATGTCCTCGGTCTCACTGAGACATGGTTTACGGCCAGCTCTGTCACCAGTTTTGAAACGCTCCTACCAGATGGCTACAAGATCCTCTCCACGCCCAGTCCCCAACTGCTCTGGTTGGGGTGTAGCCCTTATCTTCCCTGAGTGGATTCCTGCCTCTGTCATTCCTATGCAGGCCTAATCCTCTTTTGAATGCCCCGTCTGCAGGCTCTCTCTCTCTCCCCTAGCCATTCCCTTACTGTGGCTACTATCTATCGGCTACCTGGCCAGATTTCTTCCTTCCTCTCTGATTGGGCGGACCTCTCCTCCTCACTCATGGCCTCACCCACTCAACTCCTCCTTCTTGGAGACTTCAACATCCACCTGGACACCCCCTGTCACCCTCTGGACTCTTTTGCGACCTCTGTGACTCTCTATCACTCTCCATTCTCCCCTCTGGCCCGACTCATTCTGCAGGGCACACTCTTGATGTTCTGATCTCCTCAGAGCTTCCACTCTCTGTCCCTCTCTCCACTCCTCTCTCCTGGAGTGATCACTTTCTCCTATCCTCCCACCTCACCCTCCCTACCCTGCAGGCCAGGCCACCTCCGTCACTGCCACCCACCTTCTCGGTCTTCCAACCCATGAAGCGCGTGTCAGTTGAGGCTTTCGCTGCCACCTTCTCACCCCCTCGTCCCACTCTGGCTGACTCTCACCCTGACACAGCCCTCTCCACGCTCCACTATTCTATATCTGATACTCTTGATATGCTTGCTCCTGTTATGAGAATCTGCCTGAAGCCCAAAGCCAAGTGATCTCCTGGTATGACTCAGACCTCGTCACTCTAAAACACAAGTGTAGGGTGGCCGAGAGGAAATGGCGTGCTTCAAGCTCATTCTCTGACAAACTGGCCTGCCGCCTGCTGTAAAGGCAATACCGGCTCTCCGTCCTCTCCAAGAAGAGAGCTCATATCCAAGCCCGGGTCTCTGCTGCATCTAACAACTCGGCTGAACTCTTTAAAATCTGCAAGGAACTGGCCAATCCTTCTGCAGTCTCCACCTCTCCTACCTCTTCCCAGGCCCTCTGCACGGCACTGGCTTCTCACTTCATCTCTAAAACTCAGTACATCCTGTCCTCACTCTCCTCCTTTCCCCTCCCTCCCGTTTTTCCTGCTCTTCCTCTGGCCCTTCGGCAGCCACCCCTCCTGCCTCCTTCTCTTCCTTTCCCCTTTTCTCTGCAGAGAAGGTTTCTAGACAAGTCCGATCTATGAAAGTCTTGTCAAAACAGGTTCACCCCTGTTCCTCCAAAACTATCAAGGGCCACATCGACTCCCTGGCTCCTGCCCTGGCTGATTTCTGCAATCACTCCTTCGCCACTGGAGTCTTCCCTTACCCCTGAAGAACTCCCTTGTGCACCCTCTTCTTAAGAAACCCTCTGCCGACCCCTCCTGCCCAGCTAACTATCGCTCAATCTCCATCACTCCCTTCCTGGGCAAACTCCTTGAGAAACTGGCCATCTCCCAGCTAAATCTCCACACTGAATCTGTTTGTTGTCTTCATGACCATCAGTCTGGCTTCAGAGCTGCCAGAAGCACGGAAACTGCTCTCCTGAACATCCGTGAAGACCTACTCACCAACCTTGACTCAAACACCCCTTGCGTTCTCATCTTGCTTCATCTCTCTTCTGCCTTTGACGCTGTCAACCATGCCATCCTGCTCAACCGTCTCCGGGATCACCTGGGTATCACTGGGCAGGCTCTGGCGTGGCTGACTTCTTTCCTCTCCAACTGACCCTCCCAGGTCCAACTTGGGTTCTTCCTCTCCGACATCTTTTTCTCTACCTCTGGTGTCCCCCAGGGATCTAACCTCTCTCCCTGGCTGTTCAACCAATACCTGGCACTCCTTGCCGACTGCATCGCTGCTCTCTGGCCCAACTTTCAGTGCTATGCGGATGAAACCCAGCTCATTTTCAGGCTACCCTCGGCCTGCTCCTCTCCTTCCCTCATCTCTGACTGTCTGTCTGCCATCCAGGAGTGGTGCGCCGCCAACGACCTCTGCCTTAATGCCAGTAAGACTGAGATTCTACTCATTGGCACACCCACTCCCTCCTTCACTGCAGATCTCTGGCCGGCCTCTCTTGGCCCTCTTCCTACCCCCACCTGCAAGGCTAAAAACCTTGGGTCATCTTCGACTCTGCACTCTCCTTCTCCCCTCACATCTCTGACGTCTCTAAGAAGTCACACTACCAGCTACACCTCCTCAGACTATTCTGCCTTTCCTCTCCTTCCCCCAGAAGCTCACTGTCTCCAGAGACCTGGTCCGCCCCAAGCTGGGCTACTGTAACAGCCTCTGTCTAAATCTGCCTGCCTCTACTCTTCGCCCTCTGCAACTCATCCAGAACAGGACTGAGAGACTTGTCCTTGGCCTCAAGCCCAGGGACCGTATCTCTCCAGGACTGAAATCTTTGCACTGGCTCCCAGTGGCTGCGAGGATTAAGTTCAAAACCCTCTGCATTGTACACAAGGCCTTCTGGGGCCGGGGGCCTCAATACCTTCAACCCTCTCTTCCTAAATATCTTATTTCTCGAGCTCTTCGCTCATCCGCCTCCAACTCCCTCAGGGTCATTTGCTTCTCCAAGCAAAGAGTTGGTGGCAGATCAGTCTCTTTGGCAGGGGCCTCTCTCTGGACAGCCTTCCTGCCTCCCTGAAACTCGAGGAGAACCATCTCAGGTTCCGGAAGCACCTCAAAACCTTCCTCTTTGCTTCTGCTTTCTCTCCCCCTCTCCCCTGCTGAACTCCCTACTGTAACTGCACTGGTTACCTGGCCACCCTTTCTGATCCCTGTCCCAGACCACATCAATTGCCCACCTGGACTGCCCCCCTGGCAATCCCTGCGCTGGGGACTGTTTTCTGTACCCCTTCAGTCCCCCTACCAGCACTTACGCCTGCACGTCCCTGCACTTGCCACTAGCTGGCCGTTATTTATCTTATTTATTCCACTTTCCCATGTACTGCACTTTTCCCACTCCCTTCCCCCTCACACTTTTCCTTTCCCCCTTACCATGCACTTGCGCAATCTGAATGCCACCTGGCCTAGTAGGATCGTTGTCTGTCCCCTTTGTCCCCCCCGCCTCGTCACGCCTTGAAACACTTTTGTATAGACGCGTTATGAATGCCATATCATATCATATCATATCATATCATATATCATATCATTGCATGGTGAAGCTGCAGCAGGCTCACAAGGGGAAAGGTGTGAGGTGCGATGTACATCTTTCTTGTAGTGAACCTGTAATGTTCAAATTCTGTGTGACTATTTTGATACAGATGGGAATTGTGGGCATAATTGTTGTGAGGGAATGGGATGGCCACTATAGCTGTGTATTGTTGTGAGTCATGCATAGGGTGGCTAGGGCGGTCCACACAAGGGTTAAATGCAGAATTAAATGTGTGCTTTGCCTTCCTGCTTGTGTTCTCCTTTGTGTTGTTGGGGGTCTGCGTGCACTATTGTTGGTGGTGGCCATGTGACGGTGGTCGGGATGTTGTTGCTTGTGTTGTGTGCTTTGGTGTGTGCAACATGGTCACTGTTGTTTACAGTTGCTATGACTGTGTGAGTGTTTGTTGCAGTTTATTTTATGGCTATGGCCATGCACAGTTTGCCTCTCCTAGACACACATTCTCAGGGTTTTTTATGGGCACACAGGATTTGTCCCAAGACATCATTGAATGGCACCAGGGATGTGGCTTCACTGTGTGTGCTCCACAGGGACTGATTTTCCTGCGAAGTATGTTTGCACAAGTTGTTTGTGTGCAGCCTCTCCTTGTGTCCATTGACCAACCAAGGGCAAGGGTGGTGCCTGTCACTGAGGGCAATGACCCTCCTGCATATCGACTGGTATGCCATGCCGTGTGGCAACATTGTGCAGAACACATGCTGCTAGGATAATTTTACATGCTACTCGTAGGGCATATAGCAATGCCCCACCAGAGTGGTCAAGGGAGCGGAAATGTTATTTAAGCACCCCCCGAATGTGGGCTCCACTATGCCACTAGTGGCTATATGTACTGTATTGTATCTTACCTCAGCTGGTGTTGCCAGATTCATGAATGGCGAGATCAGGAATCTTGATAGCAGGTAGGCACTGTCCCCTGCAAATGTGTTGATGGTAGTTATTGCCATTTATTTTTCATGGTCAGTTGTTCACTGTGTTACATGAGTGCATGCATGTGTATAACACTTGATACTCACCTAGGAGCCAGCTGTTGGTGAGCTTTCCTGATGCCAGGGCCCGGTAGAGTGGTGACTGGCGGTAGATGTAATTATCATGTGTGCTTCTGGGAAAATTGGTGCTGACTTGCATGATGACTCCTTTTGCATCACAGATGACCTGCACATTGATGGAATGTCAATACTTCTGGTTGCCGAAAAAGGTGGTATGTGAATCGGGGGTGGCGGGAGGTATAGCGCAACATGTTTCCAATCAATTGCTCTAAGTACACATGGGAAATGTGCAACTGCATAGAACTCCTGGCACACTCTCTGCCTTTACTGCAGTGTGCGCGGCATGTATATGTGCCTATGCACACACACACATGATGAAGGCCAACAAATGATGGAGTCAGCGGGATTGTGAGGCAAACTATGAAAGTGGTGAACTGAAAGGAGCCTGTGGCTATGAAATAAAGTTCTGTCAGTACCTTTTTCCAGGGGAGTGAGGGCATGGGAGCAAACGGTGGCGGAGGTAAGGACTTCCTGACCAGGTCTAGTATGACATGGGTGGGAAACAGTACCTTGCATATACCTGGTCATCTGGCAACCCAAACAGCGTGATGTGTGCTGTGAAAATCCAGGGTCTCTGCATCCTTTTCCTCCTTCAGTGTCCATGCACGATGGCTCCCAGTATTTCTGCATTCATTGTGGTTGGCTGACATTGGAAAGGTGTGCATTGCGTGCTTTATATGTATTGTTTCCTTTACACATTGGACGTGCTTTGTCTTTGCGTGTAGTATCAGATGGCGGTTAGATCAGGAGGTTTGCGTGTGACTTTTCTCGACATGACTTTGCACAGGAAAATCCATAAATTTGGTTATGTTTGCGCTTGAGTGTGTGTGTGGTTTCTCTGCATGGCCCGTTCCTCAACATGCCCACGTTATTCCCCATTCTGTGTGAGGAATGGGGAATATGCATGTTCTGCTCCCTATTTATTCCTTGCATAGCCCCATCCCACACTTTGTGTGGAGTCTCGCACACAGCACTCGACTTCACGCACAGACGTGACGGGCCACCGCGAAGCCACGGAAAGGCACACAAAGTCCATTCCATGAATCGACAAAAGGAGTTTTGCATGCTGATTAGTTTGCAAAGTCACTATTCAGCACACAAAACAATCTGTAAACACTAGGCCCTGTGTCTGGTATAATACAGCCCTCTTGGCAGTTTACCATATATCTCGCTTTACCTTCCCAGGCTCAGTCGTCAGCTCCAGCCTTTAGCAACCTTTTTCCCATCAGCTCATCAAGATGCAAATGTGAGCAAGGGGGCGGGTCTTGCAGCTCAACAAACTAGAGCGCGCTCTGCCCTCAGGAAGGATTGGAAGCAGTCTTCCTCGAAGTTCTGGAAAGCCTTGAAGAATCCCCTCTTCCCCAAAGCGTTTAGCTCTTAGCCACCCTAATCTGGCAACCCCCTCAATGCGCTGATTGCAGCCTTAGACCAGCCATGCGTGCTTGCAGATCTCTAATCAGATTGTAGTCCTGTGGGTCTTTTCCCCTAAAAGGGTACTCGACCTCATGCCCTGTATTGGAAGATATCTGTAACAGTGGCGTGCAATGCAAACTCTGCAATGGACTTAGCTGCTTTTGGACACTCTATGTAGCTGTAGCTGTATCTACATGGATTTAGTAGGATAGAGGACTGCAACCTTTGGCTTTCCAGATGTTTCAGATGACAACTCCTGCCAGTGCTAGCCAAAGCAGCCCATTGAAAGGGATCATGGGAGTTGTAGTGCAAAACATCAAAAGTGCTGCATGGTGCAGAGCCCTGCTGTAGGATAAGGTCTTATGTTGATATTGATATTGATATTTTTTTTGAATCGTGCTCGTACACAAGTGTTCCAGAGCGCGACGAGGCAAGTGAGGGGAACAAGGGAGAACAAAACAATGATCTTATTAGGCCCAGTGACATTGAGAACGCGCAAGTGCATGGGAGAGGGACTGGGTTGTCTTAATTAATCTGAAATACCAAGAGTTACATGTACAAGGGATATGAATGACTAGAATGATGTCCCTCATCAACTTATCAGAAAGTTGTTCTTCTAAGAATTGATTTGGCGCTGATGCTCGGGTAAGTACGACTGTGTTGGCTCTTACTGTTTGTTGGAAAATGTGTCTGCACTTTGTTCCTGTTTCCCCCACTCCTTATTATTCAGTGACATATTTGGTTATCTAGTTTTTAATTAATATTTAATCCTTACAATCAGTGAATTTTTTGTTTGCCCTTCTCTCATCCGACCATCACTGTGCCCCCCTCACTTACTTTCCTGTTACCCCCATCCGACCCCCGCCTTTCCCATGCACTCTGAAACAGCCTCTTGCAATTTCGGGTACTACAAAACAGCAATGAAATAAAAAATTAAAGAGCATTAATAATGACACGATCATAGATTTAAATAAGGAAATGCATTTGTGCTGGTCTTTTCAAGATGTCCTCAATGTACAGTTCTGCTTGTGTGCTATATTATTAGTGGCGAAATTGCTGGCATTAATGCATTTTACAAAAATCCACATGCCATAGCACATTTATTTGAATAGACATATTCAGTCAAATCACTCAACCCTGCCCGCTTTCTGTGTTTTTGGTTCATACCAAAATCCCCCCTTCGGCTTGGAATTTCGCTGATTATAATTACCATTTAAAATCCTGTCATATCCCCCTGTGCTCCAGACCAGAGGGCACTTCAGATCACAGGACCAGCTGCCCCTGAACTTCAGCGAGCGCCAGGATCCCAAACTCAACCAAACATTGATCGGCCTTGACTGGGTGGGCGGCCGGCCTTGACGATAAAGGTAGCAGGTTCCGTGTCATTCTGGGGTATCACCGCTGTATCCAAACGGACTTTCCTTTTACAGCAAATCAAAATCGAGAACAAATGCCGGCGCCACCAGTTCTCCCCGAAGGCCTCGTTCATACAATTGCAGGTGAAACAGACAGGTAACATAACCAGAGGGAATTTGTGTCAAACCTGTAACTTATAGTTTCAATTTGTGTCAGTGATCAGGAGCTAAATCAATGAAATTTCATGTGTATATTTAGTAAACCAACATGACATTGTCATATTCCATTCCAGCTAATTAGGCTAGGACTAGCAAGCTGTATACATATGCCTTAAAGGGATGCCAGAAAATTGGGAGTTGGATGTTTGTAGGATCTCTGCAAGTAGGCAGCAATGAGATCCGACTGGTTCCCGATGAGTGAATCCCGTTCAAAATGTGATGTGAAATTATATTTCTCGTGTCAGCGAGGATAGCGTCAGCGACTTTTGACAAACGCGGCCGACATTTCCCGTCTCGAAGAGATGGGAGTCACCGCAGCGAGCTTTTTTGTGGAGCGCCTCTAATCACGGCTTCGTTTATTTCTTCAGATCAAAGATGTCACTTGAGCGCTCCTTGCTTAAGTGGGGGATCCCGGAGGTTTTCCATCTTATTCCTGGGAAAGAGAGATTGAGCTTCTGTCTTGTAGGACAGTGAGTGCATATCTGGAATATAAACAGAAAATTAGAAATGCTGTAAATTCACGGCTGGAATCTTATCTGTAAGGGATATTTCGTGTTCCCAAATTACGAAGGGCACTGCATCATTTTCTGAAACCTCACAGATGGCACTGAGTGGAACGTTTACATTTGCACTCGGATGCTACAAAAAGCCCCTTCCATGCAATTTACTTCATTTGCACTAGAAAGTGAAAACAGCAAGAGTAAAAAGCCAAAGGAATCACCTTTACACCTTTTTGCACCTCGTAGTGCAAATTGTGTAAATGCCACCTGCTGTTTACGCAAGGCAGGCAGAGTTTACAATGGATACCTTAGAAATTCACCTGCTTTTCGCAGGTGTAAAAAGCAGTTGAATGTGATTGTTATCTAAGGCGTTGCAGCCACGATCAAAATGGAACATTTGCATTAATGCATGCAGATTCACACGGCAGAGCATGGGGGGGGGGGTGAACCTGGGGCATTTCTGCTTATAGCTCCTGCCACCACATACAAATAGCAAAAAGCATCTGTAATGTTTGACGCAAGCTTTTAAGGGATGCGTTTGAAGTTACGCCATAATGGCAATGAGTGTGATCAGATTACAGACTGTGTGATTGAGACAGTTGCTCTGTCTAGGGCCCACTATGTTTATGTTTATTGAATTTATATAGTGCTTTAAGCCAAAGCGCTTTACAATATAACAACAGATACAAAGTGAGAGAAGCATATTTACAAACATGAACAGGTCATTAGAACAATAAGTAGAACTATTTACAAGGGGGGGAAGCAGGGACGTCATTTAGGGGTCGCCAGCGGTCACAACTGCGTCCTCTGAAGTCTCCCTTGTGACCTCTGTTGCCACCCTTGTGACCTCTAGAAAAAAAATAGAAAAATACATTTTTTGTTTTTGTTTTTGTTTTTTGTAATGCAAGCTCATGGGCTGTGGCCAGCACCATGTGGCTCTTTAGTTCTAGAGTGGCTGGCTTTCTTGTTAAAGCCCCTTAAAAAAAGAAGAAAAGGAGTGACACAAGTGTAACACTTTCAGCACTGACCCTAAATAATGTGTCTTTCTGGAATTCTATACAATAATTGCTAGACTCATTAAAGGTTTATTTCAGGCACACTTCAGGGGGTGAGTCACTGATTTAGGGCCCCATTACACGGAAGGCGGTAAGGGTTAACGGTCACCGGTAATGGTACCGGTGACAGTTAACCCTTACCGCCTTACGAGGAGGTCCCTTTGTGGGTTGGTACTTTAACGCCTGCTTTTTAGCAGGCGTTAAAAACCACCCCGCAAAGGGACCAGAGTGCTAATTACGGTACCACAATTTGCGGTACCGTAATTAGCACCTTCCCTATTGCCATTATGCCCTATGGGGCAAAAATGGGAATGGGGAAGGGCAATGGGGGAAGGGGGAATTACCGCCCCGCCAACCTTGGAATAGGGCAGTAATTCCCCTTTCCTCCAAGGCGGTGCCGGTATTTTACCGGCATGGACCAAGGTGCTAATGAGGCCCTTAGTCTGTTCTTAAATGCCTCAACTCAGCCTTTGATCCTTCTGAGGTCGATAAATGAGTACCAACACAGGTTGGGTGATATTGGGTGTATTTTTTTCTATATAAAGCGCTTAAGTGTAAGTGCTATATAATAATACATCATTATCATTTGGTCTTGGACGTCTGTTTGCATTCACAGTAATTTGGTAATATGGGCCGGTGTCTGGTCAAAGGATCGAATCCAAAGGGTTGAATGGTCAAAGGATTGACACCAAAGGATCGAAAACCAAAGGATCAAATTTTTTTTAAATTATATATTTTTGGGGTGTTTTCGTTTAGTGAAAAAAAGTGTTTTCTACCACAAAAACAGGGGTTGGGGGACCCCCCGAAAAAAAAAATATTTAAAAATATAAACAAATCAATTTGATCCTTTGGTTTTCGGTCCTTTGGTGTCGATCCTTTGACCATTCGACCCTTTGGTTGTCGATCCTTTGACCTACAACCATATGGGCCTATACACACTGATCTTAACGATACATATGAGGAGGTGGTAGGTGAAGGGAGTTACGGTGTAGGATTTGAGGTGGGGGAAAAAGGAGGGGAGGGGAAGGGGGAGTGATCTAGTGTCCTGTCCTCATTGTCTTTAAGTAGTATTTATTACTAATTTAAGGTCAGAGGGGAAGGCGAGAGGATGGGGTGTACACTACAGACTAAGTCCCTGATTAATGGAAAATCAGAACTTTGCGGGTTATTCTGCACGCAAAACCCCATTCGTCGATTCATGGAATTGACTGCGTAGGACTTTTCCGGGAACTTGCGTGGAGTTCTGAGAGCTAACAGTAGGGGGCAGAACATGCAGAATGAGGAAGAACAAGGAAAATTGTGGGTGTTCATAGGGACGGCCGACACGAGGCAATCGAATGCCCACAACTGCGCAGAACAAATCATATTCATGGATCTGATCACGCAAACTTATGTCGGGGAAATGACCATTCAAATCTCCCGATCTAACCGCCACGCAAAGGCAGGCATACAGACACTTGCACATGGGAATCACTGTGCAGAGGTAAGATTGCAAGTTGCATTTAGGGGTGCATGCAGCACTCTGGGTCCCGATTGAACTTAATGGTATGTGTACGCAGGATAGCAGGGTGCAGGCACGGTTTATGAGGGGTTGCACAAATATTTACTAGGAAATTCCCACTTCTATGATACATGGTATGCATGATGTGGGGGTGCTAGGAGTAGTTAAGAGCCAGGGTGCTGCCTTGGTTGTTTGGCTTTGCATGCTGTTTTTCTGGGGTGCATTGCTTCGCGGTCGAGGAGTGTGCAAAGGTCTTTATGCGTAGCTGGAATCGCTATGCGTTGGGGTGTGTCGTGGGCGTTCCAGCTGCTCCTTGCTCAAAGGGATATTTTGCGTGGGAAATTCTGTGACTATGCAGAGCGTGCAGATTTTCCTATTTATGCAGGCACGCGCAAAGTACTTTTCGCGGCACGAACTTTGCTGGGTAAATGCACCTTTTTTTCATGAATCAGGCCATAAGCCACTTCTCTGAGCTTTGTTTATTTGAAAGTGTTGATTTGGTTTTCCATCTGCCTAAGTGGAGGATAAATTGTTCAGAACCCACTGCCATTCAGCGCTTGGCCTCTTAACAGAGTGTTAACGCAAGAACCAACTTTGCTTCCATTGCGATGGTGGTATTGTGGCCAAAAGCTACAGAAGGAGGTAAAAAATAGGCATGTTGGAGCTTAATAAGTTAATATATGGTGGGTTTGGTGTGATGAATGAGCGGGAGGATCAGGGCAAAAAAGAATCCACTATCTCAGTCTAGACCACTGACACCAGTCTGCCATGCCCATCGATTGAGTCTACGAGGTGTGGGCACAGCTGACAGTACTGGAAGTAGAATAAGAGAAGCGGATCCCAGTTTGGCCACCAAAGGTTAACTTCTCTGACATCCAAACTTGTGGCCACAATGGACCCCCTTACATATTTGGCAGTGCAGTAAAAATTGTGGTGGAAATTCTGTTACCAACACTTTTTTTCGGCAGTGACAAAATCACTGCCACATTTACTGCACCACTGAATCCTGAGTTTTGATCTTGAATTAAAGGATTTTTAAAACCTCTACTTTAATTTCTAAAATCATCAGATTTACTACGTCTGTATTACCAATCAAGAAAAATGCCAAAAAGTCCTCGTTGAGTTCATTGATTCCCATGCTCTAGAAAAATGGGGAATAACAACACCTTAGCGCCACTTTTAATCAGGCAGTAATTCTGCCAGACCCACCTATGGTAAAAGTAAACAGTTTTGGCAATAACGTAACATAATTACCTAGACATTACCATCAAACTCATAATGCGGCCCAATGCGAATAACCAGGAAGGGCATTTTATACCAATCTGGACAATTCATGACTACCTCTGATGTGTGTGATCCCTGACTTATTCCTACAGGTGGTAGTATGGGAAAACGTCGCCCCCTCCCCCTCCTGGCTCTTCGGAGGCTAGACGGTGGTGGGACACGGTAAGCAAAATCAGAGGCCAGCTGGATGAGTGCATAATGGAAGGAGACAAAGTACAAAACCCCTGACTTATCCAGAAAGAGGATGAGTCCTTATATTGAGGCAAAACTCCTTAGTCTGACCAGGGGTGCCTCTCCAGAGACCAGTTGATAACTTTCTTCCATATTACTAATAGTTTGGCGAGGGAGGACCCACACCTTTACTGTCCCATGCATTTTTGAATATCAATTTAAATAAGTAGGCTTTTACATTTTTGTTTTCCCCCGAGTTGCACCTTACTGTCAGCCTCATTACGAGAATGGCAGTGCAGAAAGATTTGGTGGTAATGTGGTGGTAATTCTGTTACTGCCATGTTACCACCACATTACCGCATCTCCACACTACGAGTTTGCCGCAGAGTTGGAGGATCACCTTCACGTAATATCTGGCGGTAAATCCGCCACTTTTCTGCCAAAAAAACAGCAGGATCGACAGAATTTCTGCCCGAGGAATTACCACTGTCTGTAATTCCGCTGAGATCCCCATGGGGTCCTATGGAAAACCCTGGGGTTGCTGGAAGCACATTTTGACAAGATGGGCCACTAAACGGCCAGTTTCAGTGAAATGACTTAAACAAGAAAAAAAACACTTTCATCCCTCTTTGGAGGATGGAAATGCAAGTGTGACAGCCACAGTTTAACCCGCGAACGTCAAACTTCAAAAACAAATTCTGACAGGGTCAGAAATGGCGTAGGGGTGACAATTGTTTCAGGGCATTTAAAAGTGCATCCCATTGGTGATTTCGGTAAGCACATTTAAATGCCCTAAACGCTCCCTTATTTCAGCAAGTGTGCAAAGAGGGGGGCAGCATCTCATCTCATAAAATGCGCGGATTCAGATTCCCTTTGTGAATTGCACTGTTCCTAGCACATCCACTCACTTGCCCCCAAAACATTTTGAGAATCTGAGAGTTAAGGCCTGATTTATTGAATTATGTGCATGCTGAATAGGGACTTTGCGCACTAATCAGCACAAAAAAACCCTTTTGTCGATTCGTGGAGCCAACTTTGCATGCCTGTCTGTGGCTTTGCGCGGGTCCTTCCTTGCGTGCAGTCGAATGACTGTGCAATACCCCTCGCAAAGTGTAGGAGAGGCCTATGCAATGAAGTAAACAGGGGGCGGAACATGCAGATTTGCTTTCCCCCACGCAGAATTGGGAAGAACGAGGCATTAAGTAGGCTGGTCGAGGGACAGCTTGTGCAAGGAAATCGCACACCCAGCCCTGCGCAGAACCGAGTATATTCATGGATCTGACCACGCAACGTCACAGCAGGGAAATCTGTACACAAAGCTCATGATCACTCCTGCCACATGAAGGCATGCATAAAGTCCCAATCACATAGGAATCAATGTGCAAAGGTTACCTCCGATCGGGAATACGTGGTTGCGGGTATGCAGTTATAGCCCCAACTGCAATTAGGGGTGCACATATGCAGATTAGCAGGGTGCATCCACAGTTTACGGGGGTTCGCATGCAGATTTACCGGGAGCCAACTTCAGGAACAAATTATGCAATGCATATTGTCCGGGTGCCGTGATGGGTTAGGGGGGACCCTACGCAGTGTCGCCGGGGTGGTGCATTGGTTTTGGGGGGATGGCAAGCAGTAATGCCGGGGTGCATGACTTTGCGGACGTGGAGGCTGCATAGGCTGGCATTTGTTGTAAATCTGCTTTGCGTGGGACATGTCCTTGCCGTTCCGCCCACTACTTCCGCCTAGGCTTACTTTGTGCTTCAAATTCCATGAATACGTGAATCGCGCATGACAAGTTCATGTGCGCATGTACGTGCAGAGTACTGTGCGGGGTCTATGCACGATTTCTATAAATCATCAGGACCTTACTGCCCAAACTGGATCACGCTGTGTCATGCTTCTGGAGGCTAGTCAGCCTCTTCCAAGTGCCTTGTGCATTGATATGTCCAGATAGGTTTGCTGCAGTCAGAAGGGCAGAGAAAATGGCAGGGTATTTGTTTGGGTGGTGTTCACTGCATTATGCTCGAAGCACCCCGACGCTCTTATTGATGCCCTCCCTGAAAAAGTCTCAATGATTCACTCCCTTGATTTTGCATTGGATTAAAATGTGACATAACCATCAAAAAGAACTGTCATTAGAGAACACTTTTTACAATTTGACCATAAAGAATAGATATGCAGAGTCGAAAGCTGCTCTTAGAGTGCTTAAAAGTCATTTCAAAATCCAGCTGTGAATCTGAAAGAAGAGAAAGTGATGGGGGATATCATGGCTTTGCATAAAAAAGGACAAGGACGAACTTGAGATATAAGGCCTTCATAAAAAGACTAATTAGTTGCATTGTAGCTGAATCAGTGGGTCGTTTAAGGAATTCTGAAATTGATATTAGTCAATTAATTTCAAAACTACCTTGTTCTTGGCTGTTGTATGGATGCCTTTTTAAAAACCAACACAGTGTATTTTTTAAATTTATTTATTAATTCGACATGTGTATTGCGCCTATACACAGGTGTTTCCAGGCGCCACAAGACAAGATGGGGGAGGGCGGGTGAGACATGGAAAATCACAAAAATACAACATCAAAGAAACCGTTATATTGGCCTTGTGACAATCCTTCTGTGCAAGTTGATGACAAGGTAATAAGTGCAACAGGGTTTGGGGGTAGAGGGAAAAGTGCAGGAGTGATGTAGAGGAAGAGCCAAATACCCCAACAAGAAGCTACGCCTCCATGTTGCCTATATGTTGGGAACCGGAAATTGCGACACGTTCTGTACCAATGAGGATGCCTATACCGCAAAGAATTTTTGAGACAAGGTATCCATTGAGAAAACCCTACATGCATTCACGAAGAAATAATGGTCTTCTGGACAGAGTCCCAGAAGAAGTATAAAAATGAATGAGAAGGAAGACTGGTGACGTCATGTAAAACAGAACTGACGCATCCAGAAAAACACACAAATTAAAGAGGAACATAAACATTCTATAAGATCTGAAGAGGAGATGTCGAAGTTAAGCAACATTTCAGGATGCTGTAACGCAAGTAGACAAAGTAATCCTGAGGCAGGCTACATAGTGAATAGATTGCAGCCATGCCCCAATGTATGTACATAGGAATCTATAGAATCTGGATTTTCCACAATGCATTTTAACAAGCGTAAAAAACCCTGTGAAGAGAAAGGGCTTGAGTGTGGCACAGCTGAAAATAGCTGATGGCGAAGGAGAATTCAAGAAAGGCTGGCTGGCCCAGCACCAAGAGTTGAGGAACATGAGAAAGAAGCAAACTTCTGTTTGAGGTAGAATGGAAAAACACTGAAGGAGTCAGGAGTTCATCATTTAATAGTATTATATGCAACGAAGAGAACGAAAACGTGGTGTCCAGTCATATGATCAGATCGGAATAGACTTTGGGTCGAGCTACACCGAAATCAGAAGATAAGACCATGCCACACTCCCTTTTATTCTCAGCCATAGTGAGCTTCTACAAGGCCAAGTTCAAAGCCTAATTGAATGACAGACCACAGGAGTGATGAAAGATGTTGTGCTAATTGGGTGGGGAGGCATGACCAGGCCAGCCCTTGCAGCACCTGGGGTAACCAGCTTGCGTGCTTCTAGCAAGAGGAATATTCCATAAGGGTACACGTGTACCAACCAATTATAGAGGGCCACATATCAAAGAGCCCTATAGTTTGTTTAACTAATAGAGTGTTGAATATTAGTATGACACGGAAGATGACTTTCACTTGGGATGGGCTTAGTTGTCCACCTGATCTTAGAGACCCAATCACAACCCCTGTCAGTATGGAACGTGTACCTAGATGTTCCCATTAAGCCTATCACATCCCCAAGAAGGGTTTCTTAGTTTGCCATGTAGTGTGATGTCAATGATGACGCATTTTTGTTCTAAATGTGTGTTTTTTTATGTAACACATTGAGAGAAATCAAGCGAACGTCAGTTGATGTCAGTTTTAACACCCTGTTTTAGATAATTGTTAATAAAACAGTATTATGTTTTGCCAACTTCCTGGGTCGGTTTGATTATTGATGTATGAGAGAAGTTCTGCATCCCCATTCATCTCTAAGTATTGCTACCTCGTCTTAAAGGGCCCCAGGTCCCGTGTTTCACCTGGTAGCAGAGGTAGGATGGTGGAAGACCCATCACCCCAATTGGCTTTTAAGGGTCTCAGAATATAGGATGTTCTCTGCACTTTAGCTGGAGGACAGCAAGGCTTCCTGTGGATAGCGGGCAAAAAGTTCTTGCACGCCATAAAGAGATAGGTGGGACGGGTCCCTATTTCACAAATTCCCCTCCTGGTTTCTACAGGGAGCTGAGCGGACCGAAGGCAACAGTGGCTGGTTGAGGAGGAGACGATCCTGAGGGTCAGGAACTGAGAAGCGAATGGTGAGTAGATTGAGAAAGGTGGCAAAAAATGAATGAGCATTGATTGGGGAAAGTGATAATGGAAAGAAAGTGA
This sequence comes from Ambystoma mexicanum, assembly GCF_040938575.1. Taxonomy (NCBI): domain Eukaryota; kingdom Metazoa; phylum Chordata; class Amphibia; order Caudata; family Ambystomatidae; genus Ambystoma; species Ambystoma mexicanum. The sequence continues at coordinate 124,795,689 of NC_090929.1, forward strand.
AGGAGGGTCTGTGGGGCATTTAGTTAAGGACAAAGAGTGTCACTTACAGGTATATGTATGATGAGGAGCGTCACAGATAAGCCCATAATCCTATGTTCAAGGAAGTTTTAGAAGAAGTTATTTCAAAATCCAAGTAGATAATTAGGCGACAAGCGAACAAGGTTTGCTAAAGGAAATAACTTACACTCCCATCGGAGTAAAGTTTAGGGGCAAGAATAGCAGCAAGGAGTGCTGAGAAGGGATATATGTTGGGGCTGGCCAGTTTTTCCGTTTGTGTATTGTATGTATTTTATGTGTAAAGGAAACGATTAGATGTCGAAGAGCGACAAATGATAGATTGTGTTAAGAGGTTTAGAGTAAATTATTTATTTATTTAGTCACTGATGGTATCGACTGAATAAGTAGATTGAAGTAAAGTGAGATATAGAGGTTTGGAGCAGTGACGATTGGTGCACGCTCATGTTTCATTGTTTTTCTGAGAAGTATCTCTGTGTAAAATAACGGTAAGTATCAACAGTCGATTGAGACTTGTCATGATGAAGGATTTTACTCTGCTGATGCACCTAAGCAAACAGCTGCTAAAACACGCGCCCAAGCTTAAGCAGTATAGTGCAGAATGGGTTAAGGGCACCGCAGATAAAATGTTCCTGCCATGGCCGCAAGGGGGATCACTGTCAACATATGACCACATACTTGCATGCTGCGTACACAGGAAAGAAATTGGAGAAAAGGTTAGCTAGCCTCGAGCTTTGGAAGATGTATCAGTAGGAACTGGAAGAATAATCTCCGGAAGATTGGATGCTTAACCAGTGTAAATATGGTGTTGAGCCTTCTGTTCCCCCTCCAATCAGGCATTAGGGCCGGATTTGGCACAGAGTCAGCCCTCCTAGAACTGAAATCTAAATTACTTCACCGTATGGATAATTGGGAGGACTCCCTTTTAATGCTGTTGGGCCTCACAGCAGCATTTGACCTGGTGGATCCTCCCATCCTAGCCACCAGGTTGGGTGAGGTGGCAAACCTTTCCCCCGAGGTGACTCAATGGATGATGTCTTTACTTAGTAACCGTGAGAGCTGTGTATTCGGCCCAGAGGCCGAGGCTGATCCCACTATTATCAGCTTTGGGGTGCCTCAGGGCTCTTGCACCTCACCCTGTCTATATAACCTCTTCACTGTCCCATTTTTTGCGATGTTAGCACATGCGGGGGTTATATTTACGCTCTATGCACATGATACTCAGTGTATAATCCCTCACGCTGGGAACCATGATCTTGATGAAATTTTGATTAACAAAATGTACCAGCTTATTGAGTCATGGATGGTTCAGAACAAATTAGCCCTGAATAGAGGGAAGATGGAGCTTCTAGTTGTTGGCCAACCTTATATGCTACGAAAAATGGGAACAGCATGTGAATGCTTTGCTCTGGGAGATGTAAAAATCTGTCCTTTTAAGAAAGTAAAGACGTTGGGGGTGGTGATAGACCAAAGTCTTACCATGAAGCCTCACGTCTCTAACGTGCTATGGTCGAATAATCAGGATGCCTTATTGAATCCTAGACGCAGAACTGAGAAGGCCCTAAAGGGAGCATTCTATGTGTTTGCTCCCAGGCTGTGGAACTATCTGCCCAGTGATGTGAGAAGCATTGAGTCTACAGGCATGTTCAAAAAGAGGCTTAAGACTATTGTTTGCTTAGATACCTCTCTTGGACTTTGATCACGGCACTGCTCCCTTCCATTCCACTCTCTGAATTAGCACCTTTATGTGTTTTTTGTTATGAGTCAGTCTGCACCCTAAAGCTCATGGGTCTATGTGAGCGTGCTACAAATAAATAAAAGTAAAGTAAAACTACCACGCCTGAAGTAAATGGCGATAGCACAAAAGATGGATTGTATCCATTAAGGGAGCTTAAATCAGCAACAGGATATAGTAATCCGATACATGAGCCGCCTGCGTATAGCAGTGATGAGAGCCAGGCCAAGTGTGACCCTAGATATAGAACGGGAAATTAAGAAATGGAAAGGAGAACAAGACAAGGCTGACGAAATAGCGCTCATACAGAATGAATGGATGGTTGGGCAAATACTTCTCAAATTTGATGGGAAGATCATCAAGGAAGTAAGGCAAGGGAAAGATCAAGATGAACAAGATAAAAAAGACAGGGGACAAGAGAAGCGATTGAAAGAAGACAAGTGTAAAAGAAAGAGTAGACAAAGACGAGAACAGATGTATCAGGAAGAACAGCTAAGAAACGAAGAAAGAGCAGAAGAGCAAATAAGATATAACAATAGACAAAGAGCAATTGACGAACGAGATAGGCTAGAAATGAAGAGAGAAGAGGAGAAAGAACAGAAATTAAGGGATAAAAGAATGCAAAGACAGAGAGACAAACAGGTGCATAGGGCAAATAAAGGAGAGAAGAGAAGTGAAAAAACAGGAAGAAGAAAGGGTTAGAGAGGAAGCAAGGAAACAAAGGGAATTTGATGAAGAAATAGAATGAAAGAGAAGACAGAGGACACGCAACATTGATAGCATCGAGAAAGAGCTAATGGAACAAGTCCAGTAGTATTATGGGAAGACATAGAGGAGTTTATCCCATCACAAGAAGCGATGCCAGGACCCTCTAGAGTAAACCTAGAGGAGAATTTCAAGATAGGAAGTATCAGAGAAAGAATTGAGAAGGCTTATCAGGAGATGAGGACAAAAAGTGAATCGAGAAACAGAGGGAAAGACGATCTATCTGAAATTGCCCAATTACGAGGCAAGTAAGGACGTTTGTTTAGTCTCCAGCACAGAGCCTTGTCTTTGGACAGGCTGACTCTAAACAGAGATGAGAAAGAAGACAGCCATACTAGTTGGGGACAAGATATGTCAGACAAAGACAGGGAAACCTTTTATCTCCCCTCTTCTGCTCGCTAACTGAAGCCTTCCACCCCTGTTTCCTACGCACTGTCTCTCTGTTACACTGTTTTTCCCCCTTTCCTCATTTACATTTTTCACTTTTCACCTCCTCCCCATGGGCCCATGTCATTTCATAGACAGTAATCACTTTGGTGTAATTCACTACGTAGTATTTATTTTGACATTGTTAATTGATTTCTATTTTTAAATATTGGGGGGTCTTTTCCAACCCCTCCTCTTCCCCTTCAATCCAACCCCTACCCAAAACCCTTCCCACCTCCTTTGCACCTCTTAACCCATAAATACCAATATTTTTTATTACAATTTGAAGCAATTACTTCATAGAAAATTACCACAAAATAATTTCTGTCATATCAATGGGATACCCTCCCTACACCGCTCACACATATTTCTCCTTCTTTCCGTCTCTGCCCATTCTCCCTCAGTCTCACTCGCAGCCTTTCTCTCTCTATTTGGGCCTCTTGCTGTGTCTGTCTCCACCCACTTTACCGCTGTCCCTCCTCCAACTCCCAGTAGCCTATTATCACCCCTCTTTTGTTTCCTCTGGCTCACTCTCTCTTGCTGTTCTCCTCTTCCATCTCTTCCCCCGCTGGCACCTTGTCAATCAACAATAAATAGATGCATATCTAACCTTGATAAATAGATGCATATCTAACCTTGACTGGGAATGTGTTGTTTTTATGACGTTTTTTGCAGTGTGCAATGTTTATGTTTCGACAGCATATTCAGAGAGAAGACTGAGGTTTTCAAAAAAAATCTTTCACGACTGACAGATAATCTGAGATCCAAGAAACCTCCAGACGCAAAGTGGTTCGGTCTTTCCCTCCCTAACCTGTATTGTCTTCTTGTTTGTGTCTCCAGCCTGCATCACTGAAAGTCCTACGCACGGAAGACTGCATACAGAAAGTTGCACCCCGGACGCAAGTCTATAGGGGGGGTGCGGGTTAGTGGGAAGCAGGGAGAGTATGTCAGAGCACAGCAGGGTATCTGGGTGGAGTCAGTGGGTGAGCGGGGCAGTGGACCACCCATCTGAAAGAGGGAGCAGAATGGGGGTCCACGAGGAATGCACCAGGAGAAAGCATGGAATAAAATGCCGACCTTGCAGCCTCCTCTGCCTGGATTCTGCAAGGGCAGTCTTTTGTTCAGGGCCTGAAGACCCCGAATCCGCCTGCCTGTAACACTCTGAATGCCCTCTCTCCATATCCTGCTAAATGTACGCTTTGGGCCCGATTCATGGAACAGTGTGCATAGATCCTGCAAAGCCTGCGTGCCCAGAACGACTCTGTGCGAGACTGCGCGCATACATTTTTCTGTACGCTCTGCTCATTCATGGAATTGCTCCTGCAAAGTAAGCCTATACGCAAGTCGCGGCCGGAACGCCACCGATACGCCCCATGCAAATCAAAAACCGCCAGAAACAGCTACCTTTGCATACTGTGCGGGTGTGGACACATGCACCCTTGAAACAGTGCACTGGGTCCCCCACAACCAGGTCTGCACCTCAGAGAACTGCAGGGGGTCCCCATAACTGTTACTGGCACCCTGACATCATGCATACAAATTTCTGGAACTCAGGTAAAACTCAGAAAAATCTGTGTGCGAACCCCTGTAAACCATTCCTGCACCATGCTACACTGCGTATGCCCACCCCTAAATTAGATCAAAACCCTGGCTGCATACATGCACCCCTAAATCCAACATGTGATCTCACCTTGCAGTGAATGCTCTGCACAAGTGTCTACACGCCTGGCTTCGGATCGCGGATTGAATGAAGGCTTTGCGTGGCCATTTCGAGAGGTTGCATGCTCGGATCCATCTCAGTCTGTGCATTTGTGAGTGTGCGTTGGACTGTCTGAGGCCCGTCCCTCGTAACGCCCACATTTTCCCACTTTCTTCCCCATTTTCCATGTTTCGCCTCCTGCACTGCGAGGTGTCTCGTGCAGGGCAATCGACTGCACACAGAGATTTGCCAAGCCTCGCAAAGTCCTGGCAAGTATGAAAAAGTCATTCGCAGTCGATTCAATGAATCGACAAACAGGATTTTGCACGCAGTTTGGCATGCAAAGTCCCAATTTACCATGCAGATAATTCCAAGAATCAGGGCCTTAGGGCCCAATTTATGGGAAAGTGTGTATAGATCCTGCAAAGCCTGCATGCTGAGAACGACTCCTCATATTCATGGAATTGTTCCTGTAAAGTAACTCTATACACAACTCGTGGCCGGAACGCCCCGGCATGTCCCAACGCAAATCAAATCCAGCCACATACTCCTACCTTTGCGGGCTCCCAGGGCGCAAACTCATGCACCCTGGTAACACTAAGCAGGGTCCCCCCCAACAAAGCTAGTTCCTCTGCAACACTGTGCAGGATCCCCCGTATCTGTTAGCGGCACCCTGACTACTTGTGTACCATTTTCCGTAACTCAGGTAATACTCCAGTCAATCTTCTGTAAACCGTTCCTGCACCCCAGTACACTATGAAACCCTAAATTAGATTGAAATCTTGTCTTTGTGCACGGATCCCTAAATCCAACATACAATCTCACCTCTGCGCAGGGATTCCTATGCGCAAGTGTCTGTATGCCTGCCTTTGGGTGGCAGATTGATCGAGAGCTTTGCGTTGGCATTTCCCTGACGAGAGGTTGCACAGTCAGATCCATGAATAATAATAATAATGTGTTTCCTATATAGCGCTACACACCCATCTGTCTCAGAGCGCTCAAATTACAGAAGACATCATTATCCCACAGAGTGGTATTAATTTGCTTGGTTGTGCGCATTTGTGGGCATGTGATGGCCTGCCTGCGGACCGTCCCTCGTAACGCCCAAATGTTTCCTTGTTCTCCCTCATTTTGCATGTTTCGCCCCCTACTCTTTGCATGGGGTCTCGCGCAGAGTACTTGGCCGCTCGCAGAGACGTGCCGATCTGGCGTGAAGTCCCCGCAATGTACACTAAAAATGACCATGCAGTGATCGCCATGAAGGGGTTTTGTGTGCAGTTTGGCACAAGTCCCAATTTACTGTGCAATAAATTCCATCCTATTACTTTAACCCCTAGTTGTACAACCATGCATTGCTTCTCAGCTACGTTTGTGCTACAACCCAGGACATCAATATGGATTTGTAGCTTTTGCTCACATGGGTACGGTGGGCTGATTTTCTGCTTGTTTTTCTTATTGTTACCAAAATATCCCTTTGTTTCCCTTTAATGTCCACCCTCATAGCCCCATCTACTTGCATTTACCCAACCCTCCGACTCCCATATTTTTTTTGAGAAACTTTTTTTGACCAAAAATGCTATTTCACTTTAAAGGGAGTTTTGCTCTTTTTTCAGGCGTTTTTTCTGTGAATAAATGCAGACCCTTATACACACATTAAGAGTTTGGAAACCAGATTTAAAACCTGCCATCAATGATTTGAGCACAATGATGAGCTCCTGGACCAAACATGCCATTACCTCTGCCTCAGTTTCCTTTTCTGCAAAATCTGCAAGTGATTAGAAACAATCAACGTCCATTAATAAATATTACAAAAAAAGCAACACATTAGATGTATGAAGGGAGGTTCTCCCTGCCAGTGCCATCTATTTGGTGAATGCTTTATATTTTAAACAAGCATTTGTTGGATCTGTTTTCAGAGAGCTGAGGCGTGGCAGTGGGTATGCAGTGATTATATCGAATAGAAAACAACTAAAGAAATTTCAACAAATGAAAAAACAATTAATGCCAAATAAATTAATTTTGGCAAAAACAAAAAAATGGGGTTTGGGGTGGCAATAGTGGTTTGGGATTTGGGAAAAGTATTACAAAAAAAAAGTGGTGGCTATTGGGGGTGAACCTCCTCCCCCCACCGCCCAAAATCAATGAAAAAAAATGAGTTATTTTGGTGTTAGTTGTTTTGTTCATTCGATGAAATTACATGTAACCATGGCAGCATTGTGGAATTCTGCATACATTAAATGCAATATTTTGAGTGATTAGCATCATCGTCTTGCTGAGGATGCTTTGATGTCTTGGATTTCTACGCTCTAAAATGGCGGCCATTTAAATGAGGACTGGTCGAGTCAGCCCGAAGAATAGTAAAATTCAGCCCATTTTCCAGGATAGCCACAAAAAATATATTCGAGGAAAATGTACATACATTGAATCGCAATTAAAATGATTTGCCACATTGTAAAAACCCGACTGGATTTAACTATACAGTAGAGTAATCAGGCCAACACCAATGTTAATTGAAGAGGCAAATTGCTAGACCAATAGTTACATTAGATGGTGCAACACCAATGCTATAGTTTTTGGAGGTTGCTGGATGCAGAACAGTGAAGCAGAGGAAGATGGTGGATGGGCCTGTGGTTGCAGGATACAGAGGGTCTAGGATAGGGACATAACATCAACAGAGGATAGAGTGTTTGAGCGCCAAGATGGAGGAAGGGCAACCATAGGTGGGCCAGTCGCCACACAGTAGCCAATGTAGAAGATGGCTAATCGCACAGCAGAGGAGAGGCAAATGTGGGCAGACAGGTAAGAAAATCTGGTGTCATGGCACTCGACGGCCAATGAAAGTGTGAGGAGAGAGCTGAGCAAGCAGTGCAGGTGGGGACAGAGGCAGAAGAGGTCAGATCTGTAATAGCGAGAGTGACACCCTATTTATGCGGCCTTCCCCGGACCTCCAGCAGTGTTGGGAAGGAGTTCCTAAGCAACCAATGGCGAGGCAAAGAGTAAAAAGATAGATTAGGAGCCATATGATGAAATAAAAAGTGGGACACCCACATCTCACCGACTGAGAAAATAAGGAGGCAATGAGCCGAATGGCCATAGAATGCGTCAATACAGAGCCTGGCCCTCAGTGGAACAGGCAACAAAGGACAGTGTATGAAGGCGGGTGGCCGCTGTGGGACAAAGGAGGTGACAAGCTCAGATATAACTGCAGATGATGCTGAAGGGAGAAGTCTCCAGAAAGAAGCAGCTTACCCAATGTAGGAGCCCACACAGGAGCTCTACACTATGCATTATGGTTTCGAAGCCAATGGATGCGTGCATGACCCGGCGAAGGATCCAGTGCAAATGAGGAGGAAGGTGGGAAGACATCATACCTGTGGAAGTTGCATTCAGTAGGAGGCCGCGCCCTGAACGGCCCACACAGGAGCTCTACACTATGCATTATCGTTTCGAAGCCATGCTTTTGCATATTAATCGCATGGGCATTCATTTAACTGTAATTTGTGAATTGATTTTGTGTAATGTGTTGGTGTTTAGGATGTTCTCTAGAACCTTTTTTGGGGCAATATTCCACTTCTTTACGCAGGGTTCACACTGTGGCTGAGGAAGGTTCCTATGACACAGCGCAGTAAAGGGAGGAGGGAGAAATGGACTGGCCAATCAGAGCCTGGAGGGGGTGGTTCCAGGGCTCCCAGAGTTCAACGAGGGAGCGAGGAGCTTGCTGAAGACATGGCAGCTGAAGGCGAACAAGGATCTGCATCGGGAAGATTCAGGAGGTGGTGGAGCCCCCAATGGCCAGTGAAGGAGTAAGTGGCCAGCTGGACCATGACGCAGAAGGAGGCAGAGAAAGACGGTGCCCGGATATACATCAGTAGCGGGCATTCTGCCCAGTAGCTCATGGCTACTTGTTGACATTCCCAGAGGGGCAGATCTAGTCAGACCTTTTCAGGATTGATCACCATGAGATAAACTACATATGAAAGTCATCTAATTTGCATAATCAGCGATTTTACTGAAACTTGATTCGGTGCCGCCCTAAAGGAGTAGTTGCCTTGTCCCACTGCCAGCAGTTCGATTAAAAGCCTAGGGTGCAGCTACTGCACTCAGACTCTAGAGAGGCTCAGATTGCCGCATTGTCTGCTGCCGGGTTTATTAAACTGAGAATGATTGGGAAGATTCTCCCTTTTCTCCTCCCGGATTACAGAAGACAAGTAGTCACGGCTTCTATTATGGGGTGGCTTGACTACTGCAACGGGATATTCTTGCGACCACCTGCATTTCAAATCCAGCGTCTGCAGGTTCTGCAAAACACAGAGGCACGGATGGCGCTGGACACGCCACGCCTCTCTCCCACCCAGGCCATGCACTGTCAGCTTCACTGGCATCGTTTTTATTTATTTATTTACTTATTTTATTTGTATAGCACGAGTCATAAGCCTGGGCGCATAAAGGCGCTGAACAGGACAGACAACAATGAACATAGAAAATAAGGTCTAGATTCAGAGGCAGTAACAGGGGCAAAGGAAGTTATCAGAATAGGATGGTTTTCAGTCCTCGTTTAAAGATGGAGGATGATGCGCGGGCTCTCAAATCAGGGGGAGAGCATTCCGCAGTCTATGGGCTGCATGTGGGTAGGGCACAAGTGCTACACATGCAAGTTTGGTCTGTGGTGTTGCTAGAAGGACGGTGTTATTAGAACATAGTGTTCTACGAGTTGGTAACCAAGAGATGCCATTGGACAGGTCAGGGGTGTTGCTAGGTCTGGAAAAGATCTGGGGCTACGATAATGTCGAGACTGTCGGGACACAGGGCTAGATAGCCTTTTCATTGTAGCTCCTGAGCATCTATCCGGGGCTACAACCAAATGATCCGGGGGCCCCCTCAGCCCCCCCTAGCACGGTCTCTGGGACATGCATTTGGGCCCTTGCCCAAACAAACATCGATATGTAATGCAGTGGACGCGAAACAGAATCCTGCTGCTCACTGGGAGCCAATACAGGTCTCTTCTAGCCGTTTAAATATGGGGCCTCATTACGACCCTGGCGCTAATGGGTTAACACCGCCGGAAAAGGCTGCGGCGCCGTTAACCAATTAGCGCCTGATTACGAGGTCCCTTTGCGGGACCCGACCTTAACGGCTGGTCTACACCAGCCGTTAAACCAGGGACCCGCAAAGGGACCTTGGTGCTAAGTACGGTACCGCAATTTGCAGTACCATACTTAGCGCCTTCCCCATTCCCATTGAGCCCTATGGGTCAAAAATGGGAATGGGGAAGGGCCATGGAGGAAGGGGGATTTACCGCCTCGCCAACTTTGGAATGGGGTGGTAATTCCCCATTTCTCCATGGCGGAGTCGGTAAGTTACCGGCATTGACCATGGTGCTATTAGCACCATGGTTTTCCGCCTGGGTCGTAATGAGGCCCATGGTCTCTTCTTTGCAGCCCTTCCACTATACGTACGGCATTATTTTAGATGACCTTGAGCCGGGAGAGCACTCCCTTAGCGATGCCCAGCAGGAGACTAGGGCAATAGTCCAGCTTGGACCCTATCACAGCGCAAGCAATAGTGGCACAATTGGTGTTTTTAAGAAAGGGGTGAAGTTGGGCCAGTAATTTCAGGTGGTAAGATGTGCTGGAGACCAAGCTGTTAACCTGTGCTTTCATTGATAGATCCTGGTCAGGAGTTACTTCTAGAGTTTTAACTTTAGACTGTGTCTTGATGGTTAGTGCAGCCAGGGTCGGATTGGCCCCTCAGCCTTTCGGCCTGTGTCGGGCCGAAATCATCCCTCTGGAGTGGGGGCTGGTTTCTGGCCATGCCTCGGCCGGTTTGGAAGAAAACATTTTTGAAAAAAATATATGTATTTTTTTCAAATATATATATTTTTTTTCAAAAAGCCTTTCATCCTTCTTAGGTCGATAAATGAATACCAACACAGGTTGGGTGATATTGTATGCATATTTGTTCTATAAAAATGAGCTTAAGTGTAAGTGCTGTACAATAACATATTGTCATTTGGCCTTGGACCTCTGCTTGTATTCACAGTAATTTAGTGTACTTAGAAACTATGCTATTTGATGCCATTTCCTGTTTTGTCATGGGGTGAAAGATCAAGTTTCATCGCTTCCCAGGATGTCACTTTGGGGTGGGGTCAAATGATATCACTTCTGGTGATGTCATCAGAGGTCAAGAGTAGTGAGGCGAGGCGTGGGCCACTTTTTTGAGACGAGGGGTGGGCCACTTTTTTTGGGTGACCGGGCCTATTTCTTGTCCCAGTCCGCCCCTGAGTGCAGCCTGCAATATTAAATTGCTGTTATTTCAGACTTAGCTTGCACAGTTGTGGTGTTGTCCCCACAACCATGAGTTCAGTTTTGGAGACATTGAGCGCAAGCGTATTTGCTCGCATTCAGGTTTGAATCAGACCATAGGTGCGATTGATAGTTTCAGAGTGCAAGGCATAGTCCCCAGAAAGCGGAACAAGGTACTTTGTGTCATCGGCTTAAATTTTGCATAAATTACGCCAGCTGCATCCAGCTGATTGAATAATGGGAGCGTCAAGATATTAAAGGTGACACACACACACACAAGAGCATTGTGGAACGCTGCAAGCAAACAGGAACTCCTCTGGCCTAGCCTCCTGAAAGAAGACTCTGACCTTCCGATTTGACAGAAATGACTTTATTCAACTTGCAGCTGCAGTAGAGAAGTATGCTGTGCCATATAACCTGTCTGTAAGTATGGAGTGATCGACTAGGTCAAACGCCGCGGACAGCTCCAACAGCATAAGCATGGCTGTGTTACCCTTCCCCATGATGTTAAATATGTTATCTTTCAAGTCGAGGATGGCTGACTCAGTGCTGTGGGCCCATCGGAACCCTAATTGTTTCTGTCCTAAGATATCATGACACTGGAGGAACTCCTTAATTTGAAGCTGTGCCACCTTATCTAGTATTTTTAACAGGTAGGGCACATTGGTAATTGGCCGTAATTACTTGGAATGCTAGCATTTAATAAAGGTATCTTAATTAAGAGGGAAATCCAAGCGTGCTTGATGTCAGTGGGTATGGAATTTTCCCTAAAGGATGCATTTATAAATTTGGCAATTACAGGGACCAGTTGTGGGGCGCAAAGCCTGATTGTGAGGGCTGGTCATATGTCACCCTTACAGTTTGTAGGTTTTCGTATTTTTCTTACTTCAGCCAGGTATTGTTCGCTAAGAGGTTGGATCTCAAATCTTGGGCATTGGTCATTGGACCTTCATGGTGCTGGATCCATGTCAGCCATTATGCCAGTCTCCCCCTTGCCAGCAATGTCTTGCTGGATGTTCAGCAGCTTGTTTATCATGGCCAACCCATACATTTAAAAGTGGAGAACAGACACAGGTCTCCACCATACTAGTGACGTGCCTATGTAATCTCCTGATGAATGTTTCCCACTCAAAGGAACATGAACAGAAACATGTTGAGTTCGAACCTGTGTCATATGACACAGGAGAAATAGTGTCATCATAGACGCAAGGAAAAATTATCACTATCCATAGGAGGTCGAAATAGAAATCTACCCCGAGTGGACAAAACCGGACTCAATTGAGAAGAGCTACTCCATCTAGATCTAACACGGTCACTACTCTCGAATATTATCACCAACAAATCAGAACAGATTAGTTGTGTTATATGTTTTGCCTGTAATATATGATTTTTCGTAATTATCGTGTATGAATATGTATGTTTACATGTTTTCCTTGAAATATTTGATGAGTTTTAATCAAATAATAAAGTTTTCTATTTTTTGCTCAAACGTAGACCTAAATTGTTGATTACACCACACCTTGGGTTGACATATACTCTCTACCTCACTACTTAAAAAACAAAAATTCCCCGATATCAGAGACTGCGCTTGGGGCTTTGCTCCTATTCTTTTTTGGCTCCTTCCCTGTGGAATGCTCTCCCTGGGTCGCTACGGGAGACCTCCGACTAGGCTCGGTTTCTAAGGGACCTTTGCTCCGCGCTTTATAAATACCTTATACATACATACATGCACAGAGTCGCTGACCGAGTCTGCAGACAGCGGAATGTACGGGGCAGCATGGATGAATATTTGCAATCGCTCACACGTGGACACTGGTAGATGGAAGAAACATCAGGACATCCATTCCATCAGAGAATGACACAACCCAGGTGAACTAAGAACAGCTGCCTTGAGAAGAATGGTGGAAGAAAAATAAGATGGAGGCTCTCGCGCCAACTTGCGGGCATGATGGAGCTGACGCACGGTTTTCCAACGTCCATCTTCCTCCATTGGGATACCTGCCAATAGCCTCGATGACCTGATGGAACGGTCGCCGTAAGGTCTGTTATTATTGATGGCTTAATTCGGGACGCGTCCTTGCCTTTGACTTGGGGGAGCTAAGGCGCCATGTTCAACACACGTATACAATAGCCACCGCGATCGGATGCAACGCTTGGGAGTAGCGTATCCAAGAGTAAACAAGCATTGGCTAATAATATTGTGTATACTTTACACAGACACTGTGTGACATTTCCCACACATTCCAACGCAGTCCTGCAGCACCGCGCTGCACCGTGCCACAGATTTACGGGCGCGAGCGATGCAATGCGACATGACACCGTGGAACGTGCCAGAATATTCAGGTCAGGCACCGGCTTTCAGTTTGGCGACTGAAGACTTGATTTGAATTTTTATGAGATAATTAATGAGCTGGATTCCAGCAGGAAGCTTGACTTGAAGAAAAAAAAAAAAAAAAAAGAACACATTCACAAGTGTTGAAAACGGGTAGACCAGCAGTCGGGAAAATGTAAATGCGATCGCCGCAGCACACAAAAAAAAGAGCACTGCGCCGGGATTCCGCTGGAAGGGGAACCTTATTAATTGGCGATTACTTGGTTCAATACCTATTTATTGTTGTGTTCTTTGCAATCAGCTCCATTATGTAATTATGGGAAGGAATGCATCGACTTAATATCCTCCAACTGCACGGGAAGGGAGGATATCGGTGCCACAGAGTCTCCTGGCGGGGTCGTGGTCCCTACGCGGAATAATTGCTTTGACTCGTGTTCTGTGCTCCTTGGGAGATCATTACCCCGTTACTGTGGTGTTTGGCTCAAGCACATGTTATCCCGGCTTCCCGGCACCTTCCTCCCCCACAAAGGCCAGCTTTTCCTTCAAGACATATGGACATATTATTTCCATTTTTTTTACTGTGCGCGTTTAGATTTCATCTACATTTCTTAATATGACGTTTACCAAATAACCATTAGGCATGTGATAAATACAGGCCAAGGCAATCAGGCACTTGATTCTTTACATTATAATGCAAATTACTCCTTGATCAATAATAAGATATTAATATAATATATACATTCGAGGAAATATTGATTAAATCCCCAAAACCTACAGCTCAGATAGCGTCTGAATTTGATACATGTATGGCACATGCACTGGAGATTGGACACTGAAATCTCTTGCAGAGAACAACCATGACATTGTTTAATGTTTTTTTTTTTTAACATTTAATGTTTTATTTGGCATATGGTTTGTTACAGACCTTTGCCAATTATTACGTAACGTAGAAAACTCAAGAATTAAACAGATGTTTATCACTTTACTCGACAACCAAATCTAAAAATGCATTCAAGAAGAACATTATATATTTGTTTTTAAGATTCGGTGTGGGAGAATTGTAAATATGTGTAATATGACTATTTAATATATAACTAATAATGTATGACTGATAATATTTAATATGACTATTTTTGTTATTTTTTATTTTACTGGACTCCAAATTGTAGAAAACCTATTTCTACAGTGTACTGTCTAGTATTGGCCCCCGAAAACCAAGAGAAGGCTAAGCTCTTCAGCATGTGAGGGAGCTGGGGACAAAAGGCAAACGCGTCACAAAGGAAATCCTAGACTAAAGAATACACCAAGGATGTCTAGTTGAGGAACTAGCACTCACCAGAAATTGCTCACAGTGGATCTTGCCCTTCCCAGCTCTTCATGTTGTGTAGCGCTGCCTGTTCTTGCCTTGGCTTCATGGCGCTCCTCTTCACTAGAAGCAGACAGAGCAGCGACACCATTCTCTTTCAATTGATGCTTTGTGTGATACTTCAATTCTTTTTTATGTATTTACATGTCTAGAACACAATGATTCATCTTGAGGTTACTTGGCACTATACGAGAGCGCTATAGCATGACCCACACTGTTGTGACAGAGTTAATGGGGGCACAGCTATGTCTTAAAAGAGTTTTCAGAATTTCAGCTGGTAACTAGTGGTACGCTGTTCTGAAGCTGTACAGCCTGTTAAGACGAGTTGAGTAATGATATGATATGGCATTTGTAACGCGCCTATACACAAGTGTTTCAAGCCCGCCGAGGCAAGGAAGGGGGAACAAAGGGAGGATGGACAAACAATCCTACTAGGCCAGGTGTCATTCAGATTGCCCAAGTGAGTGGGAAGGGGGCAGGGACAGTGCAGTACACGGTAAAATGATTACAAGTAAGTAACGGCCATCATGTGGCAAGTGCATGGGTAAGTGCGGACATCAGGTGTCAAGGGCTGGTGGGGATACAGAAACAGACCCCAAGTGCGGGTGATGCACTAATGCAGGACCCACAAAAAGATAAGATGATGTGTGTATGTTGAGGTGACTTCCTCAGGTGGGACTGGACCTGACACATTTATTTGGCAGAAACAGCGGCCGTCTTTGATGAAGACCACTACAGCTACCAACCACTTTGCTCGTATTACACTAATCACACTGAGCTCTATACTATGCTTTGTTAGAACTCCTACACTACCCATTGGGAACCTGTCAAGTATGACATACCGTATACAGCCTAATAACACCACATCTAATCTGAATACAGCTATAAACAACCAATGTTTTTATCCCACAGTAATCCATGCACAACAGAGTCTAGGAATACTCGTCTCAGAGCTAGACTAGCTAAAATATATGAGCCCCCTATCAGCTTGCTGCCCACCCCTATAGGGAAGAGGACCCCGAAGACCCTGCCTTGTCCTACTCCCACGAGTACCAAGATAGCAAATAACTGTCCTCCCAAAACAAAAAAGTGCACAGCCCAGCACATCAAACGTAAAGACTGTCCAACCTCCCACCTTTACACCACAACTCTTACGAGCCCACTCATTAAAGGAGCTCTAATAAACTCTAGGGGCCTCATTACGAGTTTGGCGGCAGCCATGGAGCCACTGGCTCCATGGCTGCCGCCAAACCGGGGTCCTTTACCGGGTTCCCTGAATGGGGAATTACCGGGCCATTCCGAGTTCGGAGGGACCTTCCCCATTTCCATTTGAGCCTGCATAGGGCTCAATGGGAATGGGAGAGGGAGCTAACAACGTGCCGATTACGACTGGTCCGTTGTTAGCTCCCTCTTCCCCTCGCGGGACCCGGTAACGACGCCTAGTTTTACCAAGCGTCCTTACCGGGTCCCGCGAGGGGACCTCGTAATTTCACTGCACAGGTTTAACGGGTCCGCCTCCATTAGCAGAGCCCGTTAACCCATACCGCGAAGGTTATAATGAGGCCCTAGGTCTCTAGTAGCACATGCCACAGAGATTGCCTATTTGATCCCGAGTTACAACTTAGACTTCCTCGCCATCACCGAGACATGGTTGCACGCTGCAGCAGGCCCATGTTTATGTTAGCAGTCCCTGATCGTTATACCATCCTAAAACAAGATAGACAAGGAACTAGAGGCAGAGGTATTGCCATCATCTGTAAATGTAGCCTCTCTATGAGACTGGACTCCCCCTATGTCATACAATCGTGTGAAGCTCTCTCGGTCAAAGTACCACTTATCAATTCCCAGACCCTTAATATCCACCTGATCTACCGCCCTCCGGGTCCAGTTGGGATATTTGAGGAAGATATCCACACAATACTTTCCAATGACCTCAAAAGCTCAACACAAGTACGATTATTAGGCGACCTCAACTTGGGATACGATGACCCAACAGATCATCCTGCCCAGGCAATGGCAAACATCTTAACAGAACTTGACCTAACCCAAAGAAGCAAAACCCCTACCCACAACAAAGGTAGAATATTAGATTGGGTGGCAGATTATAATTGACATGCCAATATCCTCTCCACCTCTCCATTAGCCTGGACCGACCTCTACCTACTCTCATTTACGCTTTCCACCAACAGGCCTCCTCCTATACCTGCCCCCATGGCTCCACCTACACTAACTAGAAATAAAAAGAGTATTACAGCAGATAGGCTTATCCCTGCTATTCTCCCTACCCTCAACTCACTTCCTGACAGTACTGACCCTGAAGCATTGGTCGAAGAGTATAACAAAATTATGGCTTCCTCCCTAGACCAGATTGCCCCCCTTAAACTGAGACCAAGTAAGCCTAAAAACAATTTAAACAAATGGTTCACACCATGCCTAAAACACTTATGGCAACAAAAAAGAAGTTGCGCGGCTGCGTGGAAACTACTACCTTCAGAAGCTAACAAACTAAAAATGACCAAACTTTCATCCCTCTATAAAAAAGAAATCTGCCTTGCTAAATGGGAATCCTATGACACCCGTATTTCCCAAGCTAATTCTAACATGAAAGAATTGTTTACTATTCTTAAAGAACTAGAGAATCCCATTGCCATTCCAGACACACACTAAAGATAAAACATGGTGTGCAGATATCCAACACGCCTTGCCAATAAGTATCTACCTTACAAAATAAAATATCTAAAAAAAGTATCCTTAAATGCCCCACCCCCACCTAAAATAGCTGCTATCACCGCTGAATTCCAGCCCATGAGATTTAACTTCTCTAAAGTATTCATCATAGAGGTGGAAAGAATTATTCTGTCTCTTAAACCATCTTATTGTCAGGGTGAACTCTGTCCGGCTCAGCTTATCAAGGATGCGGCTCGAGACCTATCTCTCTTCATCACTAAGCTTATTAATGCTTCCTTTACCACTGGCACCATCCCCTCTAACCTTAAAGAATCCTGGGTACTCCCATTATTAATAAAAACCCACTCTAGACCCCTTGACACCTACCAACTATAGCAGTGGCGTAACACAAAATGTGGGCCCCCGCTGCGAGCCATGCTGAGGGCCCCCCACCAACTCAGGAACAAATCACGGGTCGCGCCACACTCTGGGACGGCCTAGATTACCACGCTTGCGCAATATGCACAAATGTGCTTTTGAAGTGGTATGTCACACACTGCATTAGGAGAAATATATACATATGTGTTTTAATGCACTATAGAGCACACTTTCCGAGAAAAATTGGCTAAAAAGCAAGAGTGTTTGCAATGGTTTTGCAGGGTAACACCAATCCAATACATGCAAGTCACCAACAGTGCACAGGAACATTAATGCATTGCTATTAAAAATGCCATGCCACAATGAAAACATTTCCAACTTGCTGCACTATGTAGACCAGTGTAATAACATTATAGTAAAGCATGCCAGGCCACATTTAGACATACCTAGACTGGTTGCACCAAAATGCCAGTCGATGCAATAACACTCATCAAGAAGAGAACACACATTCAAGTCTGCGTCTCTGTGGCCTCTAACAACACGGCCACACTCTTTAAAATCTGTAAGTAACTGGTCAATCCTATTGCAGTCTTTGCCTTTCCTGTTCCCTCCCAGGCCCTCTGTATGGCTCTGTTCTCTCACTTCTCTGCTAAAACTCAGGACATCCAGTCCACCATCTCCTCTTCCTCTCCCTCTCCCTCTTCCTTTCTTGGCCCCCCATTGGCCAGATTTACTTATTTTCCTCCTTTCTCCTCTTTCTCTCTGACAATACCTGATGAGGCTTCTAGTCAAGTCCGATCTTTGAAAGTGTTGTCCAAACAGGTGCTCCCCTCCTCCTCTAGAACCATCAAGGACCATATTGACAACCTCGATCCAGCCTTGGCTGATTTCTGTATCACTCTTTCACCAATAGAATGTTCCCCTCTCCCCTTAAGCACCCTCTTGTGCACCCACTCCTCAAGAAGCCGTCTGTCTTTCCTGCTTGCCTGGAAAAATATTGCCCAATATCCATCACCCCTTTCCTGGGCAAACTGTTGGGAAAAAACTGGCCATCTTCCAACTTACTCTCCACACTGAATCTGTTGGTTGTTTCCATGACCATCAGTCTGACTTCAGAGCTGCCAGAGACATGGAAACTGTTCTCCCGAATACCTGTGAAGATCTGCTCTCTAACCTTGATTACAGCATTTCTTCTGTCCTCATCCTCCTTCATATATCCTCTGCTTTTGACGCGGTCAAACACGCCATCCTGATTAATCGTCTCCATGAGAACCTGGGCCTCATAGATCAGGCCCTTGAGTGGTTGACCTCCTTCCTCTTGGACCACCCCTCCCAGGTGCACCTTGGTCCCCTTCTCTCCACCACATCTCTCTTTATCTTAGGCGTTCCCCAGGGCTCCATCCTCTCACCCTGGTTTTTCAACCTCTTCTTGGCCCCTTTGGCCCACCTGATCACTACCTTCTCCTCTTATGCAGATGACACTCAGCTTTCTTTCAGGCTCCCCTCAGACTCCTCTCCTCTCTCTCTCATTCCTGACTGTCTATCCACGATTCAGGATTGGTACGCAATCACTGATCTCTCCCTTAATGCCAGTAAGATGTAGATCCTTCTCATTGCGACCACTGCCCCTGCTTTCCCTCTTGCACTCTCTCCACCAACCTTGGGCCTTCGTCTTTTGCCTTCCTGCGAGGCAAAAAACTTGGTTGTCATCTTTGACTCCACATTCTCTTTCTCTCCTCACATCTCGGACATCGCCAAGAAATCCCACTACCAGCTGCTCCTCCTCAAATTGACTCTTGCCTTTCTCACTTTCCCCCAGAGCTCACTGTCTCCAGAGCCCTGGTTCTCTCTAGGCTGGACTACTGCAACAGCCTCTTTCTCAACCTGCCTTCCTCTACTCTCTGCCCTCTGGAACTAATCCAGCACAGGACTGTGAGACTTATTCTTGGCCTCAAGCCCAGGGATCATATCTCTCCAGCCCTAAATCTCTCCACTGGCTCCCGGTTGCTGAAAGGATCATGTTCAAGAACCTTTGCATTGTCCACAAAGCTTTCTGGGCCCGGGCCCACACTACATCTATCGCTCTCTTCCAAAATACCGTCCTTCTCAAGCCCTTCACTCAGCTACCTTCAACTCTCTCAGGGTTAGACACTTCCCCAGGCAGAGAGTGGGGGGGGGGCAGATCTCTCTCCCATGCAGGTGCCTCCCTCTGGAAAGTCTTCCCTGCCCCTCTCAAACTTGAGCTGGACCACATGAAGATCCAGAAGCAGCTCAAAACTTTCCTCTTCTCCTCTGTTTTCTCTCTCTCCCTCCCATTCTGTCCTACCTGACCTACCTGTCTGCTGTACCGACTGGTTGCTGGGCTATCCTCAGAGTCTCACTATGTCCAGACTCTTTCTTGATCAGTCACCCCTGCACTGCCTCTGGGCCTACCACACACTTAGGGGATTTAACTGTAACCCTACGGTCCCTTGGCTCCTTGCACTACCCAGAGCTGCACTGTCCTGGCTGCACTTATGCAGAGAATTACTGCCCTGTTTTCCCTCCCCTCTCCCTTGCACTTCAACCCTCCCTTTCCCCTTGCACTTCTCGTTCTCACACCTGCACGATCTGAATGACACAAGACCTAGCAAGATTGTTTGTCTTGTCCTCCCTCTATCTTCCCTCCCGTGTCTTGTCGCGCCTAGAAACACTTGTGTACAGGCGCGTTATAAATTACTTATGTCATATAATTTTATCACAGTTTCCAAGAAAAATATACAATGCCCCAGTAAGAAACGACTAGTCTGGCAGCAATGAAATGCCAGTCTAGCCAGGTAATTACACTTAGCAGGACTGCTTTATCAGAAATTCCCAGTTATAAAAAACGTCATACCAAACTGAGGAATGACTAGACTGGCTGCACCAAAATGCCTCTCTAGCCACTAATACCACATATCAATCCTGTTTAGACTGGACATGGGCAACCATTATGATTTGTCACAGAATCCTGCCCCCCCATAAACATCCCCTCTCCCTCCCACCCCAACCCTAACCTCCAAAATCAGCTCCTTGGGCCAGAATTACCTCCACATCCCTCTTCATTGTTCCAGTGCTTACATATGAGGCTCCCTCACTCATACACAAGTAGTGGGACGAGGAAGAATATGGCTAGGGGTAATGAAGATTACCAATAAGTAATCAAGGCATTAAACATAAGTAGTGGTGCAACACCATTGAGTTGACTGGGATTCAGCACTCCACCCCCCCCCCGAAATGTTGGGCTATGTTGACTCAACCTGGCTGACCTTCAGAGCAGTTGCCGGACAGAACCGTACAAAGATGTTAAACGGCACCTGGGTTTTGCTGTTAACAAGAGCCCAGCAATTACTAACATAAAGCATTTCACTGTTAGTACCTGCATTCAAATGCCAAATTCTTTAGCCAATTGAAATTGTGATGTGGGTTTAGTACTTGTATGCAAGGGAAAGGATTGGAAGGGTAGAAAGGGAACAGGAGACCACTCAATTCTCGCAGCAGTCCATAGGTGGGAGCTTTAAACCTTAAAGGAGAGAGTTAACTACTTGTAACATTGAAGCTGCACTAGAATAGTCTCATTAAAATGCGTAAAAAATTGGATGTCCCCACACAAATAATTTTCCCCTCCCCACCGCACGTTTCGTTAGCGCTTCTCCCAACATTTGAAGGGTTAGCCCCCCGGAAATGTAGGTTTTGTTGCACCCTTGAACACACGCACACACACCATTCACCATATATACACATGCACACCCAGCCATCCATACATTTAAGTGTGCACCCTTTCACCGTACAGGCACACACACCCAGGCAGCTACCCGTACATTTAAGTGTGCACCCTTTCACCATACAGGCACACACACCCAGGCACCCACCCATACATTTAAGTGTGCACCCTTTCACCATACACTCACACACGCACCCGTCATGGGGTTAAGGGGAGCCCTATTACTTAAAAAAAATACATTTTTTTAAAGTCATGTTGACTTCATGAAAACATTTTTTCCTTTAAGCACTGAACCATAACAGAAATAATTTCTTTATGAATGCAGAGTGACTTCAAAAAGATAATGGGGGTCATTTTGAGCCTGGCAGTAGCTGTGCCAGTAAATACCGGCATGGCTGCTGCCGGAGTCATGAATTTTCCGGTGCCTGGGAATGGGCAATTACCAGTGCATTACAGCCCCGGCGGTCCTGGTAATTGTCCATTCCCGGGCGCCGGAAAATATTACTCCCCATTCCCATTGGACGCAAAGGGAAAGGTGAGGCCAGATGCACCATTCATGAATGGTGCCGGAGCATCTGTTGAGTTCTGCGCACCGGTGCCGTTCGACCTGCCAGGTCAGACCTGGTGGGCTGAAAGGCACGTGCTTGCAGATTCGTAGTTTGCTGGTCCGGAATCAATGGCCCCGGCAAGCTTACCAGTACTGTTGTTTCTGGACTGGAAAACTCATAATGAGGCCCACTGTTTCTTTTTGAAGTCATAGGGTTTCCCCACCCCATGACATGGAGGCCTCCAGCCTAGGGTCTTCCATTGCATGGCGTGGGGTATCCCTCCGACTTCAAACATTTTCTTTTTGTAGTCACTCTGCCTTCATAAAGACATTTCTGTTACAGAAATAATTTCTTTATGAATGCAAAGTGAATTCAAAAACAAAAAAATATATTTATGAAAAAAAATGTATTTTTTTTTCTCCAAGTGGGTCCCCCTGCCAGGACATGTGCTGGTGGGGCCCCCCACACCACAGGGGCTGCAGGGACCCCCGTTACACCAGTGAACTATAGGCTGATTACAACAGTCCCATTTTTCCTAAAAATACTAGACAAAGTGGCCTATACGCAAATTCAAAAATACTTGGAATTACATCACCTGTTAGGAGCTAGACAGTCAGGTTTCCGTCCACAACATGGAACTGCCCTCATCGATCTCAAGACCCAAGTCGATGAGCTTGGAGATAGTAGGAAATCAGCTTTGCTTCTCCTCCTTGACCTCTCAGCTGCTTTCGACTTGGTGAATCATACAGTCTTATGTAGCCATCTCGACACAGCAGCACACTTCTCCAAAGATGCCATAACCTGGATTAGATCCTTCCTAAGCGGCAGAACAATGAGGGTTTTCTCGCCTTCATCAGCAGCAGACCCTACACCTATCACATCCGGCGTGCCTCAGGGATCCTGCATCTCGCCCACACTCTACAATATCTTTACCAAGCCCCTTTTTCGATGATCTGGACCATCGTGGTATCACCTACACAAATTATGCAGATGATACTCAGATCCTCCTCCCACTTTCAAGGGATTATGACAAGGATTTGGCCTTGGTGAACAGAGTGTACATCATCATCCAGGCATGGATGGCTATGCACGGTCTATGCCAGAATGATGATAAAACAGAACTCATCATCTTGGGTACCCCTACTAACTTAAAAAAACTAGGACCTGACAATTCCGCATTCATAATTGACAGCAACCTTATCAAGGTAGCCCAGGAGGTAAAAACATTAGGTTTTTACCTCGACTCCACCTTGTCCTTTTCCAAACAGGTCCACACGCTAGCGTCATCCATGGCGTACACGTGTAAACTTATCAGAACTCGTAGGCCATTTCTTACAGCTACACTATTTTGGCTAGAGCCCTGATTCTGTGGCATTTGGATTATTGTAATGCCCTATACATAGGCTCCAACAAATCCATCATCAGAAGAATCCAAGCCCTTCAAAACAATGCCCTTAGAGCGGCCCTAAGCATTTCCACAAGAGAGCACTTCTCAGACAGAAGGCGACAATACAACTGGCTCCGGACCAATGAGAAAATCATACTAAAAACTGTGTCACTCACCCACAAATCTCTCAACAATGCCGCACCTATCTACCTCTCTGAGTGATTCCACAAACTGAAATCCTTAAAACCAACCAGATTAGCAAACCGGGATTTCCTGTCCATCCCCAGATTCAAATTATCCACCATTGGTGGTAACAGCTTCCCTGTTAAAACGGCTAAACGCTGGAACTCCTTGCCTCCCACACTGAGAGAAGACCAGTCCTACCAGAATTTCAGATCTGATACGATCCTGTGGATAAAATCCAATGACCACTAACTTGGAGTTGCATGCTCCACACTGTGATGACCGATGCTCCTGTAACTGAAATGTAACCAGTAATGCCTACCTGCTAGCCCTAGGGCTGAAACCTTAACCTATGTATAATGCCTTGTAGTAGCTGTAAATATCTGTACATCCTATTTTATAAGTAATGTATTTCACCCTATGACCTACTGTAACTAAGCTTTGCATATTCTTGTAACTGTTGTGCCCTGATACCTCTGGGTCTGGTGCGCATTAAAAATAATAAAGAAACAAACAAACAAGACATTTAAAAAGAAGGCAAATGGCGTTATGCTGTTGTTTTTTGTAATTGGTTCTTTATAACGTGCTTGATACCCAGAGGTTTCAAAGCACAGACCCAGGGATCAAACCTGTGTTGCTCCACGTAGTCTTGCTTCCAAGGCGAGCATGTTGCCCCCGACCAATCCTCCTAATACGAGAAGCTGCATATTACTTTGGACAGAGTCACTACAGCTTGTGCAAAGGTGCTGATATATGCTTGCAAGGGCCCAGATGTCACCCAAGCAGCTCAGGGTCTGGAAGCTACCCAGCCGTTACTGTTTCCTTAGTTTTGGCATGCCTGTGATCTACTTGACTGCTATCTCACTTAGGTGCCCACGGCTTATAAGGTTTTTGGTTGCAACATCCTTGGGTGCCCCAGAACTGGAAGCAGTTGTGATTGAACGCTCACATTCTGGTGCATATGTGCCATTGCGGTTTTCTGGAAACCTTGCACATGTGCAGATAATGAATTCTCAATTGACTGGGTGTGGGGGGTCTTCGCTTCAACAGGGCCGACATTTTGGCGTGGTCATGCTCTCTTCCCAGCTGAAACCAGTGCACAAAATGCATTTCAGTATGAAGGCTTAACCACGAAGCACTTGTAGATAATTTTTCTCTGTGGGCAGGTCGAGGGCCTATCCCAACTCTACTAAAGGGGACATACCTTTTTTACAAAAATAAACGGCCCTTAACGCATAATGTATTATCTTCCTCCTATTTCTCAGTGAACTAAGAGTTGCCATCTTTCTTATTTTCAACATTTTGTAGCATCATTTTTCTTGCTATGATTGTCCTGCATTTTGTGAGCTGTTTTCAATACTTTAAAGAGAAAATGGTGCCAGAGTTGGCAGATCCCTTACAGCAGCAACTGGGCAAAGTACAAGGTTGTGTGTTCTGTTACTTTACACCAAAAGGTTTACTTACCATCCTATTCTGCCTCACCATGGAGTAGTTCTACCAGAGGTACTAGCACACATATTGGCACTGTTAATAGTACTACTATCAATAATAGAAGCCCTGTAATCAGTGGTAGCAAAATTACTGCCAACAAAGATAATATTACTCATAGTGGAAGTAGTACTCCATTTACAACAGCTGCACAATCAGCAGTATTATGGGTACTATGTCTAGTAGTAATAATACTAGTAGTTCCAGTGGGCTTAGTGCATCTACTGGAGATACTGTTACTAGTAGTCACAGTAATAGTACTGCCAGCAGTAACTGCTGCTAGAAGTGGTACTACTTTTGATGTTGTTAGTAGTAGCAATGCTGCTACTGATACATCTACTACTGTTGTTAGGGGTAATGGTCTTTTCAGCAGCATTACTAGCTGTAATACTACTTCTAGTAACAGTACCCAAACTACTATCAGTATTATTGGTAGCACAAATACTACCATTACTACCAATAGTAGTGATATGTTCACTACCTGTAATGTTACTATTACTATAATCACCAGTAGTAGCAGTATTAGTACTACTAACAATATCAGACATAGCCCGACTATTTCTATGAGTAATAGAACGAATACTAACACTAACAATGGCAGTACCAGAATTAGTCAGATTGCTCCTCGTGCCAGTACCTATAGTAGTACTACAGTAGAAGCATTAGTGTTAGTACTGGTAGTAGTCCTGCTACCCACAGTAATTCACCTACTACTGCTCGTAGAATAGCTAGTATTACTGATGGGACCACTCACAATATTGCTGCATCTACTAGTGGTAATAGTGCTGTTAATTATTGATAATAGTAGTAGATCTGTGACTGCTATTTCTGATAATATAATTACTAGCAGTATGGGTGGTATTATTGTAGAATGCATTACTACTATTACTGGTGGTAGCAGTAATATTGCTGTTACTGGTACTATTAGTGTTACTACCCCTGGAAGTAGTGAAACTACTGTGTGTAATATTACTACTAATTATAGCAACACTACTATATCTGATACTGGCACTATTGTTGGGGCAGAGATGGTAGGTAATGGTGTAAACTAAAATAACATGCAGACCTTTACTTTGGCCCTTTGCTGCTATAATCAAGCTGCAGATTACACTTCCACTTCCTTTCCTTCTATGATGTCACGTCCTCTTTATGGGCTTGAAAGCAGCTCCACAAAATGAACGACAAACACAGCAAGAAAAATGCTCACGAAAATATTTAAAATGAGATAGGCGGGAATGTTATTTACACCAAAAAATAGGGTGTGGATACAATCTTAACAATTAGGAACAACATATAACATATTTTTCGTTCATTCACTCATACATTCATTTATTCATTCAGGGTCTCATTTACAAATGTTTTTTTGGGGCGCAAAGTACACTTTGCAGCATGCAAAAACCCAAAAACTGATTCACAGATCAGACTTTGAGCTGGGCCTTCTCACCTTGCACTGTGCAGGAGCGCTTTGCACGACACAGAGCGTGATGCTTGGAAGGGCCTGCGCAAAGATCTACTTAGCGGGAGGAACATGCAAAATCCCCATTTCAGGAGGAGGAAAATTAGGAAGAACATGGGTGTGGCGTGGACGGCAGCTTGCAAACAACAAGCACACCCTATCAAGCACTAAGGGCAAACAGAAGCTATTGAGCAATTATCTGGAGTACAAAGCAGAATCTTACCACGACACGTTACACTTCGCAACCCACAAAGTGCAGTGAAAGCTAAAGTGCAATGCAACCCAATGTACATAGATTTACACAATACCCTACATTGCACTGATTACAAAGAAGGAGGAAGAAGAGGATGAGGAGGAGGCCCAGAATATTCCATCCATGAACAACTTTATTCAGGATGCCAGACGAGGAGGTGCATGGAAGATACTGCTGCCATACCCATGCCATTCTAGACATGGTCAGGGAGTGGGAGAATGACCTGGTATCAACCACCATGTGCTCACAGGTTATGCCACCTCTGGTCAAAGTGCTATCAGCCCTACACATCCTGGCCACAGGATCATTCCACCACACCACAGCCATTGTGGGGGTTATATCACAGTCCACACAATCAAGGTGCCTCCGCCAGGTCCTGAGCTGCATCCTTGCACGTGTGCGTAGGCACATTCCCACACACGCTGCAAGCAAGGCACAGAGTATGCCACGAATTCTATGCATTTTCACACTTTCCCTGGGTACAGAGAGCCATCGACTGCACCTATGTATTGCTGCAACCCCCACCCGTGACACCAAGCACATATTACGCAAATAAAACCAAGACTATGCTGTTTACGTCTAGAAAAGTGAACAGACCTTTAATGGCTTTCAGTTGGGGCACCATCGAATACACCTTACCTACAAATACCTGGGAGTAGAAATGGACAGTAAAGAGGGCTATCGCCCTACGATCGCTAAAAAGACACAACAAGCAAAACAAATAACTGTGCTTGTTCGTAGTTTTGTATTACATTATGCTGGCTACTATCTGAAGGGCACAATGATGCTTTACACACAGTGCTTTACACACAGTATTTGTATTTTATTTTTCTATTTGTTTATTATATCTATCTCACACCTAACCCTGAGGTAACTGGGCGCTGGAAAACTTAGCATGTTACAGACAGAAAGCATAGGTACATACACATTTACATGAAGGAAAGAGCCTAGTAGTGGAGGAAGGGTTGACCTAGGTTACAGTTTACATATTGGTCCCTGACCTTCAAGTAAGTACAAATATACACAATAATGGTGAGCAGGTCGACTTAGGTTACATATTAGTCTGACCATTACAATAAGTACAGGTGAGATGAAGAGGGATACTTAGGCCAAACAAAGGGCTGTGATGCAGGCTCTCCGAGATGCAGGATCATTTGGGTTCAGTAATTGGTGGGTTTATCAGTAAGCCATAGTTTGACGCTGGTTTTGAAGGCACTGAAGGATGGTTCTAATCTGATGGGGAGGGGTAGCGAGTTCCAGAGGTTGTCCGCTTGAACAGGGATGACCTGGTATCAACCACAATGTGCTGAAGTGGCTAGTACCAGTGCTGTTTTACGGATCAGAGGCTATCGCAATCAAAAACCTCTCTTGGGTACATAAAATAGAAGGCCACTTCTGGCGAACTACTTTGGGCATACCACCTAGTTGCAATATACAATATATCCGTGTAGAACTTGGATTGGTGTCACTTAAAGCCACTATTTTGCAACAAAAAGGCCTTCTCCCGCTGAAAGCATTGTGCCATCCTGCGAGTCAGATGCTAAACATTATAGCAACAAATATTATTCAGTTGCAGATAGCCAAAGATTCTAGCATATAGGATGCTCTGCGTGTTGATCTATACACCAATTTGAACTGGTTGGTTGATCGTTCGCGCTGTGGTCAATTTAAAACCGTTGAAAGAACATTCAAAACGAAGCACCAGCGAAAAGCCTGGGAAAATTATTTTAATCAATTTCGATTATTGATGAGGATAAATGAACTGCCAGTAAGAGCAACACATGGCACTCAGTGGCAACTCGCTGCAAATCAACAATATTGTCGGGTATGAAAAATAGTAAAGAATCAAGAGACAGTCCATCACATCTTAAATGAGTGCCCCAAACTTTTGCTATATAAGCATATGTATGACAGATATGTACATCAATATAGCACTATAACTACTATAACCACTATGCACTTTTGGCATTATTTTTTACATTCACCATCTGAGTCATTGCATATTGCTCTACATGGCATTTGGTCTGTAGCATAATCCATCTGGCCTTCTTATATTTGACTTGAAATGTTATATAACTATGTAATGCATTTTTGTGTTTTATTCATGTTCTCCTTTAATTATATTCTGCCAAAATAACAGAGAATGTAGAAAATTGGGTCTAATTACAACCAAGTGATTGATTCTAAGCTGAACCCATTGTTTATAATAACTCTACTCCAATCTTATTGGAGACTCTGTAATGAATTCGAGAATGATGATTTTAGTATTTGTACGATTATTTGTGTATGTATTGAAAAATGTTTGAGCATATGAAATGAAAACAATGAATGTATGTGATACAGTTAATGCTAATGAGGATTTTAAAGTATGTTTTACCTCTGAGGATATGTTATGTAAAAGATAATTGTACAGTTGTAAAAGTTCTTTTTAACTACACACAACTAGTCTCGGGAGGATAGTTCAGGTGCAACGGCCTTGCCTTGGAAGCAAGAAGACACGGAGCAACACAGGTTCAATCCCCGGGTCCGTGCTTAGAAACCGTTGGGTATTAAGCATGTTATAAATAACCTATCATATCATATCATCTAACTATAACAATAAATAAAATAAAAATATACAACAGGAAACATTGGAATTCCATCAATGTACAGGTGATCTTTGATGCCAAGGGACACATCATGCATGTCAATGGCTATTACCCAGGATGCACGCATGACAGTAACATTACAGCCATTCCCCTATATAGCAGGCTGTTGCATCAGGAACTTTCAGAAACACCAAGCTGGTGGGTGATTATCAACTATCATGCACACACAAGCAGCCACATGGCACACAGAAACAACACAAATGACAATACATGCAATTAACAACCATGTACTCCTTTGCAGGGGACAGTGCTTACCTGCTGTCAACATTCCTGATGAGGGGCATAGTGGAGCGTACATTTGGAGTGCTCAAGTCATGCTACCATTCACATGACGACTCGGTGGGGTATTGCTATATGCACCCGCTGTAGTATGCAAAATCATTGTGGCATGTTGTGGCCTGTATAATATTGCCACACATCGTGACATAGCAGTAGAGGTGCAGGAGGGCTTCTGCTCATATCCACAGGCACAATCCATTTCCGTAGCAGGTCAACGTGCATAGGAACAGGACACACGCAACCAGGTAGTACAAACCTACTTCACATGAATACCAACACCTGTGGATCAGAAAATCCACATCCGATTTGCGCTAATGCAACTTATCCATAACAACACCATGAAAATGCACCTCTCAGATTGCCAAACTCTGTGTGCCCCACAAAATGAAAAGTGCAACGCTACCCCATCGACATCCATCACATGAAATGCACAAACCACCACCAATTTCATTTCAAGTGGAATGAAAAGTCACAATTTCACAGGCCCAAAGTGCAAGACATGGTAAAGCCAGCCCCTTGCGCAATGTTCCTATACCATGTTCCCCTCTGAGTGGCAAGCATCAAGAGCAAAAAAGGGCTCACCTGACTGGCATCCTGATGATGTGTCCCTCGGAACCATTGCTGCTGCTCCTGCCCACACACCACTGCCATGTACATGCTCCTGCAATGGGGAAAGGCAGCAGCTGAACACCCACCCCACTCCACATGCATGTCACTGATACCCTCAACATGTCCCCCATCCAATTATGAAGATGCCCTTCAGGAATACCAGAAAGCACACTGGCCAACCACAGGATACACAAACATAAATAAAAAGGTAAGGCAACATATCCCTCACTATCAACATCCCTTGAACATATCAATGGGATCACATCAGCAACATTACACATGACACATGAAAGGGAGATTCTGGCCCCTGGCACGTGCACCTCACCAGCAATGTGTCACATACTACACACACCACCCAGATGCATATTTGTCAACTGAATCGTCCACCCATCTAAATTGTAACAGTCAGGTGTTTTGCATGCCATGCAACATGGACAAGGGTGGACTGGGAACAAAAGAGGACATGGAAATACTCAAACCGAACACATATTACACTTCTACTACAAGGCCCACCCTATTCCCATGAGAAAATGTGGAAACATCACCCAAAGGAGGCACGGGGTGCAGAGTCCTACTGTGAAAGAAACAGAGTTCCCAAACAAATACAGTCCACCTTGGACGGGAGAAAAAAAGAATACATTTCGCTTTGGACTGGGGTAAAGAAATGCACCAAAATAAAATAAATGGGGGGAGCTGCGGGACAACTGGTAAAAAATAAATTGAAAAAATACATTCTCCCGCCACAGGCTCATGGACACTAGGGTGCAACAACAAGATGTGGTGGTGGAAAGAGTAGTGGTGTGTGTGGGGAAAAGGGCAATGGCATCACCTGCATGGTTGAACTGGAAGCCCCATCCTGCGGTAGTTCCTGGGATGGTGAATTCTGATCACCCAATGCCAAAGCTTGGCCCTCATTGGCTACAGCCACTCATGAGAGGGATGCATGCACAAGGCCCTCAATAGCTACAAGTTCCTGGTGTTGCATGTCACAAGTAGCCAAAGAGTCATCATGCACCAGGGCCCTTGATGTCTCCAACTGCATGTTGAGAGATTGTCTCAAGGAATCCATCTCTTTGCAGCGGTTGTCCCTTGTGACAAACATTTCATCATGCAGTTATTGCCACAAGGAATCTGTGTCTTGATGGCGGGACTCCCTTAATCCCAACATCTCCGTCTGCAGGCATTTGCTCTGGGATTCCAAATCTTGATGTCGGTATTCCATTGAGGCCAACATCTCCTCATGCAGTGATTCCCCCAAGGTGTCCATCTCCTGCCCCTGTTGGTTCCTTGAGGCCAACAACTCATCATGCAGGGGCTGTCTCAAACCCAAACCATCATTGCAAATTGCCTGTCTCAGTTGTTGCATGTCGTCTCTCCTCTCCTGGTGCAATAGGTGGTGTTCAGAAGTGTGTGCAGCATTTGAGGAGATGGCATTTTCTGACAGGCGATGGATACCCCTGGCTACCTCCTGCAGAACCTCGCCCCATTAGACACTTGCAAGCAGAACCGGCTCCTTCAACTCTGAGCGTCTGGCAGGCACTTGTCCACCACGTGTGCAGGGCCTACCAAGCTGGGATGCCGAAGCCCGGACCTGTTTCAGTGAGTGCACTGTCATTGGCTCGCAGTCTACTACCCTCCAACTAACACCAGACTCCGCAGCTGGTTCCATGATGGGTTAAGGCAAACTTGCAGACAATGAAGCCACTATTGATGCAGGGCTTCCCATTGCCAGGCACAGGGTCTCCTGGTTCTCCTCCTCCAACTCAGTAGCCTCAAAGTACTCAATGAGCTTTGTGGCATCCAGACTACTCAGTGGTGTACCCTGTACCATGTCCCTCAGTATGCCCTCCAGATCAGATTCAGCAGCACCAACTGAAGAGTTGGAAGGCCTGCTGATGATGGACTGCAACACAAGGGGATTGGACCCAGGCACAGCACCCCGGCTGAACTGGTGGATGGTTGTGCTTCATCACACCTCCTTCTTCTCCTCCTCATCATTAGCTGTTTCCTCACCTGCACACAGTCAGACAACAATATTCAAAGGCCTACCCATCTGGTGGAACATGCATATGTAAATCCAAATGCATTGAGACACCATAGGGCCATCCACGCAGGCATCACACAGTGATACTGGGCACACTGAAATGTGAACGGCACAGCTGACTGACATTCAATGCTCTGTGCAATCATGCTGGTGCATACCAGGCCCTGCAATAAGACACGGGTTGGGGGAGTAGGCACCCATACACACATACAGACATGTGAGAGTGGAAGGCCTAACAGTAGACTGATGGAGGTACATGCCTCATTGCTGAGCCCGTCTCTACTTCAACCATCCCTTCTTGCTGCATTTGGAAGTATCACGTTAACTTCTGCTGACCACACCTGCTTTCAGGCATTAGTGTTGCCAAAATCCCCATCAACCCTTCCTCACATTGCTCAATGCCACATCCGTGGTTACCCACACTCCCATGCATTGCTGAACAATTGACACTCCAAATGTGGAATGAACATCACTAAAGCTTCAATTGGACAACCACTGCCATTCCTAACTGGCACACACCCTCATGCGACTTTGGACTGACATGGTCACTCATCCATGTCCACTGGCCGCCAGCACCAGTGAATGGATGACTTTGACGTGGTGCACTGCTTGTTGTCATTCCACGTAAGTCAACATTTCTGTTCACAATGCACTATCCACAAACATGAGACTGTGAGCATGTCAGTGACATGTGTCTTGCTGAATGTCTGAAGGTCGGAGTGACTGCTCATTCTTCCGGCAGTGCTGAGGGGATCCTTGGGCTCAGACGACCCACCAGTCCTCTTTCTGTGTCCTAGGCTCTGCCCCCGCCTCCCGCCTCGCTTTCATACCGCTCCAGGCACTTATGTGCTGGATCGGCCGCCCGCGCGCATTGAGGAAGCTGCTCCGCTCGAGGACAGTTCCCAAAATTGGTTTTTAACCATTTTAAAGTATTGTGCTTTAATTTTAATATTGTTTCCCTGGCATTACAACTGTGCAGCAGTATGTTTTGACATGTTTGGATGCATGAAGGTATCGAATGTCTGAAGGTCGGAGTGACTGCTCATTCTTCCGGCAGTGCTGAGGGGATCCTTGGGCTCAGACGACCCACCAGTCCTCTTTCTGTGTCCTAGGCTCTGCCCCCGCCTCCCGCCTCGCTTTCATACCGCTCCAGGCACTTATGTGCTGGATCGGCCGCCCGCGCAGCGGGCGGGCGCAGCGGGCGCGCCGCCAGCGCGCCGAAGGCGCGCTTAAGGCAAGCCCGTCTGTGCCCGTCCGTGCAGGGACGCGCTGGAAGGGCTATTTAGATAGAAACTTATTAATTTCCTTAGCCCACCCCAGCACCAACTGGCCAACTGGTTGGAACTATAATATAACCCCATCTACCCCCTCTCCCACCAGAAGCACTCCTAGCAGCGAGTCCACGCTGGATAACCCTACTCTCTGCCTGCTTAACACAAGGTCCCTTCCTGCTCACTCGGGTGAAATCCGGGACCTGTTAACCAATAGGCAACCTGCCCTGCTATGCCTAACTGAAACGTGGCTGACACCGAGCTCGGCACCTACAGTAGTGCAAGCTCTCCCCCCCGACTATCGCATCATTCACTATGATCGCCCCCCCCCTAAGCGCGGTGGAGGCATTGCAGTTATTTTTAGTGACAAATACACGGTGAACCAAATACCTTGCTCGCATACACTTAACATGGAAGCCCTCCTCTGCCGATGCGAGCTATCGGCATCATGCACCACCCACCTCCTGCTTATCTACCGCCCCCCAGGCCCTATGGGAACTTTTGGGAAGGACGTAGCTGATCTTATTGCTGCCCTAAACTTGCAGTATACCAATCTCGTGGTATTAGGTGATTTTAATTTGCATTTTAACCCTCCAAGATCAGATGAACTAAATCTGCTTTTAGATAGCCTCTTCGATCTTCATTTCTGTTCATTGATCCAAGCACCCACCCATCTGCATGGAAATACTCTAGACATGGTATTTGCCAATGATGCTTTACTTGGCCCTGGTCTTATTGAGCCTGTGACCTGGTCCGATCACCATCTGATTTCATGCTCGTTTACTCTAGCCACCCCTGTCTGTAAAGCTCGCCCTCCCAAGACGTTACTTCGCTCTTGGCGATCAGTTGACCCCAAGGCACTTGGTGCCTGCATCGTTTCCAAGTGTACCTCCTTGGGACCGGTATCTCTATCCACGCTCTCTACATCGCTGCTCTCCGCCGCTAATGTTCTCGCTCCTCTAAAACTTACCCAGAGTCGGAGATTACTCTCTCAGCCTTGGTTTACTGATCAATTAAAAAACGCCCGTCTGCTACTCAGACAAGCCGAACGCAAATGGCGGGCTAGCTACGACCCTCTACTTAAAAACCTGTATAAGCTCAGTCTTTCCACCTACCTAGCCAATGTTAAGCGGGCTAAAGCTACTTTTTTCGCCCAACAAATTGAAAGTGCCCTGTGTAAACCCAAAACACTATTTTCTATTGTTCAATCACTTTCCTCCTCCGAACCCCTCACCTCGATGGTCAAACCATCGCAAAAGCTATGCAATGACTTGGCATCGTTTTTTATTACGAAAATCGTTGCGATACGATCTAACATCGCCTCATCTCTTGCTATGCAACCTGCCGGCACTACTTGCTTTGTACCACTTACCTCTACTGATCCCCCGGCCAGCTGGTCTACCTTCCCTCTATTTACTGAGGCAGAGGTGTTAGCAGCGATTCTTAAAATCAAGTCCTCCTCTCCAGAGGACGCCATTCCGGCCAGTATGATGAAGACTATTGCTCCAGACATTCTGTCTGACGTCACAATGGCTATAAATAACTCATGCCAGTCTGGTCTGGTCCCGCCGGAACTTAAATCGGCTAGGGTTATCCCCCTTATCAAGAAGCCGTCCCTCGACCCTACTATCCCCTCAAATTTTCGCCCCATATCCCTGCTCCCGTTCTTGTCTAAACTCTTGGAATCTCTGGTCACACCCCTTCTCTCCTCCTTTCTGGAATCCTCTAGGATCTTTAATCCTGCCCAGGCAGGTTTCAGACCTGGTAGGGGAACGGAGAGTGTGCTTGTCTCAGTGCAAGATGACATGTCTAGACTCGCAGACGCAGGTGGAGTTGGAGCTCTGATTCTGCTGGATTTGTCTGCCGCATTTGATACAGTGGACCATCCTATTCTCCTCTCTCGCCTAGCACAAATCGGGATCTCTGGATCAGTTCTGGCTTGGTTTACCTCCTTTCTTGCAGACCGCACTCAGACCCTTGCCATGCCCCCTTTCCTTTCTGTCCCCTGTGCCCTCACCTGTGGTGTTCCCCAGGGATCCTCTCTTTCCCCTATTCTATTCAATATCTACATATGGGCTCTGGTCTGCCTTATCCGTTCGTATGGACTTAATTGCTATTCCTACGCGGATGACACTCAAATCCTGATCCGTTTGGATCAGGATCATATTAAGGCTTCAGCTTCTCTTCATGACTGTTTGACATCAGTCGGCATTTGGATGGACCAAAATTGGCTCAAGCTTAACGGTGATAAAACTGAGGTGATGTTGGTGGGTTGTCCCCCCCGCCCATCACTTTGGACCCCTGCTTTCTGGCCCACCTCACTGGGCCCCCTGCCTTGTCCAGTGGACAAAGTAAAGAACCTAGGAGTTATTCTCTCCACTTCCTTGTCCATGTCAAACCAGGTCTCTACGGTCTGCCAATCTGCCCATCACCAGATCAGGATACTCAAGAGGGTCCTCCCTATGATCCCAGAGGCTATGCGTCCTCCTGTGGTAGCCGCATTAGTCCTCTCACGGTTGGACTATTGCAACTCCTTATACCTTGCCCAGCCAATGGGCCTTCTCCAACGTCTCCAGCGCATACAGAACCTGGCAGCCAGACTGGCCACAGGTTCCTCCTATGGAGCTCACATCTCGCCAGTGCTTCGCCAACTTCACTGGCTCCCGGTGGCCCAGCGAGTTAAGTTCAAGTCACTATGCATTGTCCACCGGGCAATCCAGGGCCTAGGTGCTGAGTTTCTCCAAACTAAATTTGTCCGTTATATACCAGAACGCAACCTTCGCTCCCTGAACACCAACCTTTTGGTGGTTCCTAAGTACAATCGGGAAAGACTCGGCGGCAGAGCCTTTTCCATTGCTGCGGCAAGGCTGTGGAATGCCCTCCCACTGCCACTCAAGTCTATCTCCAACCATCTGGCTTTTAGGAAAGCCCTGAAAACTACCTTATTCTAGCCCCCCGACTATTACTGCTCTTCCTGTGTGACAGTTTCCTCATCAGCGCCATGATGCCCCTGGGCGACCGTGCGCTCTACAAATTTAGGTAACATAACATAACATTGCTACAGGCCATTGCCACACATAGGTGCTTTGTTGTTGTGGTGGTTAAAAAATATGAACACAGTAATGTGTGCTGTTAGATCGATGTCGACCGCACACAGAGGTCAAATATCCACCTTGTAGGATGCACAACATGTCATGGAAGTGCCCATAGAAGCATCAGTGTAGTACCCAGGGATGGGTCACAAGTACCCCTGACAACTGTACCACAAAACTTGACAGCATATCATGTGATGATGGAGGCATACTGTATACCGTATTGTGGCAGCCAGAAATAAAGAGGATACCATACCCCGGGAGCCATGAGCATCCATAATTAATCACAGTAGGAGATCATTCTCTGGTTCAACTGGGAAGCTTTCCCACCAGGATTCTGAAGGACCTACGGATGCCAATGTATTTCAGCCAGTATGAGGACATGATTGTGTCAGTGTAGGGATATCGTCAGCAGTAATAATGTCTCCACCCAGGAACATGCTCCCCAACGTGTTGAACCCACTCTAAACCCAACGGCGCTCAGTGACCGACCCTATTTCTGGTAGCACTGGGTCACATTTCCACAGAGAGAAGTTGGTATGACAGGGATGTCTGATTCCCAGCAGTTTACACACCAAACAAAAGAGGTAACACTTGCAGGGTCCAGGGCGCAAGGATTGACGAGCACCGCAGGTATCACTAAGGATCAGAGATTGCGCCGGCACGCCAGGGTTTATCAAGCTGAAAATGTGGAATAGTCACTGACTCTGTAAACCAAAAAGCTGCATGTTGTGCCTTTGCTGCCAGCCAATAAATCTGGAATTCAGGTACAGCAAATCCCCCCTTCACATAAGGCACAGTCACGGTGTCCCACTTGAGAGTGACACACAAAAGCATTGATAGGAGCAGCCAGCTATCCAAAGAATATCATACCGGGCCATAGAGGTATATTCTGGAAGAGATACAGGACCTTGGGAAGGACCCTCATTTTAAGTAGAGAGATTATGCCAGCTAAATTCATCAGCAAACATGCCCAGGATGTGAGTTTAGGCGTAAGAGTTGCCAGCTACTTAGCGTAGTTGGATTAATAGAGAGATGTACATTGCAGAGTCACTGTAATCCCCAAATACTGCATCTGTGCTGTAGAATGGCCGGGAATAAAGCCTGACTGATCCAGATGTATAATATGAGGCATATAAGACAACGGGTGGTGGCCAGGATTTTTGCAAATTTCCTAACATTTGAATGTATCAAAGAGAGGGGATGATAAGAACTGCAGAGATGAGCCAGTTTCTCAGTTTTCATCAGTACCGTAATCATAGCCTACCTCATTTTGTCAGGAGCCTGTGGGAGTCTAGAGCCTCCTCTCACAAACCATGCAAGGAAAGCACAAGCGCAGACCTAAAGTGCATGTAAAATTCCACCAGAAGACCGTGGGGGCCCAGAGCCTTCCCAGCAGGGAGAGCATCAATGGCCTGTGGCATTTCTTTTCATGTGATCCAATTGAGAGTGAACCTTAGCCGACACGCTAGTAAGCGAGAGCCCTTCCAAAAACACAGCCATAGCGGCTTCCGAGTAAGTGTCCCCTTTTCGCCTACAGCTTTGAATAAAATGTTTTGAAAAACCTTATTGACCCTGGATAAGGTGTGAACCAGGGTACCAACGTCGTCCCTGACCAGAAGAATACAACACCCTCCCCCCATTCTTCTTTACCAGTGAAGCATGCAGCCTACCAGGATGCTCACCCTCGCCATATCACCTTGCGGCCATGAGCACACTAAAATACTTCAGCTCCCTTGCTGTACTATCCCTGAAGTTGTCCACAGTTGCCTTATCCTGTGACAGGGTAGCAGAGGGGACGGGGGGCGAAAGTGTTGTCGCTCCAGTCGACGTAGGTTCACTTGATGAGTCTGGATCTCTCAGCAAATAGATGAATGCACCCTACATTCCATAGACAGTGATATGGCCCGGATGTAGGCTTTAAAGGCATCCCACAGTATGCCAGCTGAGAACACTGATTCCACGCTAGTCTCTAAGTACAATCACACATGTTCGGCAATATCGGACTTAAGGACACCTCCGTTAGTGCCTGGGATTTAAATCTCCAACCAGTGCCAGCCTCAGGGAGCTCGCCCAGGCGAATGGTCACTAAGACCGCAGAGTGGTCAGGGTATGTCCTGGCCAGTGTAGATGGCACAACAAACCCATTCAGAAGTATATCCAAAATAAGCCAGAAATCAAGGAAAATGTATTATGTAAGTAGAGTAATATGTATAACTGCTATCCTCTGGATTGAGAACCCTCCAGGCATCCACCAGACTAAAATCAACCATCGCTGTGTGAATTGCTTGTGCAGATTTAGACAACAACCGGCGGGATCGGCTTGACCTATCACTGTCCACATCTAGGATAGTATTAAAGTCCCCCCCATAGTATGGGCACCAGTAGATACAAAGTCAGCATGTCGGTTAGGTCAGAATAGAAACCCGTATCATCAACATTAGGACTGTAGATGTTCACCAATATCATCTCCCGACCTGCCAATACCCCGTACACCAAAACACACGCCCCAGTGGCTACAAGTAAACTCTTGTATGTGCAAAGGGCACCAAGCTATGAACTAGAACCATCACACCTGTAGACTGGGAAAAGTATGTGGTGTAAAATATATTCTTGCCCCAGCCTTTAATGAAGCTCTTGCAGGGAACGGCCAGTGCGCGAGTTTCCTGTATAAACAGCAATTTAATGTGATGGTGCTCTACATAGAGATGTAGTTTCCATTGCTTTACTGGGTTACCCAAGCCCCTCACATTCCAACTCATACATGTAAGTTCACTCATTTCCAAATATCAGAGTATATGTTACAGCCAAACCATGCACTCCTAGCAGTAGAGCTCAAAGTGTATTGCACAGCCACCTCTGCCCATGGAACAAGAAAAATGCTCTGCCATCTCGAAGTGCCATTTCTAACCCCAATACAACTCCCCCAACCCCATCCCCACCCCCCCAATCAGAAAGATAGCACCCCCATCCCATTCCTTCAACCAAACTTTTCAACTCTGCATGGGGGGTAGCGCACGGTCATCGACCCGGGCCCTGCAACAGCAATGGAAAAACCATGACAATATAGAGAAATATATCTCCTATAATCAGCAAAAAACTAGGCTTAGAAAACATTTGGTGTCACCAGATTGCCTTGCGCTCAGGAAGGTATTTTGGGCAAGAGCCTCTGAGACCAGGTGGTCAATCCAGGCTCGAGATTCAAAACACAGGAAAACTAATGGCTAAATAAGCTTATAACAGAAAAAGAAAAAGAAGAGATCATTCTACCAACTTCATGTTGCAGGCGAGCATTCATCCAGAAATTTCATGGCCTCTTCTGGGATCATGAAAAAGTATGTTTTTCCGGTGTTTTCAATGCAGAGCTTAGCATGATATAGCATTGCATATTTCACGTTTAAGTCTCAACGCCTTTTTGGCACAGCCAAAAGGTTTTCCTCTCCTGCTGGACAGCCACAGAGAAGTCCAGATAGATGTGCAATCCGCCGGAGCCCAATAGCAATTCCCCCTTCTCCCGGGCAGCCCGAAGGATGGTATCCATGTCCTGATAATGAAGCAAATGGGCAATAATTGGGTGAGGTAGATCCCCGGGCTTGGGTTTGGGTGTCAGCAAGCGATGGGCGTTCTCAATTATGAATTGTGGTGATAATTTAGGCTTGTCCAGTAGGGCTAAGAGAGTGCGCTTGACAAAATGCTTCATAAAGCCTTGAATGGTATTCTCCAGGACACCTATGATCCTAATGTTGTTACATCTGGATCTAGATTCCAGTTCGTCAGTTTTCTTGATGACAGCCTGGACTTGTTTTGTAAGAGCAGTTACCTCAGTCTTCAGCTGACAGACTTCATCTTCCACCATTCCCACCCTATTCTCTGTCTATCTGAGTCGTAAATCAGGCTTTTCCAGCTTAGTCTTGGTGGATCCAATCATGCTAGTGATGTCATGAAGTTTAGTGTGGACAGTAGAAAAGCCCTCTTGCATACAGGCCATCATACGCTGCAACTCAGGTGGATCAGAAGCATTACTCGCTGGCACATCGTCTCCCAGAATGGGTACCACTTTTGGATCAGCCTTAACAAACATATTAATTGAGCTCTGCTTCCTTCCAGTTCCATTAGTCATTGCAGCTACAAAGATAATGCCACGGTACCCGCAGTGGAAGGGCACCTGCATACACCTCAAGTAGCACCAAGGAGTGACTATCTGTTAATGTAGTGCAGCGTTACAGCAGGGTTCAGTGGCCCAGCGGGCAGGGCCCCTGTGCCGGAGACTCCAAGGTACCCAGAGGCTAGGATCACCTCTTCACCGCTACAGTCACTGCACCACCACTGGACAGTCGAATAAGCACAGTACACAGAGTGGATAGTTCTAATGAGGCCACGGATGTCCCACCTACCAGTGCAGATTCACTCCCATATCATAAGGTATGCAGATGCACTCTGAAGAGTCAACATGCCAGGGGGACCGATCCATGCAAGTTATTGTGGAGGCGGGGAGTAGCAGCACTCAACCAGACCAAAAAAAGAACAGCAGTGGTGTAGGCAGTAGTAGGGCCACCCGGTACTCAGCCCAGGTACAACGGGAATGCAGGGGGGAGGATGAGGGGCAATGTTCAAAATGGCTCTAGTAGCTGCCAGGAAGATCCTGTAGGCGACCCCTCATGTGGGCAACCAGGGCACTTGACCACAGTATGTATGATCTCCTTCAGCTCCACCATCACACCGAGCACAACCACTACAGGTGCCTCAGTTCAGTTGTAAAGGAACAACATGTGGGCTGAGCACACCTCCAGATTCTGTGATGCACATGGCGCGCTAGCGCTCAAGGCTCTGGCCTGCCATCCCACCAGAATCTCCCAGTATCAGACAGCCTGATGGGGCACCGCGAGGAACCCGCAGATGAGGAAACAGGTGATGACATCTCCACTGGAACCCTGGCCTCGCCACAAGGTTCTAAAGGGGGTGCCAGCACACTGCCACTAAAGCAAGCACCCAACTAGGTTGAGGCAGTCTCCTCATGGATACAGGGTGCCAAAGCTGCAAAGTCCTCTGCAGTCCCGCCTCTGATTGCAGAGGTTAACTCGAGGACGGGGAGATCAAGTCAGAGGATGTAGTCCAGGATATCAGCTCCCCATAAAATGCTATACCAAAAACAGCACCCCCATGTCCCCCATGCACTTGTGGATCGCTTCTGCAGTGCACAGGAGCACACCACAGGTTTTTATCTGATATGTGACCACCTGCGACATCCTTCACCTCAGTTTCACAGGAAGTGTACTGCCAGCCCAAGTGTAAAGGTCATCTTGGTGTTCACTGACGCAATGAATGAGGATTTTCAGCTCCTGATCTGTAAAGCACCTCTACCTTGGTGGCCCCTTCTCCTTGACCAGTGCCCCTTCGTGGGGTGCTGCCTGTTCCTGCACTGCAAGCTGGCTCCTCATGCCCCTAGTGGTCCTTGGTGGTACATGGGCACCTGTAAGCTCACCTCCATGTTGAGCAGGAGGACCCTTCTTCTGCCCTCTTACCCATCCTCATACTCATCTTCTCCATGCATCCCTCCAACATATGGTGCAAGTGGGATTCACAGCAAGGTACCAACTGATCTCAGCACAAATTCCACATTGCAACCCATATCAATCTCCAGCTGCACGCATGCCTGGAAATATGCGTTGCACCGCCTAAATGCTTCTGCCTCTGTGCATGTCAGGAAATGTGTGTTGCAACTCTAAAATCTCTCCACCTCTGTGCATGATAGGAAATGCGCATCGAACCCCCTAAATGTATCTGTCTCTGCGCACGCCAGGAAATGCGCTTTACATTCCCAAAATGTCTCCGCCTCCGTGTACGCAAGGGAGTGCACATCATATACAGCGTTAAGCACGTAGGCATGCTGCGGGTGACACACAGGCCACTTCCTCTGATTTTTCACACTGCTGCTTTGTGCATGCATGGGAGAATATGTTCTTTCGTGTGGCTCCTGCCTTGTGCTGTATCTTGACTCTTCCTGCCCTAATTTTGCCTCCAAACCTCAACATCTCCTCCTGCCTCGTAGTGTCTCACTGGCTGCTGACCACTAGCACTGCAGTGGAGAGCCTGGCATTCCCTCATAGCCTATTCTGCACCTGTCAGACACTGTGACTACATCATCTACTATATTAGGACTTCAACACCTCAGAACCAGCACCACAGCTCTGCAGCACGCATGGTCAGGGCCCAGCTTCATCCCACCAGCCTCACGGGAAGCCATGTCCGTAACATTGACTAGCACCCCCAAGGTGAGGCTGAGGCCTGTCAACTCCACTGCAGCAGAAGTTGGCATCCTGGGTGAGCAGGTCCTGGCCCTTTACAATGCCCTCTTCAATCCGCAATAGCAGTTGGCATGTATGGGCGTCAGATGATCTGGGCAGACATCATGGCTGCCATCAACGCATAGGCAGTCAGTACCATGGACCACACCAAGAAGCATCAGGGTGGCCCTCGAGGCAGGCTATTCCGTGGAGATGCACCATGCTGACCACCATCGGGTGTCACCACTTCACCTCTGGGCCCTGGAGAGGATAACCCCAGCCGTGTACATGTTGCATGCTTTCATGTTGGACTGTCAGTGGTGCATGTTGCTAGATGTGGTTGGATGAAGAGGTGCGTATGGTGCTAGAGGCACATGTGGCCAGGTGCCCTCTCCATGGCCC
The DNA here is from genome assembly GCF_040938575.1 of Ambystoma mexicanum. Taxonomy (NCBI): domain Eukaryota; kingdom Metazoa; phylum Chordata; class Amphibia; order Caudata; family Ambystomatidae; genus Ambystoma; species Ambystoma mexicanum. The sequence continues at coordinate 124,839,060 of NC_090929.1, forward strand.
TGGCTGCAGGATTCACTTGGGTCAATGCATCATTGGTACTGTGATGTGAAAGGAGTTGATGTCTTATGCATGTAGCCACACATCTATGTGCTAGGTTCACATGTGCATGTCTCATCATTGTGACTTATCATTTTGCTTACACTTGTGAGGCTGGATTCATTCAATTTTCAGGGCATGGGCCTGTGTGTGTTTGTCTCAGTTGCTGGTTGACTCATGCTGACTGCATCCTACAGTTACTATTGAGGAGATGACACATGAATTAGTATTGATGATTGATGACTATGTTCTTTGGTCCCTTTTCCATAGTGGCTGGAGAAGAGGGTATAAGCTGTGCTGCGGAGCTGACACTCAGGACAAGGCCTCCAGACCCAAGCACAGCTCCAGCCACGCCCAGTTGTTTCCACCTCTTCTGAGGGTGATGTTGCTGGGGGAGCATCCCATACATCGGGCAATGCTGCTGAGGGTGACTCCCAGGATTACAGCACAGTGGAGGACATTTGGTAGGAGTGAGACAGAGTGGCAGTGACGTTGCCACACAGAGACCCTAAACCATGGAGACCTCATTGGGGGACATCATCTGGGTTGATGGAGGAGGAGAAGGAGGCCATTGCAGGCTTGCCCCTGGTGTCAGGCGGGTGTACCCAGGAGGGGGTGCATGCTGCACACCAGGCCCTGTGCAGGAGGACATGCAGTCCACCATGGAGGGGTCAGCACAAACACCTATCCGAGGGCCATCTGCTGCAGCAGTACCCACCAGCCCAGGCATAGGCTGCACTTCCAGCCGATGTGGCCATCTGGGATTAGGTGCTGCCCTGCTGATAGGTGGCTTGTGGCGGCAGGCTTCTATGCTTCATGCTGCACAAGCATCACGTGCAGATGGGCCTCCTCTTGCCATGCCAGACAGAAGTACTACTTTACGGTGTTCTCTCTGGCAGGCCTTTGCCTTAATCACCTCCTCCTCCTCCTCATCTGTGCCACAGTCATATTCCACTAAGGCCTCCATGCCACATGCCTTCCTGTGCCCGTGTCCCACCATTGCCCAGTCTGAATGTAACTGTGTCCCTGGCGGAGATGGACATCCATTCGATGGCAGATGAGGTGGTCACTGAGCCTGCACAGGAGCCTACAGGGGAACAGGATGTGGAGGAACATCAGATACTTGAGGACAGTGCAGGTGTTGCACTCTCCTGACAGCAGATGGTCATCCAGTCCGAGGGAGTACCTGTGCCGCATGCACAATGCCAGGTGGAGATGTTGACAGTGAGAGGCAAATCCTGGAGGGCATTGCCAGAAGGAGGAGGCAAGGATTCACACACATTCTATGAGTGAGACCGGAGGCACGACAATCCTGGAGGAGTCTTGCAGGGCAATGGAGGAGATCTCAGCGGACTAGCCCACTAACTCATGTACATAGATAGTCCATTAGATGTAGGTTTCCTTTTATTTATTATTAATTGTTTTCCAGGACAATTATTCCCTTTCCATGTTTGTACATAGTTTGTTTTCAATACATTTTGAAGTCATAATTCAACCACATCGCTTGCCATCACGGGTTCCATGTGCACTGTTTGTTTGCCCATGTTCTCTAAGTGAGTTTGTCTTATGGCTGTCATATGGGTTTAGGGCACACTCTGTGGGTCATGTTGTTTCTGTGCTGGTTGCTGGGGACAAATATGCATGCTTCATTTGTGTGGGAGGTTTAATATGTTGCATCCAAGTTCAATTAACCTATGTGGTCTTGTAGGTGCAGGGAGCTGACATGTTTTAGGAGTCACATGTTTCACATCTTTGTCTTGAGCATCTGCTGCTTGCCTATTTCCATGCTTTGCAGTACAGACATATTGGCCAATTGTGTACATTGTGTGCATGGATGCGTGATACATGCATGCTGTGGTTAACATGGCATTTCTTTTGTGAACATGTAATGGGTGTTGAGAAATGTTGTGCGTTTTTTGTGGTTGCCATAGTCACATTACTTTGATTGACTTTGACATGTGGACAGGTGTTTCACATGTGTGGAAGGGACAATCAGCCAGATGGAGGTGGCAAGGTCTGATTGTCTAATACCATTCCAAGTGCAGGGGCACTGCATGTTTGATGTTGTTGTATCAATGTTGGTCAAGTTAGATTTGATTGTGTGTCTAATTGTGTCAATGTGCAGATGCAGTTGGTGATGAGTGACTAGATGGTGTTTGGGGTCTCTCCTTGAGGATGGGTCATCGTGTGTCTTGCCAAATGTCCCACAAGGTATGGATGTTTGTGGTGTCTGGTGACAGCTAATTCACCTCTATGCATTCCCTACTCAGGGTTCAGTTTATTGTACGTTTTATTCCTTTTTGGCCAACTGATGTTTTGGTGTTCCTCTAGCAAGTAGATGTGCTCACACTTCATGCACAGGTATGGCACATTGGCATTAGGGATGTTGAGAAGGGATGTGGCCTCACTCTGGATCACTGGGCTATACACATCACACGTGAACTATCTCCCATGTACATCAAGGCACCAAAGTGTAGCTGCAGTAACAGTATGTTTGGCTGTTGTTGTGCAGTTTATTGTGATCCAACAGGGAGCCATGGAAGAGGCGACAGTCCTGGATTCAACAGCACTGCTCCCAGGCATTCATGTTGGAGACAGATGTCTGGCAGGTGTACTTCATGGTGGACACAGCCCAGAGACGTTGAGGTAGGTTACTGCTCCACATTGGACTGGGACGATGGCAGACTTGTGGGTGCTTCTGTGAGTTATGGGGTAGGTGCATACCTCAGTGGGGGTACTTGGATGAGGGTGGACATGTGGGTGCTGCCTTGAGTTAGGGGGTTGGTGCAGAGATCAGTGGGGGTACCGGGACGAGGGTGGACTTGTGGGTGCTGCCTTAAGTTAGGGTGTGGCAGTGCAGTTTAGGGCAGGTACGTGGATGGTGACTTAAGTAAGGGGTTCAGGGGAAAGTTTAGTGGGGGTACATGGTTGCTGACTTATGCTGGGGGCCAGAGGCTCAGTTTAATGGGAGTATGTGGGTGCTGCCTTATGTTGGGGGGCCATGGCAAAGTTTAGTATGGGTATGTGGGTGCTGCCTCGAGTTAGGGGGCTGGGATGCAGTTTAGTGGGGGTATGTGGGTGCTACATTAAGTTAGGGGGCCATTGCGCAGTTTAGGGAGTGCTGCCTCACGTTAGGGGGCTGGGATGCAGTTTAATGGGGGTACGTGAGTGCTGCTTTGAGCTAGGGGACCTGGCACAGTTTAGTGGGGGTACATCGATGCAGCCTTGATTTAGGGGTCCAGGGTGCACTTTAGTGGGGGTACCTTGGTTCTGCCTTGATTTAGGGGGCTGGGGCACAGTTTAGTGGGGGTGATGGGGCGAGAACTTGTCTGTCGCAGGAAGGGAGTGGGAGTCATGGGGCTTGCTGGTATTTAATTCTTAATGACTTTTTTTCCATGGGTCTGGCGCAGAGGTTGTTTGACACCTCTATGTTCGGTTTGTAAAGGGGGCGTGTCCGAGGCGTTCCAGGAGCTACTCCTTTTTCTCTGTGCTGCAGGTTTCTGCGTGCGTTTGTTTCCATGAATCGGCTCCCAGACCTATTATTTTCATAAGCGCAATGTTATTTCTTGCGCTAACTACTTTGCGCGGACGTAGCACTTTTCTGTAAATTAATCCCTCAGTCTTTTTGCAGAAATCTTACAATTCTGTTAAAGTGCATGCTATAATGAATTATGATAGTAACTACTCTATTAGATACCTAATACGGCACATCAGAAAAAAATATATATAAGTCCCCCTTAAAAATACAGCATGCTTCAGCGTTTGTTACTACAACCAATGTCCATAGAAAACCCACTGAAATCCATGTAATAAGCAGGGCGAGAAACCTGGGAGAGCGTTTCCTGAAACGTCTAGGAGAAAAGGCACAGAGAATAACCATAATAAAAGTGGCCCAACACATAGGTGGTCAAATGGACCAATGGTGGCTCTGGAAATGGCCTCTTAAAATCGAGTCCTATCCAGTACCCTCATACGGTCCACTGGTTCCAACTCTAGTCACCATATGAAGTGCTATTGGGCACAGCCTATGGCTTTGCTGTTGATCCCGGGGACAAATTATATAAACATTTTAATTAAGCTGTTCTCCTTTTGTAATGAATTGTGATTTGATAGGAATTTGTGAAAAGTTTTAATACAAAACCAAAACACATTTAATAAATAAACATTTTTTAGACAGTGATACGAAATTTGGTTGGGGGTAATTTGAAGTGATTTGAAGTTTAACCAGTAAACAATTACTGCTTTTGATGTGATGAAAAGATAGGGATATCCATAAAGCCTCATACAAAAGGTGTTCAATACCGTAGCTTAAGGACCATATTAAAAGAGGTGTGACTGAAGGAATTGATGGATTGGACTAATCCCATGTCATTTTGCTTTATTAGTAAAGGAGCAAGATACATTTTACAAAATTTATAACCGATTTATCCATAGAAGGAAATACATTTGACGCGCTAGCTCCTCTGCAGCCCGGACCATCGAGTTGCAGCAAGCGTGTCTACATCCCCTCTAACATCTGTGCGCCATTGATTAGCTGTTCCTGTTCAGGCCCGGTGTGTCCTCGTTGCTCTGTGAGCCTTGCTCACTTTAAACTAAATTGGACAATTTATTGATATTTCTGCCGCTCCACGGCGTGTAGATTGTAAATTCCGTCCTTGTTCCTCTTTCTTTCTCCCCACCTCCCGCTCCTCCCCTGCGGTCTGATTGGGGCTGCAGCCCTGACTATCGAGTTGCAGCAAGAGTGTCTTCAACCCTCCAAAACTGTGCGCCATTGCTTAGCTGTTGTTGTTCAGGCCAGGTAATTCCTTGTTGCTCTGGAAGCATTGCTCACTTAAAACTAAATTGGAAGTACAATTGATATTTCTGCCGCTCTGCAGTGTGTACATTGTAAATTCCTCCCTCGTTCCTCTTTCCTTCTCCCCACCCCGCTCCCTGCCTCCCCCTCCTCCCTTGAGGTCTGATTGGGCCTGCAGCCCAGACCATCGAGTTGCAGCAAGGGTGTCTTCACCCCCTCTGATATCTGTGCGCCATTGCTTAATTGCTCCTGTTCCAGCCCGGTGAGTCCTCATTGCTCTGGGAGCCTTGCTCACTTAAAACTAAATTGGCTGTTTTATTGATATTTGTGCTGCTCCGCGGCATGCAAATTGTAAATTCCTCCCTGGTTCCTCTTTCCTTCTCCCCACCCCGCTCTCCGCCTCCCGCTCCTCCCCTTGGGTCTATTTGGACCTGTTGCCTAGACCATTGAGTTGCAGCAATGGTGTCTTCCCCCCTTCCGACATCTGTGCGCCATTGCTTAGCTGCTCCTGTTCAGGCCTGGTGAGTCCTCATTGCTCTGTGAGCCTTGCTCACTTAAAACGAAATGGGACGTTTTATTGATATTTCTGCCATCCGCAGTGTGTCAATTGTAAATTCCTCCCTTGTCCTCTTTCCATTTCCCCACACCCTGCCTCCTGCTCCTCCCCTGGGGTCTGATTGGCCTTGCAGCCGGACCATCGAGTTGCAGCAAGGGTGTCCTCACCCCCTCTGATATCTGTGCGCCATTGCTTAGCTGCCTCTGTTCAGGCCCAGTGAGGCCTCATTGTGCTGTGATCCTTGCTCACTTAAAACGAAATGAGACGTTTTATTGATATTTCTGCCACTCCGCAGTGTGTCAATTGTAAATTCCTCCCTTGTTCCTCTTTCCTTCTCGTCACCCCGCTCCCCACCTCCCGCTCCACCCTTTGGGTCTGATTGGACCTGCAGCCCCTCTTATTCTGGATCATAGGGCAGCCCTCGGCCTATTGCAGCTCCCTGCAGCTAGGGTCCCAGAGGCAAAGGGCAGCTCCCACAGTGCAGCTCCAGCAGGTGTTTGTCAGTGTTCATAATGGGAGCAGGCAGCGCAGCCATCACCCAGCAGAGACTGTCAAGGTAATAAAGATGGGCAGGGGGAGCAGCCATTACTGCTCCCCACCTAACTGCCCCTCCTCTACTAGTATTTCTAAGTGATTTCTTCTATTCTGCTACATGTCACAGTTGCTGGTATCCTTATCTGGCACTAGGGGAACTGTTGTAATTATCACTGGGGCCTTCCCCTTGACTAGGAAAGTAGAATCTGTGTGTTTTTTGCATTGCTGTTGTGTTTAAAAAAGATGAGGCCTTTTGCCCTCTTTCTAGGAAAGTCGAATCTGTGTATTGTGCACTGTGTGTTCTTTCAACTTAATGCATGTCTTAACTTGCTCTATCTCTGTGCATACATTAGGCTTTCCCCTCCTGTGGTTGCCGTACTTTTATTGTTGTGCCTCTCCATTGTTATCTGTGGTGATCTCTGTTGTCCCCCTCCCCTGTTTTCCTCCCATGCTGCTCCTTACGCTCCCCTTGTGGTTTGTTACCTGCTTGTGCTTCTGTTGTGCTTCCTACTGTGCGAACCCTCCCCTCCTGTCAACCCTGTGGTGTGCTTCTTTTCCTCTCTCTTCTCTCTCTCACTCCTCTTTCTTCCTTGCACCCTCTATGGTGTTCTCAATCTCTCCCATTTCTCAAACGCCTACTATAGCGCCTATCCTTTCCTGCTCACTAAGTCTGGAAGGAACGATATCTTGGCCTCCAACCCAGGCCTCCCATCGATGATACCAAAATCAGTGCTTTTTACAGATAGACTCTCACTGACATCCTCTTGTTGTTCCCTCTCCAGAACTATGGACCCTTCAGATGGTCTCTGTTGTCTCTCCTTTTCCCTCCTCTCCCATTAATGTCCGGCAAACTATTGCCCAATTTCTATCACTCCTTTCCTGGGCAAACACCTGGAAAAGCTGGTCATCTCCCAGCCTTCACTCCATACTGAATCTGTTGGTTGTCTTCATGACCATCAGTCTAGCTTCAGAGCAGCCAGAGGCATGGAAACTGCTCTCCTGAACATCTGTGAAGATCTGCTGTTCTCTCCCGTTTCTCCTCCTCTCCAATTAATGGTGCACTCGATGTGAGGTCCTCTTTGCTTCCATCCACTCTTCCTTAGCCATCATTAATCTCTATCAAAATGGTAGCGTCTAGGTCCTGGGCTCCCAGCCCAAATCTCCTCCTTCTATTGAATCTGTTGGTTGTCTCCATGACCATCAGTCTAGCTTCAGAGCAGCAAGAGGCACAGAAACTGGTTTCCTGAACACCCATGAAGATCTGCTCTCTAATCTTGATTGCAGCTCTCCCACTGTCCTCATCCTCCTTGACCTTTCTTCTGCTTTCGACATGGGCACCCATGCCACCATGATCAATTGACTCCATGAGAACCTGGGCATCATGGATCAGGCTGTGGCGTGGCTGTCCTCCTTCCTCCCAGGTCCAACTTGTGTTCTTCCTCTTGTGATACCTCTCTCTCCACATGTGGTGTCCCCAGGGCTCTATCCTCTCATTCTGACTCTTCAATGTGTATCTTTCCCCTTAGGCCCACCTGATCTCCTCCTTCTCCTCTAACTTTCAGTGTTGCACAGATGTCACCCAGCTTGCTTTCAGGCTTCCCTCAGCCTCCCCTCCTTCCTCGCTCATTCCTGACTGTCGATCCGTGATTCAGGAATGGTGTGCCTCCAATGATCTCTGCATCAATGTTAGTAAGACTGACATCCTTCTCATTGGGACCTCTGCTCGCGCTGCCCCTATCTCACTCTGGATGCCCTCCTTGGGCCCTCTACCCTCGCCTTTCTGTGATGCAAAAAGCCTTGGTGTCATTTTTGACTCCACTCCCTCCTTCTCCCCTCACATTACACACCTTGCCAAGAAGGCCCACTTCCAACTGCACCTCCTCAGAGGTATTCTACCCTTTCTCACCTTCCCCCAGAAGCTCACTGTCTCCAGAGCTTTGGCTCCCTCCAGGCTGGACTCCTGCAGCAGCCTTATCTTCACACCCTGCAACTAAACCAGAACAGGACTGCAATACTTTTATCCTTGGCTTCAAGCCCAGGGACCTCATCTCTCCAGCCCTGAAATCGCTCCATTGGCTCCTGGTGGCTGCAAGGATTAAATTCAAAACCCTCTGCATCATCCAAAAGGACTTCTGGGTCCGGGGTCCTCACTATATCCAACTCTCTGCCTAGATACCATATTTCTAGAGCCCGTCGTTCAGCTACCTCTAACTCTCTGAGGGCCTGACGCTTTTCCAATCAGAGAGTGGGGGTAGATCTCTCTCCTCTGCAGGTGTCTCCCTCTGTAACTGCCTCCGTTCCCCTCTCAGACTTGAGCTGGACAACCTGAAGTTCCAAAAGCTGCTCAAGACCTTCCTTTTCTCTTCTGCTTTATCTCTCTCGCTTCCCTGCTAACCTACCTGACTGCTGCCCTGACTGGTTGCTTGATATCCTCAGAACCTCCCAGCGTACCAGGCACCTCCATTACCAATCATCCTCGCACTGCCTCCTGGCCTACTGTGAACTTAGGTGCTATAACTGTAACACATGCACCCCCCTGTCTCCATCCACTTACCCAGAGCCACGCTGCCCTGGCTACACTTACTCAAAGGCAGAGGCATAGCCAGGATTGTCTAACTTGGATTGTCAGGACTGAATCTAATGTAGGTGGGCCCACTGCAGTGACATCAACATCTACAAATGCCCACACAGTGCTGCTGAGTGGGCATTTACATATTGTGGGACGGCCTTGCCCACTGAGGCCCTACCCTGTCTACACCTCTGCTCAGAGACATTCTGTCCGGACCACACTTCCCCCTTCCCTCAGCCCTGCACTTCCCCTCCTCCCCTTTCCCCTTGCACTTTTCATTGTCACACTTGCAAGATCTGAATGATGTAAGGCCTAGTTGGATTGTTTTTCTTGTCTTCCCTCTGTCTAGCCTCCCTTGTCTTGTGGTGCCTAGAAACACTTGTGTACAGGCGCAGTATGAATATTATATCATATATCATACTGTGTGAGTGAGAGCACAAGGTTGCAAAAAATTCCAACACATCCCATTGATATTGATATTTTATTTCTATCGCACTCTTACACAAGTGTTTCATCCCATGGATGTTACAGTCAAAATGAAACAGCACACACATGCACGCATGCATGTTCATGCACAAACACAACACACACATGCATACACCCACACATGCGTACACACACAAAAGCACACACACACACATACAAACACATGGGAATATATGAAATATAGTAACTGGACATGGAATTTTTAGGATAAAATAAGATTTTTAGTTTAAATGATTTTAATGTAATATTGGTCAATCAAAGCCAACAGTTTGCCACATTCAAACAATTTAGTAATGCGATGTGGCTCTAGTCCACACAGCTCAAGCCTGTAAGCCAAGAAGTGTAAGAAATATCATTCTCATAACATTACTGTTATGATTTGTCTCAAAGCACAGCAGAAATATTATAAAATGAATGTTTCTTGCTACTAGACACAATCTAAAAGATGTAACCTTCTTCTGAGAGAATGGATTTACAGAATCCATCCTCCTCGAACATGGGTAACCAGAAAGACGGTCTGCCGATGCATTGCCATGCCAATACTTGTCAAAGAGAGCCTGGTCTGTTTTCTATGACAAGTGTACGCCACGCAGAGGTAGGAAGTGGATCGGGCTGCCCATGAGGAACAGGTATGGACAGGGTGATCAGATTTTCAAAATAAAAAACTGGGACAGGTGATAAAACATAAAAGTAGGACTATGCATGATGCCCCATGTCTAATTTTTCTGGGTCCTCTAATGGTGTTCCTGCTGAGGGAATGTGTGCAGGAAGAATGCCAGCATACATACACACACATGCAGGCCCAGGCATGCAAAAATTACAGGATCATCTGATTAGCTCAGCCGTCTTTATTCTCTCCGGTGGGGCACTAACACGCTGCTTGGGATCCCTACTGAGCATGCGTGTGACTCACGCATTCTCATTTGTCCACGTGCTTCATGACAGAGCTCTATCAGCGATGTATTAGATTTGTTTATTTATCCTGATCTGATGATACCCTTTCTTTAGATCAAGCTTCGAGAACACTTTCACCCCATTTAGCAGGTTGATCATGTAATCGAGATGCATTCCCAATGGCCGTGTTCGCTTGCTGCATGTCCACACATATGCATATCTTGTCTTGGGATCCTCTCTTGGGTACGGCCACTATAGGGGACACCCACGGAGTCGGACCATTGACTATAATTCCTTGACTCAGTAATCAATGTATCTCTTTTTCCAAGAGCAGTTGCAGATGAATCAGTATTCTCCTCGGGTGCTGGGCCACAGGTGGTACGGATTCATTGACGTGAAGTGTCACGGGGTCTCCTTTAAGGCATCTGATACCTTCGGAGTTGGAAAGGCTTGTGTGACTGACAATCCATGTTGCATGGTATAGGTCACAGCCGCAATCTCCATCTCAAGCGCAGTGGGTCGGCCCCAATAGGTTGCTCCCGGGAACTTTCCCTCTGCAGTACATGAAATTCGGCTCATGCATATTTTTCCTCTCGCTGCCCACTGAATAACCTTCAGGTCAGACAGTCTTAATTGCGGAGGTGATGTCATCTGGCGATATTCTGATATACACATGATATTTAGGGTGGCACCCGTGTCAATGAGAAATTTGGCCTGGTGATCTCCTACTAGTAGGGTGATCTCACCTTCAGATGACGTTGTCATTCATCATGTAAGCATAATCATGTTGGGTGATCCCCGTAGAAGGTGAGGGTGACGAAGTCCTTCCTGTCACTTGACTGACGTGTCTCACAAGGTCCCTCCTTGCACTTGCATCTTCCCTTGCACCAGTGCTGCGCATTCTGGGCTCCGGTTCGTAGGGTGTGGAGTTGTATGCCTGCGAATGTCCAGGTGGAAAGTTGCAGACAACAGGCAAATGATTCTCACCGTCGCACTTGGTTCAAGTTTGCCCAAAGGCGAGACATTTCATACCTTCCTGATGAGGGAATGGGAGGCTACATCGATAACTTCTCCCTGATGAAGCTGCCCCTCTAGATGCATTGCTGCTTGTGGGACTGCCTCAAGTCTCCGCCAGTGCAAGACGTCTATTGTTACAATTTCACACTATAAACCATGTTTATCATTTCAATTGCGCCTTCATTAGCCCGCTTGAAAATAGGAGTGAGTTTGCGAAAGGACTGGGGTCATGCACATTTTTTGGAGAAGCACATCTGCATACCGAGAGTTCTTTGAAAACTCACTGTCATATTGTGGGCAAAGAGGGTTGCACATTAGGCCTTTTCGCTTTCACATCACAGCTTTTTGAGGAGGAACAGTGCCACTGTTTAGTTTTGACTGAAAGGTGGCAAAGGCAAATGTGAGTTTCTGCATTTGAGTGAAGTGAAAGCGGGTTCAATTGCTGTTTCCCTTCTGTTGAGGATTCGGCCAGTGAGCTCTTACCTGGCACTGACATGCCAGAATCAAGCACACTCAGGCTGGATGAATATTCCTAGCACTCCATTCCATTCCTGGTACCATCCCAGCACTATGTATCAAGAACAGAAAGTCTGTATAAGGACAAGAGACTGCACAAGGCCAATTCTTGCATTTGAACCGAGAAAGAAAGTAAAAACATTCTCCAGACCACAACACCTAAGCATCTAGATCCAGTGCTCAAGAACAGCCAAAGATGTGCAAAACACCTCAGAGCTACAGAAGAAGTCGCCCTAAAAGTCTCCTTCATAACTCAAGACTCAGCAATATAGGGAACCCAAATCAACGGAGTGGTGCCACACGTGTCAGAAATGATCTCCCACCTCACGACGCAAAAGCCTTTTACTCCAATACCTCAGCCAAAAGCCCTATCCATCACTACAAAAAAATAGCAATCAGAGGCCCACAAAGATGGGCAGCGTGCACGACTATAGCACTTTCTGCTAACCTAACCTCAACGACCCTCAAAATTGCCTTGTGGAATACATGCGGATACAGACACCTTATGACCAAAGGAGGCATTGACCTAGGCCAGTTCGACCTACTTGCCTTACAGGAACTATAGCTGACTGAACAACCACACCTGGACAGTTTTGACATCACCTTCGCCCCAGCCGCCAAGAACAGGCTGGGTCGCCCTTTTTCTGACCTGCTACTGGCAGCGCGTGTGGGCAGCGGTATCAAAATCCAGGAAACAGTATCGGCTTCAATTCACCACCTGGCGGTAAGAACCAATTGGGTGCACTATGACCGGACCTCAGCCAAAAAATTAACCACTCAACTAGCCATAATCAACACCTACTGGAACCCACAGGCGATCAAGGAGAAAACCTTTCTGAGACTGATCAAAAAAGCCATTGACTCACTCGTGCTGCATCTTATGTACGCAGACAACATAACAAAAAAGCCATTGGCTCTATCTGCGTAGACAACGAGATCACTCATATTATCATCTGCAGTGACCTCAACGCCAAATGCAAGCTAAATGTATCCCCAGGTCAGCAGATGAGACAAAAAACCACATCTGAGAAAAGAGGCACTCTATAGAATGAATTGATGACCTTGCACTGTTTCCATAACATCCACCTGGCCCTCCCAGACCAGGGTAGTCCCCCCACCTGGGAGAGAGCCAACCTAAAGGGAATGATAGACTACATCTTTGCTACAGACGCAATGCTGAAACTAATTACAACGTTCGAAGTAATCTGAACATTGGCGAACCTCCACAATCTTCTAAGAGCTACATGAAACTCCACCTCAGTCACCAACGTATCAATAAAAGAAAACAATGAATGCACCGCTCAGGGCAACCATTTGAGAATGACTGCTGCAAGATTCGAACAACTTACCAGGAGCTACCAACTTAAACTCAACGCTACAGACCGGCCAACAGCGGAATTCGACTATCAACCCCTTTCAAGCACCTTCAAAGTCAACCCATGACTGCACATCCGACCACTCAACAGGGGTACCCACCAGTACGACAAACAGGTGGTCTCCAAGCGTGGGGCCTTAAGACAACTCAAAAGAAAAGTGAGAACCTCCAAATCCCCCGTACTTCAACTCGAACTAATGACAGAAACAAAAAAATACAAAGCATGGATAAAACACCATCGAGCACTTCTTTACCAAAACCACTCAGAAGGCATAATAAGAAAAGGGGCAGGCAGAAACACCAGGGAATTCTGGGCCCTTATGAAATCACCAGCTGACCAGAGTGAAACCGTCCCGTCAAACAGAGTCAGTGAGGAGCAATGGAAACAACATTTCGAGGCACTATTAAAAGCTCCTAAGGCTCCCGTACCGACCCTCCTGGACGACCTTGACACCGCTTGGGCAGACGTTTCCAACACAGAGGATATTACTACAATCATCAGTAAACTCAAAGCCTCGCAATGGAGTTACCAACGTCGATCTCAGAACCTTTCCGACAAAGTGGGCCCTGTTCGTCAGTTTAGTCTTCAACAGATGCTCAAGTTCAAAATCGATCCCTAGATAATGGACCACGTCAACAGTAGTACCCATTTACAAAAAAGGTGATAGATCCGACCCACGTAACTACCCAATAGCCCTTCTGGACACTATCGGCAAGATTTTTGGAATGCTCCTCTTAAAGAAATTCCGAGATTGGGCAACATCGGCACCCTGCGCAGATCCTATCCAAGCGGGTTTAAGAAAAATTCAGCAACAACTGTCAACATAATGTTGTTAAGCATCATCAAAAATAAAACCCTAGAAAGCTCTTCAAGACTCTTCCTGGCGTTCATAGATCTAACACAAGCTTTTCATCTGGTCGACAGAGAGCTGTTATGGTCAAAGCTCCACTCCTGGAAGTGTCCAACTAACATCCTAGCTCTGATCAGAGCCCTCCACACGGCCACTACTATGAGAGTAAAACGTAACAGAAACGGGATACTCTGAACAGAAATACCAACTTGCAGAGGAGTTAAGCAAGGTTGCCCACTTGCTCCAGCATGGTTTGTTGCCTTCTTGGGGAATTCAAAGACGCGTGCCCTAACATCAGAGCTTTCCCTCCAAAAATAGGGGGAACATTCGTGCCACATCTTATGTATGCAGATGACATAACACTGATAGACCAGATGCAGATTGGCCTCCAAAGATAGCTAAACCACCTCTCAGATTACATCAACAAATCAAATCTGGAGATAAACAAGACCAAGACTTAGGTCCTGATTCTGGAGAAGAAGGCGAAAAGATCAACCACCTTCAAATGGAATCTCGAAAAACGCACAGATCGAAACAGTGCCCAAGTTCAAATACCTTGGCGTAATCATGGACAGCTCGCCAACAGAAGCAAGCATGCAAAAGCACCACTGGGCAAAAACACGCTCTCTAGCAACTCAGGCCCACATGCGTGAAAAGAAATTTGGACGCTTTTCCTTAATTCCAACTTTAAAATTCTACAAGGCAAACGTGGTCCCAGCCTTAACATACAGAGGTGAAACAATGCCCACAATTCTGGACTCACTCTGGCAAAAACTGGAGGGTTTCTTTTGGAGATCTGTGCTAAACTTGCCCCAATCCACTTCAATGGCAATAATCAGGAGAGAACTGGGCTTGATCTCCCTCAAAGCTACAGTGGACTTTAACAGCATCTCCCTTTTCAGAAAAACGAGACTGCCTGAAGGGTCTCCCCTATTTAAACTGATCGACACAGAAAGGAAAACGGACAGATGCAGCATGCTAACAAAATGGGCAACACAAATCAGCCAACAGTTTGACCAAATTGCGGGAACCCTTGGAAAATCAAAAGAAAACTAGCGGAGCTAGACTGTATCCGCACTTCAGAAATAGCTAACGAAAATAAACTTCTGACGCACTTGCCAGTCCAGCAAATGAAACTGAACGAACCTCCACAATACCTCAAATGATTCCCAAACAGACCTATTCGCCAAGTCTTTTTAAGAGCCCAACTAAACCTCCTCCATACTAATGAAATCCTCCACATCAGAGGCCAATCTGACACTAACATATGTAGATTGTGCAAAGAAAGTGACAAAATCGAAACCGTTCGCCACCTCCTAATGAACTGCACACAAATCACAGAAACCAGGAGAGCATATCTACGTCCTGTAACAGCCGTATATAGTACACCAGAAGAGGAGGCGTGGTGCCCTCGACTAATGAGCGGCTCCAAAACTTCCTGGACAATAGCGGCGGCAAAGATTCTCCAAACAGCCCTGGAAGAATGCAAGAAATACTCACAAACTGACGAAGAGAACAGGATCGTCTTCAACGATTGAAGAAGACTAGATGGCCACAACTTCCTTGTAAAATCTACTAAAGAAGATACACACAAGTAAAAAACATTTTTTTTTAAAAAAAGAATATTCCTAGCACGTTGAAGAACACACGCAGCAACTGAATTGTACACACACACACATCTCCAGCACTTCATTGCACACAAGCACACCCCTCAACAATGCACTGATCGAGCACTGCACACGCACATAACCTCCAGCACTTCACACACATACACAACCCAACACCACCAAAACACATGCATATAGTCCTCACATTGCATGCACACCATATCCAGCATGGCAGACATGCCACTTGAAGCACTGCACACGCACCACCCACATCACTGCACTGCAAACAGGGACCCAGGCCCCAGCATCACATTGCACACTACATTACCGACACACACCCAAGCACGTGCAAACACACATAGCACACAGCACTGCAAACACGCACTCTACCTCCAGGATTGCATTGCTCACTCCACCCCGCCCCTGAAACAGTCCAACCCATCATTCTCCACCCCACACAAACATCTCCCCCAGCATCACGTAGCAAAAGTACACAAACCCCCAGCATAGCAAGCTGCACAAACACATGCACACATGCCCACATGCAGGCACACACAGACACACAGTGGTCAAAATGAATGTGGTAATTTGTGAGGGGGCTATCAATGGGAACAATGGGGCAATGGGGCAATGCTGAGGCAGTGAGAGCAACGCTGAAGCAGAATCCAGTACTGAGGGTTAAATTATGATGAAATTCGGAAATTAAAGGCAAATTATGATAGAGAGATACGTACTTTGGAGCAAACTTTGGAAGAACTGGGCAAGTGCCAAGGGGCACTTTGGAGCAAAACGTGACACTGAAGTGCAAATTGGGAAGAACTAGATACTGACGGGTAAATGTGGTTAGAGGTCTCTGAGCACTGAGAGGCACACATTGAGGCAGAACTGGCAATTTAGCAGCAATTTGGGGCAGATCACAGCATTGAGGGCCCTATTGCAGAACTGTGTCCTCATGAGGAAGATTGTTGCAGAATTTGAGAAGCTGATTATGGCCCAGGGATGAATTGGGGAAAGCTGGCACTGAGGGGTAAATGGGGCGTACATGTGTGAGGGATCTAGGGCAGAATTGGGAAAACAAGAAATAGCATAAACACATATTTTACAGTTGCAGTTTTGGCATACATTGTTGAGGCAGGCCACATGATATTCATTGATTACTAGTAGCATGAAATTGTGCCTCATTACGACCCTGGAGGTAACCATGGCGCCGCCTCCAAAACCTTACCGATTCCGCCATGGTGAATGGAGCAATTACCACCCCATTCCAAGGTTGGCCGGGGCGGTAATTCCCCATTCACCATGGTCCTTCCCCATTCCCATTTGAGCCCCCATAGGGCTCAATGAGAATGGGGAAGGCAGTAATAACGGTACCGCAAAGGGACCTCAGAATAGGGTGGTAAGGGATTACTGGCACCGGTGCCCTTACCGGTACCGGTAATACCTTACCGCCCGGGTCATAATGAAGCCCATTGTATGTTACATCGGCAATGCTGGTATATATCGTCAAATCAGGCCTCATGAATTGTTTTGCCACATGCAGCATAAGCATCACTTTTACACTGGCGATGCTGATGTATATTTTCAAATCAAGTCTCCCAGTTTTCTTTGGGCACAAGTAGCACAAACATCTGTTTTACACTGGCAGTGCCTATGCTTATTCTTGAAACAGACATCATAGTTTCTTTGGATACAGCCAGCATATGTAATGTTGGCACTATGTGAGTGTCTCAAGTGTTCTCTTAGAAAATCGATTGTAAGTTATATGAACTTATGACTGATTTAAAAAAAATATGTTTTTTATTATATGTACCATTTTAACCCAATATTTAAACATATTTTTTCGGGGGCCCTTATGAATTGGTTCGCTCGAACTCACTATGCTTGCTCTGGCCATTTCGGGGAAATAAGAGCTTTGCCACTTTACAAATTCACCTCCTCACCCCCGCCATCATGTAAACAATTTGACACAAATCCCACAACCCTGAAAGGGCTATGCCTCTGTCAATTACTTTTCAAAAATGTGCAATTTCGTTTAAGGAAAATATACTCATGTTCAGTTGAGACAAGGGTCTCAGCTTACTTGAACTCACATCCTTTTAAACCCTTTGCTATTTTTTTAGACCTAAAGTGATCGGTCTGCGAGGAGCTACCCGGATAAAATTGCACACACATATGAAACATATCAAGGGTTAAACGCATGCTCTCAAGTCTAGGTTGGACGACTAGAAAGTTTGTACAGTTTACAATTTCTTTTATGCATTTTCCTAGGTGTGTACGTGTGAGCGGCGTGCCAAACAGATTGACGGCAAAGGATTTCCAAATTCCCTCTTATCAATAAAAAGCCAGAAGTGTTCCTCCAGGCCACTTGCAGCGTTCAACCATAGTTGAGAGCTATTACTGCAACTTGAGCCCGGGAACGACAATGATAAGTGTTTGCAGCTGTTCTGACAAGGTTTAATGAGAAGTTTGGCGCATGCCTGGTCCGCCAATTGGAATCACTCGCTGATCTTCCTGGAAGGAAGAAGAAAGGGGACAATAAGGTTTAAAGTGCCGCCAGTGACATCAGCACGGCCCTATATCCAGGCAAAGATGGGGTGCGAAAGATATATTCAGACGTGCACATTTCTCTTGGTCATTCCACTAGGGCTGGCAATACTTCACACGCACACTATGAAATATAGTTTTGAACCAGTAAAATGCCAATCAAACCGACTCGGAACCCGATTGGAAACATACGTGCTGCACTTGCTTCGCGTGACCTCAGTGGCGTAACACAAGATCTGGAGGCCACCCTACGAGCTATGCAGAGGGCCCCCCCCCCGCCCCAACTCGGCAACAAATCACGGGTCGCCCCACACTCTGGGCCGGTCTGGATTACCACGCTTGCGCAATACACACTAACGTGCTGTTATACGACGGGGTATAACACACACTGCGCTAGGAGAAAGATATAAATATGTTTTAATGCAATATACGGCACACTTTTTGAGAACAATTGGCTAAAAAGCCACAGTGTTTGCTATTCTTTTGTAGGGTAACACCAATCCAATACATGCAAGTCACCAACAGTGCACATGAACATTAATGCTTTGCTAGTAAAAATGCCATGCCACAATGAAACATGTTCAACTGGCTGCACAATGTAGACCAGTGTAGACATGTAATAACATTACAGTAAAGCATGCCAGGCCACATTTAGACATACCTAGACTGGTTGCACCAAAAAGCCAGTCGAAGCAATAAGACTCATCAAGAAGAGAACACACATTCAAGCCTGCGTCTCTGCGGCCTCTAACAACACAGCCAAACTCTTTAACATCTGCAAGGAACTGGCCAATTGTGTTGCGGTCTCTACCTCTCCTGTTCCCTCAACAGGCCCTCTGTACCGCTTTGGCCTCTCGATTCTCTGCTAAAACTCAGGACATCCTGTCAACTATCTCCTCTTCCTCTCCTTCTTCCTCTCTCGGCACCCTTTGGCCATCTCTCCCTCTCCTCCTATTTTCTCCTCTTTCTCTCTAACACCTGACGAGGTTTCTAGACAAGTCCCTTCTAAGGAAGTGTCGTCGAAACAGGCGCTCGTCGCCGAAACAGGCGCTCGTCTGCTCCTCCAGAACCATCAAGGACCACATTGACACCCTTGATCCAGCCTTGGCCGATTTCTGTAATCATTCTTTTGCCACTGGAATTTTTCCCTCTCCCAAACTCTTGGCAAAGCTGGCCAACTGCCAGCTTTCTATCCACACTGAATCTGTTGGTTGTCTCCATGATCATAAGTCTGGTTTAAGAGCTGCCAGAGGCATGGAAACTGCTCTCCTGAACACCTGTGAAGATCTGATCTCTAGCCTTGATTCTAGCATTCCTTATGTCCTCATCCTCCTTGAACTTTCCTCTGCTTTCGACATTCTCAACCACACCATCCTGTACAATTGACTCCGTGAGAACCTGAGCCTCATGGATCAGACCCTGGAGTGGCTGACCTCCTTCCTCTTGGACTGACCCTCCCAGGTCCAACTTGGTCCCTTTCACTCCGCCACCTCTCTCTACCAGTGGCATTCCCTAGGGCTCTATCCTCTCACCCTGGTTTTACAACCTCTACTTGGGCCCTTTGGCCCACCTGATCTCTACCTTCTCCTCTAACTTTCAGTGTTATGCGGATGACACTCAGCCTTCATTCAGGCTCCCCTCATCCTACTCTCCTCTCTCGCTCATTCCTGGTGTCATCTTCAACTCCACCCTCTCTTTCTCTCCTCACATCTCGGATGTCACCAAGAAGTCCCACTACCAGCTGCGCTTCCTCAAAGGGACTCTTCCCTTTCTCACTTTCCCCCAGAAGCTCACTGTCTCCAGAGCTCTGGTTCTCTCTAGGCTGGAATACTGCAACAGCTACTTTCTCAATCTGCCTTCCTCTATTCTCTGCCCTCTACAACTAATACAGAACAGGACTGCAAGACTTATCCTTGGCCTCAAGCTCAAGGACCGTATCTCTCCAGCCATGAAATCTCTCCACTGGCTCCTGGTGGCTGCAGGGATCAAGTTCAAGACCCTTTTCATTGTCCACAAGGCTTTCTGGGGCTGGGATCTTCACTACATCCAACGCTCTCCTCCAAAATACCTTACTTTTCGAGCCCTATGGGTTAGATGCTTCACCAGGCAGAGAGTGGGGGGGTAGATCCCTCTCGCCTGCAGGTGCTTCCCTCTGGAATGGACTCCCTGCCCCTTCCAAACTTGAGCCGATCCACTAAAAGGTCTGGAAGCGGCTCAAACCGTTCCTCTTCTCCTCTGCTTTCTCTCTCTCCCTCCCCTGCTGACCTACCTGACCTACCTCTCTGCTATACCAACTGGTTGCTTGGTTGCCCTCAGTCTCACTGAGTCTAGGCACTTTCTTGATCAGTCACCCTTGCACTGCCTCCGGGCCTACCACACTGTTAGGGGCTGTAACTGTAACCTTACAGTCCCTTGTTCTCCTTGAACTACCCAGAGCCGCGCTGCCCTGGCTGCACTTACTCAGAGCATTGCTGCCCTGATTTCCCCTCCCCTCTCCCTTGCACTTCCCCCCTCCCTTTCCCCTTGCACTTCTTGTTCTCGCACTTGCACGATCTGAATGCCACAAGGCTTAGTAAAATCATTTGTCTAGTCCTCCTTCTATTTTCCTTCCCTTGTCTTTTCGTGCCTAAAAGTACTTGTGTAGAGGAGACTTATAAATGACTGACCATATCATATCATATAATTTTAGCGCAGATGCCCGGAAAAATATACAGTGCCACAGTAAGCAATGGCTAGACTGGTAGAACCCAAATGCCAGTCTAGCCAGGTAATTACACTTAGCAAGACTGCTTTATCAGAAATGCCCAGTTAAAAAAATTCATACCAAACTGAGGAATGACTAGACTGGCTGCACCAAAATGCCACTAATACCACATATCATGCCTGCTTAGCATGGACATGGACAACCATTATGATTTATGCACAATCCCACGCCCACCACACCCCTCTCCCTCCCATCCCCGACCCAAACCTCCAAAATAAGCTAATTGGCCCAGAATTTCCTCCACGTCCCTCTTTCTTGTCCAATACTTATGTATGAGGCTCCATGCCCCATAGGTAAGTACTGGGATGAGGATGAGTGGGACTTGGAGTAATTAAGATTACAAGAAGCCAAGTCAGGCATTACCTTCATGTACCTCTACCTCATCCCAGTACTTGTGTATGGGGCATAGTGCCTGTACACAAGTACTGCCTCATACACAAGTACTGGGATGAGAAAGAATAGGGCTAGGAGTAATGAAGATTACCAATAAGTAATCAAGGCATTAAACACAAGTAGTGGTGCAACACCATTGAGCTGACTGGGCTTTAGCACTCCCCCCACCCCGCTCCCTGAAATTGTGGGCTATGTAGACTTGACCTGGCTGACCTACACAGCAGGTGCCGGACAGAAAAGGACACAGATGTTAAACGGCACCTGGGTTTCGCTGTTAACATGGGCCCGGCCCAGCAATTACTAATGTACAGCATTTCACTGCTAGTACCTGCATTCAAGTGCCAAATTTTTTAAGCAATTGAAATTGGGATGTGGATTTAGTACTTGCATGCCAGGAGAGTGATTGGAAGGGTAGAAAGGGAACAGGAGACCAGTCATTCTCACAGCAGTCCATAAGTGGGTGCTGTTAGACTTAAAGGAGAGAGTTAACTGCTTGTAACATTGAAGCTGCACTAGAATGGTCTCATTAAAATGCTTAAAGAAGTTAGATGCCCCCACACAAATAAGTTTGCTCCTCCCCACCACACGTGAAGTTAGTGCCTCTCCCAACATTTGAAGGGTTAGCCCCCCCTGAAATGTAGGTTTTGCTGCACCCCTGAACATAAGCACACACACCATTCACCATATATATACCCACGCACACCCAGGCATCCATACATTTAAGTGTGCACTCTTTCACCATACAGGCACCCATATATTTAAGTGTGCACCCCTTCACCATACATGCACACCCAGGCAGCCACCCGTACATTTAAGTGTGCAATTTTCACCATACAGGCACACACTTCCAGGCACCCACACATACATTTAAGTGTGCACCCTTTCACTGTACAGGCACACCCAGGCAGCCACCCATACATTTAAGTGTGCATCCTTTGACCGTACATGTACACCCAGCAACCCATACATTTCTGTGCACCCTTTCACCATACACTCACACAGGCAGCCACCTATACATTTAAGTGTGCACCCTTTCACCATACACTCACACAGGCAGCCACCTATACATTTAGGTGTGCACCCTTTCACCATACACTCACACAGGCAGCCACCTATACATTTAGGTGTGCAGCCTTTCACCATACAGGCACACCCAGGCAACCACCCATACATTTAAGTGTGCATCCTTTCACTGTACACGCACACACGCATACCCAGCCACCCATACATTTGTGTGCACACTTTCACCATACACTCACACACACACACATCATGGGGTTGAGGGGAGTAATAATACTTCAAAAATAAATTGTTTCTTTTTAAAGTCACTCTGATTTCATAAAGTAATTATTTCCATTAAGGACTGAACCCTAACGGAAATAATTTCTTTATGAAGGCAGAGTGACTTCAAAAATAAACTATTCATTTTTGAAGTCATAGGGCTTCCCTCACCCCATGACATGGTGGCCTCCAGCCTATGGTTTTCATGTCATTGGGTGGGGGTAGCCCCTGGACTTAAAAAAGAAAGTTTATTTTGTATTCACTCTGTCTTCATAAAGAAAGTATTTCTGTTACAGAAATAATTTCTTTATAAATGCAGAGTGAATTCAAAAAGAAATTTAAAAAAAAGAAAAAAAATATATATTTTTTTTACTCCAAGTGGGGCCCCTCTCAGGACATGTGGTCGTGGGGCCCCCCGCACCGCAGGGGCATCAGGGGTCCCTGTTACACCAGTGCATGGCCTTTTAACCTCTCTGAAATGGGGGGCATATGCAGGTACAGGAAGGGGGCGGGAACTTCCGGGAGGGGGATGAGGCGGAGCCAGGAGCCGTGATTAGATCGGGCTTTGGCAGTGAGGGAGAAGCGGCTGTCAAGACCACGGGGTTGTGGGGAGTCCCACCTCAAGAGTGAGGGGAGAGGAAGATGAGGGTCGGGAGAGACTGGCAAGGGTGGGGGGGAACCCCTTCTGAGCGATGGGTGGGTAAGGCACAGTGGTGCAAGCCTGGTTAATGCACAAGAAAAAGCTGTATTACGCAAACATTTACAGTTTCAAACCAGTTTGAACCAGAGACGTAGACAGGGTAGGGCCTGAGTGGACAAGGCCCACCCAAAAACTGTAAATGACCACTCAGCACAGCTGTGTGGGCATTGACAGATGTTAATGTCACTGTGGTGGACCCAACTACCTTGGCTTCAGGCCACACTTGCTAGGCTACGCCCCTGGTTTGAACCATGCCGATTCAACTCAGCTTGAATTGATTTGTGTCGGATTAAAGGTCTAATATCAGCACAAAATCAAATACAATTAAACAAAACCCAAAAATATGTAATGAAAACAAATTAAGTGAAAACAGGGATAGCAGACAGAACATAGAAATCGGTCGATCTAGCGGGTATTGTTTTCCTATCGAACCGCTCACGCCACTGTTATACTCTTGTCAATCATTAAGAGTTCTAGCCCAAACAGTTCAAGCCCCATTGTTTAGATTGAGCAATGACAAATGAAATAAACATTGACAAAACCAATTGGTCACACGGCCTACGGCTAAACACATCGGGCCTAGTGCACACATAGCCGTCCAGACTGAAACACCTGACGTACCACAACACCTCTACCACTAACACGCAGCGCCCACCACCCGAAAGTTATTTGGTGTAGCTGACCCACATAAACTCTCTCAACAATAGCAATCTATCTCTAACCCCCAACAGCACCCACCCATGTGTCTGACCTCTCTAGGACTGCTTAGTTGAGCCTTGCCGGCCACCTAAGCCCTAGAATAGCAACATGCACACACGCATCTCCTAAACTAACCCCCTAGAACTCTCCAACGACGTCGACTACGGTCTCCAAGCGCGTTCAACCAAGGGAAAAAAGCGCATTGAGGCCACACAAGTGGGGAAAGAGCGCTATATAAATAACAAAACACAATACAATACATATGCGTTGACAGTGAAAAGCCATTGTGTGCTCAACAGGAAGGTGTCTTGCACTGTGTTTTGTATCTAATGTAAGTGGTTTTGTATAGTGCCCTTCTGACACTATTGGTGGCCTCCCTATACTTGGCTCTGTAAGAAAAAGGGGCAGGGGGATTCAATAGTGGGACAGTGGGAGAGTCAGATGGGAAAACGGTGGTGTTTATGGGAGCCCGTCAGAACTATCCAGATCGTGTGTGCCGAATCTGCTTTCTATTGGTTTTGGCAGAGGAAATTGGGAGTATGTTATCCATAGGGAAGAGCCCACGGTCTGATAGACTACAGCGCTTTGAGTCTGATTAGCTGCTGATGCGGGAGAGTGTGATAGGACTAAAGAGGAGAGCTTAGTCGTGGTTCAGTTAGTGCTAATGTGAAAATGGCTAGGCATGTGGCGTGGCTGTCTGTGGGGAGTATGTGTATGTAGTGCTCAGCGGTGAGAGATCAGAGAGGGTGAGTCAGTTGCCAACGTGCCGGGGGTGTAGGTCCTACAAGGCAAAACAACCTGCCACCTTTCCCCCCACCATTGGCCTCTTGCAGACAGGTCCAATTTCAATCAATTACATTACCTCTGTCAATACCCCTCTCTGTTTCTCTCTCATTTCGATACACTGTATCCTGTGCACACAAAAAACATCTGCAGATGAGGAGGAAGGGGCGACCTGGAAACTCCACTTAACATAGGCTACAGAAAATAGAGGGTAAGGGAGGAGAACAGAAGGGTGCAGGGGGAGTGCATGAGAGGGCAGGGGAGGAGAGGAAAGGAGAATGGGGAGGAGAGAATGAGGAGAGGAGGGAGGAGAGGAAAGGAGAATGAGGAGGAGAGGAAAGGAGATTGGGGAGGAGAGAAGAGGAGAACAGAGGAGGAAGAAGACGAAAGGAGAATGGGGAGGAGAGAAGAGGAGAGCAGAGGAGGGAGGAGAGGAAAGGAGAATGAGGAGGAGAGCAAAGGAGAATGGGGAGGAGAGAAGAGGAGAGCAGAGGAGGGAGGAGAGGGAAGGAGCATGAGGAGGAGTGGAATGGGGAGGAGAGAAGAGGAGAGCAGAGGAGGGAGGAGAGGAAAGGAGAATGGGAAGGAGAGAAGAAGAGAGCAGAGGAGGGAGAAGAGGAAAGGAGAATGAGGAGGAGGGGAAAGGAGAATGGGGTGGAGAGGAGAGCAGAGGAGGGAGGAGAGGAAAGGAGAATGAGTAGGAGAGGAAAGGAGAATGGGGAGGAGAGAAGAGGAGAGCAGAGGAGGGAGAAGAGGAAAGGAGAATGGGGAGGAGAGAAGAGTAGAGCAGAGGAGGGAGGAGAGGAAAGCAGAATGAGGAGGAGAGGAAAGGAGAATGGGGAGGAGAGAAGAGGAGAGCAGAGGAGGGAGGAGAGGAAAGGAGAATGGGGAGGAGAGAAGAGGAGAGCAGAAGTGGGAGGAGAGGAAAGGAGAATGGGGAGGAGAGAAGAGGAGAGCAAAGGAGGAGGAGAGGAAATGAGAATTGGGAGGACAGAAGAGGAGAGCTGAGGAGGGAAGAGATGAAAGGAGAATGAGGAGGAGAGAAGAGGAGAGCAGAGGAGGGAGGAGAGGAAAGGAGAATGAGGAGGAGAGGAAAGGAGAATGGGGAGGAGAGAAGAAGAAAGCAGGGGAGAGGAAAGGAGAATGGGGAGGAGAGAAGAGAGCAGAGGAGGGAGGAGAGGAAAGGTGAATGAGTTGGAGAGGAAAGGAGACTGGGGAGGAGAGAAGAGGAGGCGAGAGGAGTACAGAGGAAAATGGGGAGGAGAGCAGAGGAGCAAGGAACGCAGGAGAGGAGAGGAGAAGGGAGGAGAATCAGGAGGAGAGGTAAAAAGGTAAAGAGAGGAGAGGTAAGGAGAGGAGAGGAGCGCAGGAGAGGAGAAGAGAGGAGAAGAGAATCAGGAGGAGAGGCAAAAAGGTAAAGAGAGGAGAGGGGGAGAGGGGCAGACATGGGAAAATGGGGAGAGGGGGAGAGTAGAGGAGCAAGGAAAGGAGAGGAGGAGAGGGGAGAATTAGGAGGAGAGGTAAAGAAGGGAGAGGTAAGGAGATGAGAGGAGCGGCGAGAAGAGGAGAGGAGGGGAGCAGAAGGGAGGAGAGGAGATCAGAGAAAATTATAAGTGAGGGGAGGAGAGGCGGTCATGCGAAAGGAAAAGAGAAGAGGGGGCTTTTACTTTCATTGTGAGGCAGCGGGAGTGGGGAGGAGACACGGGGAGCTAACTGCTATCAGATAGGGGTGTAGTTGGGCAGGAGGGAGAGCATGGCTGCCTGCCGGCGTTTCTCGGTGAGTAGGAGAGCTACTCCTTTCCAAGAGTGGTTTCACAGCACAGTGGCAGGATTGCTGTGCTTCTTGTGTTGCTGCCCCTGGGTTATTTTCAGTTTTGGCTAACGGGGTTTGCTCAAGTGACCCCTGGTTTAGCAAAAAGAACTGATATGGATCGAGGTAGATGGCAAAGTGTACACATGCACTTCAGTTTCGGTGAGCTACCACCGATCTAGCCTTTAGTACGTTTCTGCCACTGTGCTTTGGTCGCCTCTGCTGCCACTTTAATGAAAAGAGCCACAGATGTCCACGTTTGGCAAAACAGTGTTTATTTTGCTCGACTTTTATTTTTTAAGTGTGCACCTGGTTTGCGTTAAGCCCTCTGATGGTTATCACTTGGCATAGTGTGGGCGTTATCATTGCTGTCCATCCAGTCGCCAGGCCAGAGGCATTTCAGGCGGCACTTAACATCCAAAATGCATTGGTTTGACCAATCATTGTTTGTTTCTTAGTTTCTACGGTGCAGTCACATTAAGCAATGGCTGAGTCTCAGCGTTGGGTACTGTATTATTTATTTATTTATTTATTTATTTATTTGGTATTTATAGAGCGTCCTTAGTGTTATCCTAAGAGGAAGCAATAGTGTTGACATATAAAACTGGGAATGAGGGCTCGGATTGAACGCGATGATTCCGCATGGCGTGATGCCATTACTAGACGATTAGTCGGTCATTCAAATAACATGATATTAGGCAAGACACAGCTTCTCTGCAGTCGTGACAGCCTTCAAGGTGTGAGAGAAGAACACGCGGAACACCGGACAGAATCTACTGTACTGCACACGGCAGAGGCACGTGCCTTGCTGCTCTTCGCTCAGCATCTATGTAGCTGCACATCATTTTATGTAATGCACATCTTGCCTTTGGTCATACATTTTAGTGGCTGTTTCACGCGCTAGAAACTATGAGAGCAGAAGAAGCAATTTCGGTTAGCAACAGCGCCACCAAGTGGGCACCCCTGGAAGTTCAGAGCCACGCAGCAAAGCAGTATGGGTATAGAGCCATTAAATGAAAGGATTGCATTTTTCTCGATATGACATCATTGTCTGAGAGGGCATCACTATTTGATGCCTAGCTTTATCAGCCCAAAATCAAAAGTTCCCAAAAATGCAACCACCACCTATATGTTTCCCCCTACTTGGGGATCATCCTCAGTGTATTGCATTGTATTGCACTTGGCCTTTGTATGGCACCTTTCACTATTATTGTAGTCTCAATGCACTGCTAGTGGGAACGACCTCGGAGGACCAAACTCCAAAGTGCTGGAGGTCATGGAGCGTGATTAGGATGCGTATGTGAATTTGGCCAGAAAAAGCCTTAGCAGGGCTGGCCAGGCTCCAGTAGAGAAGCAACCCATGCGATCAGGCATGTGGATGGGTGCTGAGAAGAGTAGGGGTGGCGTCAGTGCTAGAGACTCGCTATGTGTTCAGCGTGCCCAAATGTGTGATAGGACTTCACTGCAATCTGCTGCCGGAGGTGTGGAGGCCTGGTCTGGTGTAAGTATGCAGAGAGTTATGTGAACAGCACGACCGAATTTCGTCATAGTCCCTGCTGTGTACTGATGTGTGTGGATAGCCATGCCTGCGGCCAGTGGAGTGGTGCATTATACGTACCTTGCCACCATTGATAGCGCTTTGTTGCTAGGACGCCCGCTTAGGTACTTGGCTTCTTTTGTCGGTTCTTGCTGATGTGATAAAACTGGTTAGCATAAGCGACAGTCTATGCTCCAGCTAGTTGCCACAGGAGGTGCACAGGTCGTGCTTCCAGCTTCTTCTAAGCAGGTCGGGTGGCGAGTCTACCCAGATATCGAACGCTGACTGATCATTTTAAGGAGGTACCTTTACCAAGGGTTGCCTATCCTGTGGTTCCTAATTGCGCAATACCTGCCCATCCCCCCATTTTTTCCAGAGCGATGCTGAGCTGGTTCTTGTCTGGCCCCTGTGGTGTTGTCCAGGGGACCACCACCTGGCCTGCCGGTTTGGGATATGGCCATGGGGGCTCTTCTCATGAATTCCCTGCAGTGCCTCCCAATCTATACGATTGCGATGATGGTGGCAGTGATTCTATCACACCACTGTGCTTCCACCCCTATGTTGCGATTTGCCTGCTTCCGTACACGCCTGGTGCAGTCATTCATCAATCCTGCAACATTACCTATAATAGTGCTGTGACTAAACTAGTGGCCCTTGAGGGGAAGCAGGGTCATGATAGTGTGTGTGGTTTGGGCCACCACAAACACAGTTGGCACCGTCTGGTGTTTGGAAGTTGGTGACGCCACAAATGCAGCCGGCACCGCCTGGGGAGACTGATTATATATTCAGGATTTGAAGTTCTTTTTAGGGGATAATGCAATCAAATGCTGGGTTTTGAGGCCTTTTTTCAAGGACAGGTCGTATTTCGGTGCTGCAAATATGCAAAGGAAGGGTGTTCCAGATGGTGGGTGCCAGGATACAGAAAGCAGAGCTGCCCACTCTGGTGTAGTGGTGCGGTGAAATAGCCAGGAGGAGAAATGAGCCCGATCAGAGGTTTCTAGGGGTCTGGTAGTGGATGATTTTGTTCTGAAGGAACTCGGTCCCGTATTATGGAGGGCTCGGTGTGTGGTGCACATGGCTTTGAAGGTCTCTCTTGGGCTAACTGGGAACCAGTGCAAAAGTCTGAGTGTAGGGTTGATGTGCTCTCTGGGCGAGAGGGGGAGAGGCATTCTCGCTGCTGCGTTTTGGATATGTTGAAGATTCCTGAGCTGGCTGGAGAGGGAGTTGGCGTAGTCAAGGCGGGAGATGATAATGGCCAGTGTGATGCAGGTTGATATCCTGGTGATGAGAGCACTGGGCATTTTTACCAACATAGCAATATTTTGTTAGGTTTAAACAATGGTTGAAAATAACTACCAATCAATGTGCTGAATAGGCCTTTTCACTCATCAAGCCACATATGTCACATCGCCACCTTGTAGCTCTGCCAGAACATTGTCTCCACTTCAGACCCACCCCACAGCTACTGCCTGAACTTTTTTATGGATTACCCATTCAATGCCAGTCACTGTCTGCATTCTTTATTTACTTCCTCTGTTTGCAAATCCTGCCCTTTAAAGCAGTCTCTTTTGTCTGACGCACAGAACAAGGCATGACCAATGTTATAAATGCAGCTTGATTAAAGCTAGCAATTAAGAGCGTGCTGTTTACAGTACAAATAATCCAGAACAATAATTACAAGTAACTAAAATGAAAACATAATCTAAGTCTGCGAATACCATTCATAAAATCGAACAAGAAATAATGGAAAATATTATTTAAAGGCAATCAACTCCTGGAACATCCTCCAACTTCATTAATTAGTAATTCTCCTAAGTAATTTAAAATTGGTAAAACAATGATTTAAATGTAAATTAAACATATTTTAACAGCTGCAATTAGATTTTATTTCTATTTTCTTTTTTCTTTTTTTTTACTTATTAAGCGCCAAAGCCCTCAGGCATCCAGGCGCTAAAACAGATAAACAACAAAGACAAAAAGCTACAATCAGAAGGGATCTTATGTAGCACCCTTCCGTCATTTTGTTTTACTCTCTGCATGGGTCTCTCTAAGAAAAGTGGGAGAGGGGAAGTTAGTGCGATAGCAGTAGAGCAGGGTTCTGCAACCTGCAGCTCTCCAGACGTTTTGGCCTACAAATCCCATGATCCTTCCCCATGAACTATGCTAGCTAAGGTTGATAGCAGTTGTGGCCCAAAACATCTGGAGAGCCAAGGTTGCAGACCCCTGCAGAAGAGGCAGATGTAAATCCTGTGGTGTTGAAGGGTGCAGGTCAAAAGTACCCAAGCCGTAGAGTTTTTTGCTGAACATGTTCAGCCGAAAAAACAAATTGAAAAATATGTAGTGCGGGGGTGGGTGGAGAAGGGGATATCAGGGTTATGGGGTGTGGTGTGGGGAATATCGATGAGTTTCTTGAGTCGAAAATATTTGGCAAAAAACTCAGCAAAAGAAAAACCTGGTAATCTAAGAACTTAGAACCTCAGTGGGTTGAGGTGTCAGGTTTCTGTGCTGGACTCATCCTAGTGTTTGTTGAATAACCAGGGTTTTAGTTGCCACCTGGTCAGTTTTCTTATATGCCCTGGTTTCTGAGCATCAGGTTCCAGAGTTTAGTTGCTAGGAAGGAGAAGGAAGACCCTCTTACTAGTGCATTGCATCGTTGCTGGATTGAAGTGTTCTCAATGGTAGCTAGTGTATGAATTTCCTTGCTATGGATTCAGGGTCCCTGCCATGGAAGGCACCATAGAGTGTTTAAGAGAATTCTCCTTTTGGAGTGGAGTGGAACCAGTGGAGTGTGCAGTATGCTGGGGAGATGTATTTGTCCCCTTTTCAGCCGTAGGAGGGTGCAGATTGCTGGGGTGATGTGTTTGGCTCTTTTCAGCCTCGGGAGCAGTCCGCCTGCTGCGTTCTGGCCTCTTTGTAGACTGTTGCGGAGATTGTCGAGAATTCCAAGGTACAGGCAGCTGTCATAGTCTAGACTTGATAGTATAAGTGTGATACCGCCCATGGTCCGGTGCCTGAAGGTCAGGTAGGGCATGATGCTTCAGATAGTAGGGGGGTTGGAAGCAGCAGCTCTGCATGAGGGATTTTACCTGGACCGCTAGTGTAGAATCCTTGTCCATAGTCATTAAATTGTTCTTCACAGTTGAAGCGGAGCGTGGGGAACTGCTCATCATGTCCCACCAGGTAATAAGTATGAGGTTTGGTTGTGTTGTACCACAAAACATAAGCTGTGTTTCAGTTTAGTTGAGCTGAAGTATGTCCAAAGTCTTCCAAGAGTTTGCATGTGCAAGGCACGAGCAGGGAGAGATCCAGGGTGTGCGGTGTTTGATCATTTGTGTCCCTGCAAATGATTTGCATTTCATCTGCATAGTTGAAACATTGAGGCCGGAGTTGTTAAGATCTAGTAGAAAGGCCATGTAAATGTTGAAGGGGTTAGGTTAGAGGCTGAATTCTTGGGGTTCTCTGCATGTCAGGTTACAAGGCTTCGTACCAGAAGGGGCCGTGAGCGTTGTTCCCACTCTCTCGGTCCTGCATAGTGTGATTCCCTTTACTCCGATGTTCCTAGTCTTTTTAGTAGGCTCTTGTGATATATGGTGTCGAAGGGGGCCAAAGTGTCCAATAGGATGGCTGCCCCAGGGGAGCCAGTGTGCACGCTGCTCTTTATTACGTCCCATATCGAGTGCAGTGTGGATTCTGATCCTCATATTGGCCTGAATCCATGTTGTGATTTGTGGAGGAAGCTGTTCTTTTGGACATACCCCCACAGCTGCTTCTAGATACATTTCTTAAGGGTTTCTGCCATGAGAGGTGTGTTGGGGATTAGGCAGTAGTTTGCTGGGCTGTTTGTGTTAGTCATGGGTCTTTTAGGAGATGTTTGGAAAGGCTGTCTTGAAAGTGAGTAGAAGGTGGCGTTGAGCAGGGCTAGACAGTTGCTTTTTAGATGCTGGCGGGGCACCTGTCTTCTGTAGATCCTGATGAGTTGCTTGAGTTGAATGTGGAGAGGAAGTTCTGGATGGTGCATGGACGAACAGCTGATCATGTCCGGGGATGGGAGGGGTGGATTCTGGTGGTAGAGTTTCCATATTTGGGTACATTGTGGTTGGTGCTTTCCTGTTGTGGCCGTCTTCTTTTGTAGATTTTTGTTCCTGAAGTTTGTTGTGATAGAGTTGCAGAGCTCCTGTATAGGTTTTGGAGCCATGTTGTGACCGTTGTGTCGATAAAGTCAAATGCATTAGGGCTAAATCTTTTCACATGTTAATGTGGGCCAAGTGTGACTAAATCGGTGTCATTAGCCAGCCAATCAGAACATTCATTTTAAGAGAATCTTTTTTCAGACAACAGATTATCTATGGTTTGTAATGTGGTTACTTTTTCGCTTTTGGATATATTTTGTCTCATTATTGAGATGGAACCGAGGCTGTGGGTGACTTATTAAGGTAGTGTTTTGTTAAGGGTGTGTGGTCGAGAGTTTGCAGGGGAAATGGTTTGTCCTGATGAGAGGATGACAGAGGTAGTTTGTCCTGATGAGAGGATTGCAGAGGTAACGCGTTTGCCTGGGAACAGGACAATGCTGTGCAACATGGGCTTGATCCCCAGTAGAGCGCTTAGAAGTTGGAAGAGCCCAGCCTGAAGTGCTATAGAAATCACACATCATATAACCCATTTGACTTACATGCTATTTTTATAGTGTTATTTTCAGGTTTTTCGGCACTAGGTCCTGCAAATGTTATTATTTATATTTTTGTTATTGTGCACGCATTTTCCATTATTATATATAATGATCATATATATTATTATATTATGAATGTATGCACATTGCATAATTGTATTTTGCACAATGCAAACGTGCATGTTATTATAGAAATAAAAGGTCTTGAGCACGAGAGAGCTGAAGCTGATTCAGGCCGGGCTGTAAAAGAGAACCAGGCTACGGCAATTCCAGTGCCTATTATCTTTGTGCCTTTCTGGGGCCAGATTACAGAAACATTGCAACGGCGTAAGTGCAATTTTGCATGGTATTACCACTAGGGCAAAGTTTTCCCTTGGGTAAAAACATATCCTTGAATGCATTTTTGCAGCAGGACAAACTTTTCCCTAGTGTTAATACCATTTCGTATTAGCACTAAAACAAACTTTGCCCTGGTGCAAAAATGCATTGAACAAAGAGGTTTTTGCCCAAGGGCAAACTTTGCCCTACTGCTAATGCCATGCAAAATTGGACTTGTAATAGTGGAAATGTTTTCTGGTGTGGCACACTTTTTTCGTTATTGCTAATTCCATTCAAATGGCACTTGTAATAGTGCACAGGCTTTCTGGTGTGGCACACATGTTTTTTGCACAAGTGCTAATACTGTGAACATACTTAAATGATATACTTTAAGGGACCGATTCGTGGAATTATTTGCGTGGCGAATCAGGGATTTGTGTGCCATTATGTGTGCGAAATCCTGTTTGTTGATTCATGGAATTATCTGCACAGTACTTTTTCGTAACTTGCGGGGACTTCATGCAGGCTCAGCACGTCTCTGCAAGTGTCCGAGTGCATTGCGTGAGACACCACACAGAGGGTGGGCGTGGCTTGCGCAGAGGGCTGGGAAGTCGGCGGAACTCGGAAAATGAGGAAGAGCAAGGGAAAATGTTTGGTTACGAGGGACCGCCCGGAGGCAGTCCATCGCACACCCACTATTGCATAGAACAATACGTATTCAGGGACCCGACCGTGCAAACTCCCGGCAGGAAAATTGCCACGCAAAGCCCTCATACTATCCGCCACCCGAAGGCAGGCGTACAGACACGTGTGCATAGGATTCACCACACATAGGTAAGATCAGGTGTCCGATTTAGGGGTGTGTTTCAATAAATCATATGCATGTTGTCCGGGTGCCAGTAAAAGTTACGGGGACCCCGCACAGTTTCCAGGGTGCATGTATTTGCGCCTAGTGAGCACGCAAAGGTAGCTGTTTCTGTCTGTCTTTGCTTTGCTTGGGGGCGTGACGGGGCATTCCGGCCACGACTTGTACGCATGGTTACTTTGTGCAAACAATTCCATGAATACGGAGAGCAGTCAGAAACAAATTCTGCGCGCAAGCTTGCGGCAGACTCATTCACGGCGCGCAGGATTTGCAGGATCTCTGCGCATTATTCCATGAATCGGACCCTTAAGCTGTATCCTCAGGCAAGTTCGCCACCTAGCATTTGCCATGCATCCTGGGAGATCCCATAGCTGCACGTGAGCAGACAGGAATGAATAAATCTGCTCTGATTTATCGGTGACAGGCCATGTTACCACACCGTGTCGCGCCGCTGCTATACGTCCGGGGCCCTGTTTGGCGGAGATTAATTCGCCATCATAGGTACATGTTCTGACACTGGCGCGGTTATCAGTCTTCTAGCCGGCTCCGAAGCGCCAGATGCCCGGAAAGATCGCAACAGCGAGACAGGCCAAGATGAACTCATGCTTTCAAAGCATTAATTTTCACAGTCTTGGGAGGTAGATTGCAGCAACAGCGCAACTAAAAACCCCTAGAGCGGTTCCTGCGCATGTTGCGCCTTGAAGGCTATCACCTGGGCACGCTCGTAGATCCGAGAACTTTCTGAGAATATTTCAAACATTTCTCTCATTTCTTCGTATCGTTTTTTAACAACCAGTCCCACCACCAGAGTAAAAGGAGCTGTCATTGCCTTGCACGCGGGCCGTGTTTGGAGAGCCACGATGATGGCAATTTACCGGAGGCCTAGAGACAGCACATGTCATGGCTGCCGCAGGGCCTGGAGCGGCCTTCGTCGTTCCAGGCGGTGGAGCCAGGATCACACGCGAAGATGAAATGCGTGCTTTTTTTTCATGCCACTCAGGCTTTCTGGTACCCGCACGCTGTTTCGGGCAGCGGGGCCTGCAACGCATCTGGTGTTGCCAGGAAAGCTGTCGCTTGTATTACCGATAACATCACAGCACATCTGAGCCCTGGCAGAAACGTTCGCGAACACAATCCACAACATCAGCAACAAATTTCGGGAAGACTGCGCAGCAGATGGAAAGCATTTCATTTCGCGCGTGCACCTTCTGCAGCAGGGAAAGGGGAATCGTGCTTTCGCTGGAGCTCGAGGAGTCACGTGGGGGGCACGTGGGCTGCGCAGGCATTTTCCTAGCCCCCGTATTATGGATGTTTCCGTGCAATCCGCAGCAGCCTGCACTCCCTGCCGAGTCTGTGATGCGTCTTGTAATTGGCAGGCTTTTTTTTGTTGAAGCATTATTTTATATTTTAGTTTGCATTTGAAGCCTGCATGTTCCCAAAATGAGCAAAATCTAAATTTCTGAAGATAAGAACCTATACACTATTTTTACGCCGATGTTACCGCACATCTTACTGAACCCTCTACCGTCAAATTAATTGTAACATACACTGGACTCTGGAGTGGCCCTTCTAGCATAGAGGGTGCCAGATTGCCTCATTTGACATGCCCATTCAAAACCTGCCTTCTTTACTGCTTCTGTCAATATATGGGATTACGCAGTGGTTTAAATGGGGTAAAACATTTAGGAGGGGGGGGGGCTCATTTGGGGGCGGGGCTTCCATGTTGGGCGTGGCCTGAAAAGTTCACAAACCATAGTATGGTGCGCAAACAGATATACAAATGTAATTTAGCATTTATATATTTGTATGTGAACTTCACTACGGTGTTGACATTTCTGTATGCAGCTCACATTGACGTTTCTTCACACAGTTCCAGAGGAATAGTGGTGGTGAGTGGGCATTGATCGGTGTGGTCCAGCTTGGCGGGGGTCCCTTTGAAGCTGTTGGGGGGACTCGTGGTGCTGCTGGGGGCTGATCCCTTGGAGTTGGTACCTCCGAGACCCCGTCGGAGCAGGCAGCCACCTCCCCCGAGAACAAGGGCCAGCACTTGAAGAGGGTGCGGAAAGGCCGACTCGTAGACCGAGCGGAGACCGGCGTGGCCTGAACCTACAGTCTCTGGCCCACTCCTGAGCTATATCCACAAATCAGAAAGTCGGAGGTCCCCGAAGCCTCCTCCATTAGCCCGGGCAAGGGGAGTGAGATCAACATTAAAAGAAGGTTGTGACACTGTGGGCCTTAGAGAGAGCCCCCCCCCATCTGAGGTCTCCAGTCACACACAAAGGAAGAGGCCGGGCCCCAAGCGATAACTGGAAAGCACAGATCCCCCTCCTGCCACTGGGGTAGATCACTGGTTTGCAATTTGCTTACCCCCGGTCTTGAAATCGAAATCAACTGGCCTGAAAAGTGAACACACCATAGTAAGGTGTGCAAACAACTATATACATGTAACTAAACCTTACTAAATAAGTTACATATTTCTATGAACTGTCAAAAGAACAGCGTTCAGCAGACCTTGGACAGTCGGTGGTAGAGCTTCCTCAACCTAATGGGGGTTGGGCCTCTGGTTGCGACAGAACGGCTCTCCACACAGCTCTGTCCTCTTCTGACTCAATTCCTTCACTGGATGTTCATACAAGAAGTTTGCTTCCTTGTGGTACAGATTGTTTGTTGGATTGGGATGGTGGGTGTCGGTGTATGCCAGGTGCCTCGGGCCAGGGAAGGGAGAATGAGCTAAGCAGTGGGAAGTTGGCATGGTGGAGACATGGCCCGCTTCTTTGGCTGGTCCTCTGGTGGTTGTGGAGCGTCCTGCTGTGCTGCCTCCCATTGTGAATCTTCTCTTGTGTGCCATCTACCCTGAGATCCTTTTTCTCTCTTCTTTTCTCCCTTCTTTTATGATTTGCAGAACTGTGTATTTATTTATTTATACACAGCGAGGAACGATGCTCTTCTGATCACAAAAGAAAGTACAATAGATAAGAAATCAGATTTGACATGGAGCAGCGAGCTTCTGACAATGAGATGAGTTTCAGGGACATTCTGACCTGGTTGTGAAGGGGAGTAAATGGACCAGTCACTGGGGACAATGCATACATGGAGATATATAGATTAAGTACAACCAACATTGGACATGTTTAAGTGCTAGTAGCAGGTACAGGAAGCTGTGCTTGGGATGTGACCATGATGGGTGATGTGCTAGAGTGGAGACAGAGGAAGTGAGGGACAGAGGCAGGTTAGAGGCGAGGGGAAATATGTTAGCCAGAAGTCAGATGAGAGATAGGTTAAGAGAGTAACTCAGAGATAGCCTTTCAGTTTGATTTTCCACTAGTAATACTCCCCTCAAGACTTCATCCTTGTTCCTCTATCATCAATACTTTCCTGTGCTCCCGCCTCTGGAGTTAATGGTCAGTGTGCCGTTCTCAAGTACCACTTACTTCTGCTTCTCCCTCGCCTCTTTCCCATCTGCCCATTCTCCCACATGCTAATTTAGGGGGTTGTGCAATTTTTGTTTTCTCCCACAGAACTATTCAAGATTCCAAACTATGCAGCTACACAAAGTTGCAAAGATTCCCACTAATGGGGCCCTGAAAAAAACGGGATTTGTGTGCCATTCTGCCCGCAAATCCCCATTTGTTAAACAGCAATTTGCGGGCAGAATGGTGCACAAATACCGTTTTTTTCAGCGCAAATAATCCATGAATTACCCCCCTAAATCTTTACTTGGACCACCAGTGAAACCTTTTGACTGTGGTATATCTTCTGCCAATATTCCGCTCTTTCTCTCTTCTTGCTCCACTTGCATGGAATTCTCTTCCACCAAACCGCTGAAAAAACAGTCCACCTGGAAATGTTCAAAACAAAACTAAAAGCCTACCCCATCGACTCTGAGTTACCCTCGTTGTAACCTACCTCTCATCTGGCTGCTAGCTCACATTTTGCCTCTAACCTGCCTCTTTCCTCACTTTCTCTGCCTCCATTCTAGCACTTCACACATCAAGGTCACGCCCCACACCAAACGCAGCCAGCCATGCCGCCTACCTGCACTTAAAAATGTTCAATGTCTATTGTCTTTAATCTATGTATGTCCACTTAAGTATTGTCTCCGGTGGCTATTGCATTTGCTTCCCTCCACAACCTGATCAGAATGTCCCTCAAACTCACAGCTTCCCATCAAATCAGATTTTTTAATCTATTTTACAATCTTTTGTGATCAAAAGAACACTATTCCTCCTGTATATAAATAAATACAAATAAATAATCATTGTTGTGGCAAACAATCACCACAACGTGTGGGCTGAGAATGAAATCTGCTTAACCCTTGTTAGATGCATTTCCTGGCTAATTACAAGTTTCGTGGGAAACAAAGCACGCACAAACAAATCAAAAATGGCAAAGTCAAGATAAAATACATATTCGTGTAATGACACACAAGTGTTAATCACTCTCAACTTGCGCCAGAAGTTTAAATAGACACAGTGTCACCTGTGTTGGTGTGGGTTAGGATTTATTTTATCTATTTATTGTTTGCTTGTTTGGCGCATATACAGGAAGTAAATACTGCCACAGGGCAACAGGGAGGGGACAAGGGAATGAGAAACAAATAAATACATAACAGTAATAAATATGATGGGGAGGGTGACAGACGAACATACTATACCTTGTGAGTGTCCAGAACGTGCATGTGCAAGTGCAGAAGGGAGGGGGATAGGTGCTGGGGTGGTCATGGGTGAGCAACAGGTGAAGTGCAATGTAAGGTAAGTGCGAGCCTCCAAGGTGGCGGGTGAGCCGAGGCAAGTGCTGAGCATAGACAGTAGCTGGGGGGATTCGGTGTGAGAGGTCAGGGCCCCGGGGATGCATAAAGGCCATGAACACCAAACAAGCAACTGTGAGATACGCAGAGGAGAGTGGAGGGGAAGGCAGGGGTAAAGAGGAAAGTCTTGAGGAGCTTCAGGAATTTAAGAAAGTCCTGCTCAAGACGAAGAGGGACAGGAAGGGTGTTCCAAAGAAGGGAGCCAGCTGAGGAAAGGGATCGACCTCCTGCCATCTGTTTGGGAAACACTTTGCACACAAAGAGTTGGTGCCAGAGGAGCACAGAGGTCTAGAGGGGGAATGTTTAGTAAGAGAGCTTTGCAGACAGAGTGGTTGGTCCCCGGCCCCAAACAGCCTTGTGGATGATACAGAGAGATTTTAATTTCATCAGTGAAGCAACCAGAAGGCAGTGGAGACATTTTAGGGCAGGAGAGATGTGGTCCATGGGCTTGAGGCCAAGGATAAGTCATGCAGCCCTATTCTGGGCAAGCTGGAGGGGTTGCAGAGTGGAAGAAGGTAGATTCAGGAGGAGGCTATTGCAATAGTGAAGCCTAGAGAGAACCAGGGCTCAGGTAACAGTGAGCTTCTGGGGGAAGGTGGGAAAAGGTAGAATTCCTTTTTGAAGGAAGATCTGAAAGTGGGACTTCTTGGCAATGTCCTGAGTGTGAAAGAGGGAGGAGAAGAGAAGTCGAGGATGACCCCAAGGTTTCTGGCTTCAGAAGAGGGAACAGGGGGAGAACCCATGGAAGAAGGCTAGAGTGAAGAGAACAAGTCAGGAGCAAGGGTCCCAATGGGAAGGATCTCAGTTTTTCTTGCATT
Organism: Ambystoma mexicanum; assembly: GCF_040938575.1. Classification (NCBI taxonomy): domain Eukaryota; kingdom Metazoa; phylum Chordata; class Amphibia; order Caudata; family Ambystomatidae; genus Ambystoma; species Ambystoma mexicanum. Next base: position 124,878,281 of record NC_090929.1, read on the forward strand.
GAGGCACAGATCATTGGTAGTGCCACAGGCCTAGATGACAGAAAGGCATTCAGGGATGATGGAAGGTGCAAGAGGGTAAGCAGGAAGTTTGAATATGTGTTGTGTGTCATCAACATAACACTGGAGGTTGGGGGAGAAGAAGGTGATGAGGAGTGCCAGATGAGTAAGGTAGATGTTAAAGAGTCAAGGCGGGAGAACAGGTGGAGGATGAAGGATAGCTCAGGGGCAACGCTCTGGGCTTAGAAGTAAGCCCATGCAGAGCAGTATAGGTTTGAATCCTGGATCTGCGCTTAGAAGCCAAACTCAGTTATGGTATTAGGCGTGCTATAAAAAAACAATTAAATAAATAGGAGAGTAGAAGGTGTCCAGAATGACTTGGGCGGAGCATTCAGTTAGGAAATAGGTCAGCCAGTCCAGTGCCCGCTCTGAGATACCAAGGGTGTTGTAGAGCCTTTGTATGAGGCTGGAGTGGTTGACTGTGTCAAATGCAGAGGAGAGATGCAGAAGGATGAGGACAGCTGGGGAGTTGGAATATAGGGATGCAAGCAGTACTTCACAGATGTTCAGAAGAGCACTGACCGTGCCTCTGGATGTTCTGAATCCAGATTGATGGTTGTGGAGACCACAAACAAGTTCAGTGTGAGAGTTGAGTTGGGACAGGGCCAATTTACCCAGCAGCTTCCCCAGGAAGGGGTTGATGGAGATAGGGTGGTAGTTTGCTGCACAGGAAGGGTCTGCTGACGGTTCTTTGAGGAGGGGGCGCACAAGGGAGTGCTTGTGGGAGTAGGGGAAAGAACCAGTAGCAAAGGAGTAGTTACAGTGATCAGCAAGTGCAGGGGCAAGAGAGACAATGTTATCCTTGATGGTCCTGGATGAGTAAGGGGAAACCTATTTGGAAGAGACCTTCACGGAGCGGACCACTCTGGTCACTTCTTCTGGTGAGACAAGGGAAAAGGAGGAGAATGCAGAAGGTGGAGGGTGAGTGTCCAAGGAAGGAAGGGTGGTGAGGGATGGTTTGGGAGAATGAGTGACACGGCTGTTCAGGATGTCCTGAGTATTTTTGGTGAAATGAGTGACAAGTGTGTTGCAGAGGGCCTGAGAAGAAAGAGGAGAGGAGGATACAATGGAAGGGTTGGATAGTTTCCTGCAGATTTTGAAAAGTTCAGCCTTGTTGTTGGATGCCTTAATCTTGGCCCTTTTCTTGGCATGGATAGAGAGTCTGTATTGCCGTGGGAGCAGGCGGCAGGCCAGTTTGTCAGAGGGTGAACCTGAGGTTTGCCACTTCCGTTGCGCAGCTCTGAACTTCCGTTTCAGGGATGCATGCTTGGAGTCATACCAGGTGTGGTGCTTAGAGGTGGCTTTCAAGCGGATCCTCATGACTGGGGCAAAAATGTCAAGGGTGTTGGTGATGGACAGATGGAAGTTGCTGAGAGCAGTGTCGATATGATATGATATGATTGGGTATTTATAACGCGCTTAATACCCAGAGGTTTCTAAGCGTGGACCCGGGGATCCAACCTGTGTTGCTCCGTGTCGTCTTGCTTCCAAGGCGAGCATGTTGCCGCTAAGCTATCCTCCTGAACCAACCTGTACCGATAGTAGAGTCTGTGTTGGGAGGGCAAGGGTGATAAAGGTAGAAGAGGAGACAGCAGCTGACACTTGTTTCATCGGGCGAATGTTTGTGAACGAGGCTGGCAGGGTGTCATTGTCATGATCTCTGCTTCCAAAAGGTCAGGGTTTTCCAAACTCCCTTGGAAGCAGATCCATAACCCAGGTTCCGAGTGCCAACCAGTCCCAATTGGGACCTTTTGGACCCAGTCCTGGCGCCAGTGGCACCAGGCTCATAAATATGCCCAGTCCCAGCGCTGGAAGCGCCGGGCTCATAATGCTTGGGTGGACTTACCTTCAGCAGACCATGCTGCTTACTTGCCTGCCAGTTGAGCCTCTGATCCTCTTCTGTTTGGAACTACTTTTCCTGTTGGGTGGGGCTGGAGCCACTCCCTAGATTCAGAACACTGGAACTCTTCTGGAAGGCAGGAACTCTTTTCTTACCAGGAACTCTTTTCTTACTTAGGCGTGGCTGTGGAAGGAGACACCTAAGCACTACAGGAGGCTATTTAAACCACACCCGGTGGATGAATCTTGCTTTGCGTTATTCTGCAACCTCTGCAGCAGAACGCTCATCGTGTCTTCTGCATCCGGTCCTGGGCCTAAGGAAAAAGGCTTACCATCCTGAATCCAGTCTTCAGCAACACCTATAAAGACAAGAAAGAACAGGTTAGCATTCCGGCATCTGAAAGGCAAAGGCTTACCATCCTGAATCCAGTCTTCAGCAACACCTATAAAGACAAGAAAGAACAGGTTAGCATTCCGGCATCTGAAAGGCAAAGGCTTACCTACTCTTCCTGCGCTCCGGAGGTCTTCACACTGCATTCCGGCATCTGAAAGACAAAAGTTTACCAACTCTTCGCACGCTCCGGAGGCCTTCGGCGCTGCATCCCGCATCTGAAAGACAAAACAAGGTGCGTTTAAAGACATTGGGGAACTTTAATACTCACGTGCCATTACTCCTTTCCACATCTAATCCAGTGGGTATTCCGGCACCCTGCAGCCGCTCCGAACTCGTACCTGCAAAATAAAAAGACAGTTAGAGCGCATAGTGAAGCAGGCAACAAGCGCTTACTTACGTGCTTCCAGGTGCTTCTATTCATCACACGGGCTCCATCTTCAACTCACTTCAGCCCGTCATCCGCCATCGCCGGAACCCTGCAAAACAAGAGACATCATTACTAAAGACTTTAAAGACATTTGAATGACTCGAAACTTACCGTTCGTGCAGTAAACGACGGCAGCAGTCCTCTGAAGTCAAGAGGCCTGCGCTACCTATCCAGTGAAGAAACTGGTTACAGCACCCTGCCCCGAGGCAGATGGAGAGCTCGGCATTCACTTACCTAAGGTGAGAGCGTTAACCTTTGGGGGTCTACAGGAGAGGAGAAGAGGAAAGAGATAGGGACACCCCAATAACCCCAGTTCATTAACCCCATATTTTCTATCTGCAGACATCTTACTCTACACGTCTAGCATACAGTGCACAGAGGTCCAGCCCAAAGAGCCAACCGGGTGCTACACATCACCTTTGAAGATACAGTAGTCGCCCAGTCAAGACCGGCGCCTCTGCGAGAATCAGGTGAGCGTTACAGAACGCAAAGCCTACCGCAAAACTCTCGCCCAGGCGCTATGGAAACCTCGGATACTGACCCCCTAGCCCGGTTACTTGGGGAACTAAGGGCAGAAGTGCATGCAGCTCGTCAGGAAACGAATGCTCTAAGAAGGGAACTAATTATTTCCAAGGAGGAAACAGTTGCAATTATGCCTATATTGCGGAAACTCAGGGCACTTTCTTCGAGACTGTCCGGTGAAACCTGCCAAGAAGGCAGTAGGAGCTGCAGTTACCAAAGTTACAAACTCTGAGCAGGGAAACGACCTCGCCCGACAAGAATAGAGGTCCTCTTGCCGAGCGTGAAAACCAGTTCCGTGACCTCGCATTTCGTGATACCTATGGTCCTCATTAGCCCTGATAATCCGGATCGATTACATGCAATTGAAGCTTACGTCGACAGCGGTGCCATCGGCAATTATGTGGATCATGAAATGGTTTTGAGGATGAATCTAACTCTTTGTCCCAAGGCTGTAAAGGACGTCATTACTACGGTGGATGGTACGGAGATAGCCTCCGGGCCAGTAACGCATACCACTCAAGAGGTGACGCTAGTAAGTCAAGATGGACACCATGAGAAGATCGTGTTCGATGTGATCAAGGCCCCTCAGTTTCAGATTATTCTAGGAATACCTTGGTTAGAGAAACACAATCCTCTGATCGATTGGCGAGCAAGAACGGTCCAGTTTCCAGAATGTGTCTCTACTTGTCACCCTCCACCTGGTGTTGCACTGGCCGCAATTTCTTCAGAGACTCCCCAGTTACCTCCCGAATACCTAGAATACCAAGATGTTTTCCGGAAGGATCAGGCTAACTCTCTACCTCCTCATAGGTCTTATGACTGCCAGATAGACCTGATACCTGGATCTACTCCTCCTTGTAGTAGAATTTATGCCCTCACCGAGCCTGAGAACCTTCACCTTCGACAATACCTGGATCAATACCTGGCAAATGGGTTTATTCGTCCTTCCAAGTCCCCTGCTTCTTCAGCTTTGTTCTTCGTTCCAAAAAAGGAAGGAGACCTTAGAACTTGTATCGATTATCGCTCCCTGAACCAGATCACCGTTAAGAATAGATATCCGTTACCTTTGATCCCTGAACTCCTGGACCAAGTCAGAAAAGCATGCATATATACAAAGCTGGATCTTAGAGGAGCTTACCACTTGGTACGAGTAAAAGAGGGCGATGAATGGAAGACGGCCTTCCGCACCAAGTATGGGCTATTTGAATATCAGGTCATGCCCTTCGGACTTTGCAATGCCCCGGCCGCCTTTCAATATTTTATGAACGATGTCCTCAGAGAGCTCATAGATGTATGTGTTGTTGTTTACATTGACGACATCCTCGTTTATTCTTCATCGGAATCTGAACATCGGAAACACGTGAAAATGGTCCTCGAAAGATTGCGTCAACACAAACTTTTCGCTAAGTTGGAAAAATGTGTTTTCAACGTGACTGAAGTTGAATTCTTGGGATTCATATTATCACCTGGCGGAGTGCGTATGGATTCAAAGAAGGTCGATGCAGTTCTCAAATGGCCATCACCATCCTCCGTAAAAGGTGTGCAAAGCATGTTAGGCTTCGCTAACTTTTACCGCAGGTTTATCCCCGAATTATCTCGAATAGTCCAGCCCATCACTGCCTTGTTGAAGAAAAACAAACGTTTTGAATGGTCTACCGAGGCGGAACAAGCTTTCCAGGATTTGAAGACTAAATTTATCTCTGCACCAATCTTAAAACACCCTCGCCCCGAACTCCCCTACATCGTGGAAACTGATGCTTCAAGCCTTGCCATGGGGGCAGTTCTATCACAAAAGGACCCGGTAACCAATCAGTTGCATCCCGTGGCATTTTGGTCCCGCAAATTCTCGCCTCCTGAAATCAATTACACGATTACTGACAAGGAACTTCTGGCTATCAAGTCTGCCTTTAAGGCTTGGCGGCATTATCTGCTGGGGGCCCGACACACCGTTACTGTGATTACGGATCACCGAAACCTGCAATATTTGAAGACCGCAAAAGCCCAATCCTCTAGACAACTCCGTTGGGCATTATTCTTTGCCGAGTTTAACTTCATAATTACCTATCGACCTGGTACAAAGAACGGTAAAGCCGATGCCCTTTCTCGGATGGGAGTGGAAGAACACTTGGTCAACCCTAAACCTGTACCAATCATTCCCGAACAAAGAATTCTGGGTGTAATCGCCACAGAATCCATAGAGGAAGTTAAGGATAAAGCCAGGCAACTTGTAACTCCAGCAGACATACAGAATTGGCATCTGCAGGGAAAGGACTTTGCAGTAAAGGACAACTTATTGTATTTCCAAGAATGATTATACCTACCCAGCACAGATTTACAGAAAAAAGTAATCTCTTGTTATCACGACTCTTTAATGGAAGGTCATCCCGGTATAGCCAAGACCTCAGAAAAGATCAAGCGCTACTTCTGGTGGCCGTCTTGGAAAAAAGATATCAGAGACTTTATAATGTCCTGTGGAGTATGCGCCCAAAACAAGAGTCAAAAGGAAAGACCAGCAGGCCTCTTACGCCCTATTGACATCCCACCTCGCCCTTGGCATACGCTTTCTATGGACTTCATCACCGATCTACCTCCATGCTCCGGATACAATACGATTCTAGTAATCGTGGACTTATTCTCCAAGATGGCGCATTTCATTCCGCTCAAAGGCTTGCCAACAGCAGCAACTCTGGCCCGAGAATTTCTTGAAAACATCGTCCGACTGCACGGTTTTCCTTCGGTTCTAATTTCGGATCGAGGTAGTCAATTTATTTCTCATTTTTGGCGAAGTTGCTGTCGGTCGGCTCAAATTGATGTGAGACTATCGACCAGTCACCACCCTCAGACCGACGGACAAACCGAGAGGACCAATCAAACTCTGGAACAGTATTTATGCTGCATGCTGCAACAAACTGAAAAAACTTGGAAAGATATCCTTTGGATAGCCGAGTATGCCTACAATAACTCTGTCCATTCGGGAACTGGGAAAACCCCGTTTTTTCTTTTGTACGGCAGTCACCCTCGAACCTCGGAGTTGGATCCCCTCCAAGATCTTGAAACACCAGCAGTAGACTACCTGCATTCTACAATCACCCAAGCCTTTAAGGAAGCTGTTTCTCACCTTCAAAGGGCTAAAGAACAATACAAGAAAGGAGCAGATCAACATCGGAAGGAAGCCCCTCACTATCAAGTAGGGGATCAAGTCTGGTTATCCACCAAATATCTATCTCTAAAAGGGCCACGCACATTCAACCCAAGATACCTTGGTCCCTATTCCATCACTACCATAGTAAACCCAGTAGCGGTCAAGTTGGACTTGCCCCCGCACATGAAGATACATCCGGTCTTCCACGTCTCTCTATTAAAACCCGTGCAACCTCAAACCCGACTAACCAAATCTCCAAAACCATCCTAGTGGATGGAGAACTCGAGTTTGAAGTCAAAAGCATTCTGGACTCCAAGATCTCCAAATCTAAAGTATTCTACCTAATTGACTGGAAAGGCTACGGCCCCCAAGAGAGATCCTGGGAACCTGCTGAATATGTCCACGCTCCTCGCCTAATCAAAAGATTTCACCGAACATTTCCTGACAAGCCAAAACCCCCGGAGAAGCCCGGTTTGGGAGGGGCCTTGAGGGGGGGTACTGTCATGATCTCTGCTTCCAAAAGGTCAGGGTTTTCCCAACTCCCTTGGAAGCAGATCCATAACCCAGGTTCCGAGTGCCAACCAGTCCCAATTGGGACCTTTTGGACCCAGTCCTGGCGCCAGTGGCACCAGGCTCATAAATATGCCCAGTCCCAGCGCTGGAAGCGCCGGGCTCATAATGCTTGGGTGGACTTACCTTCAGCAGACCATGCTGCTTACTTGCCTGCCAGTTGAGCCTCTGATCCTCTTCTGTTTGGAACTACTTTTCCTGTTGGGTGGGGCTGGAGCCACTCCCTAGATTCAGAACACTGGAACTCTTCTGGAAGGCAGGAACTCTTTTCTTACCAGGAACTCTTTTCTTACTTAGGCGTGGCTGTGGAAGGAGACACCTAAGCACTACAGGAGGCTATTTAAACCACACCCGGTGGATGAATCTTGCTTTGCGTTATTCTGCAACCTCTGCAGCAGAACGCTCATCGTGTCTTCTGCATCCGGTCCTGGGCCTAAGGAAAAAGGCTTACCATCCTGAATCCAGTCTTCAGCAACACCTATAAAGACAAGAAAGAACAGGTTAGCATTCCGGCATCTGAAAGGCAAAGGCTTACCATCCTGAATCCAGTCTTCAGCAACACCTATAAAGACAAGAAAGAACAGGTTAGCATTCCGGCATCTGAAAGGCAAAGGCTTACCTACTCTTCCTGCGCTCCGGAGGTCTTCACACTGCATTCCGGCATCTGAAAGACAAAAGTTTACCAACTCTTCGCACGCTCCGGAGGCCTTCGGCGCTGCATCCCGCATCTGAAAGACAAAACAAGGTGCGTTTAAAGACATTGGGGAACTTTAATACTCACGTGCCATTACTCCTTTCCACATCTAATCCAGTGGGTATTCCGGCACCCTGCAGCCGCTCCGAACTCGTACCTGCAAAATAAAAAGACAGTTAGAGCGCATAGTGAAGCAGGCAACAAGCGCTTACTTACGTGCTTCCAGGCGCTTCTATTCATCACACGGGCTCCATCTTCAACTCACTTCAGCCCGTCATCCGCCATCGCCGGAACCCTGCAAAACAAGAGACATCATTACTAAAGACTTTAAAGACATTTGAATGACTCGAAACTTACCGTTCGTGCAGTAAACGACGGATAGCAGTCCTCTGAAGTCAAGAGGCCTGCGCTACCTATCCAGTGAAGAAACTGGTTACAGCTCCCTGCCCCAAGGCAGATGGAGAGCTCGGCATTCACTTACCTAAGGTGAGAGCGTTAACCTTTGGGGGTCTACAGGAGAGGAGAAGAGGAAAGAGATAGGGACACCCCAATAACCCCAGTTCATTAACCCCATATTTTCTATCTGCAGACATCTTACTCTACACGTCAGGCATACAGTGCACAGAGGTCCAGCCCAAAGAGCCAACCGGGTGCTACACATCACCTTTGAAGATACAGTAGTCGCCCAGTCAAGACCGGCGCCTCTGCGAGAATCAGGTGAGCGTTACACAGGGCGTTTGGATGAGTGGTCACAAGGCCATAGGAACCCAGATGGGAGGAAAGTAGAGAGTGGTCAGACCAAGAGAGGGGCTGACCAGAGGAGATGAGAGGGGGAGGTCAGAATGTATGAGAGGGAGGTCGAAATGTATGAGGGTGTCCAGATTGATATGATATGATATGGCATTTATAACGTGCCTATACACAAGTGTTTCAAGGTGCGACGAGGCAAGGAAGGGGGAACAGAGGTAAGACAGAGACAACGGTCTTACTAGGCCAGGTGACATTGAGATCGCGCAAGTGCAGGGGAGTGGAAGGGGTCGAAGTGCGGGGGGAAAGGGCAGGGGGCAGCGCAGTACGTAGGATAACAGTAAAAAATAAAGAAAACATATACATACAAAGTGCGGATAGCTGGTGGCAAGTGCAAGGGTAAGTGCAGACATCAGATGTCAAATGCTGGTAGAGGGCTGTAGGGATACAGAAACAGCCCCCGAGTGCAAGGGTTGTCACGGGGCAGTGCAGGTGTGCAACTGGTGGGAAGGGGACCTGGGCCTGAGATCAGAGGGTAACCAGGTAACCAGTGCAGTTTCAGCTTCAGCCAGACGATCAGCAGGGGAGAGAAGGAGAGAAAGCAGAAGCAAAGGTCTTGAGGTGCTTCCGGAACTGGAGATGGTTCTCCTCAAGTTTCAGAGAGGCAGGGAGGCTATTCCCGAGGGAGGCCACAGCCGAAGAAAGAGATCTACCACCAACCTGTTGCTTGGACAAGCGAATGACCCTGAGGGAAATGGAGGCAGATGAGTGAAGAGCTCGAGAAGGAAGATATTTAGGAAGAGCGAGTTGAAGGTATTGATGCCCCAGGCTCCAGAAGGCCTTGTGGTCAATGCAGAGGGTTTTAAACTTAATCTTCGCAGCCACTGGCAGCCAGTGCAGAGATTTCAGTCCTGGAAGGATACGATCCCTGGGCTTGAGGCCAAGGACAAGTCTCGCAGTCCTGTTCTGGATGAGTTTCAGAGGGCGAGAGTAGAGGCAGGCAGATTTAGAAAGAGGCAGTTGCAGTAGCCCAGCCTAGAGAGAACCAGAGCTCTGGAGACAGTGAGCTTCTGGGTAAGGAGAGGAGAGGAAGAATATCTGTTAGGAGGTGCAGCTGGTAGTGTGACTTCTTAGAGATGTCAGAGATGTGAGGAAAGAAGGAGAATGTGGAGTCCAAGATGACCCTGAGGTTTTTAGCCACACAAGCGGGAGCAGGAAGAGGGCCAAGAGAGGCCGGCCAGAGAGTGACAGGAAAGGAGAGAGCAGATGTGTCGATGAGGAGACTCTCTGGCTTACTGGCATTAAGGCAGAGATCATTGGTGGCAGACCACTCCTGGATAGCAGACAGATAGTCAGAGATGAGAGAAGGAGAAGAGGCGGCGGAAGGGAACCTGAAAATGAGCTAAGTGTCATCTGCATAACACTGAAAGTTGGGAAGAAAGCAGCAATGCGGTGGGCATGAAGGGCCAAGTATTTGTTGACTAGCCATGGTGAGAGGTTAGACCCCTGGGGAACACTGCGGGTAGAGATGGAGAAGAGGAAGGACCCAAGTTGGACCTGGGAGGGACGATCAGAGAGGAAAGAAGTCAGCAGAGCCAGGGCCTGATCGGTGATACCCAGGTTATCACAGAGAAGGTTGAGCAGGATTGCATGGTTGACCGTGTCAAAGGCAGAAGAGAGATCAAGTAAGATGAGGACACAGGGGGTGTTGGAATCAAGGTTGGAGAGTAGGTCTTCACGGATGTTCAGGAGAGCAGTTTCCCTGCTTCTGGCAGCTGTGAAGCCAGACTGATGGTCATGGAGACAACCAACAGATTCAGTTCGAAGATTAAGCTGGGAGATGGCCAGCTTTTCCAAGTGTTTGCACAAGAAAGGAGTGATGGAGATTGGGCCATAGTTAACCGGACAGGACGCGTTGGCAGAGGGTTTCTTAAGAAGAGGGTGCAACAGGGAGTGCTTTAGGGGGGAAGGCAAGACTCCAGTGGTGAAGGAGTGGTTTCAGAAGTCAGCCACAGCAGGAGCCAGGGTGTCAATGTGGTCCTTGATGGTTTTGGAGGAACAGGGGTGAACCTGTTTTGACGAGACTTTCATAGATCAGACTTGTCTGGAAACCTCATCTGGGGAGAACAGGGGAAAAGCAGAGAAGGGGGAGGAGAGGTGGTCGGAAAAGGGCAAAGGAAGAGAAGGAAGAGAAGGGATTAGAGGGAGAGGAAGAGAGAGAGGACAGGAAGTCCTGAGTTTTAGAGATGAAATGAGAAGCCAGAGCCGTGCAGAGAGCCTGGGAGAGGACAGGAGAGGTAGAGTCTGCAACAGGATTGGTCAGCTCCTTGCAGATTTTAAAGAGTTTGGTCGAATTTTTAGATGCCTTAGAGACACAGGCTTGGATGTAAGCTCTCTTCTTGGTGCGGACCGAGAGACGGTATTGCCTTTGGAGCAGGCGACAGGCCAGTTTGTCAGAGGATGTACCGGAAGCAGGCCATTTCCTCTCAGCCACCCTGCACTTGCATTTAAGGGTGAAGAGGTCTGAGTTGTGCGAGGAGTTACACTTGGCTTTGGCCTTCAAGCAGATCCTCATGACAGGGCCAAGCACATCAAGAGTATTAGATATAGCAGAGTGGAGCTTGGAAAGGGCTGAGGCAGGGTGTGAGTCAGCCAAAGGGGGGGTTGAGAAAGTGGCGGTGAGTGGGTTGGACCAGAAGGGAGAATGAAGAGGGAAATAGAGGTGCAGAGGTCAATGAAAATAGTGGATGCTGTGCCAGGGGAATCCAACTGGATGTTAAAGTCACCCAAGAGGAGCAGGTTGGAGGAGGTTGAAAGTAGGGAGGAACAGAAATCAGCCGATTCAGAGAGGAACAGGGAGGTAGCCCCTGGAGGCTAAATTGCCTACCAGGCTCTCAAAGGAAGAGTAGAGCTGAGTGGGTAAGGTGGAGGAAAGAACCCACTCTGGGAAGTTTAAGGCAATCCCACTGCCAGTACGCTGAGGAAGGAAATGATCTTAAAGTTGTCAGGTAGGAGGGAGTCAAAAGCGGTGACAGAGTTGGCTTTGAACCGTGTCTTCGTAAGAGCGAGATTTTCAAGGTCAGTGTCTTCAAGAAGGTGGCAGATGTCAGAATAGTGTTTGTTGGCTGTGATGGCATTAAGAGTCACCAGGTGGAGACGGTCTCTACCTTTGAAGGTTTTCTGAGGTGGAGTACAGGGACATTGTACTTCAGTCAGAGGTGGGGGGGGGCAGAGGGAGAAGTAGGGGGAGAGTCAGGAGAAGGAAGAAAGTTATGAGGGATGGCAGGATATGGTTTAAGAGAAGGAGGTTGGCTTGAGAACCCTGAACCACAATAGTGCCAGTGTGGCAGACATTAATGATGCAGCATGGTGAGAAGGAGCCTGTCAGCAGGACTTCCCACTTGGTGCCACCATTAATGGGAGTGGATGTGAAGGAGGAGCGAGTAGAGATGAGATTATTGTGCTTTCTTCATCCAGATTTCGTGAGAGGATGGGGATAGGTGATAGTGTAGCAGTTAGAAAAGATTGGAGAGATGGAAAGTGCCACCTCAGTGGCAGAGAATAGACGAGAGAAGGAAAATAAAAAAAGGGGGGGCTGCAATGCACAGTCCTAGCACTTACTCACAGGTGACCTAGTAGTTGAAGAGGGCACAACACAAATGCAGAACAATATAAAAACCCTCCCACCTAGATTGGATTTTTGTAAAAAGAATACAATGCAGTGCACACAAGGATGCAGGATATAAAAAACAAACCCACCTAGATTTGTCTTTTTAAAAGAATACAATGCAGTGCACACAACGATGAGAGCTATAAAAAGAAAAACCCACCTAGATTCATGTTTTTAAAAATAATACAATTGTGCAGTATCAGCCTACACATGTAGCTGTATTGTGCAGTATCAGCCTACATGTGTTGCGACCCAATGAGGTCTTCCTCAGGGCTGATGCATGTTCAAAATATAATAAATGATTGCCAAGTACAAACAGATACATACATGAGAAAACATAAATTGAAATATGTGTAATAATGCATCCAAATCCCAATCCAATACATCATAAACAATTGCCAACCGAGAGAAAACTATTTCTACAAAAACGGAGAGTGTATGTTTTCAGCAAGACACGCAGCTGAGAACAAAGGGTGGGCTCATTGATTCTTCCATTCACAGCAATGGAGGAAAACAGGAAGTGGAAGTAGTTTCAAGTCTAGCCTGCTGTCTACCTGCAAGCCATGGTGTGATCGTCTCTCTCTCTCTCATCCTTTTGACCTGGAAGTAATTGTTAATGATTTGCAAGAACAATTTCAGATATTAGTGTTTTGCGGAAAAAATTAATTCTCTGTGAAGACTCCTGGCGAAAAAGTGATCATTTGTTATTAGATATATGTTTAGTTAAAGTTGCTTGAGGAGAAAAAAAATAAAATCATATTTATCTTTTGCATCAACTTTTATAACACAAACATAACCTATGCAGAATTAAACAAATCTCGGGAGGATAGCTCAGGGGCAACGTGCTCGCCTTGGAAGCCAGATGACACGAACCACCACAGGTTCGATCCCCGGGTCCGTGCTTAGAAACCTCTAGGTAGTAAGAGCGTTATAAATAACCAATCATACCAAGACGCGATTGTGCGGATTAATCGGCTATCGGGAAAAGGTATGCAGGTTAGTGAAATTTGCAAGGATTTAGACTTAATTTTGTGACATGTTCAGAAGAAAAGTTCTGCAACTTTTCACACCCTTAATCGTTTCTCCCTGTGCTCCTTCCCCCCATTGGCCCTCACAAGTATCGGAGGCAGCTTTTGGTGCTGAGGTGAGTGGATAATAGGGCTGGAGGCACACAGGGCGCCAGGGGGAAGACAGGGATGGAGGCCACCTCCCCCCTCTGTCCCTAACTCCTCTACCGGCTCTCACCTCATGTCCCCATCTCTTACTGTGGTGTCCCGATCGGCGCCCCTATACGTCTGTGTCCTATTCCTTCCAGTGGCCATTCCTCCATCCCCCTATGTTCTTTCAATAGTATTTTGCCCCTTGAAAAACATTTCTGTGTAACACAATCCCCACCATTGCCTATGTCCGAAATCCCCCATTTTACCGCCGCTTTGATCGTTCTCTTGTACCAATGCACCATCCTTCCTTCTCACCTGTGCCCTCTCCAGCTGTCATGTTTCTCCCTAGGCCCTTACAACCGTGCCCCATCCTCCCTACACCTGTTCCTTCCTGCAGCCATTGATGCGTGTGCACCTTTCCACCTCTCCTCCTTCCACCATCTTCCGTCCTTGTGTCTCTCTGCTGCGCTACAATACCTGTAACATTTCCACTTTGCTCATCTCCCCCATGCACCCTTAGCTTTGTGCGGCTTCCAAATGTTCCTTCCTCTGTACTTCATTTCCCTACCATCCTAGCCTCTGCAACCCTTATACTGTCGCCCGTAACACAACAACACTTTCACCTATACAAAAGCCAAAACTCTTGGCTTTGTCAGTGCTTGTTTTCTTCTCCATAACTTTTGCGAGTAACCACTTGAAAAATATACAGGCAGACCAGGATCTAACGTCACTTTGAACCCTGGCAAGTCTGCTTGTCCACAACACTGACAGACAGTGGGGCAAATCCATCTCTGTAATCTGCAACTTGCTTGAAAAAGGGAATACTTTTGAGAGTAAACCATGATATCCAAGCATCAAATATAAATAAACCCGTTCACATGCCAGGAGCAGATCTGATTTGATTGTGATATTTTCCAGTGGTACCAATCTTTAGAAAGAGAAAAAAAAGAAAAATTTTCAGTAACAAACTAAGCACAACTCTTTGGACTTCTGAAAGGAAATTTAATATTAAAGCAGTCTGTTATCTGAGTTTGCCATATAAGGGGCTCCTTTCATAATTCCAAGTCTGAAGAACATGTCATCACGGCGGGAGGGAGGAAATGGGCCTTATTCCTGCTTCTCTTTCCCTGGAAAGTTAGTGGCTTTTAATGGCCCCCCCCCCCAATCCCCCTGGGAATGGAATGTGTAAATTGGCCAGCAAATAAGAAGACGAGGATTCGGCAGTAGGGACATCTGGGAACACATTTCGCCAGCTCGTCACTTCACCACAGAGATTTCTCAAACACAGGACACATGGATTCCTTCAAGAACCCTCACTCCCCAATCATTATGGACCAGGCAGAACATGAGCGTTTGCTTGACTTCTTGTGAACGCTCCACCATCAATATTCAAGTACACTTACAGAAAAACGTTCTGTCACATGTCCAACAATCTGATTCCAACTAATTGCCGCGGAAACCCATTATTGTGTTGGACCTGCAGATGTTGGATACGTGGCAAAAGATCATCAACGTTACCCTGGGCAATAAGGATCTTGCGTTAGGATGCCTGAGGATAGCTCAGCGGCAACACGCAGGTTTTGGAAGTAAGACCACACCACACTGAGCAACACTAGTTCGAATCCTGCATCCGTACTTAGAATCGACCTCGGTTATTAAGTGCGTTATAAGTGTATGAGCCGAATGTACAAGGCTTAGTAGGATCATTGCCCCCTTTTCTTGTTGCTCCTTCAGACACACACGTGTACAAGTGCATTACAAATTAACAATAATATTAAAATAAATAAATGAACACTTTGCTTTTAAGATAGTATGCTACATTAGCAGCCAGGGTAGACTGTTCGCTCCCCACAAGCCAATCAGGATGCTGGGCTTCCGGGATACATTCCTGGTGTTGGATTTGGAAAGGTTCTTGAAGGCTATCTGGTTCCCTGTCCCCAGTGCCTGCCCTCGCCTCCGCCCTCGCCCTGTATGGGGAGGAAGGATAGGTTGGGGGCAAAGCGTTTGACTTGGAAGCAAAACGGTGCAGCGTAACACAGGTTCGAATCCCAATCCTGGGCTTAGAATCCACTCTTGATATTGAACACATTATAAATGAACAATTATTATTATAGATACCTTTGGCCTCTGCTCTGGCACTTTCTGCTCCCAAGTCTACATTCGACTTTCACATGAGTAAGAACCGGACAGGGGCTCCTCGGTTGCAAAGGGTCCTTTCCTCAGCGGCTCTTTTAGAATGTTTTTTTGTGGTTTTTAAGTTGTCTCCTTCACAGAATGAATGAATTACATTTGGTGCAGAAAGGTGAAAATTGGGGGTGCAAACCTGACTCCACCCTCTGGGGCCATGCATATCCAGTGGAAAAACCCTAGACAGAGGACACAACTAACATCCATCCCCTTAGCCACTCCTCTCTGCAAGTGATAAGTCAGGCTTCCAGGCCCATCACTACGGATATTGCCAATACCACGACTTCAGGCATTAACACATGCTTAGCACCATGGGCTTGTGTCACCAATCAAGATGGTCAGATTGTGCACTTTATCTAATGATGACAACCTGCGTTCCAAGCAGCCTACAGGCTGCTCCAGCTTTCCCACCCCCAAAAATGAATCTACCCCCAAAATGAATTCCCAAATTGTATCTGTCTCTGCCCTCTCTCAGAACGTACCATTCGTGCCTCCTGCATCTTGCTCCTTTAAAATGGAAGAAGGAGTCCTGCTCAGCCCCCGTCTGCCATTTAAATGGTTGCCATTGCACCTTTATAAATATGATCTGCACTTTGTGGTGTCCATTCTTTCCTCAAAACCAATGGGCAATAACGCCTTCACTGGCATGCCAAAGCACCGTCCTCAGTAAAGCCACTCACACTTTGCTTGTGGCTTATGAAATTGGTCAGTGGGCCACTAACACCGGGTTAGATCTACTAGGGACACTAAATATAACATTGGAATGCTGATGTGCCATTGTAAAGAATGGATTAAAGGAGGGTCTTACTGTTATAAGGACTGCTGTTGCTTCCCTCCCAACATTCTCTATGAATGCTGATTGGCTTCCTTATTCACCCCGCCACCTTGCAAATGCTCACTCCAAGGTTCCAAGAAAACCAGGCATGTCATTTCACCAAAATGCCTGGGGTAGTGGAAGTGACATCACATGACCCTAGGCTTTTGATGACATCACAGGAAGTGATGTCACTTGATCCCCCGAAGTGACATCACAGGAAGCGATGGAACAAATCCTTTCACCCCTTGACAAAAGGGGAAGCGGCCTCACATAGCATTGTTTCTACGTACACTATGAACAATATGATTACGATATCACTATAATGTGATCTACATTTCATACAAGAATTGATCACCATATGTATCGTTAATATCAGTGTGTGTAGGCCCACATTACCAAATTACTGTGAATGCAAGCAGGCATCGAAGGCCAAATGATAATGATGTGTTATTATATAGTACTTACACTTCAGCGCTTTATATAGAACAAATATACATACAGTATCATCCAACCTGTGTTGGTACTCATTTATCGACCTCCGAAGGATAAAAGGCAGGGTTGAGGTGTTTAAGAACAGACTAAATCAGTGACTCACCCATTGAAGTGTGCCTGAAATAAAAGTTTAATGAGTCTAGCTATTGTATAGAATTCCAGAAAGACAAATTATTTGTTCTTCCTATTCTTTCGTACTTAGGGTCACTTCTCAAAGTGTTACACTTGTGGAACTCCCTGTTTTTTGTTAAGAGGCTTGAACAAGAAAGCCAACCACTCCAGAAACAAAGAGGCACATGGTGCTGACCACAGTCCAGGGGCTTAAATGTAAAAATATATATTTTGTTTTTTTAGGGGTAGCAATGGAGAGAACAGGGATAGCAAGGGAGACCTCAGGGGTCACAGGTGCAAGCACTGGTGACCTCTAAATGACGTCCCTGAAGAAAACCTCTTCACCTGTCTTCATCATTCAATTAATGCGTGCCAGGCTAGACACTTTGTGGCATATTCATACTTTCATTGTGACAGCAGAGGTCTTTATTATCATAGTATATCCATCTCCAGAAAGTTAATCTGCTAACTAGGTTCCCCTTCTTCACCAACTCCATGCCAAAAGCATAGTGTACTTGTGGCCTACTACATCAGTATCGTGATCCTCGGCACCTGCTCCACTCATGGCGCAGAGCAGGTTCAAACATCACAAGTTGCCCACTCGACCGCCGCAGCATCAGCTAAATCTCTGCAGTGCGAGGGCAGTATTGACCTAAACTACGATGCTCACAAGTACTTCATGCAGGTGACAAGTTAAACTTTAAAATAAAGCAATGCCTGAGTTTAGGCATAGTGCATGGTGTTACTTATGAATATGGCCGCCACATCCAAATGGATATTGCACATGTGTCAGCTCCTGTGAGTCAGCTCTGCTGTGGAAGCTGACATGCATTCTGGTCACACGGGTTGATACTGCCAAATGGCCGATCTGAAACCCAGAGCACCAAGTCTTCTCTTTGATTTCTTTGTGAGGACCGAGACAGACGCACAGCAGGCAGCTGCCCTGAGCCCAGGCATCAAAGGAGCACACCCATTCAAGAAGGTACTTAGTCAGAAGGGAGGGATCAAAACAAGAATAGGCAGAAGGGCTCTGGTCACTAGGAGACTTCCACAATGTTATTTACCTCTGTCTTTTTGTTTTCTTTCCTGTCCTCTCAATTTCCACTGAAGCAAAGCATTTTGGGGTGACATCAGAACAGGCAAAGTCCACTCCATCCAGGAGCTGGGATTGGCCCACTAAGGCAGGCTATCTTTAGACAAATCACCTGAGAACTTGTGCCCTTAAAAGAAGGGGTCTTCCACCATTTTAGCAGATTCTCTCGAATCCTCTCGGATCCTAAGGCTGCATATTCGCTCTGAAGAAGTCTTTGGATTTCCTTTCAGAAAGTTGTACTTTCCAAAGTCCTGAGACTGAGGTGAAGATGGAGCCATCCATTGAGAAGGAAGATCGGTCACCTACCCACTCCCAGAGCACATCGGAGTGACCTCTGCTGTGGATCAGGGCAAATCAGAATCTCCTACATCCGGGAGAGCAGACCCTGACCGGAACAACCCTGCCCTTGAGTCCCACTGAATGGGCCTCACAGCAGCCGAAGGGCCTACCAAGCAAAGCTCCCTACTGCACCTTCATGTTCACTGCACCTTGAACAAGAGGGAAGTTGCCGGCACTGGATTTTGCACTCCTCCACCACTTCGAACTTGCCTGCACATCAAACTAGCTCGACGTAGCATCATACACTAGCTAAGCTTTCCACCTGCTAGGTCCGAAGAGACTGCTAAATGCTGGAACCCGACCCGAATCACTGGTGAGTCCCACACCAACGCTGACCAGGGGATACAACCATGGCTCAAGTCAGCTAGCCCTTCGACGACCGTCTCATCGACCTGCACATCGACGCATCCAAGATCACCACTTGGATGAACCATCACCCACTGACTGGAACTGCTAGAGCATCACTCATCAACCCCTCATAGCGGGTAAATCCTGACTCGGCCTGAACAACTACAAAAAATGATCTTGGGTTCGCCCTGAAGCTCATCCCTGAGAGCAGCCCTTCTACCGCACTGCAACCACCTTTGCCCCTACTCAATGCCTGCAAGCTGATCCACCCGATCCAACATGCCCGAACTGAGCTTAATCCATTTGCAACTACGTTCGATACGTGTCTGACTCTGTCAACCCACCAAGAACTGAATCCCGGTACTGTCGACTCTGAACTGCCCCCTCAGTCCACTTGGGCCCTAGACACTGGTTAGGTCATGATCACTCCTGGTTTCATCAATAGACATACCCTTTTTGTGGCAAGCAATTTACCTACCACCCCTGAAACTACAGCCAGAGTGCTACTTTCCTCAGTCTGTTGCATCTTCTCTGTTATTCCTTTGGGGTGGGTTTTTGTACAGTATTTCCTATTTGTTCTATTGCAGATAGCATGTTTGATTAAAGTCTATATATTTTTTATTGAACCTTGATTGGCCATTCCTTTTCTTTTGGACTGTGATACTGTGTTGTTTGGGTCACTACTTGTTCACCTTTGCACACCCTTTAAGGAGCTATATTCCTTAACTGTTCCTGTTTTACCTTTATGATTGTGTTGTGTTTTGGTTTGTAGAAGTGTGAGTGCTGAGTGGGCCATTTTACAGTGACTCATCCTGGTACTCCTGTGGAGCAGAATCCAATTCATCACACTGACCCATAAGGTGGGTGCAGGGGAATAACGGATACCCCTGCAGCCCCCACAATACAGGTACTCCTGCATTGCCTAAATGACTTTGTGTGATTGAAATCCCAGGGACTTACTACATTTTCCAGGGCTCCATCATCTTTTATGTTACTCCACTGCTTGGGCATGGGATCAACAAGATCTGTTACAGCACCCCGTTATGCGAGCTCTTTCATCACATTTTAGGTAGTGTGTGACATGCCATAATAATGTGGTAATAAGGATTTTGTATCTCACAGGTGGAGGACCGAAAGCCTGTGGCACAGGAATGGAAAGGTGCAGATAGCCACAGTGATTGAGGTGATCAGAGCGACACTGAGACAAAGAGGAGGGGCTTAGAACTTGTTGTGAATGGGAACACATTTGGGGCAATTTTACAAAAAATGCAATTTACATGCAGGGAACGACCAGCGTTGACACTTGTGTGCAGTTGGGTCCCTTGCATGCAATTTTCAACTTTTGAAAAACAGAGTGCAAATGTAAAACAGAAAACAGGCAACAACGTGTTACTCCACTTTTGTTATCTGTTTTGTAAACAATATTAGTACCCAGCGAGGGTCACCCATAATGTACCAACTATTTTGATTGGCCCTCGCCAGGGCTTTACCCGGCCTGGAATCCCTCGGCCAGGATTCCACTCCTTTGTTCCTGGCGAGGGGCATGGCAGCCCCTCAGCCAATGAAGAGGTTCGAAGCGGGGCAATCCCCGCTCCGAGCCTCCACAAGGCTGTAGACGGCAATCATCCCCCGCCAGGGATTCAGGTAATTTTTTTTGTTTTCCCTCCCCTGCACACAATCCCCTCCCCGCCATCCCAACCCCACTTATCTTTGTATTCTCCATCCCAACCCCACTTACCTTGGTATTCTCCTTTTCAGTAGCAAACATGCTGGGACCACTTCTTTCCCCAGTGCATCTGCTCCCGATGGCTGCCATGGAAAGGGAGAACAGAGTCCCTTTTCCCTCCCCGGAGGCCATTTCGTTTAACATTTTTTTTTTCGGTTCCGAAATGCTGCAGCATTTCGCAACAGAAAAAATGATATTAGTACCCCGGTCTCGCAGGCCCGGGTACTAATGACTATAAACCCCTCACTGTGGGGCCATTACCGGGCATTCCGAGTCCGGTAATGCCCCGGGGCCTTCGTTATAGCTCAGGGTTTATTGCTTAGTAAATGGTGCCTGCAAATAGTTCTTTGCAGACATCATTTGCAATGGATTCCTTTGAAATCTGCCTGCTTTGATCAGGCGCTAAATGGAAGCGGATTCCATTGAAAATCACAAGCAGGCCTAAAACAAAGTGAACTTTGAAGAAGTTGGAGGAAAGCATGGTGCCAACTTTAAATCATGCCTCACGCCCCTACTTTCACTTCAAAATAAAGGAGAATGCTCTGTAGCATTAAACTACGGATTGAACACTCACAACTTTCTATTACTCCTAGGTTTACCTATTGTAAGGGTGTTGAAGGAATGCTCGGACACGAAAGTGGTATATTTTTGTATATAAACATTTATTAACCAATAAAAGGGTGGGAAAATGCCTCGCTATCCCTAAATGCTGGGAGAGGCTTCCCTGCCTCAAAGGAAACTAAGGAATACATCAGGATGTCTAAACAAAAATGCTGTTACCATTGTCTCCCAAAACCCTACTTCTATCCCTAACACTAATAACCTAAATCAACTGTGTAGGGATGGTTTCTTCCAAAGTAAAATGCTCAAGATTCATGACACTTAACAACCTCATGCTCTCTCGCTGCCCTGACACTCCACCACTATGATTGTAAATATGTATATTTAGGTTGCCAACTGATCAGTGCAGTTACCTTGTCACTAGACAACCGATGTATTGTATATAGTATTGCCTATATTGTATATTTCTGTAACCCATGCCTCTTCGGTGCGCGTTGTTTCTTTTTGGCGTGTCCAGCATTGTAACCACGGCTGGACTTCATTACCCTGTATGTAACCAAGCTTTGCAATCCTCTTGTTGCCTCTGCGCCTTGCTACCCCTTTGGGATTAGGTGCGCAATATAAATAAATAAATAAATAAATAAATAAAATAAATAAAAATAATAACTCTTGCCAACAGAAAAGTTCCCAATGCCTTGGGTGGTCCAAAAGACAAAAGAAATGTTCCACCAGGTAAACACCCCAGGCTTCTAGGGGTTTGCTGCTTTCCCCTGGATTCCTTCTGGTTCTATGTTCCTTTTCCTTGGGGTCCTGAAGACCCTGTATCCTCTCAGGTAAATATCACTGTATTTTGGATCTTCATATGGGTTGAGTCCCAATTCTTTATTATACCAGCGTGGTGTATTTCCCTGGCAAGCAAATGTTTTTAATCAAAAAATCTCTCTTGTCTTCAGGGTCTTGACCCTCATATTCTTTAACTCTCTTTTGGGTGCGAGTCCCAGACTCGTGAAGGTTGAACATAATAACTTGGTTCACTCTCCTGCCAAGTATATGCCCAGCTTGGTTTACTCTCCACCACTTAAGAAATGACCCTCATTGTGTGTAAGAGAGACAGAGACTGGTGAAATAGCCGAGACATGTAAAGGAAAGAGGCCATCTTATAAATGGAGGGGCGGGAAGAACCCCAGACCTGTCTTTGAGAAGTTCTAGCTCATGCAACATTATGAGGGCCTCATTACACGATAGGCGGTAAGGGTTTACTGATACCGGTATTTTACCGGTACCGGTAAACCCTTACCGCCTTACTACGAGGTCCCTTTGCGGGTTGGGGAATTTAACGCCTGCTTTTTGCAGGCGTTAAAAACCAACCCGCAAAGGGACCAGGGAGCTAATTACGGTACCGCAATTTGCGGTGCCGTAATTAGCACCTTCCCCATTCCCATAGAGCCCTATGGGGCAAAAATGGGAATGGGGAAGGGCAATGGGGGAAGGGGGAATTACCGCCCCACCAACCTTGGAATAGGGCGGTAATTCCCCTTTCCACCAAGGCGGTGCCGGTATTTTACCGGCATGGGCCAAGGTGCTAATAGCACCTTGGTCCACCGCCATCCGTGTAATGAGGCAAACAAACAGCCTAGCCTGCTGTAGCTTTTGGACACGGCTAGATAGGTAGTCTCTTAGCATTGGATGTGGCATGTTGACACCATGGTAACTGAACTTTCACTACCCCATATCCCCCATATACATGCACACCATGTCTCTCTCTCTCTCACTCTCTCTCTCTCTCTCTCTCTCTCTCTCTCTCTCTTTCTCTCTCGCTCTCTCTCTCTCTCTAACTGGACCAACAGACTCTGAAATAAGGGACTTGAAACATGAAAGAAAAAAGCAGGTCCCAATAAGACAAGAATCTCTGCTTCCCTCACCAAGACCTTCCTCCTATGAATTGTAAAAGCGCTTCTTTGCCTCCCGAAGCTTGGCCCGCACTCAATAAATACTGTAATAATAATTTGTTGAAGGTGCCTGTGTCTTATTAATGCGTAGGGTCTTCCCAAATCCATGCTGGTTCCTTCTCTTCATAGGTCTCTTTGGGCCCCGTCATGACCGCCCAATGGCGGCCAGTGGCCACATGACATGCTGAATTGTATCGGTGGGATGAGCTGTTCTCTGATCAGCTGGGCGAAATGCAACTGTACCCATTCTTTGCAATTGCATTCAGTCTGCGCGTTAGTTTAGGTGGACCTCTTAAACTGTGCTCCTAATTAACCACATGAGGGCTCTTTGGATTGAAGTCTCAAGTTTACTAATATTCACCATTAGTGATGCTTGGCTCGAGTACATCTGAAAGCCCATTAGACCCTAAGCCCAATTGATGTGTTGGTCCATCTATTCTAAATAGTTGGTGCCAGTGAGTGTATAGCTTATTGTACATGGTCAATAAATAGATACGTTGAATGATGGCCTGTTATAAGAGGATGCATTTTCAATACATTTCCATTTACCTGTCAATGAGAATCAATGGTGTTCCTTCGGCATATATACAGCATCCATGAATAGTCTTCGCAGATTCATTGAGTGGGCATTGGGGTACTGGCACCATGCTTCTGCTTGCAAGGTTCACCTGGCGGCAGTGCTTTGCAAAACA
Organism: Ambystoma mexicanum; assembly: GCF_040938575.1. Classification (NCBI taxonomy): domain Eukaryota; kingdom Metazoa; phylum Chordata; class Amphibia; order Caudata; family Ambystomatidae; genus Ambystoma; species Ambystoma mexicanum. The sequence goes on from NC_090929.1 coordinate 124,901,818, forward strand.
AGCCTGGCATTAATGAGCTAGAGAGCCCAGCCATTCAGAGAAAGGCTGGGCTGACTGCAGGATGTGTCTTGGAGGGAGGACTGACCATCAAGGATATCCCTCAGATTAATACATCAAAAAGAAATACATAGTTGTGCAAAACACAGACACATAACTGTTAAGATCCTTCAGCTTGTCAATATCACCTTTAGCGCAATCACACCACATGAAATTAGAATGTGAATAACCCAACTGTAAGTTCACTGTGCACTCACGAAAACTAGCCCACGTGCCATCCGGGCAATCCACCAAGGACACATCAGATGCACGTTCTAAACACTGTACTTGGCACTGTGTTATTCTCCTGGACTACCATCAATTTCTACTTTCAAAGGCACAATATGCAGACCAGCTACACTGCCTGCACGTGGCATTCTATAGTGCCACTCTTGCATCAGACCTCAAACACCATGTTGCTACACCGCCACACCTAACTACAAAATACACCCGTGGGCAACACGTGCTTGCATCAGGGTACATGAGGCTCGCCTAAGGTACAAAGTACCTATGTGCCCTGGACAAACAACACGTATAAACAAACCCACACTCCGAGATCAGGATGCTTCTGGTCTGCACGCAAAAACAAACAGCTAAGCTATCTTGCATCACCCCACTTCCCCTAGCCTAGCTACTTTCTTTTTTTAAAATTGTGTTTATTGGTTAAATACAATCGTTTACACATTTACTAATTTAGCAAACAAAAAACACACATATCTTCTAAACTTCATGTCCTAAAAAATACAATTCTAAAAAAATATTTTACAAAAAATGCATTTCCTGTCCTTTTTTAACTCTTTCTTTCCACAATGACTATAGACTAACTACTTTCTCTCTGTTTCAGATCTGATAGAGGGGCTGGGCATCATGGCAACTCCATCAGTAAACAAAATGAATCCCAGTAACATAACAAAACAAAACATAACACAACATAATACCTCATAACATGTAGCTCTTTTTTCTTGTCTTAAAAAAACAATGTATTTGTTATTGCCACTATTTGCAACGAAAATATCACTGAGATGTGACAAAACAGTATTGTGTGCTGCCAATGGTTATCACATTGTCCTAAAAAGGGGCCCTCATGCTGCAGAATCCTACTCTGCCCACAATGCATCTGAAAGCGGATTTATGTGACTGCGCCCGGAGGATAGCTCAGGGGCAATGCGTTCGCCTTGGAAGCAAGACAACGCGGAGCAAGGCAAAGCGGAGCAACACAGGTTAGATCCCCTAGTACCACTGGGTGTTAAGCACATTATAAATAACCAATCACAATATGCACATAGGCAGGTGTCACTTCCAGAGCATTGGTGAACCAGAGGTAAGCATGCTTTCCTGGGAAGTGGGAGGCAGCACGAGCTGTGGGTTTCATCCTCCCCAGCAATGCTCTCATGTTATTAATGTTCCTCCCCATTCTTAATGATTCATCATAATAATTATGTGTGCAATGTAAACAGTGATTAACATGTTCAGGTGTCCTCAATTATTGTTTGGGAAATAATTGGCCAAGACCCTTCTTTGACATCTGGGACTTATGTCCCTGAATTTATAATGGGCAAAGCAGGAGTCCTGTCTGTTGCTTGACAAACATCTCCTGAATGGAATGGGGCATGCATGTGACTGTAAGGTGGAAGTTGAAAGCTGATTATTTGTCAATGTCTCTGGTTACAGGAACTGCCACTCTCTTGATTATATGTATTTATTTAAACCTCTGCAAACTCTACAGCATCACCTTTCAGTAGTGTGTGCAGATGCTTCACTGGCTCACAGCAACTAAACAGGGTGCTTTGAGCTTATGTTGCACCCCAGATAGTTAGAATTGGTTGCCATGCAAGGTGCTGATCCACGCCTTTAAAGTGAACCTGGCCGCACCCATAACATTCCACCACGGCCAAAAGAAAATACATTGTGTGATAGACCTTTTTTCTAGTTCAGCCATTTAACAAGGTGATAAATAAAGTCTCGAATGCCTTGAGTGGATACTTGTTAATGTCAGACTCTTTGGACCATCAAAGAAGCAGCACAGGGCCCACATAAGCAACCCATTTCCCCGACACATTTACACTCCTTCCTGCACACTGGTGGAACCGGGACAGGAACCAGAATCCTACAGGAGGAGGCAAGAGAGGGCCTGCAGGGAACAGAACCTGTGTGGATGAGAAGCAAAACAAGAGTGATTAATGCACGCCAGTCTCTTTCCCTGGAATTCCGTGCCTGTAGTGTACTATGCCTTCATTATTGAGACACCCTACCATAAACCATGAAACCCCTTGCAGGTAAAATCTTTCTGCACCCTTAACTTGTGCTCTTCAATGACCTGGTACCTAAATTCATAGCTGCTTTGACAGTGGTTCCTTCATAAAATGACTTCATTCTGTTGCCTGCCAGTTGATGTGTTCAAAGCCCATTTGGATTGTTTGATAAATTGAAGTAACTGAAACTAAAGACATGAACGTCTTTGCCAGATGAGCAGAATAGCCTACACTGGACCAAAACAAAGGGAATAAAAGGCTTATGAACTAAAACTAAAGGTTGGAGGGCTTCACAAATTCCTGCTTGGAAGTCTTTACTCTTTAAATTGTAACCAGCAATGTAACCAGCAAGCTTGAAAGTATTCCTGTAACCTACGCCGTGACACCCCTGGGTTTGGGCGTATAATCAAATGCAATAAATAAAAACATTTAATAAAATGGAGCTCAATAAGCCGCTGCTGCATTCTTTCTCATGCCCTACATTCTTACTTTACTTTACTTTACTTTAATTGATTTGTATAGCGCGGCCATAGACCCGAAGGCGTGAGGGTGCTGCAAAACAGATAACAATTAAACAGATTCAGCAAAGAGGTTGCACTTAGTTAAACAGAAATAGGAGAGATAAGATGTTTTCACTGACATATATCAGCTAATTAGTTAAAGAGATGAGTCTTCAACCTCCTTTTAAAGATCTCAAGTGACTCAATGGACCTCAGCTCGAGGGGAAGGGCAGTCCATATATTCGGACCCATTACAAAAAAAGCGGATTTAGCCACCTTGCCAGTACGGCATCTTGGAACGAATAAGAGATGTTGTGAATTAGATCTCAAAGCTCTTATATTGGTTCTGGTGGTGAGGAATTGTAAATAATCTGGCATTTGCCCTGTAATGATTTATATATAATCGTCAGGGTTCTGAACCGGATTCTGGACTCCACTGGCAACCAGTGTAGGGCCCGTCTAGCTAATGTGATATGGTCTCTACGCTTGAGTTTCATGACAACTCTGACAGTGGTATTTTGACACATTTGAAGTTTATTAAGGCTAGTTTTGTCCAATCCTAGTAGCAAACTTGAGCAATAGTCAATTTTAGATCCTATTATAGCTCTGGCAATCGTCTTTGTATTTTCTTGAGATATAAAAGGTCTTAAGCGTGCCAATAGTTTTATATAATAGGCGCATGAAGAGACTAAACTGCTCACATGTTGTTTCATTGATAGTCTCTGGTCAAACGTAACACCTAGAGTTTTCACTTTTTTTAGCGGAATGATAGTTTCGTCTCCCATCTGAAAACTATCATAGCCAGGACCAAGTCTTTTTAGAATCCGTGAAGATGCGATAACAAGAAGTTCCGTTTTAGATTTATTTAATGCTAGCTTATTAATGCCCATCCAGGATTCGATGATGGCAAAGACTTTTTGAATGGTCAATTCATCCACATCGTGTGAACAAGATAATGGGATGACACATTGTGTGTCATCCGCATAATTCGTGAATATAATGTTCTCATGATCTAACATGGCAAATAATGGAGCCGTAAAGATGTTATAGAAACATGGGGAGGTGCAGGAACCTTGTGGGACACCACAAGCAGTTGTAATAGGCTCAGACTCTGCCGTACCACAAAACACCCTGCTGTCTCGATTAGTGAGAAAAGAGAGAGCCAAATCAGTTGCATTAGGTGAAAAGTTAGCAACTTCAAACAACCTGGTGGACATGATTTCATGATCCACCAGGTCGAATGCCGCTGAAAGATCCAGCAGCATAAGTAAAGAGGCCTCAATGTGATCCATTCGGGTTAATAACTTAGCTTTAAGTTCTAATAAAGCAGTTTCAGTACCATAACCAACACGAAAGCCAGACTGATGCTTTTACTAATGCACTTAGCTCGTGCAGACAGCTTATGAATGTCCCACCTGACTCCTTCTCACAGGATTCTTTCTGCGGACCACCTGCACCAAAACGTATTGCACTGTGGTGCGCCAGTCTTTCCTCAAGATTCTGCTCGGCCATGATGTGTATTGAAAAGCATGATTTCAAGATGATCGCCAACCACACTTATGCCTGACGTAGTTTGCCAAATATTTTAGGGGTAGTTTAGCACCTCGCCACTAATTGGTCATGCCCTATGCACATGTGTCATAATGAACCTTAGACTGCTTGCCCCTCATGTCTGATTCACACCACTGCTATATAATACACTGCCACCACGTAATGCCCAAGCGTGTGTGGCTTGTTCTGTGTATCTCATGGTGAAAGGGTGGCTGCAGACTCTGTAGTAGTGTCCCCAGTGGCCTATGAGTAAATTGTGTGTTCGCTTCCCTGGTGCTGATGTCAGACAGCACCCTAGCGGCATTGAGGGTGGCTTGGAGGCTCTAGGTTCAGACACTTAAGTATGACTTCTATGAGTATAACGACTGTGCAGTATAGATACCATACTGTAGTTAACACTCATGTCATGTGCACATTTCAGCACAGAATTGGTATTTTAGGCATGGGGCCAAGGAATTCCATATGACCCACCAAGTACCAGATTTACAGAACACATTGGCAAGCTGATTAATAATCAGTTGGCGGGTGTTTCTGAAATAACACCATTTTTGATGGCTGGAAGGCCATTTAATGCCTTCAGGAGAATAAATCCTCATCAAAAATTGATTTAATGTCAAAGGAGTTGCATGGTCTGAAGTACTATATTCTAAGGGGTTACTTATGTTGAACAGATGTTGCCAGGGAGACAAACAAAAAGCCTTTCCAAGGATGAGCAGTAGAAGCTCATCAACAATTGATTTTGTTTTTGCTAGCCAAGCTGCCCTGGTTATGATACAGCATATGTCAGTGTCTTGAGGAAAGATAGTGATCACTTCCCTCTGTGTGGACTAATGGAGGTTCATATTGAGGAGTCTGATTAGGATCTGAATGGTGACATATGTATCTCTAATGGTAAAAATCTTACTGAGTGTAACTAAAAAAGGCTTGACTGGACAGTACAAATCATATTGGGTGGAACCAAATAAGGCTTGACTGGACAGTACAAATCATATTGGGTGGAACCAAAGAAAGCTTGGCTGGACACTACCCAGAGCTGAAATGCTGCTTCTTGATATCTTGTCTATTGATAGTTTGCTACCTGAACAAAATAAAGATCATATGACGGTTATCAAAAAGTTTGAACTCATCGTTGCTGTGATCTTTTGGGTCAAAGAAAGTACAAATCCCGGATCTAAAAAAAGTATTTATTTTGGGTTCAGAAGCAGAAATTTCGATTTGACGATAAAACCGTTGAAGAATCAGCTGCACTGTGACATAAGTAGGTTTTTCAAGATGGCAACTATGATTCAGGAGAATAGACAATTATCCGAAAAGATCAAGCTTTTTAAAAAGAACTTTAGTAAATGGCTTTAAATCTATCATATGAATTGATGGAAAAGCAATTGGAAACTGTTGGTGGAAAGAGACATAAATGATGATTTCGAGGGAATTTGGGAGATTATTAATGGCAAGTCCAAACATGATCTACCCTTGATTAATGTGGATGAGAGCAAACGGATTAAATTCACTGGTGAGTGTCTGGGTGGAGAGAGTGTCAATAATAAAATACCAGTAGATGAAGATAAAAGGTGTGAATGTACTATAGGTGTTGACTAAATTGAAATGTTGATTAGGAATTTGAAGAACTCGCAGGCAGCTGGCCCGGATGTTAGCTGTAACATCTTGATTAAGAAGCATCTCCATCTATGGGCCACAGCTTTGCATAGTCTCGGCGTATTGGTGAGGCGGGGGGGTCCTTCCATCATCCTGGAAGAACAGTAATATCCTTACGATACACAAGAAGGTATGCTGGAGCGAACCTGGCAACTGTCGTCTTCTAGCTATGCTAGATATCTCAGCAAACATATTTGTGAGGGTCCTGTTGGAGGAATTAAGATCATGGGCAGAAGTTAATAACATCTTGACAGCCAATCAAACAGGGTTCTGGACAAAGACAAGTGTCACTCATAATATATTGGCTATATAATATTGGCTATATTATATAATAGGAACATTGCTGGTTTATGAAGTTTTCATAGAGTTCAGCTCAGTTTTTGATACTATCCTTAGGAACCGCCTATGTCAAAACATGGTAGCATGGAATAGTCTGCTGGGTTTAATAACCATGATAATTCAGTTATACTCAGGCACGAGAGTACGCATACGGATAGATGGCCGTGATAAGGAAACTGATTGGATCTCCATGAATACAGGGCTCAATCAAGGCTATATCGTGGCCCCTACTTTGCTTAATTTGTATTTGGTGGATTTAAACTTTGTGTTGTCATCTTCTGTGTGCCCACTCAAATTGGCAGGATTGAGAGCAGGTTGGCTGGGATGACCTCTTAACAACGGTTTATACTACCCATGGTTTACAAATCCAGTTAGAAGCTCTTGGTAGATATGCCAAGGTGAACGGTCTTAGAATAAATTTAAAGAAAACCGAGGCTATGGTTTTTAATAGCAATAAGCAAAGGAAAAATAAATATAAGTGGTGTTTAATTAACACTGGGGTAGAACAGTGTTCACATATTTATGGGTGTTAATAGGGGCTCAGCTACAGGGGTTCAATCGTTGTGAATATATTCAACATAAAACACTTCAACATGCTTATTGCATAAATACACTTATTGGAAGACAAACAGGCTATTCTGTACGAACGATCTTATTGTATTAAACAAAAATGTGGCCAGTGCTTTTTTTATGCCATGGAAATTTGGGCTAATAAAACTCCTAAAGCTACTGGAGTTTCTGGAAGGGAAATATATAAAAAAAATATATTGTTTAGATGACCTAAATCCCATCCATTGGCCTATTAGCACCTGGAATCTGCTCTGTTGGGGGTGGAAATCTGGTTGATATATAGGAAAGTGATGTGCTATGGGGCAGTGAGGAAGCTGAAAGATAACACTATTAGCACATTATATCTTAAATCCTATTTAGCTCTGCAGGATGTGGGTAAACTTGGATGTATGTGTTGTATCTCTGAAACATTTAGGGGCCGATTCATGGAACAAACGTGCGCCGAAAATCTTCGCGCAAGCAGGCGCAAGCAGGCGCAAGCGGAAAAAAACAGGCGCACGCGCACGCGTGCGATTCATGGAAATCCCTGCGCGTGTTCACCTCGGGATGTGCGCCAAACCCGTGCATGGCGCACAAGTCACTGCAACATCCCGAAAGGCGTGCGTGACGCGTACAGTGAAAGCGCACAACCTCGGCGCATACACCAGAAAGTGGGCGGGACACGGGGCGTAACGCGCGGAATGGGGAACAACGCGCGAAAATAAGGGCGTAACTGAGGATGTACTGCAGGGAAGCAGACGGAACGCCCACACGCACTCGAACCACACGTATTCATGGAATCGAATAGGGCAAAGCCACGCACAGCCAAAGACACGCACAAGCTGAAACACGTCCGCCACACGAAGGCAGGCGGTAGAGTCCCAGCGCATCACAAAAGTGGCAACATACAGCAATTGGGCCTGGGTATTGCGGGGGTGCGCGGGAAGCAACACACGCGATTGAGCGGGGTACGTGTATTTCTGGGGTGCGCGGGAAGTCACACACGCAATATCATCAGGGTACGTGTATTTCAGGGGTGCGCGGGGAGCAGCACACGTGAATTGCACGTGTGGGTCCTCCCAGGTGTTCCCTCTACACCCTCCACGGCCCCTGCAGGTGGCTCACACCACAGGAGCCTACCCAGCACATGTCATGCAGGCACCCCATCCACCATGGCCATGCCCACCAGCCAACCCACATGTCAACTTGCACTACTGCCCACCAACGCATGTCCCCCTGCACCCCCAGCCACCAGGGGCACCCTCCACCAGGCCCCCACCCATGTTTCCCACCACGCCCACCCCCCCAGTCACCAGGGGCAGCTTCCACCAGGCCCCCACCAATGTCTCACACCACCCCCACCCCCCAGCATTGCAGAGGCAGCCTCCACCAGGCCCCCACCCATGTCTCCCACCACCCCCACCCCCCAGCAGTGCAGGGGCTGCCTCCACCAGGCCCCCACCCATGTCTACCACCACCCCCATCCCCCATCAGTGCAGGGGCAGCCTCCACCAGGCCCCCACTCATGTCTCCCTGCACCCCCACCCCCCAGCCACCAGGGGCAGCCTCCACCAGGCCCCCACTCATGTCTCCCTGCACCCCCACCCCCCAGCAGTGCAGGGGCAGCCTCCACCAGGCCCCCACTCATGTCTCCCACCACCCCCACCCCCCAGCCACCAGGGGCAGCCTCCACCAGGTCCCCACTCATGTCTCCCATCACCCCCACCCCCCAGCAGTGCAGGGGCAGCCTCCACCAGGCCCCCACCCATGTCTACCACCACCCCCACACCCCAGCAGTGCAGGGGCAGCCTCCACCAGACCCCCACTCATGTCTCCCATCACCCCCACCCCCCAGCCACCAGGGGCAGCCTCCACCAGGCCCCCACTCATGTCTCCCTGCACCCCCACCCCCAGCAGTGCAGGGGCAGCCTCCACCAGTCCCCCACTCATATCTCCCACCACCCCCACCCCCCAGCCACCAGGGGCAGCCTCCACCAGGCCCCCACCCCCCAGCACTATGGGGCACCTGCCAGCAGGCCCCCACCCATGTCCAACCATGTTCCCCACCACCCCCACCCCCTTGCACTGTGGGGCACCTGCCAGCAGACCCCACTCATGTCTCCCTGCACCCCCACCCCCCAGCAGTGCAGGGGCAGCCTCCACCAGTCCCCCACTCATATCTCCCACCACCCCCACCCCCCAGCCACCAGGGGCAGCCTCCACCAGGTCCCCACTCATGTCTCCCATCACCCCCACCCCCCAGCAGTGCAGGGGCAGCCTCCACCAGGCCCCCACCCATGTCTACCACCACCCCCACACCCCAGCAGTGCAGGGGCAGCCTCCACCAGGCCCCCACTCATGTCTCCCTGCACCCCCACCCCCCAGCAGTGCAGGGGCAGCCTCCACCAGGCCCCCACTCATGTCTCCCACCACCCCCACCCCCCAGCCACCAGGGGCAGCCTCCACCAGGTCCCCACTCATGTCTCCCATCACCCCCAGCCCCCAGCAGTGCAGGGGCAGCCTCCACCAGGCCCCCACACATGTCTCCCTGCACCCCCACCCCCCAGCAGTGCAGGGGCAGCCTCCACCAGGCCCCCACTCATGTCTCCCACCACCCCCACCCCCCAGCCACCAGGGGCAGCCTCCACCAGGTCCCCACTCATGTCTCCCATCACCCCCACCCCCCAGCAGTGCAGGGGCAGCCTCCACCAGGCCCCCACTCATGTCTCCCACCACCCCCACCCCCCAGTCACCAGGGGCAGCCTCCACCAGGCCCCCACCCATGTCTCACACCACCCCCATCCCCCAGCAGTGCAGGGGCAGCCTCCACCAGGCCCCCACCCATGTCTCCCACCACCCCCACCCCCCAGCAGTGCAGGGGCAGGCTCCACCAGGCCCCCACTCATGTCTCCCTGCACCCCCACCCCCCAGCAGTGCAGGGGCAGCCTCCACCAGGCCCCCACTCATGTCTCCCATCACCCCCACCCCCCAGCCACCAGGGGCATCCTCCACCAGGCCCCCACTCATTTCCCCTATCACCCCCACCCCCAGCCACCAGGGGCAGCCTCCACCAGGCCCCCACTCATGTCTCCCTGCACCCCCACACCCCAGCAGTGCAGGGGCAGCCTCCACTAGGCCCCCACTCATGTCTCGCTGCACCCCCCCACCAGCAGTGAAGGGGCAGCCTCCACCAGGTCCCGATTCGTGTCCAACAAATGTCTCTCATCACCCCCACCCCCAGCAGTGCAGGGGCAGCCTCCACCAGGCCCCCACTCATGTCTCTCTGCACCCCCACACCCCAGCAGTGGAGGGGCAGCCTCCACCAGGCCCCCACTCATGTCTCCCTGCACCCCCACCCCCCAGCAGTGCAGGGGCAGCCTCCACCAGGCCCCCACTCATGTCTCCCACCACCCCCACCCCCCAGCCACCAGGGGCAGCCTCCACCAGGTCCCCACTCATGTCTCTCATCACCCCCACCCCCGAGCAGTGCAGGGGCAGCCTCCACCAGGCCCCCACCCATGTCTACCACCCCCCCACACCCCAGCAGTGCAGGGGCAGCCTCCCCCAGGTCCCCACTCATGTCTCCCTGCACCCCCATCCCCCAGCCACCAGGGGCAGCCTCCACCAGGCCCCCACTCATGTGTCCCTGCACCCCCACCCCCCAGCAGTGCAGGGGCAGCCTCCACCAGGCCCCCACTCATGTCTCCCACCACCCCCACCCCCCAGCCACCAGGGGCAGCCTCCACCAGGTCCCCACTCATGTCTCCCATCACCCCCACCCCCCAGTAGTGCAGGGGCAGCCTCCACCAGGCCCCCACCCATGTCTACCACCACCCCCCCAGCAGTGCAGGGGAAGCCTCCACCAGGCCCCCACTCATGTCTCCCATCACCCCCACCCCCCAGCCACCAGGGGCAGCCTCCACCAGGCCCCCACTCATGTCTCCCTGCACCCCCACCCCCCAGCAGTGCAGGGGCAGCCTCCACCAGTCCCCCACTCATATCTCCCACCACCCCCACCCACCAGCCACCAGGGGCAGCCTCCACCAGGCCCCCACCCATGTCTCCCACCACCCCCACCCCCCAGCACTGTGGGGCACCTGCCAGCAGGCCCCCACCCATGTCCAACCATGTTCCCCACCACCCCACCCCCCAGCACTGTGGGGCACCTGCCAGCAGACCCCACCCATGTCTCCCACCACCTCCACCCCCCAGCCACCAGGGGCAGCCTCCACCAGGCCCCCACCCATGTCTCCCACCATCCCCACCCCCCAGCAGTGCAGGGGCAGCCTCCACCAGGCCCCCACTCATGTCTCCCACCACCCCGACCCCCCAGTCACCAGGGGCAGCCTCCACCAGGTTCCCACTCATGTCTCCCATCACCCCCACCCCCCAGCAGTGCAGGGGCAGCCTCCACCAGGCCCCCACCCATGTCTACCACCACCCCCACACCCCAGCAGTGCAGGGGCAGCCTCCACCAGGCCCCCACTCATGTCTCCCTGCACCCCCACCCCCCAGCAGTGCAGGGGCAGCCTCCACCAGGCCCCCACTCATGTCTCCCATCACCCCCACCCCCCAGCCACCAGGGGCAGCCTCCACCAGGCCCCCACCCATGTCTCCCACCAGCCCAGCCCCCAGCAGTGCAGGGGCAGCCTCCACCAGGCCCCCACCCATGTCTCCCACCACCCCCACCCCCCAGCAGTGCAGGGGCAGCCTCCACCAGGACCCCACTCATGTCCAACTCATGTCTCCCATCACCCCCACCCCCAGCAGTGCAGGGGCAGCCTCCACCAGGCCCCCACTCATGTCCAACTCATGTCTCCCATCACCCCCACCCCCAGCAGTGCAGGGGCAGCCTCCACCAGGCCCCACTCATGTCTTCCTGCACCCCCACCCCCCAGCAGTGCAGGGGCAGCCTCTACCAGGCCCCCACTCATGTCTCCCACCACCCCCACCCCCCAGCCACCAGGGGCAGCCTCCACCAGGTCCCCACTCATGTCTCCCATCACCCCCACCCCCCAGCAGTGCAGGGGCAGCCTCCACCAGGCCCCCACCCATGTCTACTACCACCCCCACACCCCAGCAGTGCAGGGGCAGCCTCCACCAGGCCCCCACACATGTCTCCCTACACCCCCACCCCCCAGCCACCAGGGGCAGCCTCCACCAGGCCCCCACTCATGTCTCCCTGCACCCCCACCCCCCAGCAGTGCAGGGGCAGCCTCCACCAGGCCCCCACCCATGTGCAACTCATGTTCCCCAGCCAACATGTCATCACAATCTAGATCCCTGGTCCCTATGGCCAGCCTCCAAATGCAAAACACCCACCCGAGTATTGCATCCACCGACTCATAATTTGCAATTACATCACAGAACACCAATTGCAAGTTCCGAAACAAACACATTTCCCTCACATACACCCAATGGGTGTCAGTGAATCTCAAAACACATATCATGAAATGCATGAAACCAATGAGATACCACACATTGAAGTTCACCAAAAATAATATGTATTAAAGGAAACATCAATAGAATAAAAAATGAAGAAACAGAAACGTGAATGTACAAAAATGAAAAGAAGCATGTCCGTCAAAAAAAGCAAAACCAAAAATAAAAATCCAAAGTAATGTCCAAAGTCAATGTCCACAAAACAAAATCCAATGGGAAATAAAAAAGAAAGCCATTGCTCCATGGTCAAAAATAGAAAAAAAAATACAATCCAACTGTCAACTATGTACATGGGAACAATCCAGGGTCCATTATCCCAACAAAATAAAGGAAACCTATCTAACTATACCAACTAATAAAATAAACTATATACAAAAATGTGGCCAATGTCCGAAAGGTCCAAATAAAATAAAAACAAAAATGAAACCTAACACTACCTAGAAACTATGTACAAGGGCAGTGGGCTAGTTTCACGGCTCACTTGTGGATGTTTCGGGCCAGGGCATCATCGAACTCCTCCTCAATGTCCCGGAGGCGGTCCTCCTCCATGGCCCCGAGGGTCCGCAGGGCTGCCGACGTCTCCACCTCCAAACCCCTGCGGATTGCCTCGAGGCACTCGGCCCGCCTCAGGGCCCTCCGCATGGAGTTCTCCGCCCTGACCATTGTGAGCCGTGCCTGTTCCGCCCGCTGCCGCTCCGCATCTATGGCGTGGCCCAACCTCTGCCACACGGAAGACACTCTCTGTCCTGGATCCTCATGCCCTCTGGCCGATGCCTGCCCCTCCGATGTCGAAGGCCCCGAGCCTTTATGGCTCCCACCACGTTGCTGCTGCTGCTGTGCCTCTGCCTGTGCACTGCCTCCTGCTGCCTGCGCATCCTCCGCCGGCTGGGGTGCAGTTGTTGATGTGGCCACCCCTGCCGGACGTCCGACTCCCGACTGTGGCAGGGATGCCTCCTCCACCAGCCTGGCCGCACCGTCAGAGGCAGCTCCACAGGGCACCCAGGTGACTGATGGGTGGGAAGATGGCACAGAGGACGACTGGCGCGTAGGGGGTCCAGTTGAGGAGGGGGTCGGAGCAAGCCCCATCAGACGGAGGAATCCGGCCTGGGTGACCTGTCCCAGCAGGCTGACGTGGTCAACGAGCCATTCGCGATGACTCGCAGTCTCTTCATGAAAAGACTGCAGGTCACCTCGCATGGCCCGTTGACGCAACGCCACACCAGCCAGGACAGGCTCAACCCAGACCTGGATAGCCACGTCCGCAGGCAGAGGAAGGCCAGTTGACGTGAGCTCATCCCCTGCCTGAAAACGGGTCTGGACGTAGGCATCCCTGCTGGTGCAAGATGATGCAGGGGCAGGATCGGGGACAGGATTGCACACAGGCACCTCCACGGCGGCCTGTGCTGCCTCCTGTCCCTGGTCCTGCACTGCACCACTAGCACCAGTGGGATCCCCATGTCACATCTCGGCTAAATTGGAAGCTGCCTTGGCGATTGTCTGAGCGCTATCCGGCACGTAAACGTCTTGGAACCACAACTCCCACAACCCTTGCTGTTACAACCACGTGACGTACACGCATGACGTTGCTGTGTTTTCATTGGTTGGGAAATTCATTTAACTCCCATCTATCCGGAGATCGAGTGCTCCTAAACTGCTCTTAGTTACGAGCTCTGTTCCTGGATTCCTGTTTAACTTCCTGACTACCCGGCGCTTGAATCACGTTATTGTCCTTGTCTGTCTCCCGACGCCTGCCTCCCTCGATTGTTCCCCTTGGATTATATGAACCCGGCTTACCCACTATTGACCTCCTACTTCTGAATCCTCAAGTTTTGGTGACCCGATAACCCGAACATTTGCGAAAGGGAAATAGCGTGAGATTAACGCTCGCTTCCCTGATCATTTCATTTCTTTCCTGGTCCACACCTATGGCTTTGAACCTTTTTTGGGACGCTCTGCTGTTTACATTTGGATTGCTTTGAACCTTAATTTGGGACGCTCTGCTGTTTACATTTGGATTGCTTGGAACCTTAATTTGGGACGCTCTGCTGTTTACATTTTGATTGCTTTTTGAACTAAAATTGAGACGCTCTGCTGCTTCCACCGTGGTGTTCCTAGGATACTGGCACACCTTCCCTTCACTCTTCATCCTCCTTGTTTTCTGCACTTCGATACCAGTAGGTTACTGGTATATCATTCCTACGGAGCAGGTAAGAGTGGGTAATTGTGGGCGGTGTCGGCTGTTTATTCTCCGGCACTACTTGGCTGCATTTCCTGAACAACTGTTTCATTCTTTGTTCCTCTAGCTCTGACGATTCTGCTCCGGCCTTTTCACTCAAGCCCCCGGCCTGCCAGGTGTATTGATCCCTGTAGGCTGAGCTCTTGGGAGGGAAGTCTTTGGCACATCACCTAAAAGACCCCAGATTCCTTGAAAGAAAGGAACTTCCCTAGAAGAGTGGGGGAGGATTATCTGCAACGACCAGAAAACAACCTCTGGGTTGTGACAGATTTAGGAGCCTTACAATAACGCCTATTTGTTATGGAGGCTGCATCAGACCCGATGGCAGCTCTCATGCAGGCTTTTTCCGCCTTGCGCACCGATATGGCCTCCGCCCATGCGACTTTACATCAACGCATGGATGTATTACAGAGCTTCGTGCAGCCATTACCCCATGATGAGGAATTCGGTGATGCCGCTGCAGCAGCACCTCCTCCTGTATCCCTTCCGGCTCCAGCTCCGGTTGTTCTTCCTGGGCCTTTTCCTTTGGCCCCACCCGAACGCTTTTTGGGGGATCCCAAGGCGTATCGGACTTTTGTGAATCAATGTCGCCTCCACTTTCTTTGTCGTCCCTTGGCATTTCCAGACGCTACTACTAAGGCGGCCTTCGTTCTCTCCCATCTCGGTGGCACCGCCGCAGCATGGGCTAACCCGTTGCTGGAAGCCAATGATCCGGCTCTTTATGACTTCGATATGTTAATTCATTCCATGAACAGTGTTTTTGATATGGGATACAAAGCACAAACTTCGGATTTGGAATTCTTGGCTATTAATCAAGGCAAAACGGATCTCCTGACCTACCTGGCTCGTTTTAACCAGCTGGCGGCTGAAACCACGTGGCCAGAACAGAAGAAAGCGGCTGTTTTCTACAAAGGTCTGTCGGATGATCTAAAAGATGCCTTATCAGTGGTGCCCACCCTTCCACCAGGTTTTCCTGAGTTACTCGACCTGGTCCTTCAAGTCGATGCTCGGATTCGGCAAAGAAGGGGCGAACGTCGGTATCCTGATATTCGTACCTCTTCCCGAGCAGATGGCACTACTCCTGTTTCTCAAGGTGAAGCCGAACCCATGCAAATTGGGGCCATCAGGGGTCCATTGTCCAAGGCTGAAAGAGAGAAACGGGTGCTGAACAACCTATGCTTCTATTGTGGCCAGTCGGGACATTATATTCGTATATGTCCTAAAAGACCCGCCAAACCGGCGGGAAACACCAGGACTCGTCCGTAAACCGGGCCTTCAGGATGAGTCAAATGTACCCAGGCTCGGATATGTGTTTTCCATCTTCACATGTGTATCTTACAATGTGTTTCAAGGCCCCTGGCATCAAACCATTTTCCAAACCTGTAATGATAGACTCTGGGGCTAGTGGGAATTATATGGATTCTGGCTTGGCCGAACGTTACAAACTGCCCATAATTCCCAAAACACGACCCGAGGACATACATGCTGTAGACGGTTCCCGTTTGATATCCGGACAAGTCACGGAGCAAACGACTTCCCTACAAATGTCCACCTTACAAGGTCATTCGGAATCTATCACATTTGACCTTATAACGGCCCCCCAGTTCGGTATGATTCTGGGTCTATCTTGGCTGCAAACTCATAATCCCGTAATTGATTGGGTTGAACAAACCGTGCGGTTCTCATCCTCATTTTGCATACTGAAATGCCTTGGGTCTCACGAGGCAGCAGTCTTCTCTCCTTGCCTGGCCCTGGTGACTAGTATTCCTTCCATCAGTGCCTTATCCTCTATCCCGGGCCCTGTGCTTCCATCGGAATACCGAGAATACTCGGATGTGTTTGATAAAGGCTTGTCAGAAAAACTGCCTCCACACCGAGAATACGACTGCCCCATCGATCTCATCCCTGGGGCAGTCATTCCACACGGTCGTATCTATTCACTTACTCAAAAGGAAGAAGAACACCTGCGAGACTATGTGGACAATGCATTGCGCTTGGGACACATACGTCCATCCCGTTCACCAGCAGCCTCCCCGATTTTCTTTGTACCTAAAAAGGAAGGGGATTTACGCCCATGTGTGGATTATCGTGCTCTCAATAATGTCACGATCAAAAACCAGTATCCTCTACCACTTATCACGGAGCTCCTTGATAAAATGACCTCCTCTACCGTCTTCACCAAGTTGGATTTACGGGGAGCATACAACTTGGTGAGGATACGTAAGGGGGATGAATGGAAAACCGCATTCAAGACGAAGTTCGGGCTTTATGAATATTGTGTAATGCCCTTCGGGCTTTGCAATGCCCCAGCGACGTTCCAACACTTTGTTAATGATATTTTCAGGGACTTGTTGGATTGTTACGTCGTAATATATCTGGACGACATCCTGATATATTCAGAATCCTTACCACAACACATACAACATGTACGCTCTGTCCTGCTCCGTCTAAGGGAATACTCTCTCTTTGCTAAGCTGGAGAAGTGTGTGTTCCATGCATCGTCTGTAGAGTTCCTGGGTTTTCAAATATCCCAAAAGGGAGTGCTTATGTGCACCTCCAAGGTCCGGGCAGTACTGGATTGGCCTGTCCCGACTTCAGTAAAAACCCTTCAATCATTCTTGGGTTTCTCTAACTTCTACAGACGTTTCATCGCTACCTTTTCCGAGATAGTTGCGCCACTGACTCGGTTGACCAGTCCAAAGGTCCCTTTCCTTTGGGATGAACAAGCGCAGTCTGCATTACACAAACTGAAGGAGGCTTTTACCACTGCCCCCGTCTTGCAACACCCTAATCCGGCCCTTCCATTTATCATGGAAGCCGATGCCTCTGCAATTGCCGTGGGGGCCATCCTGTCGCAGATTTGTCCGGCTACCCATCGACTACATCCGGTGGCTTTCCATTCCCGGAAACTAACGCCAGCCGAATGTAATTATACAATCATGGAGAGAGAATTACTGGCGATTAAGGTGGCATTCAATGAATGGAGACATCATCTATTAGGTGCTAAGCATCCCATTACTGTGTACACGGATCATCGGAACCTCCAAGCATTGTCCCATGTGAAATGCACCAATGCTAGGCAAATACGGTGGCATTTGTTTTTTACCATGTTTGATTTCACGGTGACATATCGCCCCGGTCCGTTACATGGAAAGGCGGACGCCTTATCACGTATTGGTACGGATATGGAAACTATGAAACAATCAACCCCAGTATTGTCCTCAGGGACTGTAGTGTGTGTTTGTTCGGTTTCTCCGTCCATCCTAGATGAGTTAGGGAGATGGACCAAGGATCATGCTACTATACTTAAAGAGTTGGACGCCGAACTCATCACCGGTCTACCATATGTTAAAGGCCTACTATACCTGCCTGATAATCAAACCCGGAGAAAAGCCCTCGAATGGTCCCATGATCTCCCGTTGGCAGCTCACCCTGGTCGGGCTAAAACATATGACCTTCTCCACCGATGGTGTTGGTGGCCTGGTATGAAAAAGGACACCGAAACATATGTCTCCAAGTGTGCCGTATGTACACAGTGCAAAAGACCACCAGGTAAACCCGTGGGTCTTCTAATGAACATGCCATTACCCCCGTATCCGTGGCATACGGTCACCCTTGATTTTGTGGTGGAACTCCCTTGTATTGGGGGGATGTCCACCATTCTTGTAGTTGTGGACGTTTTCACCAAAATGGCACGATTTATTCCGTGCTCAGGAATACGTACTGCTTCTATGTTAGCGAGTCTGTTTTTTGACCATGTGGTGCGTTTTTTTGGCCTTCCTACGGTTCTGATATCTGACCGGGGGTCTCAATTTACCTCTCGCTTCTGGTGCTCCCTTACTTCATCTTTGGGTATTGATGCCCGCTTGTCCTCGGCCTACCATCCTCAGACGGATGGCCAGACTGAACGTACCAATGGCACTAAGGAACAGTTTCTTCGCTGTCTGTGTCTGCAACATCAGTCTAATTGGTTTTCGCTGCTAGGTGCAGCAGAATTTGCCTATAACAATTCTATCCATTCATCGATTGGCTGCTCTCCGTTTTATGCTTTATATGGTCTGCACCCAAGGACTCTGCCGCCTGTCTTGCCTTCTTTAAAACAGTTTCCCGCAGCTAATGCTGTGAAGGATTCCTTGCTTGCCATCCGTAAATCTGTGTTATCTCATTTGCAAGCTGCGCAATGTCGTACCAAAATGCAGGCTGACAAGCGACGCGCACCGGCTCCTTCGTATTCTTGTGGTGACCGTGTGTGGCTCTCTTCAAAACATCTGGCCATTAAAGGTAAGAGGAAACTGTTGCCATGTTACCTGGGTCCTTATACGATTATACGATGCCTTAACCCTGTCACTGTTTGCCTAGAGATACCATCTCATTGGCGGGTGCACCCGGTGTTCCATGTCTCCTTGCTTCGCCCTTTTGTTCCTGGCACACGGTTGCCTGCTGTCCCCGCCCCTGTTACCGTCCATGGAGAGGACGAGTATGAGGTGCGTGCTATCATGGACACTCGCCTATGTCGTGGGGTCCGGTCTTACCTGATTGATTGGAAGGGGTACGGTCCGGAGGACAGGTCCTGGGAACCGGCTTCTAACTTGAACGCACCCCATTTGTTGCGTGCCTTTTGGTCTCAACGTTTGCGAAGACTCAGGAGAGAGCGCTCTTTGTGGAGGGGTACTGTCACGTCTCGGCTAAATTGGAAGCTGCCTTGGCGATTGTCTGAGCGCTATCCGGCACGTAAACGTCTTGGAACCACAACTCCCACAACCCTTGCTGTTACAACCACGTGACGTACACGCATGACGTTGCTGTGTTTTCATTGGTTGGGAAATTCATTTAACTCCCATCTATCCGGAGATCGAGTGCTCCTAAACTGCTCTTAGTTACGAGCTCTGTTCCTGGACTCCTGTTTAACTTCCTGACTACCCGGCGCTTGAATCACGTTATTGTCCTTGTCTGTCTCCCGACGCCTGCCTCCCTCGATTGTTCCCCTTGGATTATATGAACCCGGCTTACCCATTATTGACCTCCTACTTCTGAATCCTCAAGTTTTGGTGACCCGATAACCCGAACATTTGCGAAAGGGAAATAGCGTGAGATTAACGCTCGCTTCCCTGATCATTTCATTTCTTTCCTGGTCCACACCTATGGCTTTGAACCTTTTTTGGGACGCTCTGCTGTTTACATTTGGATTGCTTTGAACCTTAATTTGGGACGCTCTGCTGTTTACATTTGGATTGCTTGGAACCTTAATTTGGGACGCTCTGCTGTTTACATTTTGATTGCTTTTTGAACTAAAATTGAGACGCTCTGCTGCTTCCACCGTGGTGTTCCTAGGATACTGGCACACCTTCCCTTCACTCTTCATCCTCCTTGTTTTCTGCACTTCGATACCAGTAGGTTACTGGTATATCATTCCTACGGAGCAGGTAAGAGTGGGTAATTGTGGGCGGTGTCGGCTGTTTATTCTCCGGCACTACTTGGCTGCATTTCCTGAACAACTGTTTCATTCTTTGTTCCTCTAGCTCTGACGATTCTGCTCCGGCCTTTTCACTCAAGCCCCCGGCCTGCCAGGTGTATTGATCCCTGTAGGCTGAGCTCTTGGGAGGGAAGTCTTTGGCACATCACCTAAAAGACCCCAGATTCCTTGAAAGAAAGGAACTTCCCTAGAAGAGTGGGGGAGGATTATCTGCAACGACCAGAAAACAACCTCTGGGTTGTGACACCCCACCTCCAGACCCCGTCTCTGGTGCTTGCACAGCCTCCTCCTCCACCAAACCCGTCACCAACCTGGATGACTCCGTGCCATCTTCCCCTGTTGGGCCCTGTGGGGTCCCAGCTGCCTCTTCTGCTGCCGAGGAGTCCAACTCCAACCTCCGCCTCTTGAACCTCCCCCTGGCAGCTGCGGCCTGGGACGCGGCACCGGACTCCTCACTCCCCGACGAGATGACAACCTGGGAGGGGAGCCGGGCCTTGCGTCTCCGGCTGGCGGTCGGATCCCCGCCGCTGTGCTCCACAGCACCTTCTCCGCCCTCTTCATCAGTTGACGCTGCAGACAGGGAGAAACAAAACACAGGCATCAGGGCACTGTACAATGGACACATACACACATGACAGTTGTACATGAGTGGCATTGGCAAACCTCAGACATGTCATCACAATCCCCAACACACATGTCATTACAACTCGCACACATGAGCCATACCACAGCAATATCGCAACTGCCACAACCATCCATACACATACAACAGCATGAGCAGCCAAAGGTGAGCCAGACATCACATGCAACACAGGAAGTGCACCACACATGTACACACACCACCACACTTGCATGCATGTGTACACCTCTGCCAAGTGTGGCACTGTTCAGACGGGCATCCATGTCACATCTGCCAATCAGGCTTCCACATACCGCTGTCACATGCATCCATGTTGCATCACTGTTGCACCCTTGTCAAATACACACACATGCACATGCACACAGTGCTGATACATGCAGCCGAAAACAACATACATGCGTGACATCACGGACATGTCTACTTACATACACATTCATCCAAACATGTGTGCCCACACAACTGCATTTGGCATGCAAGCCTACACACACAAGCACCATCCATGTCTCACACATTACAGCCCTCGCATGTGTCAGCCCCACGGCCCTGTACACCCCCACCCATACTCGACCCCATACAAACAGATGTGCAACCTGCACACTACTGAATAATCACCACACGCACTGCTCACAATCAGGATGCATGTACACTCACCGCTCGACTCCAGACGGGCCTGCTTCTCAAGGACCTGGACGTGGAGCGCTGGGGATATGCGTTCCAGGACCCTCATCTGTTCTTCCGACAAGTGGCCCCGGCGCCCCTTGGCATCCGCTGCCTTCAAGAGGCGCCGGGCATTGTTCAGGGTCCTGGACCTGAAGTCCTCCCAGCGCTTCTTGACATGTTGTAAGTCGCGGACTGCCACCCCCTCCGCGTTGATGGCAGTCACGATGTCAGTCCAGATCCGAGTCCGTCCTTCCTTGTCGGCGCGGGAACTTCCGAAGAGGGCATCATACTGCCCCAGGACTTGCTCCACCAGGACACCAACTTCGGTGGCACTGAAGCTGGTGCCCCTCTGCCTCTCTGGCCGGGGGTTGTCAGTGGTCACAGATGGTGTTTGCCCCGACATGACAACCCCAGAGGCAGGAGTGGGTGGGCAACTGGGTCCTGGGGCTGGGCTGTGGAGCGATGCAATCCCAGTCGGGAGTCTTCGGTTCCAGCAGGGGTGGTCACAGCAACAGCACCCCTGATGTGCAGGCAGCAAATGGCAGGGCACGTGGGCAGAAGGCAGTCAGGCAGCAGCAGATGGCAGGTGGGAGCGTGCTCGGGGCTCTGGGGGGCAGTAGTTCGGCCTTCTGGGCAGGAGCGTGGTCTTCCGTGTGCTTACGCGTGGCCAGCTTGATACGGAATGATTTGGCACGTGAAAAATCTGCACGTCAGCGTGTAATTCGAGGAAAGGCCCTTAGCGCGTAAGCGCGTCTGCACGCATACGCATTTTCATTGGACAGAAGGCCCCTCAAGCGCAAGCGCCCCTGTGACGTGACGCGTACAGACGTGCATGCGCATTTCAGCGCGCGTGAAAAACTGCACGTCCGCGTGTAATACGAGGAAAGGGCCCATGCGCGTATGCACGGCAGCACGCATATGCGATTTCATTGGACCAAAGGCCCTTAGCGCGTGAGCGCGTCTGTGACGTGACACGCGCAGGTGTTTCCCTCATTGCACGTGATGACAGAACACACGTGGATTTCCACCAATCGCGTGTGAAAGTTCCCGGCACCCCGGAACACACGTACCCAGGCTAATCGCATGTGGAACTTCCCGCGCACCCCGAAACACACATACCCAGGCCAGTTGCGTGTACGCTCACTCCCCTCCGATCACACGCAATGACACTCGGACCGATCCGAATACGGGAAACCCGCGCACGGCAAAAGACGTGCGCAGGCGTCAACGCGTCTGCCACACGAAGGCAGGCGGAAGCGTCCCCGCGCACAGCATAAAAGTGCGCGCAAACAACAAATGCGTATATACAGCTACGATGAATGCCCCATTTGTCGCTGCACTGATCGTGGGACACCGCAGGAGGAGGAGAATAGCCAGGGCACGCATTTTCGCACCACGGACAAGCCTTTTTGGGATGCCTGACGACCAGGTCTATGGCAGGTATAGGTTTCCACCCCATATCATCCTAGACCTGGTCAGGGAGTGGGAAGATGACCTCACATCCCCCACCCTTTGCTCCCAAGCATTGAGCCCCTTGGGGAAGCTGCTCAATGTCCTGCATTTTTTGACCACTGGGTCATTTCAGCGGACCACTGCCATAGTGGGGGGGTCTCACAGGCCACGCAGTCACGCTGCCTACACCAGGTACTGGCAATCATGACAGCGCGCCCCTCAGTCCGCAGGCACATATACATGCCCAGAACACCCGCAGAAAGGCAGGCCGTTGTCCTGGATTTTTTCAGGGTGGCACACTTCCCCAAAGTGCTCGGTGCCATAGATTGCACCCATGTGGCACTACGTCCACCTAGGGCCATTGAGCACATCTACCGAAACCGCAAGCACTGGCATTCCATCAATGTACAGGTGGTATGTGATGCAAAGGGAATCATCACCTCTGTCTATGCAAACTACCCTGGCTCCACCCATGACAGTTTCATATACAGAATGTCCGCCCTGAGCCGGGCCCTGGAAGCTGGGCAGCATGGCGACACATGGCTCCTAGGTCAGTACAAATGCCCTTGCACATGCATGCAAGTCACACACAGACAAATATCCAAAACCTAATAATCTGAACTATTATCACCTCCCCAGGGGACAGTGCCTACCCTCTGAGCAACCACATGATGACGCCAATCCGGAACCCCACCACACCACCCCAGTTAAGATACAACGGCGCCCATATTGCAACCTGGGGCATAGTGGAGTGCACATTCGGAGTGCTCAAGTCACGTTTCCGCTCCCTTGACCGCTCTGGTGGCCAACTACTCTATGCACCACCAGTAGTGTGCAGGATCATTGTGGCAGCATGTGTCCTGCACAATGTTGCAACACGGCAGGGCGTCCCGGTGGACATGGTGGTACCCCCACATCCCCAACCACAGGCACAGGCGCTGCCCATGGGAGGGGACAGGGCACGTGGCGAGGAAGCCTGGACCCAGCTTGTGGCCACATTTTTCACCTAAACTCCCACCCCTGTGGAGTGCACACAGGCCTGGCACATACCAGGTGACAATCGATGATGACAAAGAGACAGTTAACTGTCACAACCCTACCACCGTGAGAAAGTTGCCATTTAAGTGCCACATCGTCTGCATCCCTAGCTATTTAAACACAAGCTATCCTGTGTGACCAAAAGGCACACATATGACATATGACATGATATGGGCCATACACAAGTATTCCAAGGCGCAATGAGGCAGGGAGGGGGGAACAAGGGAACACAGGGAACGGTACTACTAGGCCAGGTGTCATTGGGATCGTGCAAGTGCAGGGGTAGGGGGAATGGGAAAAGTGCAAGGGGAAGGGTGGGGGGGGAGTCCAGTACAGGGGAAGTAGCCCAAAAAAATAATACATAGGTCGCCTGGTGGCAACTACAAAGGTAAGTGCAGACAAGTGCTGGGAAGGGAGGGCTGTAGGGATAGAGAGACAGTACTGCAGTGCAGGGGTTGCCAGGGAGGCAGTGCAAGTGGACAGTGGCTGGGCCAGGGACCGAGGTCGGTGAGAGTGGGCCAGTTGCAGCTCCTGTGCAGTTCCAGTGGAGAATTCTGCAAGGGAGAGGCAGACAGTAAGCAGAAGCAAAGAGGAAGGTCTTGAGGTGCTTCCAGAACTGGAGATGATTCCCCTCAAGTTCAAGTCAGGCCGGAAGTCTGTTCCAGGGGGAGGGCCCTGCTGCGGAGAGAAATCTACCCCCAGCTAGTTGCTCTGAGAAGCGGATGACACGGACATGCAAGGTGTGTATCACACACACCTGCAAAACAGGCCATGGCCATCACTGTCATGTCACTCAAACCCTCCCAAACATCAACATGACATGGCACGCAATACCCATACACCAATGCAGTAACGATAAGGTACACATTGCCATGTCCTAAATGCACAGTGGCATCGGACACTGCTGCCTGACCCGGAATCAGATGAAATGACAGACCAACAACCTCCCACCCAAAATAAGTCATTTCCAAATGCATTACAACAGTCGTAGACGTAACATCACAATGAATGCCTGTCTACATGCACATTATGCATTGCAAAATCAACACTGCAGCTCATGTGTGCAGTGTCCTACTCCTGCATCACACTGCTCAGCGCACAGCACAGTGAACAGCCATTGTGTGTGATGCACACCCTGAGCATCACATCTAAGAGACAGACCACGTCAAACAGCAAATTAGGCATGTACTGGATCCATGATCGGTCACAGAACATGTGCTGCTGGGACACAGTGGGCACCAGAAGGCAAACAGTGTACACGTGGATATGCAAGGGTGGGAGTACATGTAGTGCATCAGATTGCAAGTGTGTGGTTCTGCAAGGACATGCACTCCACATATGCATGTGCACTCAAGTGACCATCAGTGTTCCCTACACATCACATGTGAACATCCACCATGTGTACACCCCAGCATGTCAAACCACAACTATCCCCTCGCACCTGAAAGGAAAACACAACACATGAACAGGCATTGATCAGCAGAACACAACATGTACATAGGATACCACCATTACTATGTCAGAGTTCCCATCACACTGCAGGGCAAGGCAACTATCAACAACAACCCCCCCCTCCCTCACAAATGACCATGACCCACTGAACAACTGCACCTGGGTCCTGGAGCCTCCAAACCTCAATTCCACCTGGCCACAGGATCACCTTTACCCTTCGTCACCATCTCCCACCTTGTGTGTAAAAAGATGCCTAACCCTCAGAATCCACACTCATTTCCAAAATCACAAAATGTAAGGCATAAAAACGAACCCGAACACCCTCCAGTAGATGACTTGACGTAGCAGTACCTCACAAAGGCCAAGTACTACCACAATGATGCAACAACCAAGGTAGCACAGCAAAACAATGTCACGACAGGATGTGAGACATGTGTGGTACATGACATAGGATGATGCACCATGAATGGATGTCTACTGTCACAGGTCCCCTGTACAGGCGTGGGAGTGTCACGAAACAACCACCCCCACCATGTCCCGGGTGCCTGCAAGGTCAGACTCACACAGGCCCATGAGACCCTGGTGGGGAAGGAGGTTCAGGGATATGCAGTCGGGACAGGTGTTGACACACTGGATGACTGGAATGAGCGGCAGGAGAGGGGAGGAGGAATGACACATGAAACTAGGGAATGCATGAAAATGTACAACCTGCATGAACACATACACAATCCAAACAGACTTGGACATCATTGTCATGGCCTTCTGTAGTCCAGGCTCAGGAGTGGTACGAACCAACCACCCCCTCTAGGGTTTTGGCGCCTGCAAGTTCGGGGCTTACACAGGCCTCCGCAACCCCAGTGTGGAAAGAGGATCAGGGAATGTTGCTTGGATAGGCACGGGAAGCAGGAACACCGGGTAGAGGGTACAGGTTCTCAAAATTGCATAGGATCACGGGTGATTAGGGAGAAAAAAACATACCGAATTGAACCACACATACATCCATGCATCAGTACACTCCCCAGCAAGCCTATGCAGAGCAGTTCGTAAGAAAAACAACAAGACACTTAGCTCTGATTTTGAGTGCTGGCCTCCTGCCTGCGCACTCTCAGGTCCGGTTACAGGAGCACTGCAATGCTGCAAAGAGAGACACAGTCAACAACCTGTACGTGCCAATTGCACAAAAACACAACACCAAACATGCCCCATAGCAACAGACTACTCTACAAACAGACAATCTGTGGTTGATGCTTCGTACCCATATATAACATCACCCCTGTGACGGGTCATATACAGTCAATGCAGTAAGGCAGCCGCTGCTGGGTGCGTGGCAAATGGAACACCAATGTGTCACAATTCACACAACATGCAATGTTCCCTGGGTAAGCAGACAGACCCATATAGCAAGCCATGACTACAGAGCAAGTTGCATACCACCATGACCGAAACAAAGTTGGCAGTGCATTTATCATGAAGTACGTGGAAAAGACATGCACTGCACCCGAGTATGTCCCTTGCTGTATGTCCCTGTGAGCTGCCCCTTTCCATGTCTCGGAAGGCTACATGGTTGATACAAGTGCCTCAATGGACCTTGGTGTACCGGAGGGTATGTGCCACTGCCCCTGCATGTGTCCCAGACAACCCTACTATCAGCAGCCATCAGTCCACAAACACATCTGAGCTGCATTGTGTGCTTCAACACCAATATTCGTCTAAGCTCACCCTCAGTGCTGTGACTAAGCCTGCATGTGCAACTCGCCTGGTGCAAGCTTTGCTGTGTCGTGGCCCCCCTGTGATGCTCACCTTGCCTGGAGTTCCTTGGAACATGTCAGCAGTTCTAGGATGTGGGTCTGCAATCACTGTGCCTCTGCTTCTGCACACATGTGCATGTGGGCACCAACAAACGGGTCCAGAATTCCGTCGTCCAATGGGCCATGTCTGCTGGCAAAGGTGCTCTGGAGGCTCATTCCCCTGCAGAAAGGGCATGAAACACATGATTAATGCTTCAAAGTCATCTGTGTGTGTCTCATCAGGCATCTCATTACTTGACCATGTCAGAGAGTCACATCACAAATCACACCATCAGTCCGTCTTTCACCTCCAAAGTGTGGAACACTATCTACAGCATGAATTGCAACAGGCACATGTACAGGAAAGATATGAAACATACTACACAATGCATAGCAATCAATGTCCACATTAATCATGACACACCCCATCTAGTAACAGCTGAACAGTGGACAATGACACCTAAATCATCCCCACTAGGGGTGTCAACACAAGTCACACAGCACCAGACATGCCACAGATATGACAGTCCAAGGCCCTTGTGTAAAATGCTGTAACACCGAACCATCCTTGCGAGCCCATGGATAAGGGAGGCAGGAGTGGCATATGTGAGTCAAGGAACCCAAGCAGCAAACACATACACAAGACAACCATGAAGGGCCCAGCTGGAACAGACAGTGGATGCCTTCAAAAGCCACAAAGCACCGCACCGTCACATGAAAGCACAATAGATTAGCAATTTTAAACTAAATCAACTATTAACTAATTACACTAACTATGGAAAACCTACATTACCTATTTAAACTAACTATCAAACAGAAACTTAACTAACTAAACTAAAAGAAAAATCAAAAATGGCCACATACGACCCGGGGGGGAGGGGAGGCACCCAGGAGGGGGGAGGTACAGGGTGCTGCTCAACATCCACATGCGATGATGCTGAGCCAAAAAAAATCCTCCATGGGCTCAACGCCTGCACAGCACGACCTATGTGGGAGATAGATGGTCGTCCGAGTCTGGCTCATCCTGGAAAGGAGGACGTGGCACAGTAGCCTGGCCACGCCTAGCCGCAGCTTGCCCCTCGTCGGCAGCAAGTCTGTCGGACGGGTGAGCCTGGTTCTGTGTGGCGATGTGACGTAGGTCTGCATGCAGAACCTCCCGTGATACACGTGCTTCCTCTTGCAAGGTAGCACGTGTAACACGGAGTTCCTCCTGCAAGGCCTGGCTGGACAACCGCTGCACCTCCCGGCAAGCCTGTAGCTCACCCGAGATAGTACGCTCAAGCTGTGCAAACCTCTCCTCTGCCTGCTGCCTCTGGGACATCATAAGGACACCCAGAGTGGATCTGAGGGAAGCATACTCCTCCCTCAGGGCATCCATGTGCGCCTATGCGTGAGCAGCAATTGCTTGACGCAGAGACGACATTTCAGCCTGGCGTGCCCTGTCTGAGGCCGCCATGCCCAGCCTGAGCGAGCGGGCCGTGGACCGTGCCGCCTGCTGCTGGAGAAGCACCTGCGTAGCAGGGGGGAGCACAGATCGGGCCACACGCTCCATGCTCTCAGCGATGTTCTCCATTGCTGCCCCCTGCTGTTCGGAATTGGCAGTCATGTCTTGCTCCCACTCAGTATGCAGCGGTTGCGCGCGGCGACCGCGTTGCCGGGCTTGACCCCTGCGGGACCCGAGGACCGGGGGTCCTCGCTGTGTTGGCACCGCCTGCGGCTGCACGACTACATGCCCCCGTCGGCGTGATGTCCCAGGCACATCAGTGACTGGTGTGGAGGGTGACCCTGCGTCCCGATCCACCACGGGCGGAGGAACCAAGACTGTCTGATCCCTCAGTGCAGGTGTCGCAGACAGAGGAGTGTCCACATCAGAATCACTCACCCCTGACACATGGACTTGATGCTCATCCAACTCAACATGGACGTCAGAGTCGTCATCAAGGCTGGACTCATAGGCAGCCAGAGACAAGATGGACTGCAGCACTTGGGGGTTTTCGTGGCCTACCACCCCACGACCCCCACTAGTGCCGGGTTGATTTGGTGTTACCAACCCTGTGTCTGGCATGACAACACCATCCTCTGCCTCCATTGCGTCATCACCTGAAAAATAGAGAGAAAAAGGTCAATACAGATGTCAGAAGCACACGACACACACACACACCGACAGCAAAGGCATCCGGCAGACATGTGACACACAACATATGACCTGGCATGCATGCTGGGTCTACTTTGAATAGCTTCTGTGATCAGACCTGTTGAAAGGTGGCAGTTTCCATGGAAGTGGGTCTATGCAGTGCAGAAAATGTGTACGCCACTCACTACCTACATGTACAAGCACTACATGGTGTGTGCCAGGAAATGTGAAGGCAGTGCAATGTCAATTCAGACATCACGTGCATTGTGCATTCAATGTGTACCATGTCTAGAAGCCAAGCACCCCTCCACCCCAGTACCAAAGCAGGGATGCCTAGCATGGAATCAAAAGGCTGACCATACACCTGTGTATTGACAGGCAGTGTTGACTGGCATCAACAGCTTGATGTGATTCAAATTACAACACTGCAAATGATGCTGGGACAGTGGGCAGGACACATGATGGAAACTCCGGAGGCCGCCCACGTGTGAAGAAGACACAACAAGAGTTGGACAGAGTCATTGGCCATTGAACAGGCTGAGGCCTGTGAGCCACACAGATTGTCAGAGCCTAAACATGTGTGCAACGCAGGACTGAGCCACAGTTGACATGGGAAGGCTGATGAGATGGCAGGCAATGTATGTAACCAAGGACTTATATTACAGTGATCATCCAGTCAAGGACACATAGGGGCATGCGTGCAATGCACATGGAACATGAATGGGCACTCATGTCCCTGCGGGACATCTGACCCATGCACAGTACAAGTGAGATACCCTGCATCGAGTACTAAGGCTGTACCACACGGCATATGTCTGGCAGATTCTACGCTGGAAGTTTGCATCTACACAGGACACATGAACAAGAATGTACACATTGGCAAGATTGAAGCAGACCAGTGCAAAGGTGGAACTGCGGTGCAGAGTGGCGGAGGAGGGGCAAGGGAGCATGCCTACATGGAGTCCCGCATGCAGGCAGAGGAGACATGCATGACGGTAGCATTGCATTACTTACACATCAGAACCATGTACACGTCACATGTAGCAGCAATCATGCACAACACATCCCACAAGTGAAACACACACGTCCTCAACAAACACGCATCAACACTCACTGGACTGGGCATCAAAGTCCAGCTTCTCTCCCACTCCTTCGACCAATTCTGGTGGTATGAACTCTGCAACGATAGCCTCATGCGGAGTGAGTTCTTCCTCCTCTGGTGCAGGCCCACCGCCAGTCACCAGAGTCAAGTTGTAATTTGAGGCACGCTTGGCCTTAGTGCTGCGCTTGATGTCATTCCAACGCTTTTTGCACTCCTGCGCCGTGCGCACCTCATGGCCGAATGAACTGCCATGTTCCGCAACATGCTTCCAGTGGGTGTCATGTTGGGCAGCCGTGGTCTGACTATTGGCACCCACTAGCATGTCACGGCTGTGGCCCCGCACGTAGTCCACGAGGAAGTCCAGTTCCTGCTTACAGAAAGGCTTCTTCCTCAACGTGCAGGAGGTCGTGGCTGTGTGTGGGGTCCCAGCCTGTGCTGCAGGTGCAACCTTCCTCCTCTTGGACTGTGGCGCAGACCCTGGCTGGCTAATGCCGCCCTGACCAGTATGGCCAGTGGGTTCGGTGGATTGAGCCAAGGAAGTGGCAGGTGGAGGGATGACCAAAGGCCTGACTTGTGTCAGTGGCAGCTGGGTGCCCACTAATGGACCATGCGCAGCAACATCAGCTGTGGCAGGGTCGTTGGCCGCAACGGTCCTGGTTGGCAGACTCACAACCGGGGTGCTGTTGGGTGCATCTGCCCCTGCACTTGTCAATAACCGGCTGTTCGGGGCAGCAGATGACATGACTGCCCCAGGGACACGTGTCTTGGTCTAAGCAGCCCAGCCTGCCCCTATGGTTTCCCCCCTGGCCTGTTGGAGATCTACCAAGGGCTCTTCAAGTGCCAACGCAGCCTGCGCTGGCAGACCCTGAGCCTGGGTGGCGGTGTCCACAGCTGCACCTGCAGCTACCACTACTCTTGGGTCGATGGAACGGACTGCCGGGTCATATGGGTGCCAGTGCCAGATGCAGGAGCTGCATCCCCCGGAACCACAGGGGGTGGTGGCATGGCTGCACCGGCACATGGCACAACATTGTGCTCAAGTGGCGCACCCCTGCCTCTTCCCCTCTGTGGCTGCCCTGGACACCCTGGAGTCCCCCTACTCCCTGGTCACCACGGCCACGTCCCCGACCACGCCCGCCACGAGGAGTACGCCCAGCTGAGGCGCCCCTCACCTTTGGTGGCCTCCCAACCATGGCACAGATGTAGTAGTGCTGGCACAGATGGAGTGGTGCCAATGGGAGGTGTACACCACAATTGACCTGGGCAATTGGGGTGAAGGGGGTGGGAAGCAAGATGTTAACAGCGCCCCTGCAAGGCTGTATGTGACCCCGGTGATGTGGTGACGGGTCACGCAATGCTCAGGCACCCCAAAACTGCAGTAAAACCGTGCACGCAACCCTGCAGCCTACGTGCGTGGATTCAACCTCCCGCAGTACGCGGTGGCACCCAGTAACACGAATAACGCGTACGCGTGGGACACGCAGGCTACTATGACATCGAAAATGGGTGCGATACACAGGGGCACCCGCAGTGGGAAAAAGAGCGTGTGCGACTCACCGTCTGACTAGCGCGATGCAGAAAAACACGCGTAGCCAATACCCCCGCCAAAAGAAGAGC
Source organism: Ambystoma mexicanum (assembly GCF_040938575.1). Lineage (NCBI taxonomy): Eukaryota > Metazoa > Chordata > Amphibia > Caudata > Ambystomatidae > Ambystoma > Ambystoma mexicanum. The sequence continues at coordinate 124,933,731 of NC_090929.1, forward strand.
TACGTCCTTGATAGCTGTGAAATTGTGATGGCGCTCGAAACAACAGGAAGCAGCAACACACGTCGGTCTCCACGAAAGGCACGTACAGCGAACTGCTGGGCCGGCTCACCTTTAACCCGTGCTGAGGGAAACGCACACGCGCGTCACGTCACTTACGCGCATGGGCCCTTTCCTCGTATTACATGCGGACGTGCAGTTTCCACGCGCGCTTACGCGCATGGCCCTTTCCTCGTATTACACGCGGACGTGCAGTTTCCACGCGCACTTACGCGCATGGGCCCTTTCCTCGTAATACACGCGGACGTGCAGTTTTTCACACGCGCTGAAATGCGCATGCACGTCTGCACGCGTCACGTCACAGGGGCGCTTGCACTTGAGGGGCCTTCTGTCCAATGAAAATGCGTATGCGTGCAGACGCGCTTATGCGCTAAGGGCCTTTCCTCGAATTACACGCTGACGTGCAGATTTTTCACGTGCCAAATCACTCCGTATCAAGCTGGCCACGCGTAAGCACACGGAAGACCACGCTCCTGCCCAGAAGGCCGAACTACTGCCCCCCAGAGCCCCGAGCACACTCCCACCTGCCATCTGCTGCTGCCTGACTGCTTGCTGCCCACGTGACCTGCCATTTGCTGCCTGCACATCAGCCAGGGGTGCTGTTGCTGTGACCACCCCTGCTGGAACCGAAGACTCCCGACTGGGATTCCATCGCTCCACAGCCCAGCCCCAGGACCCAGTTGCCCACCCACTCCTGCCTCTGGGGTTGTCATGTCGGGGCAAACACCATCTGTGACCACTGACAACCCCCGGCCAGAGAGGCAGAGGGGCACCAGCTTCAGTGCCACCGAAGTTGGTGTCCTGGTGGAGCAAGTCCTGGGGCAGTATGATGCCCTCTTCGGAAGTTCCCGCGCCGACAAGGAAGGACAGACTCGGATCTGGACTGACATCGTGACTGCCATCAACGCGGAGGGGGTGGCAGTCCGCGACTTACAACATGTCAAGAAGCGCTGGGAGGACTTCAGGTCCAGGACCCTGAACAAGGCCCAGAACCTCTTGAAGGCAGCGGATGCCAAGGGGCGCCGGGGCCACTTGTCGGAAGAACAGATGAGGGTCCTGGAACGCATATCCCCAGCGCTCCACGTCCAGGTCCTTGAGAAGCAGACCCGTCTGGAGTCGAGCGGTGAGTGTACATGCATCCTGATTGTGAGCAGTGCGTGTGGTGATTATTCAGTAGTGTGCAGGTTGCACATCTGTTTGTATGGGGTCGAGTAAGGGTGGGGGTGTACAGGGCCGTGGGGCTGACACATGCGAGGGCTGTAATGTGTGAGACATGGATGGTGCTTGTGTGTGTAGGCTTGCATGCCAAATGCAGTTGTGTGGGCACACATGTTTGGATGAATGTGTATGTAAGTAGACATGTCCGTGATGTCACGCATGTATGTTGTTTTCGGCTGCATGTATCAGCACTGTGTACATGTGCATGTGTGTGTATTTGACAAGGGGGCAACAGTGATGCAACATGGATGCATGTGACAGCGGTATGTGGAAGCCTGATTGGCAGATGTGACATGGATGCCCGTCTGAACAGTGCCACACTTGGCAGAGGTGTACACATGCATGCAAGTGTGGTGGTGTGTGTACATGTGTGGTGCACTTCCTGTGTTGCATGTGATGTCTGGCTCACCTTTGGCTGCTCATGCTGTTGTATGTGTATGGATGGTGGTGGCAGTTGCGATATGGCTGTGGTATGGCTCATGTGTGCGAGTTGTAATGACATGTGTGTTGGGGATTGTGATGACATGTCTGAGGTTTGCCAATGCCACTCATGTACAACTGTCATGTGTGTATGTGTCCATTGTACAGTGCCCTGATGCCTGTGTTTTATTTCTCCCTGTCTGCAGCGTCAACTGATGAAGAGGGCGGAGAAGGTGCTGTGGAGCACAGCGGCGGGGATCCGACCGCCAGCCGGAGACACAAGGCCCGGCTCCCCTCCCAGGTTGTCATCTCGTCGGGGAGTGAGGAGTCCGGTGCCGCGTCCCAGGCCGCAGCTGCCGGGGGGAGGTCCAAGAGGTGAAGGTTGGAGTTGGACTCCTCGGCAGCAGAAGAGGCAGCTGGGACCCCACAGGGCCCAACAGGGGAAGATGGCACGGAGTCATCCAGGTTGGTGGGGGGTTTGGTGGAGGAGGAGGCCGTGCAAGCACCAGAGACGGGGTCTGGAGGTGGAGATCCCACTGGTGCTAGTGGTGCAGTGCAGGACCAGGGACAGGAGGCAGCACAGGCCGCTGCGGAGGTGCCTGTGTGCAATCCTGTCCCTGATCCTGTCCCTGCATCATCTTGCACCAGCAGGGATGCCTACGTCCAGACCCGTTTTCAGGCAGGGGATGAGCTCACGTCAACTGGCCTTCCTCTGCCTGCGGACGTGGCTATCGTGTATGTGAGGGAAATGTGTTTGTTTCGGAACTTGCAATTGGTGTTCTGTGATGTAATTGCAAATTATGAGTGGGTGGATGCAATACTCGGGTGGGTGTTTTGCATTTGGAGGCTGACCATAGGGACCAGGGATCTAGATTGTCATGACATGTTGGCTGGGGAACATGAGTTGCACATGGGTGGGGGCCTGGTGGAGGCTGCCCCTGCACTGCTGGGGTGTGGGGGTGCAGGGAGACATGAGTGGGGGCCTGGTGGAGGCTGCCCCTGGTGGCTGGGGGGTGGGGGTGCAGGAAGACATGAGTGGGGGCCTGGTGGAGGCTGCCCCTGCACTACTGGGGTGTGGGGGTGGTGGTAGACATGGGTGGGGGCCTGGTGGAGGCTGCCCCTGCACTGCTGGGGGGTGTGGGTGATGGGAGACATGAGTGGGGACCTGGTGGAGGCTGCCCCTGGTGGCTGGGGGGTGGGGGTGGTGGGAGACATGAGTGGGGGCCTGGTGGAGGCTGCCCCTGCACTGCTGGGGGGTGGGGGTGCAGGGAGACATGAGTGGGGCCTGGTGGAGGCTGCCCCTGCACTGGTGGGAGGTGGGGGTGCAGGGAGACATGAGTGGGGGCCTGGTGGAGGCTGCCCCTGCACTGCTGGGGGTGGGGGTGATGGGAGACATGAGTTGGACATGAGTGGGGGCCTGGTGGAGGCTGCCCCTGCACTACTGGGGTGTGGGGGTGGTGGTAGACATGGGTGGGGGCCTGGTGGAGGCTGCCCCTGCACTGCTGGGGGGCGTGGGTGATGGGAGACATGAGTGGGGACCTGGTGGAGGCTGCCCCTGGTGGCTGGGGGGTAGGGGTGGTGGGAGACATGAGTGGGGGCCTGGTGGAGGCTGCCCCTGGTGGCTGGGGGGTGGGGGTGATGGGAGACATGAGTGGGGGCCTGGTGGAGGCTGCCCCTGCACTGCTGGGGTGTGGGGGTGGTGGTAGACATGAGTGGGGGCCTGGTGGAGGCTGCCCCTGGTGGCTGGGGGGTGGGGATGATAGGGGAAATGAGTGGGGGCCTGGTGGAGGATGCCCCTGGTGGCTGGGGGGTGGGGGTGATGGGAGACATGAGTGGGGGCCTGGTGGAGGCTGCCCCTGCACTGCTGGGGGTGGGGGTGATGGGAGACATGAGTTGGACATGAGTGGGGGCCTGGTGGAGGCTGCCCCTGCACTGCTGGGGGTGGGGGTGATGGGAGACATGAGTTGGACATGAGTGGGGGCCTGGTGGAGGCTGCCCCTGCACTGCTGGGGGGTGGGGGTGGTGGGAGACATGGGTGGGGGCCTGGTGGAGGCTGCCCCTGGTGGCTGGGGGTGGAGGTGGTGGGAGACATGCGTGGGGTCTGCTAGCAGGTGCCCCACAGTGCTGGGGGGTGGGGTGGTGGGGAACATGGTTGGACATGGGTGGGGGCCTGCTGGCAGGTGCCCCACAGTGCTGGGGGGTGGGGGTGGTGGGAGACATGGATGGGGGCCTGGTGGAGGCTGCCCCTGGTGGCTGGGGGGTGGGGGTGGTGGGAGATATGAGTGGGGGACTGGTGGAGGCTGCCCCTGCACTGCTGGGGGGTGGGGGTGCAGGGAGACATGAGTGGGGGCCTGGTGGAGGCTGCCCCTGGTGGCTGGGGGGTGGGGGTGATGGGAGACATGAGTGGGGGCCTGGTGGAGGCTGCCCCTGCACTGCTGGGGTGTGGGGGTGGTTGTAGACATGGGTGGGGGCCTGGTGGAGGCTGCCCCTGCACTGCTGGGGGGTGGGGGTGATGGGAGACATGAGTGGGGACCTGTTGGAGGCTGCCCCTGGTGGCTGGGGGGTGGGGGTGGTGGGGGCCTGGTGGAGGCTGCCCCTGCACTGCTGGGGGTGGGGGTGCAGGGAGACATGAGTGGGGGCCTGGTGGAGGCTGCCCCTGCACTGCTGGGGTGTGGTGGTGGTGGTAGACATGGGTGGGGTCCTGGTGGAGGCTGCCCCTGCACTGCTGGGGGGTGGGGGTGATGGGAGACATGAGTGGGGACCTGGTGGAGGCTGCCCCTGGTGGCTGGGGGGTGGGGGTGGTGGGAGACATGAGTGGGGGCCTGGTGGAGGCTGCCCCTGCACTGCTGGGGGGTGGGGGTGGTGGGAGACATGGGTGGGGGCCTGGTGGAGGCTGCCCCTGGTGGCTGGGGGGTGGAGGTGGTGGGAGACATGGGTGGGGTCTGTTGGCAGGTGCCCCACAGTGCTGGGGGGTGGGGGTGGTGGGGAACATGGTTGGACATGGGTGGGGGCCTGCTGGCAGGTGCCCCACAGTGCTGGGGGCTGGGGGTGGTGGGAGACATGGGTGGGGGCCTGGTGGAGGCTGCCCCTGGTGGCTGGGGGGTGGGGGTGGTGGTAGATATGAGTGGGGGACTGGTGGAGGCTGCCCCTGCACTGCGGGGGGATGGGGGTGCAGGGAGACATGAGTGGGGGCCTGGTGGAGGCTGCCCCTGGTGGCTGGGGGGTGGGGGTGATGGGAGACATGAGTGGGGGCCTGGTGGAGGCTGCCCCTGCACTGCCTGGGTGTGGGGGTGGTGGTAGATATGGGTGGGGGCCTGGTGGAGGCTGCCCCTGCACTGCTGGGGGGTGGGGGTGATGGGAGACATGAGTGGGGACCTGGTGGAGGCTGCCCCTGGTGGCTGGGGGGTGGGGGTGGTGGGAGACATGAGTGGGGGCCTGGTGGAGGCTGCCCCTGCACTGCTGGGGGGTGGGGGTGCAGGGAGACATGAGTGGGGGCCTGGTGGAGGCTGCCCCTGGTGGCTGGGGGGTGGGGGTGCAGGGAGACATGAGTGGGGGCCTGGTGGAGGCTGCCCCTGCACTGCTGGGGTGTGGGGGTGGTGGTAGACATGGGTGGGGGCCTGGTGGAGGCTGCCCCTGCACTGCTGGGGGGTGGGGGTGATGGGAGACATGAGTGGGGACCTGGTGGAGGCTGCCCCTGGTGGCTGGGGTGTGGGGGTGGTGGGAGACATGAGTGGGGGCCTGGTGGAGGCTGCCCCTGCACTGCTGGGGGGTGGGGGTGCAGGGAGACATGAGTGGGGGCCTGGTGGAGGCTGCCCCTGCACTGCTGGGGGGTGGGGGTGCAGAGAGACATGAGTGGGGGCCTGGTGGAGGCTGCCCCTGCACTGCTGGGGGTGGGGGTGATGGGAGACATGAGTTGGACATGAGTGGGGGCCTGGTGGAGGCTGCCCCTGCACTGCTGGGGGGTGGGGGTGCAGGGAGACATGAGTGGGGGCCTGGTGGAGGCAGCCCCTGCACTGCGGGGGGAGGGTGGGGGTGCAGGGAGACATGAGTGGGGGCCTGGTGGAGGCTGCCCCTGGTGGCTGGGGGGTGGGGGTGATAGGGGAAATGAGTGGGGGCCTGGTGGAGGATGCCCCTGGTGGCTGGGGGGTGGGGGTGATGGGAGACATGAGTGGGGGCCTGGTGGAGGCTGCCCCTGCACTGCTGGGGGGTGGGGGTGCAGGGAGACATGAGAGGGGGCCTGGTGGAGGCTGCCCCTGGTGGCTGGGGGATGGGGGTGATAGGGGAAATGAGTGGGGGCCTGGTGGAGGATGCCCCTGGTGGCTGGGGGTGGGGGTGATGGGAGACATGAGTGGGGGCCTGGTGGAGCCTGCCCCTGCACTGCTGGGTGGTGGGGGTGGTGGGAGACATGGGTGGGGGCCTGGTGGAGGCTGCCCCTGCACTGCTGGGGGGTGGGGGTGGTGTGAGACATGGGTGGGGGCCTGGTGGAGGCTTCCCCTGGTGACTGGGGGGGTGGGGGTGGTGGGAGACATGAGTGGGGGCCTGGTGGAGGCTGCCCCTGCACTGCTGGGGGGTGGGGGTGCATGGAGACATGAGTGGGGGCCTGGTGGAGGCTGCCCCTGCACTGCTGGGGTGTGGGGGTGGTGGTAGACATGGGTGGGGGCCTGGTGGAGGCTGCCCCTGCACTGCTGGGGTGTGGGTGTGGTGGTAGACATGGGTGGGGGCCTGGTGGAGGCTGCCCCTGCACTGCTGGGGGTGGGGGTGATGGGAGACATGAGTTGGACATGAGTGGGGGCCTGGTGTAGGCTGCCCCTGCACTGCTGGGGGGTGGGGGTGCAGGGAGACATGAGTGGGGGCCTGGTGGAGGCTGCCCCTGGTGGCAGGGGGGTGGGGGTGATAGGGGAAATGAGTGGGGGCCTGGTGGAGGATGCCCCTGGTGGCTGCGGGGTGGGGGTGATGGGAGACATGAGTGGGGGCCTGGTGGAGGCTGCCCCTGCACTGCTGGGGGGTGGGGGTGCAGGGAGACATGAGTGGGGGCCTGGTGGAGGCTGCCCCTGCACTGCTGGGGGTGGGGGTGATGGGAGACATGGGTGGGGGCCTGGTGGAGGCTGCCCCTGGTGGCTGGGGGTGGGGGTGGTGGGAGACATGGGTGGGGGCCTGGTGGTGGGTGCCCCTGCACTGCTGGGGGGTGGGGTGGTGGGAGACATGGGTGGGGGCCTGGTGGAGGCTGCCCCTGGTGGCTGGGGGGTGGGGGTGGTGGGAGACATGGGTGGGGGCCTGGTGGAGGCTGCCCCTGGTGGCTGGGGGGTGGGGGTGGTGGGAGACATGAGTGGGGGCCTGGTGGAGGCTGCCCCTGGTGGCTGGGGGGTGGGGGTGATGGGAGACATGAGTGGGGGCCTGGTGGAGGCTGCCCCTGGTGGCTGTGGGGTGGGGGTGCTGGAAGACATGGGTGGGGGCCTGGTGGTGGGTGCCCCTGCACTGCTGGGGGGTGGGGGTGGTGGGAGACATGGGTGGGGGCCTGGTGGAGGCTGCCCCTGGTGGCTGGGGGTGGGGGTGGTGGGAGACATGGGTGGGGGCCTGGTGGTGGGTGCCCCTGCACTGCTGGGGCGTGGGGGTGGTGGGAGACATGGGTGGGGGCCTGGTGGAGGCTGCCCCTGGTGGCTGGGGGGTGGGGGTGGTGGGAGACATGGGTGGGGGCCTGGTGGAGGCTGCCCCTGGTGGCTGGGGGGTGGGGGTGCTGGGAGACATGGGTGGGGGCCTGGTGGAGGCTGCCCCTGGTGGCTGGGGGGTGGGGGTGCTGGGAGACATGGGTGGGGGCCTGGTGGAGGCTGCCCCTGGTGGCTGGGGGGTGGGGGTGGTGGGAGACATGAGTGGGGGCCTGGTGGAGGCTGCCCCTGCACTGCTGGGGGGTGGGGGTGGTGGGAGACATGGGTGGGGGCGTGGTGGAGGCTGCCCCTGGTGGCTGGGGGGTGGAGGTGGTGGGAGACATGGGTGGGGTCTGCTGGCAGGTGCCCCACAGTGCTGGGGTGTGGGGGTGGTGGGGAACATGGTTGGACATGGGTGGGGGCCTGCTGGCAGGTGCCCCACAGTGCTGGGGGATGGGGGTGGTGGGAGACATGGGTGGGGGCCTGGTGGAGGCTGCCCCTGGTGGCTGGGGGGTGGGGGTGGTGGTAGATATGAGTGGGGGACTGGTGGAGGCTGCCCCTGCACTGCTGGGGGATGGGGGTGCAGGGAGACATGAGTGGGGGCCTGGTGGAGGCTGCCCCTGGTGGCTGGGGGGTGGGGGTGATGGGAGACATGAGTGGGGGCCTGGTGGAGGCTGCCCCTGCACTGCCTGGGTATGGGGGTGGTGGTAGACATGGGTGGGGGCCTGGTGGAGGCTGCCCCTGCACTGCTGGGGGGTGGGAGTGAGTGGGGACCTGGTGGAGGCTGCCCTTGGTGGCTGGGGGGTGGGGGTGGTGGGAGACATGAGTGGGGGCCTGGTGGAGGCTGCCCCTGCACTGCTGGGGGTGGGGGTGCAGGGAGACATGAGTGGGGGCCTGGTGGAGGCTGCCCCTGGTGGCTGGTGGGTGGGGTTGCAGGGAGACATGAGTGGGGGCCTGGTGGAGGCTGCCCCTGCACTGCTGGGGTGTGGGGGTGGTGGTAGACATGGGTGGGGGCCTGGTGGAGGCTGCCCCTGCACTGCTGGGGGTGGGGGTGATGGGAGACATGAGTGGGGACCTGGTGGAGGCTGCCCCTGGTGGCTGGGGTGTGGGGGTGGTCGGAGACATGAGTGGGGGCCTGGTGGAGGCTGCCCCTGCACTTCTGGGGGGTGGGGGTGCAGGGAGACATGAGTGGGGGCCTGGTGGAGGCTGCCCCTGCACTGCTGGGGGGTGGGGGTGCAGAGAGACATGAGTGGGGGCCTGGTGGAGGCTGCCCCTGCACTGCTGGGGGTGGGGGTGATGGGAGACATGAGTTGGACATGAGTGGGGGACTGGTGGAGGCTGCCCCTGCACTGCTGGGGGGTGGGGGTGCAGGGAGACATGAGTGGGGGCCTGGTGGAGGCTGCCCCTGCACTGCGGGGGGGGGGTGGGGGTGCAGGGAGACATGAGTGGGGGCCTGGTGGAGGCTGCCCCTGGTGGCTGGGGGGTGGGGTGATAGGGGAAATGAGTGGGGGCCTGGTGGAGGATGCCCCTGGTGGCTGGGGGGTGGGGTGATGGGAGACATGAGTGGGGGCCTGGTGGAGGCTGCCCCTGCACTGCTAGGGGGTGGGGGTGCAGGGAGACATGAGTGGGGGCCTGGTGGAGGCTGCCCCTGGTGGCTGGGGGATGGGGCTGATAGGGGAAATTAGTGGGGGCCTGGTGGAGGATGCCCCTGGTGGCTGGGGGGTGGGGGTGATGGGAGACATGAGTGGGGGCCTGGTGGAGCCTGCCCCTGCACTGCTGGGGGGTGGGGGTGGTGGGAGACATGGGTGGGGGCCTGGTGGAGGCTGCCCCTGCACTGCTGGGGGGTGGGGGTGGTGTGAGACATGGGTGGGGGCCTGGTGGAGGCTGCCCCTGGTGACTGGGGGGGGGGGTGGGGGTGGTGGGAGACATGAGTGGGGGCCTGGTGGAGGCTGCCCCTGCACTGCTGGGGGGTGGGGGTGCAGGGAGACATGAGTGGGGGCCTGGTGGAGGCTGCCCCTGCACTGCTGGGGTGTGGGGGTGGTGGTAGACATGGGTGGGGGCCTGGTGGAGGCTGCCCCTGCACTGCTGGGTTGTGGGTGTGGTGGTAGACATGGGTGGGGGCCTGGTGGAGGCTGCCCCTGCACTGCTGGGGGTGGGGGTGATGGGAGACATGAGTTGGACATGAGTGGGGGCCTGGTGTAGGCTGCCCCTACACTGCTGGGGGGTGGGGGTGCAGGGAGACATGAGTGGGGGCCTGGTGGAGGCTGCCCCTGGTGGCAGGGGGGTGGGGGTGATAGGGGAAATGAGTGGGGGCCTGGTGGAGGATGCCCCTGGTGGCTGGGGGGTGGGGGTGATGGGAGACATGAGTGGGGGCCTGGTGGAGGCTGCCCCTGCACTGCTGGGGGGTGGGGGTGCAGGGAGACATGAGTGGGGGCCTGGTGGAGGCTGCCCCTGCACTGCTGGGGGTGGGGGTGATGGGAGACATGGGTGGGGGCCTGGTGGAGGCTGCCCCTGGTGGCTGGGGGTGGGGGTGGTGGGAGACATGGGTGGGGGCCTGGTGGTGGGTGCCCCTGCACTGCTGGGGGGTGGGGTGGTGGGAGACATGGGTGGGGGCCTGGTGGAGGCTGCCCCTGGTGGCTGGGGGGTGGGGGTGGTGGGAGACATGGGTGGGGGCCTGGTGGAGGCTGCCCCTGGTGGCTGGGGGGTGGGGGTGGTGGGAGACATGAGTGGGGGCCTGGTGGAGGCTGCCCCTGCACTGCTGGGGGGTGGGGGTGCAGGGAGACATGAGTGGGGGCCTGGTGGAGGCTGCCCCTGGTGGCTGGGGGGTGGGGGTGCTGGAAGACATGGGTGGGGGCCTGGTGGTGGGTGCCCCTGCACTGCTGGGGGGTGGGGGTGGTGGGAGACATGGGTGGGGGCCTGGTGGAGGCTGCCCCTGGTGGCTGGGGGTGGGGGTGGTGGGAGACATGGGTGGGGGCCTGGTGGTGGGTGCCCCTGCACTGCTGGGGCGTGGGGGTGGTGGGAGACATGGGTGGGGACCTGGTGGAGGCTGCCCCTGGTGGCTGGGGGGTGGGGGTGGTGGGAGACATGGGTGGGGGCCTGGTGGAGGCTGCCCCTGGTGGCTGGGGGGTGGTTGTGCTGGGAGACATGGGTGGGGGCCTGGTGGAGGCTGCCCCTGGAGGCTGGGGGGTGGGGGTGGTGTGAGACATGGGTGGGGGCCTGGTGGAGGCTGCCCCTGGTGGCTGGGGGGTGGGGGTGCTGGAAGACATGGGTGGGGGCCTGGTGGAGGGTGCCCCTGCACTGCTGGGGGGTGGTGAGAGACATGGGTGGGGGCATGTGGAGGGTGCCCCTGGTGGCTGGGGGTGCAGGGGGACATGCGTTGGTGGGCAGTAGTGCAAGTTGACATGTGGGTTGGCTGGGGGGCATGGCCATGGTGGATGGGGTGCCTGCAGGACATGTGCAGGGTAGGCCCCTGTGGTGTGAGCCACCTGCAGGGGCCATGGAGGGTGTAGAGGGAACACCTGGGAGGGCCCACACATGCAATTCACGTGTGGTGCTCCCTGCGCACCCCTGAAATACACGTACCCTGCTGGAATCGCGTGTGTAACTTCCCCTGTACCCTGAAATACACGTACCCTGCTGATATCGCGTGTGGAACTTCACGTGCACCCCTGAAATACACGTACCCTGCGGAAATCGCGTGTGCAACTTCCCCCGCACCTTGAAATACACGTACCCTGCTGATATCGCGTGTGGAACTTCACGTGCACCCCTGAAATACACGTACCCTGCGTAAATCACGTGTGTAACTTCCCCTGCACCCTGAAATACACGTACCCTGCAGATATCGCGTGTGGAACTTCACGTGCACCCCTGAAATACACGTACCCTGCGGAAATCGCGTGTGTAACTTCCCCTGCACCCTGAAATACACGTACCCTGCTGATATCGCATGTGGAACTTCACATGCACCCCTGAAATACACGTACCCTGCGGAAATCACGTGTGTAACTTTCCCTGCACCCTGAAATACACGTACCCTGCTGATATCGCGTGTGGAACTTCACGTGCACCCCTGAAATACACGTACCCTGCGGAAATCGCGTGTGTAACTTCCCCTGCACCCTGAAATACACGTACCCTGCTGATATCGCGTGTGGAACTTCACGCGCACCCCGAAATACACGTACCCTGATGGAATCGCGTGTGGAACTTCCCGTGCACCCCTGAGATACGCGTACCCTGCTCGCACGGGCCCAATCGCGTGTGGAAATTCCCGCGCACTCCTGAAATACACGTACCCGGCTGGAATCACGTGTGTAACTTCCCCTGCACCCTGAAATACACGTACCCTGCTGATATCGCGTGTGGAACTTCACGTGCACCCCTGAAATACACGTACCCTGCGGAAATCGCACGTGTAACTTCCCCTGCACCCTGAAATACACGTACCCTGCTGATATCGCGTGTGGAACTTCACGTGCACCCCTGAAATACACGTACCCTGCGGAAATCGCGTGTGTAACTTCCCCTGCACCCTGAAATACACGTACCCTGCTGATATCGCGTGTGGAACTTCACGCGCACCCCGAAATACACGTACCCTGATGGAATCGCGTGTGGAACTTCCCGCTCACCCCTGAGATACACGTACCCTGCTCGCACGGGCCCAATCGCGTGTGGTAATTCCCACGCACCCCTGAAATACACGTACCCTGCTGGAATCGCGTGTGTAACTTCTCCTGCACCCTGAAATACACGTACCCTGCTGATATCGCGTGTGGAACTTCACGCGCACCCCGAAATACACGTACCCTGATGGAATCGCGTGTGAAACTTCCCGCGCACCCCTGAAATAGGCGTAGCCTGCTCGCACGGGGCCAATCGCGTGAGGTACTTCCCGCGCACCCCAGTGATACACGTAGCCCGCTTGCTGTGCTGGTACAGGGTTAGCGCAGCACTTTGCGCTGGATTGGGTATGTTGATGGCTTTTCCCTGCGCAAGAGGCATTCTTGGGGGCGTAACTGGCGCTGCTGCAGGGTCGCTGCGCCACTGTGCGCCACGGCTGGTTTTGGTGGCTGGAATCCATGAATACGCTGTGCGCGGAAATGGATTTTGGCGCACGCGGCTGGCGCAGGGATTCGCACGCGCACACTGTGCGCCAGCCGCGTGCGCCACTTGTGCGCTGAATTCTATGAATTACCCCCTTAAAGAATGGACCTCTCTGTGTTTATTGCAAAAGGGTGAAATTACTACTCAACTTTTGAAATGTGGTTACAAGTTGACTTTAGTAAATTTAGCTGAAGGGGTGGAAATTCTGAAACTGTGCACTAAGGTCAATATAGATAACTTCATCCAATTTATATTGTGGGACAGTAATCCTCCAAATGACAAAGGCCTTTCCTGCAAGTTATACTATACACCATTACCTTAGAAATGAATTCAACGATGTTCGGTCGCTAGAAATAATGGGGGTAAGATTGATTATAGCTCAAAAATATCAAATCGTGGAGGCTTTGTGGCGAGAATTGTTTGGAGTCTATTAAATATTTTTTGCTAAGTTGTGTAAGCCTAAATATTATTTGTGGGAAATTGTGTAAAATCTATGACAACAATAATGTACTAAGTCCAGAAAATGAATGGGATATTTTTATGGGAGGTAGCGATCTTACCCTTATTTATTATATGGTAATATTGTGTGTATGTATGTATATTGATTTATAAAGCGTGGGAACCGAGCGCTGAAGGCATCTGGGCACTGCATGTGGAAATTATGAAAAATTTAGATTGTCTTGGAGAGGTGTATTTTAATTAGGTGTCAACATTCCTCTTTTAAATTGTATTTTATTTATTCGATATTATGAGAAATGGACTTTGATATTTTGTGAGTTGTTGAGCTGATGTAAACTAAGCCAGTGTTTGGCTAAATATATACTTATAAATAAAATAAATACATAAATAAAAATACACCTTTAGGGTATCATCATCCGACACCCTCCATGTCCCTCAACTGTCCCATAGTGTTTTTCCTGGTCTGTCCTACAAGACCATAGCATCCCCAACCTACAGTCTTCCTATCCCACAACACTCACATGATTCTACCCCTTAACTATCCCAAAATGCTCCAACAGTCCTGTCATCCTACTTAATTCCCCAGCATAGCTCCACGACACTATCATTTCCATATTTAGCAATCTCATTGGTCCACGCCTCTTCGCATCGCACTAATACCCAAGAATCCAATTGTCTAACACCACATAATAAAATCCCTAACAGTGCCCTCATTTTCTCTGCCACATATCCCACAAGTGCCCCAGCATCATATCTACTCTGTATGCCAGAAAACACTGGCTGCATCCTCGTCCTTCCTCCATGCTTTACCAGAATATCAAATAATCCCATTTTCCTACCCCTCCCTTTCAAACACCACCCTAAATGTTGCACCATCCAACCTTCCCCATCCTCATGACAGTCCAATCTTCCTAAACCTTTCATATCCCACAACACCCTACAATTCCCACCCTAGAACCTCAACTCACCAATCCCCAAAAGACACTTCATCCACACACTTACCTGGCCTCCACTAATTTAGCACACCTATCATATCATCTCCTATCCTTTCTTCAACATTGCATCATCTCACACCCTCCCTATCACATGGCACCCAGCAGTCCCACCACCCACTCCCTGTAACACCCCAACAATGCCATCATCCTACTCCTTCATATTGCACACAACCAAGCAGTCCCATGAGACTATGTCCTATGTACCCATAAACAGTCCATCACACTGCCTACTACCTATTGCACAACAATTGTCAGTCACAGGATCCTATCCCAGAGCACCAAAACATCCCATGATCCTTCCCCTCCTTATCGCACAACATGCAACCGGTCACAACACCTACAATGGTGTCCGGTCATTTTTTCGAATAGAAAAGTTTCGAAAAGGCAAACTTTTGAATCTTTTTTTTCGAAATACAAAAGTTTCAAACGACAATTTGATTGAAAAAAAAATCGAAAGTTTGCCTTTTGAAACTTGGGTTAGGGTTAGGGTTGGGGATCGGGTTACGGTTGAGGGTTGGGAGGGTGTTGTGGAGGTTGGGGGGGCTGGGTGGGGAACCCCCCAATATACACCAAACCTTGCAACGTTGCATGGAGTTGTCCAGTGCTGAAATGACAGGACTGGACCGCTCCATGTAACGTTTCAAAGTTTTTAAAAAAGGCATTTAAATGCCAATATACACAAAACACTTTGGGCCTCATTACGACCCTGGCGCTGGCGGAATGAAGGGGGCCGTATGGGACTGGCCCCCTTCATTCCGTCAGGGCCGATTACGAAGTTCCCTTTGCGGGACCCGGATCAGACGTCTGGTAAAAGACTTGTAACGTACCATTGTTACCTCCATCCCCATTCCCATTGAGCCCTATGGGGGCTCAAATGGAAATGGGGAATGGTTCCTGCAAGGAGGAATTACCAGGTCCTCCTATGTCGGAATGACCCGGTTATTCCTCATTGCAGGAACCCGGTAATGGAGCCCGGTTAATAGCTCCATGGCTGCCTCCAAACTCGTAATGAGGCCCTTTGAAACGTTATATGGATCTGTCCACACCTGCAATTTCAGCACTGGACAGCTCCATGTAACGTTTCAATGATACAAACAAAAAGCCAGTACAATGCTACTTTTAACATGTAAAAGTGCATTTCAGTTGAAACCAATCCATGACTATTGTCGATGGATTGGTTTAGAACGAAATGCACTTTCCATGTTATACATAGCATGTCGTAACCTTTGATTTCGAAACTTTTGTTTAGAAACTTTGACTATTCAGATCTTTTGATTCGAACAAATGACCATAAACCACCTACAATATCTCATCTGCCCCTCCCCTCATTACACAGTGGGTAATAGTCTGGCAATCCAGGTCCTCCATCCTCTGAAAGTGTAAAACAAAGTTCCTTTTTTTCTCATGTAATATGTAAAGCACATCCATTAGAAGAAAGTCTGGACCCAGAAGTCCTTTCGGTAATGGGAATTCCCAACTATGAGAGGAAAAGAGGAAGTGAAATACTATCTAACATGGTAGCTGCTTGCATGCCATGGCATACCCATCTCTCTATCTTCCTTTTGCCCTGGAAGTAGTTTTTTACTATTTGTGACAAATAATTTCAGCAATACATCTTTTAAAGGTCTAATACTCTGCACAAACCTCCTGTTGAAAAGAGTTGCCATATGTTATCAGGATGTATTTATAGTTAAAGATGTTGAGTGGGCACACAAATCTGCTTGGTCTTTTCCATCCATCCATCGATAACCAAAAGATGTGATGGGTGGTAGGTTATGAGTTGATATTAAGCACCGGCATTGCTCTGAGAAACCTTCCATACCATGGGTGTTTTGCCTGCCTGAGTCATTGCATAAGTGGACCAGCCATATGCCAATTAACTTTGGTCCTCCCAACAAGAGGAGGAGTCAAGCCTGAACTGCTAGGCCGTGTCCCCTCTGCACGGAAACACATAACCCAGACAAGTTTCAGTCTTTTTGGGTCTCATCAGTAAGATGCAGCTTGGTTAGCTAATGGCGCGGCGGGCATGGGATGCACTTCTGCACTATCGTCTTTTCCATCACCATTTTCCCTGGGAAGATAACCAATACTTACACATATTTAAACACTGGCAGAATCCAATTTATGGATAACATCGCCATACTGAAAATGTATGTATGTTTTTGAAGTCTTCAAGGTTTTAAAATAATTTCCTGGAATGTTCAGGAGATAGGTTCTGCAACTTTTCACTACCCTAAAATGTGTTCCCTAGTCCCCTTTTCCCCATTGGTTCTTTCCTCATGGCCTCTTTTTCATTCCTCTATGCTGTTCCTATGTATGCCCCTGCACTACTGTGTCCCCTTACCTTCTGTGCCCATTCCCTTTGCCCCTTGTTTTTTGCCCATTGAAAAAGATGTTTCTTTAACCCCCTTGTCGCCATTCCCGGTGTTTCAAATCACTCATTATACTCCCATTGTGATAGATCACTTGTAACCAATGCACGCTGCCTTTCTTCTAACTTGTGCTCTTGCTGTCTCTGTCTCCTCCTGGCCTCTTACAACCTCCTGGGCTCTTACAACCAATCCCCATTTTTCTTGCACCCATTCATTGTGCGCCCATTTCCACACGCCACTCCCGCCCTCACCACCATCACCCTTTCTTGTGTCTCTCAGCTGTGCTTCAATCCCTGTAACCTTTCTCCTTTTCTCGTCTCCCCCATGTTCCCTTGACTTTCCAATGCTTCCCAATTGTGGGGTGCATTTACAGGCCCTAATAGAAATCCCTGTCACCTGAAAAAATACATTAAACAGTGCCATCAAAAACGGCTGTGCTTTGTTTTCTCTGGCACAAAAACAACAAACTCCACCGTGTTGAAGGAGTAAGTTCAATTAATCATAGACTTAAATTGCTCTGTGTATCTAAGATATCGCAATAACTTTGATAAGAGCCAACTCAAATTCTGAAAACCATCAAGTGAAAGTATTTGTAAATTGTATGAATGTATTTAATTACAAATGGAGAAATCAATTACAGATGGATAGAAAAACACATATTTGAAAAGAAAAAATGAATATGTACAAATGCACAAAAAAGGAACAGGTAAGGAACAATTAGGTGAAATCACACAACCAAAGTAAGCAGAAAGAAAGACTTTTTTTGAAAAAAATAAGAGATTGTATCAAACAGTTTATATGAGAGAAAGAGATCAGAGATTTTTAAACTTCAAATGTCTTGATTTGAATAAACTTCAAAGTTATTGATTTGAATTGTCATTTACAGGGCAGGTCTGCCTACGTGCTGGTGTCCAAATGGACATCCATAACACGTTTTGGCAAAAGTGCCACCTGCCAGGCGATGAGTTCAAGAGATGCCTTCCTCAGGGCAACAAAGTAACTGGACCCTATAGGGAAACAGACACAAGAAAGAACAGTAACATTTTTTGTTGGTGGCTTACAGAATAGGTTTGGCTGTTTATCTTTGTAAATAATGTATTGTTCTTAGACTGCTGGATTACTTACAGTCCTTAATGGACAGCTTACCCAAAAGTGGGGGCAGAATCTTTAGGGAGCAAGCCGGGTATGACCACGGAGGTGCATAAAATGCAATTCGGAAGGGAACACTGTTAACAACTCGTCTGTCTTTTTTGAAGAGTCGTGTTGGCAGTGAATCTGGCGGATGTTACAGTCTGGATTCTAGCAATGGAAATACTGAATGTTGTAAGGGGAGCAGGATCCTGTAAATAGACAAAGAGTAAAGTGTGTCTATGTTTGGCTGTGTCGGTTGTTAAAAGATGGTTGTTGCAAACTGGAAGTACTAGTCAACAAGCTGTATAACGGAAAGCAGGGTACCTTAAGGCTGATGGAGCTGCAGGGCTTAAAGATAGCCTGCAGGGAACTTTGAGAACTCAATTGACAGCCTTGACAGCCTTGCCTCCCACTGGAAGTCACACCAATAAGTGAACCATTCTGCAATGACATGTGATGTGACTGAGGGCATGATGATTCTCTGCTCTGACAGACTAGAAAGCAGTACTAGCAGGGAGGACCAAGAAAGCAAGCGTGGCCAGAGTTTGACCAAGAAGTGTGAGTTCCTCCAGCACCCACTCCCAAGGACAAACTTCAAAGGGCATTATACAAGTCTTGTGTTGCAAGCTGAGCCAGGGGGAGACATTTGGCTGTGGGGGATGAAGCACTGCCCTCCCATATGTGACAAATCCTCCAAATTGAGAGTAAAGGATTGATTCCTTTTAGGCATTTCTCCCAGCACTCATTATAAGAATTAATTTTGTTTTATGATATTTTTCCATGTGATTTCCAAGGGGTTTTGAAGAGACTAAGCGCATGTTCCTAGGACTTATTGGACTGAAATGGTCAGTAGAGACTGTTTTCTGGCTGATTATAAATGGGCCAAATATGAAAGTTGGCGGAAAGATGGAGATGGACATTATGAACAAGTTCAATCATTTGCAGAGTTATCACTGTTATGCATTTCATGAAAAAGACAAAAAGGTGCCAAGGGGCCATGCTACCTCACACACAGTTGGCCATCGGCTTGCCTAATTCCCTATGACCCCATGAAACCGCTAATCTATTTCCTATGACGGGGTCGAGTATAAGTTTGAAGTTATGATACATAACTCAGTTTTGCTAAAAAGTTGTCCAAGAGAACAAAGAACTGTAATAAATGCCAAACAGACATATGGTGCTCTCCCCCTTGAACCAATCAGAGAGAGGAATGTGAAACTGTCCTATCCGGGGGTAAGAGTAATTCTAGAGTACTCCCCTAGATTGTAAAATGAATGATGTGATTTGGGCTATACAAGGGGGGACTGTACTAGACAAAGAGACACAAGAATCCAGGGAGACAAGAGAAGGAGGACGGAGGGAAAGCTGAACCCTACCATCTAGGAAAGTGCAGGGACCAGACCTCTTGCCTAGCTGTCCAGAGATTCCTGAGATCCAGCTGGCTGTCCAGATTCCCAAACCAAGGCTTACCTTGTAATTAGCAAATAACTGCAGCCCCAACACGCATACCTCTCTCCTTTTGTAACATTGCATCCAATATTTCACCCCATTGAAACACCATTGTAAATCCCATTGAAACCCCATGAAAAATCCCATTTGAAGATCCCATTGAAAGTCCCAAATTGCCAATATTATTCATTCACCTCTCCATAGAACAATCTCTGTTAGCCTGTGTTTGCTAGTGTATTCCTTTGATAAATCTTTGCGTTGTCTGTATAAGTCCTTAGTATCATTTTGAAATATATCAATTAATTCCCCCATTGAAATTCACGTTCAATATTGTTGCCATTCGAAATCAACAATTTTGTTGAGTGTTTTTATTAACTATAATAATTCAAGTATAGCATCAACAGAATTAGTCTCCTTATAACTGAAAAACAAATTTGCCTGTGTATTGTGTACATTATCCCACAAACTCCTAACTCGCATCTTTCCATTAAAAAACCCAAACCATAGTCCCATTGAGAGCAATCCTCTTTTGTCTAGAATCCTATCTGTTATGCGCCTCTGTCCTTGTCCTCAACAACGATTTCCTATTTTGAAAGCTAAGCCCCTTTCCTTAGCTACCTGTCATTGCAAATCCCATGCGAAATGAATGTACATTTGCTGTTTGTATTTTTCGTTTGCATTTGCTGTCTTCCCAAAAGCAATTTCCTATCTTGTTCCACGTTGCCCTGGTGTGCCGATTAGTAGTCTATAAGCTTCCCTATCTCCTCAAGTGTAGCAGCACAAATTTCCTTTCATTCTGTTCCACTGCAGTTGTGAGTAGCCGTGCGAGTAACAAGCAAAATCCGATTCTGCCGTTTTGCTCCAAAAACGGGCTTTCGTTTTCTTTTCTGACTTCCCATCTTGGGGTGGTGGACTTTATTCCATATCCGACTTTTCTCTCTCTATCCTTAGTCCTGCCTTCCATTCAAAGGGAATTAAGTTAGCTGATGTTTGGGTGTGAGGGTGACATGGGAGAGTGCTTAACCTTGGTACTATCTCTTGCTTTAAAATTGTTTTTTTCTGTTTTGTCATTAAAGATCCATGTGAACTGTGTTAGGATTTTGAACCATTTTTTCTGTAGAAATCATTGCATTTGTGTTGCCACAACACTGGTGACTGTTGTAAAATTGTATTTTGAATATTCTTCCTTTTTCATTAAATCATTAATGAATGAATATCTTATTGATGCACACCAGCCTGCTTCCTAGTGCATTGTGACACAGGGTGTTTGTGAAGGTTGGGTGCGAGACGGGTTGGGGGGCTACTCAAATAAAAGAACCTGTGATTTATTAAGGATAATAAGCATTTTTATTGTGCGCCACATTCATTGTCAGGGGAAGGAGTCCCTGACTGGAGTGTGCCATGTTATAAAACTGTGACACAATGCACTTTCAACTATTGGTTTCTTCTCCATGGTGTATGTGAGCTTCTGTACAAAAACCATATAGGCAAAGCAGGCCCTAATTTCAACACAAACTCTGGAAAACATGAACTAACAGTCCTCGCGGCAAAGCATCCCTTTTCATTTACAATTTGAACAAACAAGTTACATTCTTTTGAAATTGAGCCACTAAAGCCAAAAGGAACAAAGGTAAATCGCATCAAAATAGCATAAAAATTCAAGGACCATTCACTGCTTTGCAGGAATTTGATTTGTCATATTTTTCAGTGGTGCCTGTTTTCTGAAAATGAGAAAAAATAAAAATGTTCAGTAACAAACTAAGCACACTTCTTTGGACTTCTGAAAGGAAATATACTGGATTAAAACAGTCTGTTATTTGAGTTTGACATGTATGGGGAGCCTTTCATAATTCCAAGTCTGAACAACATCTCATCACGGCGGGAGGGAGGAAATGGGCCTAATTCCTGCTTCTCTTTCCCTGTCAAGTTAGTGGCTTTTAATGGCCCCCTCCCAATCCCCCTGGGAATGGAATGTGTAAATTGGCCAGCAAATAAGAACACAAGGATTCGGCAGTGGGAACATCTGGGAACACATTACGGCAGCTCGTCACTTCACCGCAGAGATTGCTGAAACACATGCATGATATACAAGCTTCTTCGTGAGCACAAAGTGTACATTCTTACCCAAGCCTCAACAGACCACCACACCACCCCTGTCTGTGTTCACTCTTTAATAGACCCCTGGATCACAGAAGGTATTACCCAAATTTATAGTTTACAAATGATTGTATGGTAAATCTGGCCGAATTCAGCCAGTAGCATTTGATCGTTTGAAAACGATCAATTTGAGTGATTGCTACCAAACATGTGGAGAGGGGGTTGTGGGTGTGTCCCCCACTCCCCATGTTTGAGAGTGATGGCTTTTGGGGGTTGCAGGGGTGTCTGCAGGTTTGGAGGTGGGGGACGGAAAAAAAAGAAAAGCGGGCCATGCTGTGTCCGATCCAATCTGTGTAGGCTGGACAGATCCGACCCTGCAGGGTTACAAGATGAGCGGATGATGAAAAGGTAAGTAGGAGTTGGGTGTGGGGTCTTTAATAAAAACAACATCTTGATATTATAAACCCCAGACATCATGCTTTGTCAATCCAAAACAAATCAACACACCACAAAAATTGGTGGGAAGAGTTGGACACTGCCCTCAGATGACTGTGACTGTCAAAAACCTCTGATGACTCATACACAATCCCCTTGCCATTTAACCTCAAGTTAAAGCATAAGCAAGATCCTTGAATTATCACACACAATCTTGGCACTCTCACGACCAGACTGTTGTTTTCCATGCTATTTCTTGAATTGGCATTAGACAGATTATTAAAGAGACTGACAAGTTTGAAGTACGTTATCCGAGCACTTGTGAAGCTCCACTTCTTTCCAGTGAAATGCAGAATCCAAGTAAAAACTGCATTGATCCTGAACATTACATGGCACTGGGCCAGCAACCACTGCAAAGGGGTTTTCACACGACATGCCTGGCAGGACACTTTCGTCGAGCAAGACAGCTTTAGTAACAAACCAATAGAAAAGTCAAGGGAAGAGTTTTCTAACCGTTGCCACCCCACCAACTTCTGGAACTTTCTAACCAGGTGACTCTGATTACTGGATGACCACCTGACCTTCCAGCATATCCTGAAAATATTCACTAGGCTTTGTTCACTAGGCCTCCCGAAGTAAAATGGCCTGGCTACGTTCCATCCTGAGTTGGAGACTACACTACTTGGTCAGACATTGGCAATCTTGTCTGAAGTACAGCTGCATATTGGAGGCAGCACATTCAATTTCTTTATTGCCCCCTCCATGCCGCTCTCAGAGAAGAAAAAAACACTTGCAGAACAGTGGTGGCCATCTTGGAATGGCAATTCCAATTAATGTTTTGCACAGCGTAGCACAAAGTGTTGGCTATATCCATTCATTAATGACCTGACTCTATGCATATTTATAAAAATGTTTTGAATGTCATGGATTAGTGTTATTGGAAATGTCTTTTGTGGAAAAAGCACTTCCCACTTTTGTGGCAAGCATATTTTAGACCGCGTTACAGACTATGGCCCTCATTCCGAGTTTGGCGGTAGCCATGGAGCTATTAGCTATTAGCTCCATGGCTGCCACCAAACCGGGCTCATTTACCGGGTTCCTGCAATGAGAAATAACCGGGTCATTCCAACATTGGAGGACCCGATAATTCCTCCTTGCAGGAACCATTCCCCATTCCCATTGAGCCCCTATAGGGCTCAATGGGAATGGGGATGGAGGTAACGACGGGCAGATTACAACTGGCCCGCTGTTACCTCCTTCTTCCCCTCGTGGGACCCGGAAAGCATGCCTGGTTTTACCAGACGTCCGATCCGGGTCCCGCGATGGGAAGCTTGTAATCGGCACGCCCGTAATGAAGGGGCCGGTCCCGTACCAGCCCCCTTCATTAGGGGAGCGCTAGTGTCGTAATGAGGCCCTATGTCTTCTTAGTTGTCATTTGATAGCACTCTATTCTTATTAACAAAATGTGTCTTTGTATTTGGGTGGACTACATATCTGTAGTTCTATGCCTGGCCAACGCCACCATTTTTCATCACTGGATTAACTTAACAAGTCAAGTGTTTCCATTGAGAAAATTGAACAATCTACCCAAATGACTCACCAATACACCCTTCACAACAGCGCTGGGGTAATAAGACTAACATCACAATTCAGGCCATCACCTCACACTGGAAAGCAGTCAAGTGATTGAACCAATCTGACACTTATGATGCTTCGACAATGCAATTAGCCTCATTGCAGTACCTTTTCACCACCACACATGAATCAGACTTCCTCACTCCCCCATCATTTTAGACCAGAGAGAACAGGAGCTTTCACTTGCATTCATGTAAACACAAAATCAATACTCATTTGAAATAATCTGATGTAATAATAGTCGTTAACCTTCAGCCAATCAAGTACCCCCTGTCAAGGCCTGTCCTCAACTATCTCACCTCTTACTAACCTGTTCACCATTCTTCTTCCACCTCATCTGGTACCTTGGTCTGCACATTGACACCCACCTCTCTCTCATCACATTTTCCTCACTGCCAGATCTTGCCGTTTCCACTTCTGAAACATCCGCAAAATTCGTCATTTCCTAACCTTTCAAGCTACTAAACTCCTCATCTCCTCCCTCCTCTTCTCCACTTCTCCAGACTTTTCTCCTGCTCTACTCTTCTCTTTGGACACCCTCCTCTCATCTCTCCCCCCTCAAATCTGTCTACCACTCTGCCATTCGCTCCCTCTGCCTCCTCTCACCTCATAACTCCATCTCCTCTTCTCTTATTTTTGTGATAATAGTTTATACAGATTTAATTTCAATTTAACCGACAGAGAACATTCACAATCTAATACAGGGTGCACTGGAATGACTTCCTTCAAAACAATTTTTTATTTCCCAGCAACCCCCCACCCTCCAGGGATTCTATTTAATGTGACCCCTTCAATTGAAAGGCAAGATGCAGGGAGTGAGGACATAATGGAAAAATCGATTTAAAAGGCACTGTTTGGCAATGGAAAACAATGGGAAAAATCATTTTGGGCTTATTATTTAAAAGGCACCTTTGGGAAAAAGGAACTCTAAGGAAGCACGTTTTTCAACACACTTGAAAATAAAAGGCAGGACTTGATAGTTTGAGGTCAGAGAAAAATTAAAACAAAATAAAACTTTCATTTTGCAACTCAAATGCAGATGCGATACAATACTTTGCAATTCTGGTTTAAAATGAACAGGGAATTTCGTTGTACACCCTCCACACTGACTTGAAAGGTGGGGTTTTATGGATTACTTCTTTTTGGGATTATGCCCCTTTTCTATAAAAGTAAAGGATTTTAGAGGCAGTCAACCAGGTCTCTATGGGCTATACCAGCTCTAACACACTATTGTTAGTTTAAAATTCTAACAACCATCATCCTCTCATTTTCTCTATCGGAATTAATTGATTTACTGTAATCAAATGTGCTAAAGATCTACACATTTTTTTTAATTTATTTATTTACAAGTATACAAGTTACAAGAAACAGCATTCTAGTACAGAAGGAAAAATAAAAACATCAAAATTAAAAGAAATCATTAAACATATTCCAGATCTTCTCATACAAAGACAACTTACATTTCAATTTGTAAATCAATTTTTCAGTTCTTGACAGACAGTGCATTTCCTGAACCCATTCCTCAAATGAGGGAGGGATCTGTCCTTTCCATCCACGAAGAATCAACCGTTTTGCAACAATGGTAGCTCTAAAAAAACACTTTTTAAGGGCAGAGCTGACATCAGCCAACCCCGAATCATCACCCAGGATCATAGTCCTAAAATCCAGGACAGACCTGTCACCCAAAATCCTAGCACACACATCACAAACTTCAATCCAAAAATTCCTGACCCTCACACAGCTCCATAGCATATGTTCCAATGACCCTATTTCCTGAACACAACCCCAACAATCAGCATTGTCAGTCATGCCTCTTTTATGCAATGTTTCAGGACACCAATATACACGATTCAGAATCTTAATTTGTCGAGACCTTTCACTCAGATTCAGTGAACACAAGGAAACGTTACCACACATATTCTGCCAGGCCTCAAAATCAATTTCAGACCCAATTCTCTCACTCCACACTCCCTGCAAATTATCATTACTCCGAAAATTTGACACGAATAGCTTGCATAACCTACTGGCTAAACCCCCACCCTGACCGGTAGAGTCCATCAGAAAAACATTCATATCAAAAGAGTCAGACCTGTCCACTTCACCTACTGACCTCTTCAGGCGTCTATAAGCAGCGTCCGACAAGCCTTCAAAACTCCATCTCTTTCTCAGCTCAGCAGCAGTCAACCACCGATCATCATTCCCCAAATCCGAGACCTGTTTAACTTCCTCTGCCTAGTCTTCAAAGCCCTCAATGGTCTTTCCCTGCTGTACCTCTCCTCCCTTCTCTCTTTCTATACTCCTTCTCATTCTCTCCGTTCTGCAGATCTCTTCCTTCTCTCTACTCCACCTTCCCCCGTACCCTCTCCCGTTTCCGCTCCTTCCAACTTCTTGCTCCTTTCCACTGGAACCACCTTCCTCTTCCCGTCCGCTCCATCACCTCCTATGCCTTATTTCGCACTACTCTAAAATCCTATCTCTTCCAATCTCCCCCCTAGCACCAATTGTTTCCTCTCTCACCACCTAATCCATCTCCACCCTCTCCTCCTACATGCTGTCCCTCTATTAGTACTTAGCCTCATCATAAATGTAAATTATTTGTTGTACTGTTTTCTGGTTTAGATTCATTGTGAAGTATTGCTTGTTGTATTCACTTGTTCCTCTTGTAAAGCGCTTTGGATTAAGGTGCTATATAAATTAAAATAAATGTAAATACAAATACAAATATTACACACAATGTCTACACAATGCATACTGCAGTGGAATGTCTGTAAGTATTCCCCACCTCTGGTCACACCAACACCATCCAAACACTTCACCCGTCACAACCACCCACCACATGAATCCCTACAGCAACCCCCATACCCACCTCGCTATCAGGACAGACCTCACTGTAGTTAACAAGCAGGACCCCCCACAACTTATGCCCCAATTGCCCACTCCAAGTGCCCTCATCACAACTTACTCAGAAATCTACCAACGCATTTTGCAAAACTGCAGGTTTCACATCTTACCTTTCCATCCTCTTCAATATTCATGGTGTTGGATATGTAAAGGATCTTGAAGGCTGTCTCGAGCCCAGCACCCCTTGCCTGCCCTCACCTCCTCCCTGAAGCAAAAGACCAGGTGATGTACCAAGTCACGTAGCCGCTCTCTTATATAACCCAGTCTGGGTGTGTGGTTAGTCGAAGTTACTGTCGGTTCGACTAGGTAGTAAAAAATATCTCAAGTTAAGAGAAGACAAAAAAAGGAAAGCTTTTTGCTGTTTTTCAAAACAATTTTTATCAAAAATAATCTCAAAAATGAGAAGTCACTAATATTTTCTTAGTGAGGAAGAATTTGCCACAATCCATTATATCAATCAGACCAAAGTTGCCAATGCATTTCGGAAATAGATTTCCTTCATCAGGGCCGGTCTAAAGATAATCTATTCAATTCCACAAATCAAAAAAACAGTTCAAATGCATATACAATTGGTGTCATACAACAACATAGTAAGGTTAAGAGCATACCATTCAGTTGTGGAAGTGGATGAGTAGAGAAGGGAAAAAAAAAGCCCTATGGGGGCTCAAATGGGAAGGCGGAATGGCCCTGGTGAATGCGGAATTACCGGTCCCTCAGGCCTCGGAATGGACCGATAATTACTCCATTCACCAGGCCGGAGTTTGGATGATTTTGGAAGCAGCCATGCCGCAAATAGCGGTGTGGTTACCTCTGAACTTGGAATGAGGCCCATGGTTTTGTCCATTCTGTCAATTTATTTAGTGCTATTTGATTCAATTCTATTGGGTGCTATTACTCTCCTTGGCCTTTGGAGACTTGCTTGTTCCATTCTGCATGTGTTTTCTGCATCTTTAAGTGAACAATCCTTGGCATTCTCATCTGTTCACTCCTTTACTTAATCTAAGAGAAATATGTCCTGAATGTCTAGCTTATCCTTTTCGACTCCATTGGGGCATAGCAGTTGCTTCTTGTTGTGGCATCCATGATTCTTTTCCAAGCAAATACCCTTTGTCGTGCACAAATCTGTATTCCAATGCCTGTCAGCTCTGTAGCCTTGGTTTACCTTCTTAAGGCTTCTCGCTTATTTGTATACGATGCTGACATCCATTTTGTCAAAATGGCTGCTTTACTCGTGCTCTATTTTCTACTTTTGCAAGCTTATACATTCACTCATCTGGTTTTGTCCATTCTGTCAATTTATTTAGTGCTATTTGATTCAATTATATTGGGTGCTATTACTCTCCTTGGCCTTTGGAGACTTGCTTGTTCCATTCTGCATGTGTTTTCTGCATCTTTAAGTGAACAATCCTTGGCATTCTCATCTGTTCACTCCTTTACTTAATCTAAGAGAAATATGTCCTGAATGTCTAGCTTATCCTTTTCGACTCCATTGGGGCATAGCAGTTGCTTCTTGTTGTGGCATCCATGATTCTTTTCCAAGCAAATACCCTTTGTCGTGCACAAATCTGTATTCCAATGCCTGTCAGCTCTGTATCCTTGGTTTACCTTCTTAAGGCTTCTCGCTTATTTGTATACAATGCTGACATCCATTTTGTCAAAATGGCTGCTTTACTCGTGCTCTATTTTCTACTTTTGCAAGCTTATACATTCACTCATCTACCTTGCGTTTCTGCATATATACATTGATTACATCTCTTGTCACTTACCTTCTGAGTGTATATTGCTTTCTTTATATTCACATATGTTTACTCTGTTATTTCAATCATATCTTCATTTTTTAGATATCCAGACATCGAACTCAGTATGTTCACGTATCTTCTCTTTGTAGTGGAATCTTCACATCTGTCAGACTTTGCTTATAGTTCTTCTATGTCCAGCGGTGTGTGCAGACTCATGTCTACTGCCGCAGTTTGAGGGTATATTTAGATATGGTTGTCTGAGTGCATAACGTCTCTCATACCTTCAGTGTGATATTGGGAAGAAACCAGGTGTCATGCAAAGTGTTTTCTTGCTCTTCTTCAAATATGATGGAGGTGAGGGAGTGGGCCCTACAAATGACGTGTACATCTGCCTCTCTACATTCCCCCCTCTGGTCGAGTCATCGACTACCTCCTCAAATATCTTCATTGTTTACATATCTTTGTCACACCCCTAAGGTGACCTGCATTCTTTATAGGTTCATCCACACTCTCTGTAATATGGCAACACTTCCCAGTTGGTGTACGGAACACCCAATGTCCCACATAGTTCTGATGGTCCTTGGACAATAAAACAACATTGCTGGGAGTGCCATGGGTCTTTGTAGAGGAGCAGCTGCATGCCTCTGCAGGACACCCCTTCCCCCTACTTCTTATATGTTGGAAGCCTGAGATCATGCTGTGTTTTACACCAGCATTTGTGCCAATACTGCAGAGTATACTCGAAAGAAGATACCCATTGAGACAACCCAATCGAATGTAACCCCAACGAGATGACAATCTGAGGGAGGAACACCCTGAAGGAATATAAAAAGAGCAAGGAAAGAAGCCTCTGACATCACAAGAGATTATGAATGACGTCTCAGAATATAGGCCAAAGAGAATGTATGGATCTTACAGAAACAAATGAGGAAGTAATGCATTGAGTGAACTCTTAAATATGGAAAAGAAGATTACATGTGCACAAAGTGTTGCAGAGAATCAACCGTTCAATAATTGTATAGATGCTGAAATGCAAGGTAGACGAAGTCATCATTAAAAAAGGTTGTGAGAAAAGAGAAACAATTATCGTTCCAAACAGCAAGTGGACATGTGGTCCATTTATTTGAGTTTAAAGAGAGAAAGATCTAGTTGAATCACTTGTTTTTTTAAACTTCATTTATTAAAGCACATTTGCAATAAAAAGAGTTATGGAAAAAGATGTTGTAAGTGAATAGTCCTTGATTACTAAATCCTCTAAATGTGTTTCTCCAGCAACATTAATGCTAGTTCATCAGGAGGAATTGAAAGGACAGATTTGGTGTTTAGCTAAAATGTTAGTTGTGCTAATTTTCAAGCTGCATTTTGACTCTGAGAATTCTTAAATATATCCTTAGTAAGAGTTAGTCTGTAGTCATAGCGAGGGGGTACCCACATATATCAGTCGACACTTCCTTGTAAGGGTGTCCTCACCTACAGGAAGGATAAGCCACCAACATTTGATATCAACCCATTTATGGAGACTTTCTCCCAATAAGGATATATTTTAGAATTCTCAGAGTCAAAATGCAAACTGAAAATTAGCTCAACTAACATTGTAGCTAAACACCAAATTTGTCCTCCTGATGAACTAGCATCAATGCCGCTGGAAAAATACATGTAGATGATCTAGTAATCAAGGGCTATTCACTCACAAAATCTTTTTCCATGACTCGTTTTATTGCAAATGTTCTTTCATAAATGAAGTAAAAAAAAAAAAAAACAAGTGATTCAACTAAATATTTCTCTCTTTAAAGACAAATACATGGACTACATGTCCACTTGCAGTTTGGCGCGAGAACTGTTGCTCTTTTATCACAACCTTTTTCTTAACCCATATTGGGCAGACACAATATCTGGAGCAGTAGGTCAGTGACAACACACATATAAAACCATAATCACGAACTTCACCAGAGGTTTGAATTATGTCTGCAACTGCACAAGCAATAGAAGCTGGCTATATGTAGTGCATAGAATGCAGGCAGAGCCGCCATTGTATAGGAGCTGGACATTGGTATAATGAATTTTAGTAAGCCAGAACCCATGAAGAAGAAAGGGAGAATTGTGTCAACAGCAAGAATAAGCTAGAATCGTAAAGCTGCATGGCGAGGTTGTCTGGTCTGGAGTCAAGACTGAAGCAGCCAAGGTCAGCTATCTATTAGGAAAGGAGTGAACGTGCAAAGGATGAATCATTTATTGTTAAGGTGCAAAGAAAGAACACCAAGAGTGCCAAGTTTTATTCATTTAAGACATTTAAAACCTGCAAAATGGACCAAATTGTGGTCTCCTGTCACGTGAGCCAAGGATGAAAATAGAGTCGAACTTGGAGTCCTAGTACAACGATAGGGAGTGCCCGCACTCCCATGTATTCCCAGAGACAAGGATACTTTGCAAGGCCAAGCTCAAAGACATTCTTCATGGCAGAAGGCTTGGGTGGTGAGAGATGCTGGTCTAATTGGGTGGGGAGGTAGAGTCAGGCCCATCTCCTTGTACCTGGGTCTGGGCTTATGTGCTGATAAATGAACCGAATGTTCCAGGCATGGCACAAGCATGCCACCTAATTGTAGTGGTCCATATAACGAAGGACCTTATTGTTTTAAAAACAATCAGAAACCATGTACTTGATGTTTTTGAAGATGACATGTTTTAGAGGTAGGCATATATTGCTCACCTGACAGTGGGCAGCTAATCACAATCCTAGTTCTTATGTAATGTGTACTTAGATGTTCGCCTTAAGCCTATCACGATCCTCAGTAGGTTTTTCTTTATTTGCCACATAGTATGACATCACCTTTGACGTATTTTGAGTATATAATCTTGTTTTTATGAAAAGATTGCTGAGAGAAATCAAGTGTACCTCCGTTGATGTTCATTGTAACTCGCTGTTTTAGATAATTGTTAATAAAACAGTACTTTGCCATCTTCCTGAGTTGTTTCGGTTATTTGGACTCAGAGTTATTCTGTGAACCCATCCTTTGAATGCACGCTCCTATAGGGCCATAAACTCATGTGGTAGCAATGCGGATGCTTCAAAAAGATCCAAACTATTTTGTCACCAGTATTTCGGACGAATCGGTATCCACCACCATTACCCGGAAGATCGTGGGGTTTCCTGTGGAGAGCGGCCCATAGAAATAAACTTGCAAGAAGAACCGAGGTGGTGGGCAGGTCCCCCTTTGATCAAATCCCTGCCTGATTTCCATGGGCAGATGGAAGGCAAAGTGGTCGGTTTGGAGGAGGAGTTGATACCGAAGGCCTCGAGTCGATTAAGGAACGGTGAGTAGACTAAGGGGAATGGCAAATAAAGGGGAAAGGATTGTGATCATTTTTGAGTAACAGGAAATATTGTGAAGAGAAGAGGTAGCGCCTAGATACCCTGACTCAAGGGAGTTAGAAGGAGACATCTCAAATCCCAGGGGGGGGGTAGAGTGAAAAATAAACATGTAATCAGGATTATGTAAGGTGATGTCTCAAGCCCTCTATAACATAAAGGCGATAGAAAAGGTGATCACTGTGTTTATAATTTTAAATGTTTGACTGGTCTGAATGTTGTTTGTTGAGTAAAAATATTGAAGAGCGATATAGATTTTGAAAAGTTAAGGAGCAACAGTGATTGAGTATAGAAAAGTGATTGAAATAGGAGGCTTGAGAAGCGATTGATGGTGTTTGCTCATATTTGTTGTTTTATAAACATTGAAAAGTGGTGATTTAAGCCAAAGTATAAGGATTATTTAACAATCCGGTAAGTATCGACAGTCACTTTGAGGGATACTCCTCTCATGCACCTATGCAAGACACTGCCAAAGCATATGATGCCAAGCTCAAACAGGGTAAAATGCACAGCAGATACAATGTTCATGCTGTGGCCACAAGTGGAATCATTGTAATAAGCAGTATTTCAACATATGACCACATATTTGCACGTTGCGTATGCAGGGAAGAAACTAGACAAAAGATTAACGATTTTAGAGCTCTGGAAGATATATCAAGAGGAAAGACAAGACCCGCCACCCGAGGAGTGGATGCTTAATCAGCATATGGAGGAAGGTGTTTAGCCCTCAGCGACCCTTACCTCACCTGAAGCAAAGGGTGTTGCTTTGGGAAAAATAGGTGTGTATCCTTTAAAAGAAATGAGAGCAACGACAGGGCATATTAATCCGATGTATGAAACCCCCGCAATACAGTAGTGACGATAGTCCAGAGAAGAATAAGAGAAAGGAAGAGATTTATAAGATCATACAAAACAAGGAAGAAAAGAGTGAGCAGTCACATTTTTTCAACAGAAATAGACAGGGAGATTAAGAGATGGAAAAGAGAGAAAGACAAGGCTGACGACATTGTGCTCGTATAAAGCGAAAAGATGGGAGGACAGATATTACTCAAGATAGATGGGAAAATAATTGATGAAGTTAGGAAAAGAGAAGATAAGGATGAACAAGAAAGAAAGGATAAAGAACAAGAGAAGAGAATAAATGAAGATGAGCAGAAAAGGAGAAGCATGGAGTGACGAGAGCAGATATATCAGGAGGAGCACGAGAAAATAGAAGAATGGGCAGAAGAACAAAGAGAGTATGACAATAGACAAAGGGCAATTGAAGAAAGAGATAGAAAGGAAAGAAAGAGGAGGAAGCACACATATTAAGGGACAAAAGATTACAGAGATGAAGGGAAGATGAAAGAAGGGAAGGAGTAAGGAGAGGCAAAGAACAAAGGCAAGAGGAAGAAAGAATTAGAAGTGATGCAAGAAAGCGAAGTGAAGTAGATGAAGAAATAGAACAGAAAAGGAGACAGCGAGGTGTCGATGCCATTCTCATTTGTAAAGAACAAATGAAGTTGAGCCCAGAAATACGATGGGACTGAGTGGAAGAGATTCTTCCTATAAAGCAAGTAACGCCAGCAGTATCTAGAGTAGCATTAGAAGAAGAAAGATTTGATGTGGAAAGTATTGGAGAAAGGATTGATAAGGTCTATCAACAGTTTAGGCAAAGTAGTGAGTATGGAACTAGAGGGAACGGTGATCGATCTGGAGTACCTCAATCACAAAGTGAGGAGGGAAACCTGTTCAGTGATGAACGTCAAGCATTGTCTTTGAGCAGACTGAACTTGGATAAGGGTGAGGGGGATGATAGTCACACTAGTTGGGGAGTAGATGTGTCAGACGAGGAAAGAGATGCTGGTCTTGGGGCAGAACGAGGGAGCACGTGCACCCCTGGAGGAAGTCTGCAAATGGATAAGGAAGTGAGATGGTCAGATCTGGAAAAACCTAAAGATAGAACACCAGATCCCATAGCATATCCTGAGCATTCCCCGAGGACAATCACATAGTGAGACGGGAGAGTCGCCACCATATATAAGCAGGTTAAGGTCATTACCCACAAGAAGACAGACAGGGATGATTATCCCTGCCATGGATAGACTATTAGTGGGATCCGATATGGGACAGGGTTTACACAGTTTCCTTAGTTAGAAAAAGGGGGCACAGGACTGCAATATGTTCCATGGCCACAGATGGACTAGGATAACTTAAAAAGCAAACTTCCTAGTTTGACTTTGGGTGCTGGGAAATGGATATACAAATTAGAGAAAATGACAGGAGTATATACGTTGGCCATAGGGGACATAAATGGTCTCCTGACAGCCATTCCTGGAGGGAGGGCGGATGATGTATGGAGGAGAGCGGGGTATTCAAGTGTGACTGCACAAAACACAGTGCATGATGGGGTGCCATTTAATAATTGCAGAGCAGATGTTTGGAGGGCACTCGGGGTACAGTATCCCGACACATCAGATATGGGAGCAATTATGACACGTTAGAGGAAGGCAGATGAAGTCCCTATTGCTTACATTCAGGATATTCCGGAGAAATGGAAACTTGAAACTTGTGAGCCATGGGAAAAGACAGTGGCATTATTGTACCACATTTTATGTCAGAGGTTGCCTGAGCCAGTACAGAGTCAGATAAAGAAACAAGTAGGGATGGAAGCGAAGCAATGGGCTGAGATACAGCTGACAATAGTACACCATTGTCAGTTATTACAAGAGAAAAACAAGATGGATGAGAATAGAAAAATAGATGAAACCAAATTAGTTCAGGAAAAATTGTCAAATTTTGCCATAGAAGGGGCAGTATTGACAGGCGGAGAAGGATTGGGAATGCAGGAAGCAATGGGTGCATTGCAGGACGAATAATCTGCGCCCGATGGACCAAAGTGGATATGGGTTTACACCATGAGGCAGAGGTATGGGTTATAGAGGAGGAGGAGGCGGATTTCAAAATAATCAAGGTGGGTTTCAAGGTACACAGAATGAGAACCAGAATGCTCAGGGAGGATATAACCAAGGAGGGACTAATAGGAGAGTTCGTCCAGTATGTTGGAATTGTGGAATGACAGGACATATTGCGTGCCGTATTTGGGAGCCAAGGGAATGTACAGAATGGACAGTTCTCTAGATGGGGGCAGCTTACACTTCACTATATAGCACACAGACCAGAGAAGGCTTTCTCCAGGATCACACACCTTATAAGACACAAGTGCTACAAGTACAACAGGTACCAAAGCAGGGACAAGTACAAATGAATCCACCACAAGGGCAGTCACAACAAGCCCCTATGCAGACAGAGCACTATGCGAACAAAGGACAAGTATTGACATCCAGAATAGGAGGTGTCACTGTGGTAGGAGGAAATCCTTTCACAGGGACGGGAATGAGCCTGTATCCACAATAGGACAGCTCACAGGTTCACTTTATGTGTTCAGCACTATCAGTGACACCAGACCCCCAAGAGGAACCAAGGGTCGATGTAACGATGGGAGGCAAATCCTTTTTCTTTTCTTGTAGACACTGGAGCAACTCGTTCGTGTATACGAGATGGAAAATATCCGATGTCAGGTATTGCCATAAATGCTCAAGGGTTCTCTGGAGCTACAAGTTGAGTTCCTTTTACTGATAAATTACCAGTCTCCATAGGAGAATGTGACATGTCTGTTCCATTGTTGTATTCACGACAGACACTGGTTAAGATTTTGGGAAGAGATTTAATGATGAAACTTAACATGGTGATTGCATTTACTGATCAAGGAATAGTGTGCTCCACTCCACGGAATACACTATTTAAACATGGGAGAGTTTATACTTTCATTTACAGGGCAAGTAGCTCTGTGAGACGTTCCAGTAGATCCAGAGATCTCCCTATTTAGAGCAAGCATTTTGGCTACCTGGCCTGGTGGGAAGAATTGTGAGAATACCCACTGAGTTTCTGTTTAGACCACAAAAAACTATTGATGAGGAAGGTGGACAGACTATTCCTATAGAATTGGAAGCAGCCATAGTACGAAGGGAAATGGAAATGCTGGAAGGAATAGATGATGAGGGTAGACCATGGAGAAGAGTGATAGCTCTTGAGGAAGGGTATATAGATTGACTGACATAACTGCTGATGATATGTTCAGGGAAGACCGAAGTGATGATAAAGTGGTGTTCTTCATGAGTATTACATACTGGATACGGATAGAGAAAAGGGAAGTCCCACAGAGAATGGCGATAATACAGCAAAAACCAACATTTTTTCAGGAAGATTTGGAAAAGGTGCCAAGTGTCCTTTGGACCACAGGCCCTTATGACATAGGTTTATTGAAGGGGATAAGGGAGGTTAAAATAAAGCTTAAGCCAGGAGCGATTTTACCTCGAGCAAAACAGTACCCCATATCTCGAGAAGTTGATGAGGGTATATTTCAGACTATTTCAGTGCTGATGAATCAGGGGATTCTGGTGCCATCAGAATCATCGTGTAATACTGCGGTTATCTGATTAAGAAATCTAAATGGTGGGTCGTGGAGATTTATACAAGATATTAGACCAACTAACCAGATTGTAGACGCTGAGTTTCCTTAAGTTCCTAATCCAGTGACAAGATTATGCAGTATCCCAGTTGAAGCTCGATATTTCACAGTGATCTATTTGAAAAATGCATTTTTCTCAATCCTGTTGCACAAAGACTCCAAGACTTGAATTCATTTATGTTTCACCAAAAAAGTCTGACACATATTAGGCTACCTCAAGGGTACTGTGAGTGCCCATCGATCTTTAATAGAGTCCTACAGATGGATCTAGGTAATATTGATCTCAAAAGCGCAGTGATCCAGTAAGCAGATGAAATTTTTATTTACAGCACTACAGAAGATGAGTGAAGACAGGATTCTGTTCAGTAGATGACTATTCTAGCAGATAAGGGATATAAAGTAGACAAGGAGAAGTTACAATACTGCCAAGAAGAGGTGTTATATATAGGTCCGTTGAGTTTGCATGAAGAAAAAAAAGTGACACCTGAGAGAGCTGAGGCAATTATGAAAACCTCAAAACCAAAAACAATGAGACAGATGCAACAGTTCTTGGGTTAATTCAACTATGTTAGATCCTGTGTGTTTGACTATATCAAATATATGAGGCCACTTATGCAAGCATTAAAGAAAGTGCAAGTTGTTGAAACAAAACTAGAATGTACTAAAGAAATGGAGGAAGGATTTGAAGAGTTGAAAAAAGCTATTTGCACAACCCCTGTTTCAGAAATTCCTAATTATGCTGAGGAATGTTATTTGTATTTGCATACAAATGGGACAGTCATCACAGCAGTGCTTACACCTAGAACCCCATTGGGGTATAAACCTTTGGCATATTACAGTGGGAATTTAGACCCATTTATGAGAGGACACTTCCCTTGTGAACAATCTTTGGCAGCTGCTGTGTTCACGATTGAGAAGTCTACACGTATTGTCATGGGCTGCTCTATGACCCTCTTCGTGGAGCATGCTATATTTGCCTTTTTAGAGAAACCTAAGGGTACATTGACATCCAAAAGAGCTTGAGCTTATTAGGTAATGATTTCAAACCCAGTGATTAAAATAGTGTTATGTAAAATAGTGAACCCTGCCACATTTATAGCCGAGCCAGTAGCAAAAGGCGATCATGTGTAAGAGTGTGCTAATTATGTTGAATTTTATGATGATATACCTGCTGAAAACAGATTACGTACAAGAGGCGCAGAAAGTGAATGACGAGTGTTTAAAGTCATAGGCCAAACACTACAAACTACTGACGTGAGTAGAAGACGAATAAGGCCCAGTAGTTGTGAGCTCATTGGTTAATGCAACAATGTGCTTCCGAAGACAGGGAAAGAATCACGTGGGATATAACAAAGAATGCAAAACCACAAATGATGCTCCTAGGGTGGGAGAAGGGATCCTTAAGGACCGATATTGGGCTTGTGGATCGAGAGCTTACATAAAGTTGCCCAAGGATTGGAGCATAGTATGTTCTTTGGTGCTCATCCGTGTTCCATCATTAGTGATTCCTCAAACCAACCTGAACAGTGGTGAATTTCCAAAAGTGGATGTCCATTTGAGAAAAAGTTTAGTTGAACTTCTCCGTCGAACAAGAAGAGAGAATTATTTCTCAGCCAAATCAATAACAGCATATGACTCCATTCCTGATGAACACATGTTGTTCCACATGACTGCCACTAGACTGCCACAATATTTATGACGATATTCATGCCTCGGATCCAAACAATAACAAACACCAAGTGGCTACAGATCAACGGTTGGGAGCTTCTGCAGACAATCAATGCTACCATAAAGGGAGTCAATGCTATCAAGATAGAGCTGAGGGCCATACGACTGATGACCATCCAGAACATACATGTCCTTGATATGATCACAGCGATGGAAGGAAGAGTTTGCGCCAAAATCGGGCCATCATGCACATTCATAGCTTCTCACGATGAGCAAAATGGAACCTTGACAGAGGCCATAGCATTGTTGACAGACCTGCATGCATACCAAGATGAAAGATGAGACAGATGACATTGAAGATGACAGTTGGTTTGCCTCCCTGTTGTCATGGATTCTGCAGTGGTTGGCAAATATATTCAAGATTCTTGCAGTGATGTTGGTGCTGGTGATGTTTCCGATTCTGTGTGATCAGGATAGTGATTGCCCGATGTAAGAAAATGGTAAAGAACATGGTAGGAATGAGGATTATGATCAATATCGAACCTCAACATAACGCCAAGGAGCTGACTGATGAAGCTGTCAGAAAATATATGGAGGCCAGCATCACAGCACCTGAAGGAACAAAGTTCCTGTATCCAAATTATCATAAGAAGTACATGGGACGATGGGTCCATTGTACCCTGAATGGACAATGTGATTACATGACCTGGAGTGTAGATTAATCAAATCTGTCAGCACCCTCAGGGGGGTGATGAAGATAAAGAAGCACTTCTTCAAGTGAAAATACCAGGATGCGGAAACAATTGAGGAGGTGGTTGAGGACTCAATCAGAGGCAGGAATGTAGAGGAGCAGCTGAATGCCTGTGCAGGTAAATCCTGCTCCCCTACCTGCTATATGTTGGAAGCCTGAGATTGTGCCGTATTTGACACCAGCGTATGTTTGAAAGAAGATACCCATTGAGACAACCCTATCAAATGTATCCCCGAAGAGATGGCAATCTGAGGGAGGACCTCCCTAAAGAAATATAAAAAGAGCAAGGAAA
This sequence comes from Ambystoma mexicanum, assembly GCF_040938575.1. Lineage (NCBI taxonomy): Eukaryota > Metazoa > Chordata > Amphibia > Caudata > Ambystomatidae > Ambystoma > Ambystoma mexicanum. Next base: position 124,971,978 of record NC_090929.1, read on the forward strand.
GAAGCCTGTGACATCACAAGGGAGTATGAATGACATCTCAGAATATTGGCCAAAGAGAATGCATGGACCTTACAAAAACTAATGATGAAGTAAAGAATTGAGTGAACTCTTAAATATGGAAAAGAAGATTACATGTGAACAAAGTATTGCAGAGAATCAACCTATTCAATAATTGTACAGATGCTGAAATGCAAGGTAGACCAAGACATCAAAGAAGCTGGCTATCTTTAGTGAATAGAATGCAGGCGGATCCGCCATTGCATAGGAGCTGGACATTGGTATCATGAATTTTAGTAAGCCAGGACCTGTGACGAAGAAAAGGAGAATTGTGTCGCAGCAAGAATAAACTGAATCATGGAGCTGCATGCCGAGGTTGTCTGGCCTGGATTCAAAATTGAAGCAGCCAAGTTTGGCTATCTATTCTGGAAATGAGTCAATGTGCGTGTTTTATTGGGGTGTGTCTTCTTGTTATTTATATGTCATTCTCTTTCTCAGGTCTTTTCCTTTCCAAGAGACATTCCCAAAACCAGTTTATTGAAAAACCTCACCTCTTGGCTTCCTATTTAGGGCTCCGTGCAGTCAACAGATCAGACCTTCACAAATACTCTGTTCAGACTTGCACCTACAATAAGTAATAGTGTTACTTTGGAATATCTCTCCCGTTGTTAAGTGCCACAAGAGCTATTGTCATGTTAGCATGTGACCTTTCTACAGTCAGATCAAGATATTTAGGGGAGAGAGGGATAATCCTTGAAGGTGTGGATTTACATCGTGTAGGGAATGATTCATGTCTACCTTGGCTGGAACCCAAGCACGAAGTACCCTTCAGGGTCCCAATATCAATGCTCCAAGACGGGCAGTGCCTCTGATGTGAGAAATGAGCCCAAGGTGAGCAGCAGCTTTTACTGAGGGTGACGTTGCAAACAATAACAAAGAGAAGGAATAGGACGGAAACTTTGTGCCAAGTAGCAGTTGTTATGCACTGCTGTATATACGTTTTTGAGGTTCTTACTCAATGGTTCACAACCGATTGGTTAAATTTCACAAAAGTAACAATAACATTTAAATAAAGAACCCCAAATGAACTGCACACTAGGATGCCACCTGAAAGGCCAAAAATACATTCTCTTTCATCTGTTGCTTCAAGGCCTGGCACAAGTATCTATGCAGAAGTAAACATCGGTCATATAGTACATGAATTTTTGGGAAAATATGACTCCATCAAATTTATCTTTCACATTAATGAATACGTATTTTATTTTAATCTCTTGAATTGCCAGAATCCGCTATTCATTTACTCACAGCACAGCGATCCGGGTGTGAATTTGCATTATAACCCAGAAACCTTACTTCTACTCACCCATGGACACCTTGCAAAGTGTATGCAACGTGAAACATTTATCGACTCTGCTAATTTGACATATTTAAAGATGCATTCTGCCAATTTGAGATATTCAAATAAAACATGTACTCACTAGTCATCCAACTATATCATGGAATAATTCTAGTTCGGAATCAACAGAGTCAATTTCTACTTCTTACACTATGATGAAGTTACAGCAGATGATCTAACATGTGGCTATGTGGATGCACCAAGGGGAAGCACCAGAGGGCATGAAACATAAAAGGGTATTTGGTCATTTGGTGATGCTGGGGCACTGTTTGGCACAATGCCTGCCTTTGCCATTTCCCTAACGAGCATTGGTCGCCTATGAGGGATTGTGCAAGTCAGGTTTTAGTTACCTACAGTATGGTGTCTACTACACAGTCTTTATGTGTCTGAACTAAAAGCCTCCAAGCCATCCTCGTTGCCACTGGGTGCTGCATGCAATGGCACCAGGCAATCTAACACACAAGAACTGGGACACCATTACAACGTCCACAGGGACCCTCATCCCAGAGGATGTGTGGAAAGCACCACACAAGCTTTGGCATTAGGAGTTGTCGGTGCACTACCCAGAGGCAGTAGCAAAGTGATATGAAGGACACACAGTTGAAGGTCCAAAGAGAGACAAATACACAGTGCATGATCGGTTCGTCGAGGGGTGGCATCTACCCCAAAATTGTTTGGAAACTACATTAGGCATAAGTGTGGTCATGTGGTCATCTTGGAATCATGCCTATGAATTCGAAAGATACCTAAGCACAAACACCGGGCCTTATTAGGAGTAACCCTGTTCGGAAATAACAACATTGCCGGCACGTTTTCCAGACCGGGTCACTCTGCGTCTGCTGGTGGGGGAACTAAACACCTGGCAGACCTGACCTGCCAGTAGTTTGGGCCCCTTCCGGCAGGTTTTTCACTGAAGCACCTGCGCTATTAACAACGGTGCTGGTGCTTCAGGGTTCCCATTGCATTGAAGTGGGAACTTACTGTATCGGCGCCTGTAATATTCCGGTAACACCGGGATAGCAGGTAACGGTAACTATACCCGCCAGTAGCCCTGCCGGGTGACCGGCAACCTCGTAATGGGAGCCATTCAGTGTTCTTGAGATGTCCCGCAGCACACAGGAAAGAATGGCGCTCCACAGTTCAATACATTTTGGTGCAGAGGGCCAGCAGACAGGATCCTTTGTGCAGGGGTCTGATGCGATAAGTGCATTTAGTGCATGAGAAAGAATGCAGCAGAAGCTTATTGAGCTACCTAAGATTAAAAGTATAAAGGCTACTGAGCAGGAATTAGGAAACCCTCCAGTTTAGAACAGATAGACCAGCAAAGCCTTCTGTGTCCTTAGGTTTAGTTTCAGTGCAGGCTACACTGCTCTTCTGGCAACGACTGTCATGCCTTTAGTTTCAGCTACTTCACTTTTTTCAAAAAAACAACCCAAGGCTTTAAAACATAGCAACTGACAGGCAAGAGATTTAAGTAATTGTATATAGGAACCATTGTGGGAGCAGCTATGAAATTCCTTCAAGAACCCAAGCTAAAGATGCAGAAGGATTTTTCTAAGCGATTATTTGAGGTAGGCCGCCTCAATAATGAAGGCGGAGAATGGTCCAGGAAGGGGATTTCAGAGCAGTAATTACACTTGTTTCTCTTCTCATCGGTTCAATTCCCTGCAGACCCTCCATAATGTTGTCCCCCAGGGTTCTGCTTCTCGTGTCTCGTCCCTGTTGACCTGTATGTTGGAAGAGGTGCAAATGTGTGGGGAAATTGGTTGCTTACCTGGGGTCTGTGCTTCTTCTTTGATTTTCCAAAGAGCCTGATGTTGTGTTCTGGCTTCGAGAGCAGCTGTGTGTGTAACCGGAGAGCAGCTGTGTGTGTGTGTGATGTCATGAGCTGGTGGAATGTTACTGCGGGAGGTTCAACTGGGGACCGTTAGTGAGAGAGTAAGCTGAGAGCTGAGAAGATGGGTGTGGGGTGACCCCGGTGTTTCCCTAATAATGCTGAGTCATCGGTGTCCCCTACCATCCCTGTGTTACTGATGGAGTACAGGACAAGGACAATAAAGCAGCACAAACTTACCTTTGGTATCCGGACTTCCACTTTGTTACACCTGACATCAACATATATCGCTTCACTGTAGTCAAGCCTTTATTCTGTATCTTGGTAAATGGCTGAACTAGAAAAAAGATCTTTCGCATAATGTATTTTCGTTTGATAGTGGTGGAATGTTATGGGCTTTGCACATTAAAGGCGTGGATCAGCACCTTCATTGGCAACCATTTGTGGCTATCTCAGATGCACCCCGAGCACAAACTACCCTTAATAGTTGCTGTGGGGCAGTGAAGAAGAGAAACCTCCGGACACACTTCCGCCGGTTGACACTATAGAGTAGGTATGATGTCCTTTCATTGCGGGATGCTTTTTCGCAGTGAATTTTATTCTGAAAAAGCCCATCAAATTTTTTAGGGGGAGTTAGTAAATTATCTATATGGGGTGTGGGTGTTTGGGAATACATATAAATTAAAGAAAATGGGGGCTGGCGGGGGGAAATAATTTTTAAAAAATTGGTGGGTTTGGGTAAGGGAACACATTAAGGTAGGGGAGAAGTTGTGGGTTGGGGTTGTGGGGTCTTTAAAATAGAAAAATGCAAAACAATAAAAGGCATTTTGGAAATTCGCAAAAAAATAAAATTGCTGTTTTCATCCTCATTGTTTTGGATTCAGTATTTTAACTTCATGAGGGCATTGGTGGGAAGGATTAAACCCACTGCTCATGCTGCAGCACTCTTCCCAGATAAGCGTTCAAACCTCTGATCCAACAATATTCTGGGAATTTAACATGTGAGCACATTTATTTATTTCACATTTTTAATGCGCTCACACAGCCCGCGGGCATCGAGGCGCTGTTACAGGAATGGTTGCGTAATGTTTTTCTTTTTTTGTCTTAGTTGCATATTTTTAACGCGCTTAAATACCCAGCGGTTTCTGAGCGTGGACCCGGGAATTGAACCTGTGTTGCTTTGTGTCATCTTGCTACCAAGGCGAACACATTGCCGCTGAGCTATCCTCCTGGGACATACGAACTTGCTTTTATTACAAGAAGCCTGCATGCATTGCGTGCAGAGCATCCTTGTGCAGCAAGACAACCCCTGTTGGAGGCAATTGTCAAAATGATAGAAAAAGACACATTTGACTGTTTTAGTCACATTTTGGAAATATTTTGGGGTCACAGTAGTGGCAATGACAACGAATGTCTCTTTTCAAAAAGAAAATAGCGCTATCAGTTATGATAGCGGATCTATACAGTGCACTGCTAGCGTTAGCATTGTCTCCTGGCACTCTAGCAACTGACGATCATTTAGTTGTTGTGTTGTTGCACGCATATGAGAAGTGCCCTAAACTCTGCATGTGGGTCTGTTTCGAGGAGTAATTTGTCCAGAGCATGGAGGTGTTTGGTCTCCACAGGGAAACCGCTTGTATTCATGGCCAGGGTTGGAGTATGAAAGCTGGTTGTGCCGGGATAGCAATATGTTGTTTGACATTTGATGGGATGGAACTTTAAAATACCATTTGGAGGTGGTGTAGTTGGTCTGCATTTGGTTTGTTTTGGATTTTTTTTTAAATGTATTTATTTACAATTATTTATACAAACAATCATTAAATAATTGAGCAAGCATAATAACTAGAGAAGAAGAGGGAAAAAAAATAATAACTTAAAAGGAGTCATTATACATATTGCAGATGTTCTCATACAAAAACAACTTATGTTTCAATTTGTAAATCATTTTTTCAGTTCTCGACAGACAGTGCATCTCTTGAACCCAATCTTCAAATGAAGGGGAAACTCCGCTTTTCCATCCTCGTAGTATTATCCTTTTGGCCACAATGGTAGATCGAAAAAAACATTTTTTGAGGGCAGAGCTAAGATCAGACAACCCAGCATCATCACCAAGGATCACAGTCTTGAAATCCAAAACACCCCCCCCACCAGTAATCGTGCCACACACATCACAAACATCACTCCAAAACCCTCTGACTCTCACACAGCTCCACAACATGTGCTCCAAAGATCCAACCTCCTGAGCACATCCCCAACACTCATCATTGTCCGACATACTTCTCTTGTGTAATGTTTCTGGACAGCAGTATACACGATTAAGAATTTTAATTTGCCTGGACCTTTCCCCTAAATTCAGCGAACACCAGGAAACATTTCTGCATATATTCTGCCAGCAACCGATATCAATCTCCGAACCAATCCTTTCACTCCAAACCTCCCAAAGTCTGTCATTACTTTGAACTCGTGAAACAAATAACTTATAAATTCTGCCAGCCAAACCACCTTCCTTTCCATTCAAATTGCCCAGAAAGATATTCAAATCTAGGGTTTTTGACCAGTCAACTTCCCCCACCGATCTCTTCAAACGTCTATAAGCAGAATCCGAAAAAATACTTATCTCAGCTGGAGTTAACCATCTACCATCCTTCCCTAAATCAGAAATCTGTCTAACACCAGCCAGGAACCAATCAGGCCAAAAAATCCTTTTGGATTTATCCCAAATCTTTGGATTCAGCCAAATGGAGGCCCTCTGGCATTTAAAGGCGTCAAAACCCAATAACGCCAACACCTCACACCAAGAAGAACGCAAAAAAGCCATCACCAATAGTTTGTCATCCGAGCTTCTGGTATTAGTGGTCAACAAGGCTTCTGGCCCAAGCGGTCCAAAGGCATTCGACTCCGCTACCGCCCAGCGGTCCAACTCTCCACTCAAAAAGGGAAGAAAAGAATGAAATGAGAAGGCTAAATGATAGGCTCTAAAGTTCGGGACCCCCAATCCACCCAGATGAACAGGAAGCTGTAATTTACAAATAGCCAGTCTCAGTGGTTTTTTATCCCATAACAATTCCTGAACAAGACGGTCCAAATCTTTCCAATAGCAGTTTTTAATTCTCAAAGGAAGCATACTAGTCACAAAATTGATCTTCGGAGTCAAATTCATTTTTAAGGCATTTACCTTACCCCAAAGTGATAGATTAAGAAGAGACCATCTGTCCAGATCCATTGTACAATCTTGAATGACCCTGCGCATGTTTTCATCGATCATAAGTGAGACCGGAGTCGTCAGCCAAACGCCCATATTGCGTAAGCGCATTTCACACCACTTAAATCCCAAACCCTTGACTAGATCTATATCACATCTGTGGGAAAGAGGTAAAATCTCCGACTTAAGCCAATTGACCTTGTAACCTGAACTTTCATGAAAATCAGATAGCATCCGGATCAGACAGGGAAGTGACGCCTCCAAATTCTGAAGCACCAATAAGAGATCATCTGCATACAGCCAAGCCTTCTGCACCACACCCCAGCAGCCTACACCATGCAAACCAGGTTCATGTTTGATGCAAATAGCCAAAGGTTTGATTGCCAAAAGAAATAAAAGTGGCGACAACTGACACCCCTGACGAGTGCCTCGTTTCAAACCAAAGGACTCTGAAATAACCCCATTAGTCTTCACATCCGCCGTCGGATTGGCATATAAAAGAGCAACCCAAGAAATGAATTCCTCACCAAGATTCATCTCCCTCAGTACCGAATACAAATAGTCCCGGCAAACCCTGTCAAAAGCTTTCTCAGCATCAAGGGAAAGGACAGCAGCCTCACAGTCTATCGCACCAGCAATTTCCATGGTAAGCAACAATTTCCTAATGTTGCTAGACGTACGTCTGTTTTTCATGAATCCAGATTGTTCCACATCAATCAATTTAGGCAAGAATTTTTCTAAATGTAAGGCCAGAACCTTTGCCAAGATTTTATTTTCGGTATTGATAAGACTGATGGGGTGGTAACTCTCTGGGAAACTGCCTTCCTTTGCCTTTTTTAAAAAAAGCAGAGATAAAAGCATGACTTGTACTCTTAGGCAGAGTCCCATTCAATCTACAAGTAATGAACACATCTTTCAAAAGCTCCAGGGCTGCATCTGGAAGAATTCTATAATACTCACACTGAAGTCCATCCGGGCCCGGGGATTTACTGCCATTCAGCTTCGAAATTGCATTTTTTATCTCATCAACCAACACTGCCTCACCAAGAAGGCGACGTTCAACATCCTGAATCTTTGGAAGATTTAAAGTCCTAAAGAAGTCCCTTCCCCTGCCTGAGATGCCAGCCTCATTGCTATATAATTTCATGTAAAAGTCACGAAAGACACCATTTATTTTCCTAGGATCAAATGTGGTTCGACCTTCCTGGTCAACAATAGAAGTAATATCAGATTCCGAAACTCTCTTTTTCAACCTGTAAGCAAGCCATCTATCGCACATTTCTCCTTTTTCAAAATATGCGCAGCGAGAGTAGAATAAACTATGTTCTGCCCTAAGTGACAGGATGTCCTCCATCTCCTTTTTAAGTTTCTTCAAGGTCACCAGTTTTGCTGAATTAGACGGGTCAAGCATTCAATCCTGAGAAACCTCACTGATTTTATGATCAAGTTCCAATCTGTTTCTCTCCTCTCTGTTCCGTTTACCATTAGACAACCCAAGACAAATACCACGCATACAACATTTAAAGGCCTCCCACCTGGTTGCTAAACTGATCTCATCAGAACGATTCTCCTCAACTAAATAATTAGCCTCCGATACAATTAGTTCCAAAATATCATCATCAAACAAAATCGATGTATTCAGTTTCCACGAAAAAGATCTGTCACATTGAAATTTTAGCTTGAACAGTTTCTCCACTGGGGCATGATCACTAAATAGAATATTACCGATAACACAGGAAACAAAACTTTCCGTCACTGTCCCACGCGTGAAAAGCATGTCCAGCCTGGAATACACCCCATGGGCACCTGAAAAGAAACTATATTGACGTTTGTCCTGGTTCATGAGACGCCAAATGTCTTTCAAGTTGTGTTCCGTCAAAAGTGACAAGAGAGCCCTATGGTGATGATCACATCGTGCTATCCATCCGACCTGACTATTGTCAAATAAAGGTTCAATAACAGTATTAAAGTCGCCTCCAAGAAGAATATTAGATGTGTCAAATTCTAAAAGAGACTGAGCAACCATCCTAAAAAATGAACCGTCATCCACTGTTGGAGCATACACATTGCAAAGAGCCACCAGAACCCCTTGAATCTCAACCAACAAGGCAATCATTTTCGCATCCTTATCAGCACGCTCTCTCAAAATTTTTATAGGTAATTTTTTTCTGAATTAAAATGGCCACACCCCTGGATCTTGAAGTAAAAGAAGAACCAAAAGCACAACCAACCCATTCCTTCTCTAACTTTGAAACATCATCACCTAAAATATGTGTTTCTCGTAAGAAGCATATATCTGCTCTTATGTCACGAAGCATTGAAAACACTTTCTTTTTCTTTAAAATGTTATTAACCCCATTCACATTCCAAGAGACAACAGAACGATCTTTGTTAACCCCACTTTTATGTGAAGTCATCATTGAAACATCAGTAGAAAAGACAGAGAAAGTAAAGAAAGAACAACTGAAAACAGGTGCAAAGAAGACAAATAATGAAAACAATAGAAATAAGTGAATAAAAAAAGAACCACCAAGACTGTGAAGTCTATTCAGCCGAACAAATATTAGAAAGAACGTTAATACCATCTCTAGGACCTCTCCCGAATCCCACCAAATACCCAAACAGGAAATTCTTAGAATAAATACACCCCGTCAAACCACCACACAAAAGCAGTAACAATTCAAAAAACCCAAACAAGAAATATATTCCCAAAGGCTTCCAAACGCCCTCGCCACCCGTAAACAAAACTGCAGACCCAAAACCAAATTCACAATAAACAAAACACTAAAACCGAACCCCACTCCACAACATTGCTTAGGCAAAATACAACATACTGAACAGGAGGCATGTATAAATATCAAATCCCCCAACAACTAGAAGAACTGGGGGAGATTAGCCCACCAAAACAGATTTGAATCAGAAGCATTCATATGTCATACATAACCATCAAAACACATACATGAGACCCCCACAAGACCATAACAATTCCCACAGTTATAACCCCATTGGCATAAATATATAAATATAATTGCCGGAGGAGCAAATTAGAACTGCAGAGTCACTTCCAAAAGTCAATGAGAAGTGCAGACCGAGTATAACATCCCCCACAAAGTTACATCAAGGCCTCGAACACCATCCAAATGACGTATCCATTTTTCCGTGTCCACACACCCCATTTCAGCTCTTACCTAAATTATTCTCCCACCATCCAATATCAAACCCGGACTGTTGGGAACTCCGGCCTTCCAGCTGTCAATGATTGCTCAGTCCCACTAAGTACGGGCTTAGTTCCGATGCACGGCCTTCCAGCTGTTAATGATTGCGCAGTTCCACTAAGTACGGGCTTATTACCGATGCGCCGAGCAACATGCCCCTCCAAGAACCAAGTCTGTGAGCGTGGAAGCACCGCCCCATCTCCCGACCGCACAGAGTACAATCACGAGAGGCGGAATAGGTCAATAACCACCAACAGAGTTAGCAATTTCCCACGTCGTCCTCTGTACAGTATTTCTTTCCTTTTCTGATGCTAGAAACCTCCGCATCTCACACGACAGGCACCCCGCAGCCAATGAAAGCATTGCGGAGACTGAAGCTGTTTCCGGATCAGCTGACCGAGGCGTCACACTTTAAAGGTCCTTTTTTCAACAAAAGAAAACACTGACAGTATCGTAAACCATATGGGACAGTGTTACGGATCGCAGTCCACAGTTCCAATTGGAATCCGATCTACATCACAGGAGCCAAATGGAGTGCACAGAGATATACGGAAACATGGTGACACTGGATGAGGTTCCATTTTGGGTTTTCAAACGATGAAAAGCGTTAACTGACAGTCCAGTCCAGCGCCATTAAAAATATGTGAAAACATGCTCCAGAATAAATGAAAGTGTAATAAAGTCAACCAATTGAGCGGGGGGGCATAAACAAATCAGAGGGAATATTTAATTGAGCAGAATAGGCATAGGAATATCCCTTTTATACATTTCCAACCAACTCAGAGCCTGTGCTGGTTCAGAAGTGCTCTTTTCCCCATCTGGAAAAACAACAGTAAAGACATTACCTTTGTTAAGAAAGGCTTTTAAGTTAAGTTGTTTGGCCAAGTCCTTAGCACTTCTGAATGATCTCCTCAGAAGCAGGATCTCTTTAGTCATAATAGATAAACACCGGATTACCTTTAAAAGTGGCATTTCCCACCTGTCTGGCAGCGTTCATCAAACACGCCTTTAATCTCTGATTCAAAAAGGAAACCAGGATGTGTCTAGCCTTGGCCCCCATTTGTTTCCTGATCCTATAAGCGTTATCAATGTCACCAATCTTAATTGAGCTATAATGAAAACTCTCCTTGAAAACTTGAATAACCTAGGAAGATAAATCCTCTCCATCCCCAGCATGATCATCCACTCCAACCAGTCTGATGTTTTTAGCCCTCATCCTCGTTTCCAATTCCAGGCGCTGCTCCTTTTATTTCTGTAAATCAGACTTCAGATTATTGTATGCTTGAAAGCTTCCAGCTATTTCAGTGCTCATGGTCAAAGAGGACTTCTCCAAGTCAGTTACCCTGCCATCCAGTTGACCAGATTTCAAGTTGAGCTCAGCCAGAGACAGTTTGACATCACAAACATCTTGGGCCACTTGAAGAAGGATCTTGTAAACATCTTGAATGTTTGGAGTATCTTCCATCTCTAAAATATGTTTGGATTTCTTTGAAGCAGGGTTTTCAGCCTCTTCTATCTTCTACTTTGAATTCATACTAGTTTACTTGTGAATGTCTTAGGGGAGAGGTCCAGGAGCAGTTTAGCTAAGCTGCTACTCCACTGCCAGCCATTCTAGAATCCTGCATTTGGTGTGTTTGAATGTAGAAGTTTGAGAAATGCCTGGTAGGCTATGTAGAACACTTATCTGATGCGCCCCTGAGCCAATTGCTTTGGACGTATTTGGGTTAGTGTGCTGAGAAAGCAGGTATTTAAGGTTTTCCCAAAGGGTAAGTGATTCTGGTTTGTCTGGATTCCCCTTGGGAGCGAGGTCCAGAGTTTAGCTGTGATGTTACAGAAAGTCGATCCACCATGTCTCATTCTGGCATATTGCATGGTTCCTAGAAATATGTCATTGCTAGATCTCACTGTTCGCCTCGATTGTCGGGCGGAGTGCACAGTGAAATACCTGTTGGGGTATTCACATTCTGATTAATGTGGCATGACCACACTAAATGAAGTTGTGGCCTCTTGGCTACTCTTAATAGTTATGTCACTAGGTTCTGCACACAGTTGTGTTTCCTTAAGGTTCATTCATCAGAGGGACACCCTTGATGGTCAGTCCTCCCTCCATGAAACACCCTGCAATCAGACCACTTCATACACATAAACCTTGAAGGAAATCATTGTAAGCGCTGCCCACTCCCACACTTAAGTGGTGTGGGAACTGAACAACACACACTACTCTTGATAGGCATTTGAAAACCTTCAATCTGAGACACATGTTTCAAATAAACCCACGTAAATCATTTGCGACAAGTCCCCAAGCATGTCATAGAGGGGCATGCAAAATTGGAGGGTTTATACAGAATTGCATCAATTGACAGTGGCCCCTACAAATGTTCCCTGGTTTACTACCCTGGTAGCCAAAGCTCTGTTTCCCTGGTAAGCTTGAATGCCATACTCCTCTTCCCACTGCCCCACCATGGTTTACTGAGAGAATGAGCAACCCATGGTCTTGTGTGTCTGGAAGGAGCAGGGGTTGGCAGAGGCAACAGTAGGCTCGTGTGCAGCATTGGTAGCAGGTGACACAGTGATGCAACCAAATGGCAAGAGGTGACGGACTAGAGGGACACTTCAAAGGGAGACCCCTAGAGGGCCAGTGAGATAGAGCGCCACTGTACACCAATAGTAGGTTGTTATCCTCTAAATTAGACCAGGGGAGGGAGCATGTACCGGGTGCCTCGGAAGGTTGGCCAGAAGAAAATGTGTGAGTCGGAAGGGCTCAGGCTTTGTTGGGGTTCTTCGCGTCCAACTGGCCACACTGTCGTGTGAGTACTGAGCCAGAGAGTAACAAGTAATAATGGACAGGGCAAGCGTGAGCAGTTTCGAGCCGTAGGATGAACCCCAGAAACTATGCGATGACATGTACTAGGACCCGGTGAGGTATTTTGAAGTGGCAAGTGAGTTGTTGAGTGATAGTGACCCAGTAGGTGGTGGGCTAGTGAAGAATGAGTGTTGCGATAGTGTGATCTTGTGAACAAGCCCTCTGGGAACGCAAGAAAAACCGTGCTGTTCGAAGCCCATCCAAGGTATAGGAAGCATGCTAGAGCCTGCGGTAGCAGCTTAGCTGCACCTTATTCAAAGTTACCCCTTAGTCCAGCTTCCGTCAGCCAGAGCAGCAGAGCAGTAAACATGTAGGACAGGGGACAAAAGGGACTGCATCCCCACCCCAGAAAACGAGGTCTGAATGAGAGCCTACTGCCCCATTCCATGCAAGCACTAACCTCTTCAGCTGTGCCCAGGATGTCCATGTACAGCAAGCACAGATGTGTAATCCCCTCCCCCGTCCTTATGCTTTAGATCCACCATCCTGCGATCAAATAGTCCCCCTAAGGCGCCCGTGCCAGCCGACCAGTGGAAAGTACTAGCTCAAGGGCTCTGCATCTGGGCATCTGGAGCAACCCGAGACTTAAGATGGAGCTACCCCAGCCAATGGCAATCATGGGCCCACCCTCGCTTCCCCAACCGGCAAACCTTTTTCTTGGCATCCCTGGTGCACGTGATGACACTGGCATGGTGTGGAAGGAACAGCCGGGACTACTCGCACATAGGAACAGAAAGGATCTCATTTACAAGTACGCCTGTGCGGGTAAAAATGGCAGTAATGTGGCAGTAATTCTGTTAGAGTCGTGTTACTGCCACATAAGGTGGACATTTACCTCCAGGAAAAAACTGGAGGTAAATCCTCTACCGTACCGCCAACAATCCTCAAAATCGGCAGAATTATGGACTCCATAAATGGGGATTAACACCGCCCTATCATCACTTGCAATCCTGCGATAAATCCATAAAACCAAGTGGCAGAACCGTTAATTGAGTTTGGTGTTAATACCGAATTACCACCAGAATCTTAATAAGCCCTTTGTCTCTTGCTATTGCACTCATCCCCATCTCCATCTCGCTTGCCCGTGGACCAAGTCATAGTCCTAATTTATATTCCAAAACTGCCCACACATATGATTTATTGGACCTCGAGAGGCATAGGAACATTTGATAGGTCACATATTATTTATTAATTTCAGTGCTTTAAGTGGGCCGGTCCCACACAACATTGGCGGGATGCATTATCTCGCCGCGGCCGCAGCCGCAGCGGGAGATGCGGCCACCATTATGTCAGGCAAGCTGACAGAAGTGCCAGCCAGCCACAGTGAGGCTGAGGCTGGCGGCACTTCTGTCAGTCAGTGTTCAGTGTAACTTCCTCATGACCCCTCATTAGGGTCATCAGAGGAAGTTACTGTCCGTTTGTTTGCCCTCCCCAGGTCACTGACCCTCAGAGAAACTGCAGGTCCGTGATCTAATATGCAGATTAGATCACAGAGCCCGCAGGTTTGCAGAGGGTGAAAGATGCCTCGGGCTCAGTGATCTCTGCTCAGAGCAGAAAGATCACAGAGCCCGAGGCTTCCATCTCCGTCGACAAAGCTTTATAAAAGATGCCTTGAATTGAGTACGTTTCAAGCCATCTTTTGTAAACGTAGAAATATTTCTATGTTTATAAAAGACGGCTTGAAACGTGCACAATTCAAGTCATCTTTTATACCGCTTTGTTGATGGACAAAGCCACCTTTTAGAAACATAGAAACATGTTACAAATGTCTATGTTTGTAAAAGATGGCTTGAAAAGTACACAAACCATACTATTACGCATACAAACATATAAATGCTCACATACATTTATATATTTGTTTGCACACCTTACTATGATTTGTGCACTTTTAGGCCACGCCCACATTGAAAGCCACGCCCCCAAACGAGAGCCCCACCTCAATTTCTTACCCCACTTAAAGCACTGATTAATTTGCAATTCACAGTACGCTGCATTCTGCTTTACAGTGATTTACTGGACACCAAGCATCACATAAACCTCATTTATTGAGCGTCAGAAAATTAACATTGTTCATTGCCTGCTCTTGTTCACGTTTTTGGAATAGTTGCAGAATGCTTGATTGGCAACACCAGAGTGCTTTAGAATAAATGACCATTGAGGCAACACAAGCATTGGCATCAGACGCCATTTAGGGAATCCTTTAAAGGCCAGTGTGTGGCACGCTATTTCAAAATGTCATGGACCCCTTTTTATCTAGGGCACAATTCCCACAAGATATGCTGAGGGTCGAGGACCCTCTTACACACATTACACGCTAGGGACCCCTTTGCTCCATGCCAGGGTTAGCCAGGCATGTCTTGCTCGTCTTTGTGCACCTCTGTGGGAACAGGAACTCCTCCAGAGGGTTTAAGTGCCCTATTGGAAACCAGACTGTCTCTTGCGACGCATCCATGTGGCACAGCAGAGACAGTCAGAGGTCTAATTTGAGTAAATGATTTCAGGGCTCTACGCAGGCTGAAATGAGAGCGCCCCGCCATAACCCTCAAATTGGGATAACAGCCTGTGCTTGTGCGGTGATGTAAACACAGTGCAGGAAATGGGCCGGAACAAGACAGAGCGGCGCTCTCTGTCCCCAGACCGAGGAGCTAGCGCCGGACACCCACAAGTTGCTCATGCCTTTGAGAACTCAGCGTCGTGATACAATGGCGCAGAGTACGCGGGTGCTCTGGGGCCCGGGAAAGGCTATTGTTGTGAAAGTCCCTATACTTATAATGGGAGTTTTTTTTGTAGCCGTCAGTCCCTCATCCCACTGGCCTGGGGCTGCGCCCCTCAGCCCCACTCCTCAAATGTTTCCATTTCCCACACTGTGTACACATACACCTGCTGGAACAACAGGTAGCCTTGTTATCTGAGAAGTCCTGAAACCCTTTACACTGTCCGCACCGGCCACATATCCCCCTTCATCTTTAGCTTCCCGCAAGATTTGTGATTGGATCCAATGAGTGTCCAGACTCTTTTGACTGAAGTGGGTTATGCAGGGGTGGCATGAAACCAACAAAACACACACACACACACACACACACACACACACTCACTCTCTCTCTCTCTCTCTCTCTCTCTCTCTCTCTCTCTCTCTCTCTCTCATTTGTTTCCACTAACCATAGCTACTTCAATGACTAACATTAGTGTATTACATGCCTCTGGTTTTATAATGATCATCGTTTAGGATAATGGGGTGGCCAATCAGAATTCCAGGGGTAGCACGTGCCACTCCCCGGGCACACCTATGACTGGCTCACCACCTACTGTGGTCAGCTCACATGGCACCCTCACTTTAGCTGATGCATTCAGTGTTTATAGTCATTGCATCGAATGCCATACCAGAGGAAAAAAAGCAATGCTTTTTTTCCGATGCTTTTGTTTCTCTGGTATGGCATTTGATGCCATTGCATTCGATGCAATGACCAGATACCGCATTCCCCATAGCATCGCAGGGCGCTGTGCCCCTGTGCAGGGACGTCATTTCACCAAAATGCCAAGGGTAGCGGAAGTGACATCACACGACCCTTGACCCCCTGATGACATCACAGAAAGTGATGTAATTTGCCCCCGCCCCAAAGCGATATCGCGGGAAGTGATGCAACACAACCTTTCACCCGTTGACAAAACAGGAAGTGGCATCACATAGCATTGTACACTACGAAAAATATTGTTACGATATCACAATAATGTGATGTACATTTCATACCTGAATGGATCACCATATGTATCGTTAAGAACAGTGTGTATAGGCCCATATTACAAAAGTACTGTGATTGCAAGCAGACGTCCATGACCAAATGATAACGATGTGTTATTATATAGCACTTAAGCTTAAGCGCTTTACATATAAGAAATATACACCCAATATCACCCAACCTGTGTTGGTACCCATTTATCGACCTCAGAAGGATGAAAGGATGACTTGACGCATTTGAGAACAGACTAAATCAGTGACTCACCCCCTGAAGTGTGCATGAAATAAACCTTTAATGAGTCTAGCAATTATTGTATAGAATTCCAGAAAGACACATTTTTTGTCATTCCTATTCTTTCTTATTTGGGTTCAGTGCTGAAAGTGTTAGACCTGTGGCCCCCATGTTCTTATTTTTCTTCTTTTTTTAAGGGACCTGAACAAGAAAGCCAGCCACTCCAGAATTAAAGAGCTACATGGTGCTGGCCACAGCCCATGAGCTTGCATTGCAAAAAAAAAAAAAAACTTTTTTTTTTTTTTTTTAGAGGTCGCAAGGGAGACCCCAGAGGTCGCAAGGGAGACCTCAGAGGTCGCACTTGCGACCTCTGGCGACCCCCAAATGACGTCCCTGCCCCTGTGACTCATCCAAAATCAGAAAGCACTTTTATTTAATTACATCTTCTGATCAACATTTTTCAAACAAGTCGGATTCATGGTATTTGTAGTTCCTTGGGGTGGGTGAACTGATTTGCATATGGCAGTTCATCCATTTTACTGTACATGCCCATGAGAGCAAGACCACCTGGTTCTGAATGCTACCAAGTGGGGGTGGGAGAGGGTGGCTAGTGTCAATACGACGTCAGCAAAACCATCTCCATCCATTACAATGTTGGTTTTTCATGAAATCTCTCCAGGTGGGAGGCGTGTGCACATACATGGGTCCCAAGCGTTGGAATATGCACAGCAAGTTCAAAGCATAATTCAGGAATCATGGCTTTCAGTGCAAGTGTCAACCTGGCCTCACATGATGCTATTGATGGCCCACATGTGCAGTGTGAGGCTGGAAGTCAGTTGCATAGGCCTGGTCCCCCTCTGTAATGATACAAAGAAAAGATAAAACCTGATGCAATTCAATGCTACTCAGGGGAATTCACAGCATAGAGTAAAACACGGGCAAAGCATTTCAGTCCATCACTTCTTGGTTTTGTAAGTGAGATTCTCCACACTCCATACTAGGGCAATCCCTATTTCATGGCAAGGCAATGCAGCCTCCCAAACATGAGCAAAGCCATATCGCCAATAGTTTGTGAGTAAAATGCTGCAGTAGAAGCGCCGCCCAATCGTCCAGTGTAAGGATGTCCCCCTAGGACCGGATTGTCCAACTCCAGGCCTTGACGGCCGGAAACATGCCGGATTTTAAGGATACCCTGGATTAATATTCATGAAATAAATTTGCATACACTGACTTTAAATGTATGCAAATTTGTTGTCATGAATATTAATGAGGGATAGCATGAAAACCCGTCAGGATTCTGGACCCCGAGGCCTGGCGTTGGAAAACCCTGCGCTAGGAGGATGCCGGCATAAAAAGCACTGAAGCAATGGCACTGTAGGCAGAATATACTCCAATGGCATGCACGTCCACCACCACCTCTTGCACAATCCATGTGAATAAACGGACTAGACCTCAAGAAGAGGACGCTTTAGGGAACCCCGCAAGGTCAAAGTGCCCGACATGCAAAAGCAAGCGGTGGCAATGTCACAAGCATGAAGACGGCAAACTTCACAGACTGTAAAACGATGGCCATGATTTTACATGATGGACCTTAACCTTGACTTGGTTCTGCAGGTGGTGAAAATTGTCGCACTGCCGAGAGAGCGTGGGGGGGGCATCGAAGTCCTGGGCATGCCCCTCTCAGATGCCCCTGAAAGAGGGCGGCAGGAGGCGCAGGGGCAGTTTCCTCACAAGCTGCATTAAGGACAGCCTGTTGGTGTCAGGCAAGATTATGTATATGAGTGGCACCTGGCCAAGAGGAACCAGTCATCATGTGGTATAACAAATCTCACATACCAAAAGATTAAGGGCCCCAAAGCTGACAGGTAGGAGTGGGCCCTCCCTGGGGTTGGGGGGCATGTAGACCCCTGCAGAATAGGAGCAAAGCCACAGCACAGCATTCTTGTCCAATCATGAAGGAAGGCTTTTGTGTCCTGTGCATCAGGGTTCAGCCTACCGACTAACAAAATGAGCTAAATAAGCGTTCAGTTTAAACAATGGATCCCACAGGGCCGGTGAAGTGATTGAAGAGGCTATTAGGCATCTGCCAGTCACTGGGTCAGCGTGATGGTGCCAGTACCAGTTCAGAAACTCTTGCATGGAAGGAACTCTGAAAAAAACACACTGTTGGGTGAAGGCAGTGCAGCCACATTTCACAGGACAGATCCACAAAGACCTGGAATTTGGGCAACCTAAACAGTTGATGTAATGGATGGCAGACATGTTGTCCATCACAACAGTTTGAGTTGTAGCTAGGTAGACAAAGGTGTCTGCTCGGCTTTCCAGGTGGTTAATATGGAGCTTTGGTCCACCTGGGCTGGGTGCCAAAACAGAACAGCTTGGGTCAGACTCTATGATGATGTTCCAAGTTGACCCAAAAATCAACCAGCAGATCTAGGCCTCTAATTCCAGCAACTCTCAGAGTTTTGCTCTGGATGCTAGGCTCTCATGGGAGTATTTCAAACTCAATCCAAAGTGGGTTGACTGTGCACTGCTGAAGGCCCTGTAGTGATTGGGAACTGGAAAGATAACTTTTTTCAAGGAACGTCTCATCAACCAAGAGTTTAAAGGCAGATCACTGGACCCAGATACTTCACCATCTCGGAAAATCTTGCTGAAGAAGTCTGTGGTCAATACAGAGACATCTCAACAGCATCCTTGTCAACAATCCTTTGGACCACCTGGACCGTGACCTGGGCTTCCAAATCTGAAAAGGAGATTGGGCCAGGAGGCCAACATTCTAGTCAAAGGCTGTATAATTTGAGGTGTGAGCCTCATTTGTTTAGAAGGACCCATTGATCAGATGCAATTTTAAATGGATGGAAAGAAAAACGGCCAATCCTGCCCCCCAAAACTTGGTCCACTCTGGGGAAGGAATAGAGCACTTACCCGCAGAGGGCCATGGTTGCTCAATCTGAGGTTGGACTGGTTGTGGCAAGCTTCGTGCTCTCGTTTTGGGAAGAGAGTGTTGTTGTACAAGCAAGGCTGGTCCTGGCTATCTCAGGCAGCTTTGTAGATGTGGGGATCAGAGTGTTGATGACTGAGGATGTGTCCGCTACCTAGGTCAGCCCTGACAAAAGCACACTAGCTGTCGAAGACCCTATCCATAGAATTCTTATCCAATGGAGTGAAAGCGCTGACATACTTAAGAAACGTACTATGGAAGATATTACTGCATAGTAGAGTTGTGTAAATCTTGGAGATGAGCAGGCGTAGGTGGGTAGGATCTCCAGAGCTGACCTCCTTGCAAGGACGGTCCATATCATTTGAAAGGTTGTCAAGCGAGAAGAGGTCAAGAGAAAGGAGACGTCTATAAAAAGGTCAGTATCATACCCATATAGAGCAGAGGGTTGATAGAAATCTTCAGTGGATGGACACTTATCCAGACGTGGAGGTATTCCAGGTAACCCCTCTGCCAGGTCATTAAGCTGCTTATGAATGTGTGCCACTTTTCTACCAGCTATTAATGGCATGAGGCCCGTTCAGTGCCCACGGGCAGAGGGAGTCATATCCCCAGTCCTTAATTTGTGGTGGTGTTTGCCAGGGCTCAGCCCTGGCACTTATTTATGCCACCCAGCACTTGTTGTCTCAAGCTCACTGTAATTATGAAGAGGTGATAGTCAGTGCATCCATCAACCACAATGAGCAGGTGTGAGCTGTAGTGTGACCCAGATATGTCAACACTGTGGGGTGCAGTTATAAGGGCTGGCAGCAGTGGTGGGGAACTGCCCAACCACAGTGTCACAGGAGTGCTACACAATATTTGATCCATGGCACTTCTTTTTTTTTAAAACAAATTAAGCACTGCAAATCCCCAGAGGTTGAAGGGTACGTGAGAACTTGGAGCATGCTTCACTGATTCCTGCTTGGAAGTGGCATGCTTTCACTGATTCCTGTTTGGAAGACGCGTGCTTCCACTGATTCCTGCTTGGAAGAGGCGTGCTTTCACCGATTCCTGCTTGGTAGAGGCGTGCGTGCTTCCATTGATTCCTGCTTGGAAGAGGTGTGCTTCCACTGATTCCTGCTTGGAAGAGGCGTGCTTTCACTGATTCCTGCTCGGTAGAGGTGTGCTTCCACTGATTCCTGCTGGAAGAGGTGTGCTTTCACTGAGTCCTACTTGGAAGAGGAACGGAACTCGAGGGCAACTTGCAGGTCATCATGCTAAAACCACCAGGTGGCTGCACCCCGGGCACCTCCCCAGTTGAGTTGTTTCCCCTTCTTTGTCATGTTTGTTGTGTTTTTAGAAATATTAAGAATAACAGTGTCTTCATAAGTCTCAGAATTGCTTCGGGAAATCTCTGTGTGATGGCCACTGCGATGCCGGCCGTTCTGCATTATTTTAACTTGGGAATTTTGTAGTTTTTTAAATGATGTTTACTTACCATCCATCGGGTAATGCACTCTAATTGCTGCCTTGTACATCGAGAAAGGAGCATATGACTGTAATGTGTGTGTCACCAGGAAAAGGCCCTACTGCCAAGCTGCAAACCTAGGAGACAGCACTGCCAAGGGCCAGATGCAGCATGGCAATTCGGCAGCGTCACGAGGGTGCGATCGGTTGCTAAGGCAATTCAAAACAAAAGCGAGTGGATGGTTGCTGGATAACCCTGTGGTATAGGACGGCCAACTGTCCCGTATTTTGTGGGACTGTCCCGAATCAGGGGATGTGTCCCGCACACATCCTTCCCTGGAATGCGTCAGTTCTGAGTGGGCTCCTTTGCAACAAGATCAGCTCTCCAAAGCACCCCGAGCTCAGACATTACCCTTTTCGTGTGATAGTTCAAATTGCAGGGAAGAACGGTCGCTGTGCTTTAGGTTTCGCTTTGTGTCAACAAAGCATTGGCATAAGGTCGTTCAAGATTGATAGCACATGTAAACAGGGCATGCGGATGGACGAGTGTCCCTTAATAATTGCAAATGGTGGGTGGCAAAAAATATAAGGGCGGCATAACACTACATGCTGAGTGAAAAAATGGCTCATGAAGAATGATGGCTTCAAATTGCATTACAGTTTATTTCCCTATGCAACAGGTTTGATGCCCCAATGAGGTTTGCTAGAGCTCAGATACCTTGACAGGCTGCTACTGTAATTATCGATTGAGGATGGGTACAATTAAAGCTATAATAATTCTTTTTGTGCAACGTGTTTCTATAACTTTTGATATATTATCAGGCCAGTTTCTCATAAGACATGGCAAACTGCAATACCCACATGAAATCCTGCACAGAATGTTCTTATAATTTATGGTCGCCTGCAATACCCACATACAATTCTGGTCGCCTGCAATACTTTGTATTAAAGCCTGTAAATTATGTTCTTACTAGAGGCTAGTTGGGACCTGTAATTAGAAATTATTATATATAGTAATATTAGATGTTTTTCTTTAATTTTATTTTTTTTTAAATTATTTTATTATTAGCATTTTGGTTTTACAATTTAAAAACACTGAAGTTTTCATCAAATCAATATACAAGATAAAATCAGCAGAGCAAAGTGTACTAATTTACCACGCAAGCAAGACATGCATGGTTGTTATTGTGCACAAATAGAGGAGGTATGGGAGCTTTATCGAAGACCATATGCCTACACTGTCTGTTCATTAGCTCCTCCTAGTTATTTTACCTTTTCAGTCTTGGAAAGAGTAATCTTGGACACAGTAGTTAATTATTAACCTGGTGTAATAGACTTTTCCTGAATCCTTGAAAACGCTTCTTTCAAGTATGCCAGAGGAGCAAGTGTCAGAGGTATTCTTTCCCCTTGTAGTAACAGTGTCCACCATTCCTCTATTGGTTTCGTCCTATATGGTGCACAATGTTTGCCCAACCATCAATTTCGCTCTTGTGTTAGGTTGGGACATTGCATAGTCAGATGGTACAGAGTCTCTTTCTGGCCCTTTGCAGAGTCTGCAAGTATAATCTCTCACTGATGTCGCTTTCCTTACTTCCAGCACTTCCTGTGTGGGCAGCAAGTTCATGCAAAATGTTATAAAATCCATTCTGCATCGGTAGCACGGGAATCTTTTCAAATACTGTTGCAGGTTCCCTCTAGCTTTATGTATTGGATCTTTCTGACCATAGAGTTTTAAACTTCTTACCTTCTGTCTAGGTATGATCCAGTCCTGATCGAGAAATTTTCTTTTAGTCTTATCAGGATGCATCATCAAACTTCCTCTGTCACTCTCAATTCTTCCAGGATATTTAGACATGATAATTTCCAGTTTTTTAACACTTTATTCGAATCATCTAGCAATGCCTTCTTCAGAACTTTAAAGCCTGCTTCTAGATTGCCTAGAAGGTATTTCCGATAGAAGGCTAATGTCTTCCATTGCACAGATAGGTAAAGTGAAATTAACCCCATCTCTTCTCGTATTAATTCAATGGGTGTATATGTTGGGAACATCAGCACCTGTCTCCAAAACATCCCTTCCCATTTCGGCCAGAGATCTTTTGAAATGAGAGATGTAGCTTCTGATCCATACGTGATTATTGGTACAATTTTCATTTTTTAAAAGTCAATTATGGGTTGCAGGGTAAATTTGCAGTATTTTCTAACAATTATTTTCCCCTGTGAAGTCAAGTTTCTCATTTTCGTTTTTAGCATAACTACTTGAGGGGCCTCCATTATGTTGTTGTTAATGGATATTCCGAAGTACATCAGGCTAGTCACTTCCAGGATGTTCTCACCTTTTCTTTAATACAAGCAGATTCTGCATTGATTATACGTGTCAGCAAATGTAGGCTGTATTGCATTACTAAAGGGATTAAAGTTTCTAACCATCTATTATAAGGAAATAAATATCCCCTACCGTGTGTAAAAATGATATTGCAAGTCAGCTCAGAGATCATGACCTTATAAGGCAGCTTAGCTTTCAGCCTAGTTCCTCAATTTGCAATATCCCTACAAAGTACGGTAGGAGTATTGTATCCCCTATATCACAGGCTAGTTGTGACCTCACTACAGTTCTGTAATAAGAAAATGACGTTACTGCTGCCCTGTGATCTAATGTTAGACACTAGATGTGAGGTCAAAAATCCTTTTGCTTGAGCTAAAACAGAACAACATTCCAGCAGCCACTGCAGCATTTTATTAAATCTGTGACAAGCTTTTCAAATTCCTTTCTTGTAAAATATCTTTCTGTGACCCCTTAGATCCATTAACTGATAAGAAACGTTATGGTTATATGCGCATTCTGTGCTTAAGAGCACAAAACTACATGTTATTACAGGCTTATATGACCTATTTAAAATCACAAGATGAAAGCACTTTTAGATGCATTTAATTAAATTGCATACACTATTTTCTGTACCAATTGAGAAGCTGCATATTACCTTTTCTTTAATCATATGTGGTCAGATGTTAAAGGGGATTAGTGTGTTTGGCCATGTATTATAAGGAATACAATATCCCATAATCTGCATAAAAAGGATATTGCATGTCTCTATCGCTCATGAATATGTAGAACACATGCCCACTCATCTCCACCATGCTTGTGCCTATGCACAGAGGAACCCAGAGAAGGCTGTGGTAAGTATGAAGCCTCAATACAACCTATAGACCTGCAAAAAGGAATGTGTGGTAGGTGACTGAGTTTACCTTTAAAAGAGCCAAACTCAACCGTGCACCTTTTTCCTATCTTGGCACGGGACGTTTGAAATCACAGATAAGATCTCTCCTATTACCTACAAAATCAATATACCAAAAAGGAAACAGACAAAGGACACTGAGTCCATGTGAACCAGCTGAGGACCTGTCCTCCCTGGACTCCTGTTTTTTGGTTTGAGGAATCAGTCAATCCTCCTGATCAGATGAATTATGAATAAAACAGAATCTGTGTTAAAATGGTAATATGGATGTTTAGATGACAGGGTGAATACTTGAGTAATGTTTAACAACATAGAGACACATTTAGATATATTGGTAACAATATCACAGGGCCTCATTACAAGTCCGGCGGTAACCTGCCGGTGCTACCTTTGGGTTGCCTATGGACTCGTAACACTTTTCCGTCACCTGATATTCCGGTGCCTCCAGGACATTATAAGTCTTGGCGGATTGGGAAGTCAAGCACCGGAAAATGTTGCTCCTCATTCCAGTGGAGTCCCATAGGAATCCATGGGAGTGGGGAGACGGAAGCACTGGCACCGCTGCAAACAGTGCCAGTGCTTCCGTGACAAATCTGCCTAACAGGACTGTTGCGCCCGGCAGGTCAGACCTGCCGGGTGCAACGGCCCCTGCAGGCAGACTTGTAGTGTGGCAGTCTGGAAAGGGTGCCGGTATGTTGCAGCACCCTTATTTACAGACCGCCACACTTGTAATGAGGCCCATAGATATCAGAATAGAAAATAGTATACATACGGCAATATGTGCATGACAAATCCCAAAGTGTCAGACTAAACCAGCCTTTCTATCAGTCTCTCTTCGTTAAATATTGTGAACTTCCTTCCAGCCTTCAGGATTGGGAAAAAAGAGGAAGGATGTCATCCTTTCACCACTAAGAAAGAATAGTACTCGAAAGGGGTATCTACTAGGATAAATGTGATCCAAAAGTGTTCAACAAAAGCATGACTCAATGAAGAACTGCAGTGCTTCTTTCAAGTTTGTTGCATATGTGCCCATTGTAAGTAGAAATATTGTGCCAATAAAGAAAAGAGATAGGTGTCACAACTTGTAATGGCGAACACCCTCCAACAAGCATGGAGACCGACTCAATGTAAAGGGAAAGATTCACTGGAATAATGTCTTGCTTCATATGCATGTATATGTTTCTTTCAAGTGCCACTAATAGGGTGTACCTGTGGGAGGCAGGTCGTTACTTGCTTTAATGTGAGGTAGCACCCAACAAATAATGTAGAGTTTGCCACACACTAGACGTGCTGAAAATTGTAGTAAAATAAAACAGTGTGCACTCATTTAAAGTGGTTCTCTGTGACACTGGGACAAAATGCTGAAAGCTATAGAAAACAAGCACCCATTTCTACAACCCGGAAAATATTTAAATTTTGAAAACAACACCAGCCAATGTGTTCATCTGTAATGTTATGAATTAGAATATTGGTATATGTTCACACAGAAGCCAAATTAAGCATCACAGTGTACCAACTTTCTAATTAATTGGCAGTGTTTAAATTTAAAAAATGATTGTTATTTGGATCATCTTGAACACAAATTAATGGGGTAATTGAAACGTTATTTGATAGGAATGTTGGACACTATTCTCATATATTAAATTAAAAATCCTTTAATTCATACAAAATCACATGGTGTCTGAGTTGCTTGGGCAAAGCTGGACAGCTCTCCTGAGAAATCCCTCACAAGTTCTTTCCATCTGTTAGCCTTGCATAAATGTTTCAATATGGAGGAGGTACATGTTTCCCCATAGATTTGGATGCATCATCTGGAATGCACACGTTTGTATGCTTTAAATCAAAGAAACCCATTCGTCTCACAAACGAAAGGCCTTGTGGACCAGGCATCTGAGTTAATGAACAGCCCCAAGCCTTATGAGTTACTTCCAAGGCAATATTCTTATAATTGCATCTTTAAAATTCCACCAAGGCTGAATTCTATGGTGTACTGGCTGATAAGAATTATAAATAATGCCCCTATTACAACCAAGCCCCTTCTTCTATGGCCCGGCTTCAAAGATACCTTACTGCATTCAAAGGGTCTACTTTGGACCTCGGTCTTCATAAAACATAACCAAGTGGCCAGCCTAATTGAAACTGAATGAATGGAGGCCTTGTGTCAGCATATCCAGGTAAATTGTTGCCTCAGAGGCCTGTTAGCATCATGGTTTCACTATCCCAAGAAACTAAATTTTAAAGCTGAAACTTAAGGATGCCCATGAATGTATTTGTCTATTGAATTATCAATACTTCTGCATTAAAATACGTTTTTGTCTATAAATCCACAACCAAATCACTTAGAAACAAACTGAAAATGGCAGATTATGACATGTTCATCCCATTGAATTGCCAACATTGCTACAATTCCCAATATTAATAACTTTATGCAACATTATGCCACACAATTTTCTTGCATATTCAGACTTCCGTCTAGGCTAGGGGATCACAGAAGTCCATATTTCATTGATGTGGCATGTTGCTACTATGAAATATTGATTACAAGTTATTTCAGCATTCAAACATTGAAGAGCAAGTATCCCACACTGTCCTCTTTCTTTTCACATGCATAGAAATTATGATGAACCCAAAACAACTGGGATTGGGGTACTCCATGGGAGTGCCTGACCATTAAGGACGCCAATGGTAAGATATGACCAATCAAAAAGTGTGACATGATCATCCATGGGAGTATCACCCAGGATAAAAGGGGAAACACAAAGAGTAGGGAGATGTGACTCTAGAATCTAAATATAGACAGAAGGGTTACCACTTGTTCCAACTGGTTTAGTGCTGAACTGGGACATTATATAGAGAATGGTGCCCTACCCATAATGAGAATATTACCAGGAGCAGATTTGTTTTCCAAGAGGGAGGAGAGGCTGCCTTGGAGTTCTTTGAAAACTCATGAGGACTTTTTCTGTTTCTGAACCTTAATTGATATTTCCACACTGAGTGTAAAGCTACCCCAAATGCAATTAGAAAATTCCCCCAAAACCATTGCCCTGCTAGGTCTCTGGAGTGGGAGGGATTTTGGAGTTGATTTCTACTGGGGGCACGCATTCCAAATAGAACATCTTGGTATTTGTTATGTAAAATGCAACAGTGATTTCTCACTACATTTAAAGCCTGGCGAGACTTAACTGCTTTTGGAAAACACAGAATGTTTCTTTGCACAGGGTGCAGTAACTGCTACATTATTATTAACATAATGGGGATAAGATATTGAAATGTGGTACATGAGTTATATCTTCCTTTCACATCACTAAAGCTGAGAGAGATTATATTTAAATAAATACAAAAATGCTTTCTCTATGCTGAGTGCTGCGTAAAACAGGATACATTTCCCAGTGCAGACATTGTAGCATTTTGTAAGTGATTGTTAACTTGAATCCTGGGACATTGAAAGGTATATTTTGACACTTTGGACTTTGAAATGGTGGCCATGCATCATAGTCTAAATACAGGATTGCTTAACAAATTGCAACCTGTGAAAACCATATATTGTTATGTATTCAAGAGACAACTAGGCAGAAATCACTAACCTCATCAGATGGGCAGTCCTTGAAGACAGGAAAAGCCCCCCTGACAACCTTGTCACCGCCCACCTAACTGGACACAGTTACAGAGAAAGACAAACCCCCTATGGAAAACCTCTGGGGTAGAAAACCCTGTTCTGGATAGAGAGCGCTGGTCTGCAATGAATTCCAAACTATGGTTCCCATGTCTAGGTTATTCGGGCTGGACAACTTCTAACGATTAAGTCTTCACAAAGTCTGCATTAGTGGAAAT
Organism: Ambystoma mexicanum; assembly: GCF_040938575.1. Lineage (NCBI taxonomy): Eukaryota > Metazoa > Chordata > Amphibia > Caudata > Ambystomatidae > Ambystoma > Ambystoma mexicanum. Next base: position 124,999,907 of record NC_090929.1, read on the forward strand.
GAAACAAGTCCGTTTCTAAAGGGTTGATAGAGAAAATATGTAAGGGATAGAAAGGCAGGGTAATGACATACACCTGTATAAGTAGAGAGGAATCTTCCTGTGGAGTAGAAAAAGTCCTGATGCAACTGAAAGGGAGAGGGCAGAAGGAGAAATTAATACAAGGAATTCTGATAATTATTGAGAAGAAATGATAAGTGCCACCTACTGAGAGCAGTGTGCAACTAGGACAGAAGATCTGCGTAGCAGGGATAACGTAGGACCTGCTAGGTAAATCCGGAGTGGTCATGACTGCGGTTTCACACAAGCTGAAATGGTAAGCAGATGAGTAACTATTGGTTCTACCTAGTGCAACTTCAGAGAAGGAAATGAGCAGAGAGTCCTACCTTGTGACATAGAGATGAGAAACGCTGAAAGAAGTTCCCGAGAGTGGCAGCGAAGGTTTGCCGTACACCTCAGGCTGCAGCATGTGATGCCGAGAAGGAGCAGACATGGCCGCTATGAATCGTGATCTGTAATGACAGCGAGTGTTAAAAGGAAAATACAACAGCGGCAAAGAAGGTAGCTTCCTAGTGAGCATACGTACGAAGCATCTGAAACAGGAGTAGCGACGCACTGGAGAGCAGGCGCGGCTAGATATCTTTAATTTTAAACACATTTGAGTTGCAACTACAAAACAGCCTGTTTCATGTCCCAACATTTTGTGGTGGAACCACATACCAGGTGATGTTAGATTAGTGATTGCCACTTGGTGGAAAGAGTGATATATCAAAACATATTTCTACACAGGAGCGCAGATAGAAACCTAAAATCTGCAGCCAACATAATTGGCTGGATTGGACCTCTTTCTGATGCTGCCACACTCTGCCTCAAAGTGGGGAGCGACCAGATTCTGCAAACATGCAGTAAAGTGCTGCCGCCAGTCCTTCGGAGAAGGTGAATATGATGACAGGGACTGTGGATGCCACATGGACCTTAACCTTTACGTGACACTTCCATGATTTCCCATGCAAATTAGGACAACTGGACAGCCCTTCACTGCATCTTCCCCTTGGGCAGGGGGAAGTAGTGCCATTTCCATAGGCAACACATCCTAGACTTTAAAGGGCAGTACCTTCGTCCCACCATACCCCCTCCAAGACAGTGGAGATACCAGCATCAGTTCAGCCATCTTCCTCCATTCCCTCCTCCTCCCATGGTGCCACTCCTCCTCCTCTTGCTCCTTTTTCTTCTGCCCCCATCTGCTTATTTGTTTTTTTCCTCCTGCCCTGTTTTCACCTCATAATCTGCCCCCTGATGGCGATCTCCCACCTCATGTTCTACCTCCCCACCCCGCGAGATCCTAATTTTCTTCCACGTCCTCCTCATTGTTTGCTACCCTTCCTCAACAGCCTCTGCTGCACTATTTCAATAGTGGCTGCTGCCTCCTCCCGGTCAAGAGCCACCATCTCTTTGATTAGAAACCCGGTCGATGTTTGCACTTTCTCCCACATTGATTGCTGAGCTCGCCTAATGACTCACTGCCTGTACCCTTTGCTTCTCCTTTTCACACTGTTCCTGCCCATCACTTTGTAACTCTTCAATATTCGCTTCCCCCAAAACTTCAGCATCAACAACATCTTCAGATAAGGTATTGGGCCCACTCTCATCAGGGTGTGCATACGCTTAGTCCACATCTTCCCCAGCACACAAAACCTCCTCCACATAAGAAGATAAAATGTTCCATATGCAATCCAGGAAAGTCTGTATCACATTTTCTCTGTTTGACTCTTTCAAGGTGTAGGGGAAGGTGAAGCAAAAGTGCTCGAAACTCTGTTGCTCAACGTCGTCTTTCTTCCAAGGCAAGCACGTTGCCCCTGAGCTATCCTCCCGGACGATTTAACCTCTTTTAATAATATGTCCCACAATTCACAAAGTATTTTTGTTTTTTTTTGTTTTTTTTGGTGGGTGCAGGAAAAATAAATGAAAAAAACATTCACAAAAGGTTATACAAAAGGTGTCTCAAAGAGACAGTATTAGGAATTTAAGAAACTTCCAAAAAAAAGCAAAATAACAACCTGGGAATCAAATGGCAAAGAGACACAAAACATGTGTCTCACTAGTTGGAGTCAAATCTCTCTTCCATGCAAGAGGCATGGAAGATAGATTGTTTCCTCTCTTGTGTGTCTTGTCTAGGTGCCCCTATGCCCACCGGCTCCTGTTTTGTGCCATACAAAAAAAAAAATATGTAAACCAGGTATGAGCTGGGACTTTTACCTGATCACAAGAGTCCATCTCTTCAAGGGATACGTTGGCCAGCCGGATCTCTCAGACAGGCTCAGTGGTTTGATTGGCTAAAAGAATTGCCTGAATTGGTCAAAGAGGGGGCGGGGTAGTGTGCTTTTAAAAAAATAAAATCACTTACAGAAGTCCACTGACAGTTCCCTTTTCCTCTTTTAAGACACTGCCTTTTTCTATTGCTCTTTCTACACAAACATTCATAACTGTTCATCTAATTATCTTTTGATGACATTATATGACCCTTCCGGGGTCAGCTATATTGTTTGTGGATTCATTTTCTGATATTCTTAGACCATTCTGGTTAGTTGGTGCAATCATTTCCTCATTTCATGTTCCATTGTGTTTTCAATATTTATATTACATTGGACAATCTATTACAGAGAAAACTTAACCCGTAAACTCACCCTCTTAGCCACTTGTCGTACGCAGCCGGGCCAATTGGCGGGTACTTCCGCATTGGAGGCTCCGGCGCAGACCGTAGTTTCAGCACGTTGCTTTCACTTACGTGCAGCCGCGGTCTAGTTCTCCGGCAACATGGCGGTCGCCGGGAGGTATTTCAGTCTCTCACTCCCGGCGATCGCTGCGTTGCAACCCCCATAGGGTTTTGTTTCCTGCTTTGGGTGAGAACGCTAGTATTTCCCTTATCGCGGCTTGGTCCGTGCCTTTCCCTTCGCCTCTCCTAGTTCCGAGCGAGGCTTCTTCCTCTCTCTCTCTCTCTCTCTCTCTCTCTCTCTCTCTCTTCTCTCCTTTGCTTCACTTTCTTTCAGCTTTCGCGGCTCTCTCTCTCGCCGCCGGCTCGAGTCTCTCTCACTACTCATTCTTGCGAGGCGCTTTCTGCCTTGTTTCTGCCATCATCAGCCGCTGCCTACCTCCTCCAATCCGCAGTAGCCGGATACCTACTCTCCTGCAACCACAGACGTCGTTCCATTCTATCTCCTTGGAAGACTCCGGTTTGGCTTCGTTCCTTTCAAGGGTTTTTTCTGCCATCAAGGCTTTTTCCCTTGTCGCCTACTACGGGAGAGGAGTCCCAGGACTGCTTGTTTCAAGCATTCACTGTGGCTTCCTCTCGTGGTAGACAAGTATCTTCAACCACGAAGAGAGATTTCTGCTCACGTCGGCATCTCAATACGGAAGAATTGGAGGATTACCGATCTGGTGAGGAGAGTGGGGAAGAGAGGGAGACAAAACTGGACACCACTTCAGTCAAATATGATGCTTTGAGACATTCCATTTTGTTTGTTGATTAAAACATTACTGGAACAACTTGTAATTCTTTTGCTGACTTAATATGTAATATTTGATTCTGCAAACTAAATGCCCCCAGTTAAAGACAAAAAACAATCAACAAAAAAATTCATACTCTCGCTATTCACAATAACTTGCTGATGACTGGACACATGTAATGTAAAGTCTTGAAAAACATAAGAAAAGAGATTTCTCTGTAAGCTCTTTTAGTCTGTTGACAGAAGCTAGACTTACTCAGAAGAAAATGTTTGCTGTGGCCAATGCAAATTTGGATTCTTCATCTATTTCTAAGGCGTGTTTCAAATCACAAGATCTTTTCAGGACCATCAGTCGCAGTTTGAACCTTTTTCTGGAGAAAATACAAATATTCAAAATGAGTTGTCCAGACAAATTCTTTGTCCTCCATTTTCATTGTTTACTCTTATGGAAATTACCTTTAAACGTCCATCAACTGAGGAGTTATCTTCTATTAATAATCATCATCACATTACTAGGCTCCCTTCTTTTAAGCAGAATCCTTGAGAAGGTAGCTGAAATTCAACTATTAAATCATATAGTGATTTAGTGTGGCTTAGGTGGCTAAGATCCACATATCAGGTGGCACATGCGCCTCGTGCAGCAAATTGACCAACCAGCTAGAACAACCACTCATCCACAAAGAGAGAACCCACAAACAATCTTTTGCTTGTCACACACCCAGCCTCTGGAACTCGATCCCGGTGCTGGCTAGGAATGCCCCACATTTCTCCAATTTAGGCACATCTCTCAAAATGTGGCTTTTTCAACAAGACCTGATGAAGGGCTGATTCCAATGGATGCACAGCCTGCAACTCACAGTACTGTTCTACCGTTAAAAGACACCAGCCAAAATGTAGGCTAACCATACCATGTAGAGCACTCCACTGCTCTCGATCTAGGTCTGCACTTTAAACAATAAAATAAAGGAAAAGAATATTGACACCCATCAGCTCCTTCACCCTAATCAATCAGGATTCCATAGATTGTATAGTGTGTAGCCAGCTAAACCTCTGATACCAGATGATAGATGATATTCCGTTTATGAAGGACACAGCCAGTAGCTGCCTGCTGGTGTAGCTCGATATGTTGGTCACCTTGGACAAGGTCAACTTTGCTGTCCTAATAGACATTCTCTGTGCTCAAATGGGCTTTGATGGACCAGTGTTAAACTTATTTACTTCTTATCTTTCTTGTGTCAACAAGTTCAGGTTAAATCTAATGAGATCTTTATGTGTGATTGTCTGTACTGTTCCACAGGGCTCAATTGTTTCTTCTTTACTGTTCAATCTATTTTTTTAAATAAATGTATTATGCATTAGTCAAAAACAAAATCTTGACTTTTTCTACATTACGCAAAACATAAGGAAGACATCACATTACAATCAAAAATATTTAAAAAACATACAATAAACCAGGTTACAGCATAACTTAATACAAAACAATCTCTGATTTCAATCAAACAAAATCCTTTTAAAACAATAAAATTTCATCCAACTGTGGGAATAAAAAAAGTGCCACCAAATAAGAACAAATAGGAAATGACAAAATTAACATCAAGAATAAGAAAAATCCGAAGTTAATAACTAACATACGGGCTCTATGAAATTATACAAATTCATAAGAGAAAACTAAGCAGTTGTTTATAACATCCCTCTTTTAATCAACTTTCTTTTCAGTAAGATTCAACTCTTTCAACAGATTGACCACTTCAGCCGTAAGAAACATTTCAGTTCCTGACGCCAGTCTTTCCCAAAAGGTAACGGCATCTAGAGATTGAACGTCATAATTAAGGCTCGGAGGCAGAAAAAGTCCTCATGAGTTTTTAAGACTCTTCGATCCCATGTCCCTGTACATTCCGATAATAAATGACGAATTGATTGTCTTTTTTGTTTGGTCACATTTATCACAAATGTCTTTGGGGAATTTCTCCTTATCTCTGATATGGAGAATCTCTCCAGTAGACAGAATATTTAGTCTAAACCTCAGAAATTCCCTTCTAATATCCGAATCTGATGATTTCTTTAGGTAAATCAGTAGAAAGGACCTAGGTTTATCAGTAGGTGTAAATGAGGGTGATATTTTTGCTGACCTCATCTTTTCTGATCCAGTCCACTGTCTTTGTGGACACTTTTACTTTTACAGGATTTTTAATCAGTGTATCAATCGTACTGTCTGATCTAATTAGTATTTCATTACACTTTGATTTTAGTTTACTCAGAAATATATTATCTGTATTGTTCATTAGTATTGCTACATCCTCATATAGAGACAAGATAGGAGGATCAAGCATTAGTCTATATATACATAGCCATTTCCATTCCATTCACGACAGAAGAGAAGTAAGGCCCAATTCATATCTAATACATGTTATTGGTACACTATTTGGGAGCGCTAGTTTTCGTTTCCAAATTTTTGCCTCAATGTTATCCCAGTCTATCTCAAAAGCTTGGAGATTAGAATCTAAGCCAGAATGGATAACCATTTTCTTCATTTGTGAGCCCAAATTTAATAACTTTAGATCTAGAGTAGTAGCTGATTTCTAGTGGGAAAGGCTTTGGTCTGTGATCCCAGATATATAACCTCATCAGCCACTGGAATTGTTTGATTACCCATGTGCCAATTAAATGATTTCAGAATCCTCTTTGGATGCTTAAATACGACTATTTTGGATTTATTTGGATTTATTTCTAAGTCATTTTTTGATACATAATCAGTTAGGGCAGACAGAAGACGTTGTAGGCCAACCTGAGTATAATCTAGCATTACAATTTTGTCGGCATACGCAAACCAATTGATCTTTGTATTGCTGATTTTTGGGCTTACCAAGCCAATCCCTTCAGGCCATTGAGATAGGTCTGACATATATAAGATAAAAAGAAATGGTGCGATCAAGCAGCCTTGTCGAACTCCTCTTTCAATGCAGATCGAGTTACATCACCCGATCTATTTGTTCTTACTCTTAATGATGAGTTATGATGTAATTCTATTGGATAGATAATAAATTCTCTGGCAGGCCCCAACTTTTTAATTTCCTCCGTAGTCGTTGTCTATTAATTGTGTCGAAGGACTGGGATAAGTCTACCCAGGCTCCGAATAAAGGTGTTCCTACCTTTATAAAGGAACCAGAGCTAAAAATAAGACCATTCAATGAGGTGGATAATCCTCTGCTAAACCCTGTCTGTTGTTTCAGGATAATCCTTTTGGATTTTGCCAATTTTTCCAAGTCACCTAATACAAGACCTGCAAAGATTTTTCCATCTGTATCTAATAGGGAGATTGGGCGATAGTTGGATGCTGCCAATTGATCTCCTTTTAATAGATCAGGATAATAATGGAGTTTCCCCAAGACTCAGGTATTTATTTTTGTGATAATTATATTATTGAATAATATTTTTAAGACCCTTGTCCATAGCGTTGGGTTCATCTTCAAAATTGCGTTAATGAAAGCATTAGGGCCGGAGGCCTTTGATGCTGAAGATTTTTTATCAGGATTAGAATATATTCGCTTGTATAATTCAGTGCCCAATTTGAGTGGATCTTTATTTTTGGCTCAATACTATATACCACCCCATAAACCCTCCAGAAATGGTCAATCCAGGTCTGCTGCTGAATAACTGAATTTTAGGTATTATTGCTCGAGGATTAGTCCAGAAATTTCAGGAGTATTTCGAGCAAATTGCTGCCAACATTTCCTCCCCATCTCTTTGTGACATCATATATCTGTGAGACCTAATCCAATTTCTATAGCTGTTATTCACTCTTTGAATTTCATCTGCATACTCTTGCACATCTTTTCTTGTTTTTTTTAATAAGGCCTTTTGCCGTCTTTTATATCTCTTTATTTCTCAAATTTGCAAATCGAAGGAATGTTTGTGGATCACACACTGCTTCATAGATTGGTTACCTGGGGGATTAATATCCCACAGAAAGTCAACAAAACAGCCAGGTTCACAGTATTTAACCAATTGTTGATCAGTCAAGATCTTAGTTGCATTATCTAGTTTTTTCACAAGAGTTTGGCCCCCTCTGTCAAAATGCACTATTTGGTTCCCAGCATTGTTTATGGACAATTCCTGGCAGTAGATAGATATCTGATGGTCATAGCCAAAGCTAAAGATGGATTCCAGCATGGCATGATCATTAAGATTACCATCAGCATGGTTGAATTTTACACAATTATCAAAAAGATTTTTAGATACAAAGATGTAATCAATCGTCGAGTAGGATGAGCCTCTGATCCAAGTGGAAGCACTAGGGCTATCTCCCTCGATATTACTATTTAACATCCATAACTTCCATCCCAGCATGAAATTGCACCACATATACCAATTTCTGGTTTTCTGTTTACCTTTATCCGAACTAATAGACCCGGTTGTAATGCATTGGGAATTGAAGTCACCTATTATTAAAATTTAATCAGAAGGAAATTGGGAGGTGCAATTAATCAAAACATCCGATCGCTTTTGTAGGAATTCTATTAAAGGGAGCATCGAGGGGTTCCAATATATATTGATTATGATCCAGTCTGATTTACACTCATTGCTTCTACTTTTGGCTCTAAAGATCAGGATACCCGGTTTGTCATCTGAGAGGAATTTTGAGCTTAAAAAAAATCTCATTCTTGCATGCAATACACAGACCTCTCGACAGCCGACCCATACCGGATCTCACTGCTGGCTGATGATGAATGGAGAAGCCATCCAAACCAAAAGTTTAACCAAGTCTCCGGTAACGATACTAAGTCAACATTTTTTAATATATACCGCTTTTTAGTCCTCACAGAAAGAGTTGTGACACCTACCTAGCATTCAAGGATAAAACTCTAATCACCTCAGTTACTCAGTTTGAGTTTCTGTTCCGGTATACCCAATTAAAGAAATATTTTAGAAATAATTTCTGGTACCATCTCCCACATATTAGTATACAAAACAGAATGACTCTCAATACTCTGTTGAATATGACTAGAATTCACAGTTAAACAATTTGATTGTGGTATTTCAACTAATTGTGGACAGTCTCTTGAGACATGAATACCCCACTTCGCCCATTCTTCTTTAGCACCCCATATTGTTTCCCATCCCAATCTTGATTTAAGGATCAGTTCCGCAATGTTCGTATTGGGAGTATACAGGAAACTCAGTCAGTCTATGTCAGACGATGATAAGTATTTTAGATCAGGAATAATCTTCATCTCTGCCAGAATTTTTGAATGATTCAAAGGTGATTTTCTATCCTTAGGAAAACATATTCTCAACAGTAAGATTTTTAGCCTTGAAGCTTGCTCCTGAGGTTTCTTATTTCTTTGAGTCCGTCCATGTTCCTTACTCATTGGCACTGGGTTAGGGTTTACTTCACTTTTTTGATTTCCATAATATTCTACTCTATATTTCTCCTTCTGGGAAGGCAGTTTGTCACAGCCTGATACATTACTTTGTTCATCAACAACTTGCCACTTCAGGTCGATTTGCCGATTACCCTCTCTCTCCCTACCAACCAAGCCAAGGGCCGGCGAGGTCTTCTGGTCAATTGTTTGTTTGTCATTCAAGAAGATCGGTGCTATTTTCCGAGGTGGACTCCTCAATTTTGCTTTTTTTTTGTTGTCAGGAAGATTGGAGGCATCTTCCAAAGTGGTTGGATTGAGTCTGTTTTGATCCCCACTGTGACCTTTCTTATTTTTGGTGTGGTGATTGGGGTCTCCATAGTTTTTTCTTTAGCTGTATCAGTTTTTTCCTTTTTTTTTTCCGGGTCTGTTTTAACTCATGTCTTTTTATTTTTCCTTTGTTCTTAGGCATTCAAACCTTTCAGATTTTTGATAAAGCGATTAGTGTTCAAGCTTCGATTTTTCTTCTTTCTTTTGAATTGTTTGATGATTCTCTTGTTGGGATTTCAACATTTATTCTTTTACTGTGTTTTTTCATTTTACCATTCAGCTTTTTTCACTGCTTCTCCCCCTTTTCATTTCTTTGAGGCCAGGATCTTCACCTATCACTACTGGAATATCTTCCTGTTCTGCCATCTTTGCCAGTCGTACAAACTCTTCCAAAACTGATGCTGATAGAGGAGTATCCTCCATGTGGCTATTCACGGGGTTAATTGGTAGCAATTGCATGCAGCCGGGGCATATGCTTGGCAAAATCTCATTTCTACCTTCTCTTAGGTTAGAGTTCAGGATGATTAATTCCTCCTTTACACCGGCCCACTTTTCCGTGAGAGTGTTCCGAGAGCCTATGCCTCAACCTCCAGAAAGAATATCCACTGGCTAAAAATTAAAGACAGGATCACCCTCAAAACTCTTTCGCTCACATCCAAATGCCTCAACAATATAGCTCCTCCCTATCTAGCAAATAGAATCAACAAGAGAATCTCAAACCGCCCCACAAGAATGACTAACGCTTATACCTTGATGGTGCCTAGATATAAAAAGAGTACAGCTGGCGGCGTTAGCTTTCCAGTCATAGCTGCCCAAACCTGGAACAAACTCCCCTTAGAACATAGAGAGGACTAACCCTACCCAAGTTTCAGGCGCAAGGTTCTTTCATGGATACGATCTAATGACATCTAATGTGATCACCCTCTTTTACTAGAACCAATCGTCCTGAGTGACACCTCCCGACTATGCCCTTTGTTAAGTTGACCCCCCATAGGGATCTCCGACTACCACTGCTAATATCTAGGAATTTCACTGGATACTACCGGGACTACAAACTGTGGTTGATTGTTACTTAGCTCCTTATGCTTCCGACACCTGGCATTAACTGTATAAGTATATTCAGACTGTAACGCTGATGAACTGTCCTACTGCCTATTTTGCTTGTCACTGTAACTAAGTTCTCAAGTATCCTTGTAATGTTTGCGCCCGGCTACCTGCGGGTTTGGGTTTGCGCTATATTAAATAAACAAACAAACAGTGTTCATTTTGTCCATTTGAGACTTGGATATTGCTCGATATTCAGACAATGATTCTTTCACCGAGTCATTAGCTGCTGATTTTAATGCCACCATAGTTGACTCGTTAATTTCCAAATCCTTAGTGATCTCCAAACGAATTCCAGAATGTTGTTGCACCTCTAGTTTCCGATTACTTTCCCCATAGAACTTAGGACAAAATTTAACGCTACTGTTGTTGGAGCGCCTAGTTCTTCCCCTCGAGTTTGGCCTAATGTGGTATCTTTTGACAATGCTTCCACCCCTCTCTGTGGGGATTTGGTTTGCATGCTTTTGGCGCCATTTGAGTCCTCCAGTAGTGCCGAAATGACATTAAGTTCATACAATGAATTTACGGGGAGGCAGTTCTCCACCTCCAAGATGTCGTCATCCAGGATGTCAATGTGCTGCTCATGATCTGTATGTGCCTCCATACTTTGTGGACTTGATGGTTCATTAGTTTCCACCACATTCACAGTTTCATCAGCTTGATCTATTAATCCCAGGGGGAAATGATTCACAGTGGTATTCTTCATTGTAGTGGTCTTTAGTGATGTTAGGAGATCTCTTAGGAGCTGATAAACTGGTGTAGACTCCCCATTTTCTTTTGGATTCGCAAAAGAGGCGCATTCCACCCCTGAACCCTGAACCAGAAGGTTTTTGATTATCTGCCGGAAAACCACTTAGTGGGGGATAAAATCTGCATCCCCAGATTTATAAGGTCTAACGGTGACTCTCTCCGCCATTGGAAAGCTTTTATTAAGGTCTGATAGATGATCAAGATCATCAGATCTACAATCCGCTCCTGATGCTGTACTTCTCAGGTAAAAGATTTTGTCATTTTGCTTATTTTTACTGTTTTTTTCGTGGAAACAGTTTTTTCACTGGAGCTTTCTTTGATGATCTGGGAGGGTTAGGATCTTAAATTGAGGTCCTTAACTTTAAAGCCTAGTGTGCGCTTACTCCTCCCCGAACTGCCTTTTCAAAGCCAAGATGCAGAAAACTCAGAAAAGGGGGGGGGCGGATTTAGATGTAGGCACAGTCACCACAATAACTCTTCCAAGTTCGATTCCAGCAATATTGAGTTTGGAGATTTGCTATCCTTCTGAGCTGTGTAAGTCAAAGGCTCAAAGCCTGCAGTCCTCACAGAGGTTGGATACAGAGTAACAGCGGGACTCAATTTGTAGCTGCAAATAGCCCCTGACACCCAGATACTATCTTGGATTAGGCTAAAACTGGGGAGCACAATCTCCCACCCGTGGGTCATTCTTTAAGTATATATAGATTGCAGATTGTCTGCCAGTAAGAGCAGTTGGTCTTCACTGCTCTATTCTGAGGAAGACGTGGATAAAAGACGGTGAGTTTCAGATTCAAAAGTCAAAGTCACAGTTTGAAAGGAAAGAAGCTTGTGGGTATTTTACCTTAGTGGGGTCGTGTTTATGGAAACCTTTCTCCACACAGCGTACAGCCATACTCGCGCGGACTGCACTGACTGCAGCACACTCTGACGCCACACTCCGCATCCCGCTCCTCGACCACAATGAGTTTTTGAAGGGAATGCTGGGCTTCAGGCCAGTATGCTCCTCCCTTCTGTTGGTAGAAAAAGAAAAAAGACTTTACTCCACTTGCTTCATACACTGACTGCAGCACATTCTGCCGCCACACTGCGCAGACCGCACCTCAGCCACAATAAGATTTTGAAGGGAATGCTGGGCTTCAGGCCGGTATGCTCCTTCCTTCTGTTGGTAGAAATGAAAAAATGACTTCATTCCACTTGCTTCACACACTGACTGCAGCACACTCTACTGCCACACTCTGAGTCCCGCTCCGCGGCCGTAATGCATTTTTGACGGGAAAGATGGGGTTCAGGCCGGTATGCTCTTCCCTTCTGTTGGTAGAAATGGAAAAAAGACTTCACTCCACTTGCTTTACACACTGACTGCAGCACACTCTGCTGCCACACTCTGCGGCCTGCTCCACGGACACAATGAGTTTTTGAAGGAAATGCTGAGCTTCAGGGCGGTATTCTCCTTCCTTCTGTTGGTAGATACCAAAAAAATGACTTCATTCCACTTGCTTCACGCACTGACTGCAGCACACTCTACTGCCACACTCTGCGTCCCGTTCCGCGGCCGTAATGCGTTTTTGAAGGGAATGCTGGGGTTCAGGCTGGTATGCTCTTCCCTTCTGTTGGTAGAAATGGAAAAAAGACTTCACTCCACGTGCTTCACACACTGACTGCAGCACACTCTGCTGCCACACTCTGCGGCCTGCTCCACGGACACAATGAGTTTTTGAAGGGAATGCTGAACTTTAGGGCGGTATGCTTCTCCCTTCTGTTGGTAGAAATGGAAAAAAGACTTCACTCCACTTGCTTCACGCACTGACTGCAGCACACTCTGCTGCCACACTCTGCGGCCCTCTCCACAGCTGCAATGAGTTTTTGAAGGGAATGGTGGGCTTCATGACGGTATGCTCCTCCCTTCTGTTGGTAGAAACGGAAAAAAGGGTTCACTCCACTTGCTTTACACACTGAATGCAGCACACTCTGCTGCCACACTCCGCAGCCCGCTGCGTGGCCCACTCCACGGACGCAATGAGTTTTTGAAGGGAATGCAGGGCTTCAGGCCAGTATGCTCCTCCCTTCTGTTGGTAGAAATGGAAAAAAGACTTCACTCCACTTGCTTCACTCACTGACGGCAGCACACTCTGCTGCCACACTCTGTGGCCCTCTCCACGGCCGCAGTGAGTTTTTGAATGGAATGCTAGGCTTTAGGCTGGTATGCTCCTCCCTTCTGTTGGTAGAAATGGAAAAAAAGACTTCACTCCACTTGCTTCACGCACTGACTGCAGCACACTCTGCTGCCACACTCTGCGGCCCTCTCCACAGCTGCAATGAGTTTTTGAAGGGAATGGTGGGCTTCATGACGGTATGCTCCTCCCTTCTGTTGGTAGAAACGGAAAAAAGGGTTCACTCCACTTGCTTTACACACTGAATGCAGCACACTCTGCTGCCACACTCCGCAGCCCGCTGCGTGGCCCACTCCACGGACGCAATGAGTTTTTGAAGGGAATGCTGGGCTTCAGGTCAGTATGCTCCTCCCTTCTGTTGGTAGAAATGGAAAAAAGACTTCACTCCACTTGCTTCACTCACTGACGGCAGCACACTCTGCTGCCACACTCTGTGGCCCTCTCCACGGCCGCAGTGAGTTTTTGAACGGAATGCTAGGCTTTAGGCTGGTATGCTCCTCCCTTCTGTTGGTAGAAATGGAAAAAAAGACTTCACTCCGCTTGCTTCACGCCATGACTGCAGCACAATCTGCTGCCACTCTCCGCCACACTTACTGTTCAATCTCTATGTGGTGTATTGGGTAACACTGTCCAGAGGCTCAGGTCAAAATCCAACAGTATGTAGATCCCTCTTCGAGATTCATTGGCTGATGACCTCAGAAACCTGAATGCCTACGTTACTGAGATTTAGAACTGGAAGCCATCAATGAATGTTAAATTTAAGTCTACAAAATGTATATCTTTTGTTCGTGCTTACTGGTAAGCAACAACTAGTATGTCCCTAACTAGTTCAAATTGCTAAATGATTATTATTATTATTATTATTATTATTATTATTATAATTATAATTGTATTTGTATAGTTCAAACCTAGCTCAGAGCACTGTACAGCTCATAAAACAAAGCATTGCTAGCGAAAATTAAAAATGCTATCAATTCAACATTAGCAACAATTTTAACAGTACAATACACAGATGGAGGTGTGAACAAGATATCTGGAATTTACCTTGCACCAAGGTGTTGTTTAAAGAGCCAAACCTTCAGTTTTTTCCTAATTTGATGGCGACTAGGAACAGTTCATAGGACCAGAGGGTAGCATGAGAGCAAATGTTTCCTAGTTTGCTCAGTGTCAGCCAGTCTAATTTCAGTCTGGTGATGCTGTTACTGTAAGATCACAGTCATCTGATGATTTTAGTTTGGGTGCCAGGCAAGCTGTCGTACCAGAGGTGGTTGTCCTGTAAGCCAGGAATGTGTTTTTGAGGACCGGGGTTGAAAGCCCACAATCCAAATGTTCGAGGGAGAAAATACTAAAGATTATTTTTCCGAAATAACCTTGTCTTTTCTCCCCTGAGCATTTCTAACGTGGCCCCCACCCCCTCCCACGCCCCCACAATACACCTAATACGACCACCCCCCTACTTATCGTGATCGGGAACTGGTGCTGCAGGTTCCTTTTTTTTCATTTTTTTGGGATGGCTGTAGTGGATACCCCGCAACCCCAGCTCATAATATAGTGAACAAGGGTGCAGGGGACACTGCGCATCCCTTCTTTTTTTTTTTTCTCAGGATGGCTGCGAGGGACACCCCCGCAACCCCAGCTCACAATATAGTGAGCAAGGGTGCGGGGGACACCCCTGCAGCCCCCAGCACCGAATGCGTGATCTGGTCGAACTTTTCGGCTGTTTGGAATTTTCAAACGGCCGAAATTCGGCCAAATCACGCATTTGGTTAATTTTTATCAGTCATTTTGGACATTTCCGTTTTTTAACCAGGGCCTAGTCTGGATGGAGAGTCAGTGTAATTCTTTCAAACTTTCTTCAGCTGATGAGGCAAAGCCGTGGCATGGTGGGCCATTTTACCTGGGGGCCAGGTGATAAGGTGAAGCTCTGCGAGGTGGGCATTATCTACGTCAATATGCAAGATCCCTCCATTCAGAATTCCCAGGATGGGAGGAAGGGATGTATCTTGTGGAGTAAAGAGATCAGATACGTTGTTTGGTCCTATTTTGCGATGTGTTGTTGGAAAGTTAAACTGCTCTCCACAATAAAGCCTAGGGATTTTGCTGGGTAGGTGAACTGAGAGTTGAACCAGTCCAAGCACATTTCTTGCACCCACCATTGAGTGGGCACCTGCTTATAGGGGAGCCCTGGGAGTATGAATTTGTTCCAGGAGGAGTTTCTTTTTATGTAGGCATCCATGTTTGAATGGTTGCAAGTCATGAGAAAAGGCAAGCAAATTCTTGGGGGCCCTTGACCATTAGGTACATCTCTGTATCATCCGCTCACTGATGTATTGCAATGCTGGGGTCGTAAAGGAGTTAGTCCAGCTTTTCGATAGAGAGGTTTAGCATGACTAGGGTGAGAATGGAGTCCTGGAGGACTCTACGGGCTACATATAGGATTATGCTATCTTTGGCTTCTGCCATCCAAATTTTAATGGATGGCATATTTATGTTGAAAACACATTGAAAAATCAACTCAGACAGCTGATTTTGAACTTTCTTTTACGAGAAATTTGCCATTTCATTCCATCAGAACACTTTAATTTGGTGGCCCAGACATTTGGTCTCTTGCCTATTGGCGGAGGCAACACTATTTGGCAACTCTAATTTTGTAGATCTATTCAGATTTACTCTTCAACCCCTTAAGTCCTCTTTACAGGAAGCTGCCCAATTGGATTGACTGTATTACCCCAATTCTGGCCAATCCACACTGGCTACCTGTTGAAGCTCAGATTCTTTTGAAATTAGGTCGTATTGCCTAAAAGGCGATTCTAATGCGTGAGCCACCGTTCTTGGAAGAAAACTCCAAACAGATGACGGCTTTAGATGGACACATAGCAAATATATCCTACCATTGAATAAGACCCAAACCAACAAATCTCAAACTTCCAGCAAGCTTTTTCCATCACTCTGCCCAGATTTTAGAATTTCTAAACTTCAACCCTGTGTTTAGCATCTTCTCTCTATCTGTTTCGAAAAGGAGTTAAAAATGTCTTCTTTCCCCCAAAAAAGTTTGATCCTAAATTAAAGAAAGTTCTTTTTTGTAATGTTAACATAGTCTTTCACTCTGATGCCTTGCAATTAGGTTTGTGGAATATGAAATATTTGAATTAAATACAATTTAAATAAATTTGGAGTCTACCCACCAAAGTCATATGGGACTTCAAGCAAGACTTTGGCTTGCCAACAGATCTTGTTAGAACTCACTAGTTCATCGGATATGGGATTTGGTTCGACCTGTGAGTTTGGTGGTTCAGAAGTTCATAGAGCAGTAGTAATGGGGATATGGAGGGAGAAGCACAGATGTCAGATGGTTTGATGAAAGGAATGGCCAGTGTGGGTGGTCAATCCATAAGTTCATGCTCAGTCTATCCTTGTTTCATCTCCTCTCTGGAATTCCTTTACCTGTAGGGTTAAATTAATGAAGCCCTTCTTGCCATGACTGGACCCCCCCCCCACAGTCCACCTGACGGGAAGCGCTTTCGCTCTTAAGAACCTTATAGAGCAAGCATTTAACTACAGGTAAATGCTCTCATGTGGTTCTCTGCATATTTATTTTCCCATTCGGTGCCCGTTCCGCTTTCAAGCTCAAGATGGCATTATTCAAATCCTCTTTTCATCTCTCTTAGTCTGTACCGCTCATCGTAGTGTTCAAAGTAGTCCCTATTCTGTCAGGTCCTTCTCCCTAATCCTGCGCGACCCCTTCTTCAGGCTGCCGTCTACAGTGAGTAGCCGCGTTCCTGGCGTGATCAAGGCAGGAGGATATCGAAGGATACAGCCATGGAGATGCGAGGGAGCTCAAGGCTGCCGAGCGGCCTTCATCTGGCGCTTGAGTGTGACCTCGTCAAGCATTGATGCAAAAGCTGGGTGCTGATGGCTCAGCATCCGTGAAGGCGAGTGGCATGAGGTTGACACCTCGAGATGGCACATTTCCAGACATATAGAAAGGGCTTTGCAAATGTGGCAAGGCCATGGAAGATGTGCAGTGGAAATGGACAGCACCCCTTTGTTGTGTACAGACTTGTTTATCGAATCTGCAGGAGTTTCAAAGGCCTTTTTAGTTATTGCAAAAGGAAGAGCCTTCAAGGTTCTGAGCAGATATTCACAAGGCGCATACTGTATCCAATGAAAGCAAGGCTCCAATGCCAATTGCATATTAAACATAGAATTGGCTTTTGTCCTTAGTGCCAGGGTAGGTAGAGTGGAGGTAAAGTCTGGGAGACTAATGGTGTTTGCCACCTTATACTGCCTCTCGATGCGTGGTTGAATGGACATGACTGCATGTTTGATTTTCGTTGTTACTTCTGTTGGTATTTACAGTCTCAAAATAAAAACATATGTTAAAAAAATAAAATTGCCTTATTAAATACTCTGCACTCATTTTCCACTACTAACAATGACATCTGAACCCAATAACCTTCATAGCATTGCAACGGAAGTAAATTGTTAAGCGTGGCTCCATGCAGGGTGGGGGAAGAGCAGAAAGGCATGACACTGACATGGGTCAGGTGGAGAGAAGGCAGGAATGGCGAGTGGGTAGAGAAAGGAAACGGACAGAGTACATAGCACGCAAAGTCATGGAACAGGCAGCCAAAGAGAGAGGCTAGTGAGGGGACAAATAGGCCTGTCCTCGCGCCTGTATAAACAACACCACTTCACAAAATCCTGAGCAATGCATAATTGTGTACATAGTGCTCAAAAGACAGTGCAAATGTGCAGAGAATGCGCTCGTTTCATTTGTGCTATTTTCACAAATGCTCAGGTCATTTTGTTCAGAAAGATGACTTCTGCATTTCAGGAGGGGCTGGACAGTAGCACAAAGATGTGCTGGCCAGCCCCCCCTGAAATGCTGAAGTGAAATGCGGAGCCCCCATGCAAACATTAGTGCCGCGAGCACGCTCCCAACACCAATATATGACAGGCTCTCAGAGTACACTGGTCCGAGACGGGCCGTTAAAAGGCCCACCTTGGTGAAATGATCGAGGAAAAAGCATTTCCATGCCTGTTTGGGGGATGGAAATGCTAGTGTGACAGCTGCGGTTTAACCCCCAGCTGTCACTTTAAAAAAAAAAATGTGAGGTGGTTAGAAATGAACTTGTCATGATTTGTACCTCCCCCTGCACCTGTTTCAAAAGACAGGGGGGTGAGATCCGAGTTTCTGGCCATTTTAAAGCGCCTCCTGTTTGTGAATTCCGGATGCACTTTAAAATGTACAGAATCTCCTCCTTATTTGTGCAATTGCGCAAAGGGGGAAAAGAGGGCATCTGAATGAGTGCTCATTCCGATGGGCATTTCCTCACTTGCACCCAAAAAAGCTTTGGAAATCTGGCCCATAGACAATAAAGGGTTCGATGTGTTAATAGCCCCGCAAAAATATCGCGATTCAAAAATATCGCCATATTTTTCCGGCGATATTGAGCCATGGAACCTGTGGGGGACACCCCTGCAACCCGTGCATTATTTTTAAATGTGCGGGGGACATCCCCACAATCCCTGCTCCCACAAATTATCCCCCCAAAAATATCGCCTATGGCGAGACAAACAACCATATGTACGGCGATATTTTTGGTGGGGTAATATGTAGGGATACCCAATAAAGACATTATGCAGCAGATGAAAGGCCTGTTCGTGTGCTGGTGAGAAAAGCTACGCCATGACGTCACCAGGCACGTCATGCAAGTCACTGCAGCTTATTGTGGTGACATTCCTAGTGTGCGTCTGCGAGGAGGGCCGCTGCCCGATACTGTCCCATCCACAGGTACTTCCCTTAGCACAGTTCAACTCTGCTTCTAGAAATCTACCCCCAGGAGGCAAGAACATGAAATGGATAGGTTCACTTTTAGTAGAATGTATAAAGTGCACACTTTTGCTCTAAAGGCCAAAACAGTTGATGGCCCAGAGGACACCGTAATGTGCAAATCAGGGGCATTTTAAAGTGCATCCTGAATTCACAAACTGGACCTTTTTCAAGATGCATAGAAAATTAGCGTATTCCCCTGTGCCTGATTGAAACAAGTGTGCACTATGTATGAAGGGGGGCGGGGGGTCATTTCTGACGCTTTCATGGAACAAACTCTGTAGGAGTCACTGCTGTACCACTTGCATGTCTAGTCCTCAAAGAGAAATCGAAATGTTTAAACTATGTTTAACATTTCACATTGACCGGGCCTTTAATGGCCAGTCACTCTGAAATGTGATCCCAGCATCCATGTGGGTACGGCGAGCCTGTCAAACATGTATGGATTGGGGCTGAATAGTTAATCATTTGCAACACAGCCTCCTGAAAAGGCACAAGGTGTCCTGCACATTTCTAAAAATGGGGTATCTAAAAAAAACACACTTCCTGTGCGCAATTGTAGATGTGTAAACATTTTTGATAATTTGGTCCATTGGGCCCGAGTCACAAAATCGTGCACTGCAGCCAATCAGGAGATGTTTGCGATTTTCTCAGACTTGCAGATGCTTCGTCATAGCTGATTCTGAAAACCTAAATCTGGAGAAAACATTAATAGGGCTGTGAGCGCATCTTTGTGAATCCGAGTTGCATGTGAGCATTTAAACAGTTCTTAAGGCTTTTGGAGTTTTTCCCCAGTTTTAGGCTTTGTAAATCAGGGTTTGCATATCAGTGTCTAAAAGACATGCAAGATTTTCCCAGTTGTAGACCAAGTGCTCTCTTTGTGACTCAGGTTTACATGTGACAGTCTAAAAGGCCTGCAATATTTCCCCAGTTTTACTCCAGGAGTTTGCTTTGTGACTCAGGTTTACATGTGACAGTCTAAAAGGCCTCCGAGATGTCACCAGTTTGGCTCCAGGCCTAGGCTTTGTGAATCAGGTATGCATGTTAGCATCTCAAAGGTATGCAGGATTTGTCCAGTTTTACTTTTGGCTTAGGCTTTCTGAATCAGGTTTGCATGTGACCCGCTAAAAGGTATGCAAGGCTTCTCCAGTTTTACTCCAGGATGCTTTGTCACTCAGGCTTGCATGTGAGCATCTAAAAGGCATGCAAGGCTTCTCCAGTTTTACTCCAGAATTTTGCTTTCTGGCTCTGCATTGCATGTGAGAGTCAAAAGGTATGCAAGGCTTCTCCAGTTTTACTCCAGGATGCTTTGTGACTCAGGCTTGCATGTGAGCATCTAAAAAAAGGCATGCAAGGCTTCTCCAGTTTTACTCCAGGATTTTGCTTTCTGGCTCTGCATTGCATGTGAGAGTCAAAAAGGCATGGAAGGCTTCTCCAGTTTTACTCCAGGATTTTGTTTTCTGGCTGCACATTGCATGTGAGAGTCAAAAAGGTATGCAAGGCTTCTCCAGTTTTACTCCAGGATTTTGCTTTGTGACTCAGCATTGCATGTGAGAGTCAAAAAGGTATGCGAGGCTTCTCCAGTTTTACTCCAGTATTTTGTTTTGTTACTCAGGTTTGCATGTGAACACCTAAAAGGCCTGCAAGGCTTCTCCCGTTTTACTCCAGGATTTTGCTTTCTGACTCAGGTTTGCATGTGAGCCTCTAAAAGGTATGGAATGCTTCGCCAGTTTTACTCCAGGATGTTGCTTTGTGACTCTGGATTACATGTGAGAGTCAAAAAGTTATGCAAGGCTTCTCCAGTTTTACACCACTATTTTGCTTTGTGACTCAGATTTGCATGTGAGCATCTCAAAGGTATGCACGATTTCTCCAATGTTACTCCAGGCTTAGGCTTTGTGTATCAGGTTTGTATGTGAGCATCTCAAAGGTATGCAAGGCTTCTCCAGTTTCACTCCAAGCTTATGCTTCATGAATCAGGTTTGTATGTGAGCATCTCAAAGGTATGGAAGGCTTCTCCAGCTGTACTCCTGGCTTGGGCTTCATGAATCAGGTTTGCATATCAGTGTCTAGTGTCTATGCAAGGCTTCTACAATTCTGCCCCAGGGTTAAGCTTTCTGAATCAGGCTTGAATGTAAGCCTCTAAAAGGTATGCAAGGCTTTCCAAGTTTTACTCCAAGCCTAGGCTTCATGAATCAGGTTTGTAGGTGAGCCTCTAAAATGTATGCAAGGGTTCTCCAGTTTTACTTCTGGCTCAGGCTTCGTGAATCGGGTGTGTATGTGAGTCTCTAAAAGGTATGCAAGGCTTCTCCAGTTTTACTCCAGGCTTAGTCTTTGTGAATCAGGTTTTCATGTGAGCCTCTAAAATGTATACAAGGCTTCTACAGTTTTACTCCAGGCTTAGGCTTTAGTAATCAGGTTTGCATATCGGTGTCTAGTGTCTATAATTCTGCTCCAGTTTTACGCTTTCTGAATCAGGTTTGCATGTGAGCCTCTAAAAGGTATGGGAGTCTTTTCAAGTTTTACTCCTGGCTTAGGCTTCAAGAATCAGGTTTGTATGTGAGCCTCTAAAATGCATGCAAGGCTTCTCCAGTTTTATTCTAGGCCTAGGCTTTCTGAATCAGGTCTGCATATCGGTGTCTAGTGTCTATAATTCTGCTCCAGGATTAAGCTTTCTGAATCAGGTTTGCATATCGGTGTCTAGTGTCTATAATTCTGCTACAGGCTTAAGCTTTCTGAATCAGGTTTGCATATCGGTGTCTAGTGTCTACAATTCTTCTCCAGGCTTAGGCTTTGTGAATCAGGTCTGCACATTGGTGTCTAGTGTCTATAATTCTGCTCCAGGGTAAATCTTTCTGAATCAGGTTTGCATATTGGTGTCTAGTGTCTATAATTCTGCTCCAGGGTTAAGCTTTCTGAATTAGGTTTGCATATTGGTGTCTAGTGTCTATAATTCTGCTCCAGGGTTAAGCTTTCTGAATCAGGTTTGCATATCGGTGTCTTGTGTCTATAATTCTGCTCCAGGGTTAAGTTTTCTGAATCAAGTTTGCATATCGGTGTCTAGTGTCTATAATTCTGCTCCAGGGTTAAGCTTTCTAAATCAGGTTTGCATATCGGTGTCTTGTGTCTATAATTCTGCTCCAGGGTTAAGTTTTCTGAATCAAGTTTGCATATCGGTGTCTAGTGTCTATAATTCTGCTCCAGGGTTAAGCTTTCTAAATCAGGTTCGCATGTGAGAGCCTAGAAGGTCCGCAAAGCTTCTCCAGTTTTACTCTTGGCTTAGGCTTCGTGAATCAGGTTTGTATGTGAGCATCTAAAAGGTATGCAAGGCTTCTCCAGTTTTACTCCAGGCTTCGGCTTTGTTTATCAGGTCTGAGGGAACAGGTGAAGGGCTGAGGTGCTGACTAGAATAGAATCTCCTGATTTGCTCCTGAAAAAATGTTTGGGAATCAGGGCCAATGTAACTTGTTACATCTTCCAGGCAGTTCCTCTACCACGCAGAACATATCTGCCCAAAATGTTTCCTAGAGCTTTTCAACCAGAGGTTCATGCCCCTGGGACAGCATGTTCTGCCAGTTGGAGGGCCCCTCTTCCACGTGCCTCAATACCCACACTGCAGTGCGTCCTCACAAAGATGTCTGCTCGTTCTTCCCTTGCTGGCAGCTAAAAGCTTTTTATGCAAGTATTTTTTCTTTGAAAATCATAGGTTGCTTCCCCACTTTTTTCCCTACCAAGGCACATAATCACCCATGACAAATATATCTTTTCTATAATACAATCTGGCAAGTTTTTAAATGTTCGCATTGCCTCCCTCGGAAATATGTATCCTGTCGAATTTAACTCAGCAGGGAATTGAAGCATGGCCAGTCTCTTCCAAAATGTCCGCCTTGGCTGCTCATCAGTGTTGGCAAGCGTGCTCTCCGTCGACAGAATTTAAAGACTGATATTTTTATCTGAGAATTAAAGCGGGGGTGGGTTTTGCCAGGACATCTCACTTTAGAAAAAGAAACCTCTACTTTCTGACATCTTTAATTATTTTTTTTTTTCATAAACTTTTGAGTTCTGCACTCATTTCATGGTTTATCGGCTGCCAAACCATGTTCTCTGTTTGATTTCCTATTGCATTGCCTGTTTTCTGTAGGTAAACATTAGTGGGTGGCAGGAAAGGAGATGCAAGGATGTAATTCCAACAAAATGCCAGGGGTAGCAGAAGTGATATCACACAACCCTTGACATCTGATGACATCACAGGAAATGATGTTATTTGACCCCACCCGCAAGTGACATCACGTGAAGTGATGACACACATCCTTCAGATGTTTCAGATGTGATTAGCACCCATGTTTCTAGGTGCTCTCATTTCAGCCAGATATACAAACTGAGGCACACAGTGAGGCGTAATTTGTCCACAATCCCACATTTGGGGAATGCCATTTTCCAGATCCGACGTGGGGCCTATATGTAAAACATACATAATACAATACTGGTCCCCAAATATACCAACCACCAGCGGTGACTGGTGAGGTGTTTTTTGTAGGGTGTAAATGTTTGCCATAAGTATGCAATTGTGACCGAGCCTAGCGAGATTGCCGAACTAACGAGAACGGGTTTGGGGGCATCAGGGGAATCATCCCCCTCTCCTGAGAAAATGTTTTGAATAATTGGTTGAAATGTTGGAATCCACAGCACACATTCTGTGAAAATTTGGGTAAAAGGCCAGACAGTTTGCAATCAGTTTTGTAGGGTGTAGGGTAAATCATGAAAAAAAGTACAATAGGTGGAAGCCACCAAAAGTGCACTGGCACATTTCCCAATGCATTGCCATGCAGTTCCCTGCAATATGTGCCAGTATAAAAAACATGTTCATGCTGGCAGCGCCCATACATTTCCATGCTGGCTCCACCAACACTCACATATAAGAACATACTCCTGTTAGCTTTGAGATCATGTTATTGCATTATTACTGGCGCTAGGCGCAAAGTTGACTCTGCCAATATATGCCAGTACTCCTATGTAAGAACATACTCCTGTTGCTTTGGCCATTAAAAGTGACATGTCACCATAATAAAACCTGTCCAAACTGGTTCCAATGTAAGTAGGTCTAGAACCATAAGAACACTTATCTTGCTTGATTCATCGCAGATGCTCAGTTAATAGATAGTCACACTACAGTAAAGAAAATACAGGCCGCTACACCAAAATGTCAGTCTAGCAAGGTAATACTACTTATCATGCTGAGTAATACATTTCATGCCACAGTAAGCAATGTCTAAACTGGCTACATCAAAATGCCAGTCTATCCAGGTAATGATCAAAAAAGCTCTAGATATCCACAGTCTCCCAGAACCTTGCACACACACAAACATGCGTGCATCCCCTTTCACCCACCGGTCACTCACCCATACATCTTCTCTAACATGCATTCACACTGCATTCACCGCACAGGAATGCACCAACCCACCAAGAACATTCACACACACACACAATCACATACATACCCATTCACCCACCAGTCACTCACCCATATGCCTTCTTTCACATACACTGGAACCCACCCACCAGGAACATTTGCCCACACACACACACACACTCTCTCACATTCCTATTCACTCACCCACCACTCACTGGCCTATACACCTTCTCTCGTGTCCACTCACACTGCATTCTCCACACAGGCGCATGCCCAGCCAGAACCTTCATACACACTATCACATTCATTCATACTCATTTATCCACCAGTCACTCACACACTTTATCTTACATCCACTCTAACTGGATTCTCTACACAGGTGCACACCCACACACTCCCAGAACATTCAAAACACACTATCACAGTCCTACTCATTCACCCACCAGTCCCTCATTCATACACCTTCTCTTGCATCCACTCTCACTGCATTCTCTACACATGCACAGACCCAAAGAACATTCACAAACACTCTATTACATTTCTTCTCATTCACTCAACACTCAGTGATCCATAGTACATACATACATCTGACACGCACTTCAAAGATGCAAAATACACATCACATTAAAAAAATAAAATGCCTTGTTACCGGATGTTACAGCTTTGGCCCATCACTCTCGCCACCCTCAGCTCCTCCTTGCTGCTCACAAATGGGAACCAAGAAACTGAGAGAGCTTCCTGGTTCCTGTTTTTGAGCCGCAGAGATGCCGGTGGAGACGGTGTTGGAGCTGAATGTGGCATGTGACACATGCCACATGTCACAGTCATCTCCAACCCTATTGCATGCCTCCTTCTCGGGCTGCAATCCCCAGCCCAGCCTTTACCCTGATGGGTGTGGACTAGGCCAGGGGCCCCCAGACCTGGTGTGGTCCCCCCGCACCATGGCCCACCACCACCCAAGAGCTTCTGTTTTTTATTTTTTATTTTATTTTGTGTGCATTTTTGTTTTAAAATTAGGGCCGCAGGGGAGACCGCTGGGGTCACAGCTGCAACCTGGGGTCACAGCGTTGACCACAGGGGTACCTGCTGTGACCCCCAGCAACCCCCAAATGATGTCACCCATACAAAATCATCCTTTACTATTGGTTTCTATGAGAAAGAAAAATAGGATAATTGAAAAAATTAAATACGGAATTGTTATATCAAACTCATAAGATACTTGCATGTTTGTCCTACAGAATACACGCTTTAGCACAAAAACCTGTTGTTATCTATCACTTGCAATATTTATTTTCCATTTCTATAATCGTTCATGGCAGATGTTGCTGTGACGCTGTTCAATGGTACTCAATGCATTGACCCTGGAAGGATGTTCCAGGTGCACAGTTACCTGCAAACTGAGCACAGTTCTGAACATTCTGTCCGGTGCTAAAGATGCCTTTGTAGCTGATATGGTGAATTTGTATTTATTTGTTTAAAGCGCTGCACAATTGAACAACTTGGTACAAAAAACATAAACAATATAACGGTAGAAGCAAATTACAGTATGAATCAATCAATCAACAAACCAGTAAGAAGAGCAATTAAACTGAAGGGAATAGGGAGAGAAGAGCAGTGGGAATGTGAGGGAGAGGAGAGGAGGGGAGGAGAAGGAGGAGAGAGGGGAAAGGGTGAGAGTGGGGTGGTAGGGAGTGGAGGGAGGGAATCAAGGGAAGGAGAAAGCAAGGGGGGAGCAAGAAGGGGAGGGAGTTTCAAGGCAGGGGTGGAGAAGGAGAGATTTAAGGGAGGTACGAAATGAGGAGAAAGTTGGAATAGAACGAATCGAGAGAGTTAGGGAGTTTCAGTGCAGGGGAGCTGGGAGATGGAAGGAGCGGAAACGGGAGGGGGCACAAGGGGACGGAGGTTCAGTCAGAAGGAAGTGATCAGCTGAGTGAAGGGAGCGGGATGGAGTGTAGAAAGAGAGGAGGGAGGAGAGGTAGGGGGAGCAGGTCCATGGAGAGATTTGAAGACAAGGCAGAGAAAGTTGAGAGTGAAATGGAAGCCAGCCAAGGGAGGAGAGGAAGCTGAGATAGAGTCGCGGAAGATAAGGAGACAGAGGGTACGGATAGAAGAGTGGTAGATAGACTTGAGGGGATCGAGATGAGAAGTAGGTAGGCCAAAGAGTAAGGAGGAGCAGTAGTAGAGGCGAGAGAAGATAAGAGAGGAGATTAGAAGTTTAGTAGCATGAAAGGTGAGAGAAGGGCGGATTTTGCGAATATTGAAGAGGTGGTAGCGACAGGCACGAGAAGTGAGGCAGATGTGGTGGGAGAAAGAGAGAGAGGAGTCAAAGTGAATGCCTAAATTACGAGCGTGGAGAGAGATAGAGAGATTAGTGGGAGGGAAGTGAATGAAAGGGGGATGGGAGAGAGGGGGAAGAGAGTTGGAGGGGAAAAAGACAACTTCAGTCTTGTCAGTGTTGAGGGAGAGAAAGCGGGAAGACATCCAGTTCTTTATGGCAGTAAGGCAGGAAGAGAGTTTCAGGTGGAGGTCGGATGAGAAGGAAGAGAAAGAAAGGAAGAGTTGAGTGTCGTCGGCATAGAAATAGTGGGAAATGCCAAATGAGGCGATAACAGGGGCAAGGAGGGCGGTGTAGAGTGAGAAAAGGAAAGGACCAAGCACTGAACCCTGAGGTACGCCGTACTCAAGAGGTTGGGATGGAGAGGACCGGCCACCCCAGGAAACAGTGAAAGAGCGGGAGGAGAGGTACGAGGATAGCCAGTTAAGAATAGAGCCTGTGAATCCAAAGGAGGAAAGGGTGTTAAGAAGGAGGGGGTGATCGACAGTGTCGAAAGCAGCAGAGAGGTCAAGAAGAATGAGGACTGAGGATTGCATAGATTGTCGAGCAGAGAGGAGGGAGTTAAGGATATAGGTAAGAGCAGTTTCAGGAGAGTGTTTAGGACGGAAGGTGGTAGGAGGGAGAGATTGGTGACAAAGGTTGAGAGCTGGGAGTAGGCGAGGCACTTAGGAAGCTTAGAGAGAAATGGAAGAAGAGAAATAGGGCAGAAGTTAGAGGTGAGAAGGGGATCGGCAGAAGGTTTCTTCAAAATAGGGATGATAGTGATGTGTTTGAAAGCAGAGGGGAAGGTGGCTGATGAAAGGCTGGTGTTGAAGAAGGGTATGAGAAGAGAGTAGATCTTGGGGATAAGAAGGGATGGGAGAGGGTCAGTAGGGGCGGATGTAGGGTGGGCTTTGGAAAGGAGGGTAGAGACGTCAGAGGGGGAAACAGGTGAGAAACCGGACATACAGGGAGATGGGGGGGTTAAGGGGGAAACGAGGAACAGCTGATTTTTTGCCGAAGGGCAAGAATCTTAGAGGAGAAGAAGTTAGCAATGTCAGAAGGAGAAAAGGTAGAGGAGGTAGAGGGATCAGGGGTAGGAGGGGAGAGAAGTTGTGAGAGAGTTTGGAAGATGCGGCGAGGGTGGGGGGTTTGGGAGTGAAGAAGGTTAGAGTAGTAGGACCGTTTAGCCGAGGCAAGACAAGAGTCATAAAGAGAGTGGTAAGAGAAAAAAGAGGTTTGGTTGGAAAGTGAAGGAGATTTGAGCCAGAGTCTCTCAAGATGTCTGAGGCGATGCCGCATAGAGAGAAATTGAGGAGTGAGCCATGGTTGAGAGGGTTTTCCTGGTTGGACGGAAGAAAGAAAGGGGGTAGAGTTGATCAAGGGAAGAAGAAATAGAAGAGGAGAGAGAGGATAGAGCATCGTTGGCTGATAATAAAGAGAAATCTTGGAGAGAGGGAAGAGAAGAAGAGCAGGTGTCAAAGAAGAGGGAGGGATCAAAGTTGCGAAGGTCACGCCGTGAGAAGATGGGAGGAGAGGGCCTAGTGCGAGTGGGTGTGGAAGGGGAGTAAGGGAGAAGGAGAGTAAGGCATGATCGGAGAGGTAGATAGGAAGAGTAGAGAGAGGGGAAGAAGGGTAGGAAGAATTGAAGATGAGGTCTAGAGTGGAGACAGAGGAGTGAGGAGAAGGAAGAGGGGAAAGGAGGTAAGAGTCAATGATGGAGAAGAGGGATGAGGAATGAGGGGAAGAACATAAGTGAAGGTTAAAGTGACCGAGTACAGTTAGAGGAGAGGGGGAGGGAGAGATAAGCGAAAGGAGGTGGTCAAGGTCTTTATGGAAGGAAGAAAGAGGGTCAAAAGGTTGATAGATGATTAGAAAGGAGATGGGGTGAGGAGAGGAGAAAGATTTGTAGAGAAATTCTAAGGAAGGGAAAGAAGGAAGAGATGATGAAGAGGGAGAGGAAAGGTATTTAGGGTGGTAGAGGAGGCCAATACCTCCACCACGGCCAGTAGCATGAGAGAGGTGAGAGAAGGAGGATGAGGAGGTGGTTAGAGAAGCGAGTACAGAGGTGTTGTGGGGGGGATGTAGGTTTCAGTTAGACATAGGAAATTAAGGTTGAGGCGAAAGAACATGTCTAGGACTGCTGCGGTCTTGTTGCAGATGGATCTGGCGTTCCAGAGAACAATGTTCATGAGGCTGTAGTGATGAGCAGCAGGGGGGTAGAGAAGATTAGGGCGGCAAGAGAGGATAGATGTAGGATAGGAAGAGTGGGGGAGGGGATTGGAGAAGGGACAGGGCATGAGGAGAAGGGAAAAGGAGAGTAGGAGGGAAAGGGAGAGGAGGGGTGAGTGAAAAGGGGGGAATAGAGGATGGAGAAGAAGAGATTTGGCAGAACGCATAACAGGGGGAGCAAGTGAGATGAGGGGAAATGATGATCCGTTGCTCAAGAGTCTTATAATGGTGAGACAGGGATCAATGTATCAGATGTAGTTGAGTCCGTGCTGGTGTAGAAGAATGAGAAGGCACAAATTGGTGTGCCGGTTGCTACTCAGGATGCTGCTCGGTTTGGAGGGTAGAAAGAAAAGAGTCAGGACGCACAAGATCATGAGTAGGCAGCGAGAAGCAATAGGGACCAAGTTGGGAGGAAGTTGGAAGAGGCTCAGCTCTAAAGACTGTATGGAAGGTGGCTGAGAGTCAGGGCGGATTGGAACAGGAGCAGGTAATGAGGAGTGGTTGGGCCAAGTGGCCAAGAGGTAGGGACCAAGTTGGGAGGAGGATGGAGGAGGTCCAGCTGTAGAGACTGTAAGGAAGGTGGCTGAGAGTCAGGGTGGGCTAGAGCAGGAGCAGGTAATGAGGAGTGGTTGGGCCTGAACTAGTAAAGAATTGAGAAAGGTCGGACTTCAGGAATGTGTGGTAGGTAGAAGGCAAGGAGCGAGTACTATTGGTTGGGCCCAGGCTGGAAGGGAGGTGGGAGGAGGATCAGGTGTGGAGAGTGAAAGGCATGTGTCAGGCAAGGAGAGGGAAGGATGAGAGCGGGGGCACTTAGTGTGCGCAAGTTGGACCCAAGGTGAGAGGGGGTTCGGCAGTAGAGACTGTGTGGAAGGGTATGGAAGCTACCCCGCGATGGGGGTAGAGCTGGAGCTGCTGGTAGGGGGTGCCCAGCGGTGCAGATGAAATCCGTAGGACAGTGGGCCGCTGTAGCAGATGGTAGTGTCGGGTTGCACAGCAGTACGGAAGCGATCTGTTGACCAGCGGCCCTCTACAGCAGATGGAAGTGCTGGGCAGACTGTGCAGTGGTGCAGATGCAGTTCGTAGACAGTGGTCCGATGCAGCAGATGGAGGTGTCAGGCTGCACAGCAGTGATGTACACCGTTGATCAGAGGTTGGTCAGTGGACTACTGCAGGAGATGGAGATGTCAGGCTGAACAGCAGTGATGTACACCATTGATCAGAGGTTGGTCAGTGGACTACTGCAGGAGATGGGAGTGTCAGGCCGCGTAGCGGTGCAGATTCAGACCGCCAGACTCAGCGATCCCGTAGGCAATGCAGGCCCGCGATCCGAAGGAGCCCACTGCGGGGGTGGAGCTGGAGCTGCCGGCAAGAGGTGCACGGCAGAGTGGGCACTGTCCACCAGCCAGTGGCCCACTCGAGTATGGAAATGCCGGCGTGTAGAGTGCCGGGGTGCAGGGTAGGAGGCCGCGGCAGGGGGAAGAGCTGGAGCTGCCAGCAGGAGGTGCGCGGCGGTGCAGACGCAGTCCGCCAGCCAGTGGACCTCCGCAGTAGATGGGAATGCCGGGGAGCATATGCAGTCCGATGACAGTGGTCCGCTGCTGCGGATGGAGGTGTTGGAGTGCGGGAGGGCACCGTAATCCTGGAGGCAGTGTTGGCCGCAGCGGGGGATGGTCACCAAGCGGGAAGAGGCCGCGGCAGGGACAGGCTGGAATTCTCCAAAGGATGGCCTGCAGCGGTGTGCGGGAGGGCACCGTGGTCCTGGAGGCTGTGTTGGCCGCAGCGGGGGACGACCACCGAGCTGGAAGAGGGCGGAGCAGGGACAGGCTGGAATCCTCCAAAGGATTGCCCTCAGCGGTGTGGATGCCAGCAGCAGACGAGTCACCGAGCCCGTCTGGGGTGGTGAGGCAGAAGTGGGCCCACGCCGCAGGACACAGAAGGCGGGCAGGCACCGAGCGGGAAGAGGCCGCGGCAGGGATAGGCTGGAATACTCCAATGGATGGCCTGCAGCTGTGTGGAATCCAGCAGCTGATGAGTCATCGGGTCTGTCAGGAGTGGTGAGGCAGAATTGGGCCCACGCCGCAGCTGCAGCACACAGAAGGCAGGCAGGCACGGAGAACCAGGAAAGACTCGCCGACAATAGAGCAGGAGGAGGCCTCACCGAGGGGCCGGTCCAGGATCAGGTGAGTGCAGATCCGATTTTCAATGAGGGTGCTGTCGGAGGAGCCCCCAGGCTCTAGAAGCAGGATCGGAAAGAGGTAGGGTAGTAAATTGCTGTTGTTATTGATTTATTTATAAAAGATTCAGCCTGAGGTGAGGAGGCTCTGGTTCAGGTGCCCGAACTTCTGCGCCCCCTGCTGGTTTCAGGTTAGGATACCCGACACCTGCTGGTGTCGGGTTAGGATACCCATGGTCCATGCAGGTGGGGAATGGGAAGTAAGAGATAGTTGGAGGCATTCGACAATTTCCCAGCAACACAGAAGAGACTACATTGGAGTCAAATAGGCTGCAGTTCAAGTAGTTTGGATGACACACCAATAGGGAGGGAGGTAATTGTATAGCACAATACCACCTATGAATTTACCTCTTAGTGCATTCTGTCTGGACTAAATGGTGCGCTTATTTAGATAGCGCACAATGCTAGTGATTGAACTGTTTTTGTAAGCTCAGCCAACATTGGAAAATGCAGTGGCACTGGCATAGTTATTTGGCTTGGCTGACTGAATGTTGGTCCATTGGATAAGAATGGTGTCCTGGGACCAAAGTTCGCCTGCAACATAGTACTAGATTGTAACCACTCCCTCATTTTACTTAATTTGAATTCCCAGACCCTGATAATGGATGGCCCCAGAACTCACTCATTTCTCCCAGGAAATGGCTTTCCTCCCAGGCTGGAGGAACATTTCAGTCATTTTGTGCAGCTGCTTCAGTTGAGAGGTTCCGCACTTGACGTGGAAACCAACTCAGAACAATGGAGATGTGCTTGGCAAAGTGAAGATTTGGCCTGGCAGAAGGGGATTCAGAGCGACACCTCGTCACTCCGATCTGATGACCGAAGGGCATCCCCTCAAAATGATCTTCAGCCAGTCCAGCGGACTCCAGAACATGCACCACACCTCACCACCAAAGCCGTGGAAGAAAAAAACTATGGAAACCCAGAAAGCTGAAACCAGGCGATTAGAGTCTCTGTTTGATGGTCATGCACTCTCTTAAGGGGCGTTGCAGGTGAGAAGGGTTAGGAACACTTTTCCCAGTTCTCCACCAACAGCATTGCGGAGCCTTTATAAAAGAGACTGTGCCCACATCAGTTTGATTCACTCCTGAAACAGGGGAAGTGTAGCGAAATAGGGGAAGTTTAGTTCTTATGCGTTGCTTTTTTCATTATTTTACTATTATGTTATTTATTGAGCATGCACCTAGCTTCAGGAAGCAACTGAGCACTTTACAAGCCATAGGAGGAAGTACAAGGTGGGGGATGCAGATCGCAAGGGATCAATACAAGGTAATTGCCCAGAGGTAATGGGGGGGCAAGGGAAGGGCAGGGAGGCAGGGGCGCCGAGTACGTGAGTGCTCCGGGGCTCGGCCACCCACCAGGAAAAGCAATCTGCACTTATTATCAATAGAGTTTCACTAGCACTTCATTGTAAACCAGCTACCAGCACACGCTGGAAATTCATACCTCCCTTGAGGTGAGGAGTAAAGGGGGTGTGCACCTAGGTGTTAGGGAAAAGCCATTCCTTCCTGAAATGTAAAAGCAAGGCGGCGAGTCTACTGTTGACGGGGAACGGATTCCATAGTCTGGGTTGTCTTCAGCCTTTTCTTCTTAACTGTAGTTGCTCCAGGTGTGTCTGTCTACTCTTCATGCCTTTCTGGCTGCTCATGTGAATGCATGACTACATGCATGCACATGTTCAATTTTCCACTGCCACCTTTCCAATTTCCCTCTGACAAATTCATGCAGTGGAGTTTGACCAATCATTTACTCATTCCCAGAATATTGTGGGTAACACACTTGTTTCATTTACACCTTCTGTCTGCCATGATGTGGATATTACGCCATATATATTTAATGGCGTTTCCCTCATGTTTCATTTTTTATTTTGTCTGTATTTACATAACAGAGATTTTCTTATGTGCACACAATGTGATAAATGATGTTAAATCATGACATATTATTTCATGTTTGCAATATCATGTCGCTTTGTACCAGGGTGAATGTAGCACTCTACCCACTCTTAAATAATTAAATAATACACGTTAGTGGCACTAAGTTCAAGGAAGGGGCCACATCACCCGATGTGGCCCTGCAAGAGCAGACTCTGCAACTCTTCTGAACATAAAGACTCCTCTGCTGCCCTCTATTAACAGGATAAGGTAATTGAATCTTAAGTCGATAAACGGGGTCACGGCTAGATCATGCAGATTAAATTCCGAAGAGCCCAGCCTCTGGTCAAGTGGAATCAAACCTCCCATACCACCATTACCATCCCCATAGACCTCCTACCAGGCCACAAGAGGTTCTAGGCAGCCCAGTCCAGGCCGTTGTTCCTAGCGGAGCCACAGACCAAAAGCCACCCCCATTTAGGATTGACGGTAGTTCCTCTTAGCTTTGCTGTTCAGGTTCTAGCCAGTGACTGGAAGAGTGTGTGCTCCCCTACTTCTTTCACCATAGTTTGAACCCACCTATGTAGCGCAGGACAGCTTCACAGCCTGTGTTAATGTGCTAAATAACCTCTGCGTCTGTCACTATACTAGAGAGTTGCCCTCCTAGATTGTTGCCCCTAATGTAAATGTCTCCTTTGACCTAATTAGCATTCCAACCATTATGGTACAACCTTACCTCTACTTTAACTCCCTCCTACTGCATTCCTGTGGAATCTTTACCATTCACTTCATCTACCCTTTATGGTCCGCCCTCCGTTAATGAACACACCTGGCCCTCCCTGAAGCTCTTCTAGCCCTATGTTCTCTACCTACATCACACTTCTCACCACCTGATACTTGCCTCAGATCAACATGTCTAAGTACAGCATGCATGAAATATGTTATGGTATGGTATGGCCTTCTATATTGTATTAGTGTACAGGCCTGTGTACACGGGCAAACGTGCAGGTTTTCATTGATACAGTAGAACCACCCTCAATCCTAAGCCTACAGCTCCCTCTAGCGGTGACAACAGGCAAAGCTAAGCGAATTGGACCACTGCAACAGGCGAAGCTATGCAAATTGCATTGTCTCTTTGTATCCTAAGGAAACAGCTCCCTCTAGCAATGACAGCAGGCAGACAAACATACAGGGACAAACATACATCTGGCCTTACATAGTAGAGTAGATGTTGTATTTAAATGGCAATGGTGCTGCTCATCCCTTTGTGAGTGAAAGACTGCAGATTGGCTTTTGAATTGTGGGTTTTAAGGCCAGAAGCAATTCCTGCACAGCTCTGCCATTAATAGCCAGCTGGATTTTGGAACTCTCAAAGGAGTTTGTCATTTATGGGACTAGATGTCAGAAGAAGGCTCCCTGACCCACAGGGCTATCTAAAGGATTTCAGGGCCCAGGACAGAGACACATTTGGGCCCAACAAAATGAAGGAATCCAAGAATCTCTTGTCACTCTAGCCAGTACCTTTGTCGCAATCACAGCCCATGGTTTGATATGTTGCCCCGGATACATCCATTTTGGGATCAGAATAATAAACACGTGCCATTTTTAAGCGCAACATGAGCAGCCCACATTGAGGTTACTGAATAGACACGGTTTAACGATAGCAGCCACACAAGGAAAGATAATGGGCTGTCATATAGATGCCAGGCACAGATGAGTAGCTGCCTGTAAAAGGTGCACATACCCCAGCATAGATGCAGAACTCAGATTAAACATCACAAAGCAGGTACATACAGTATCCCAGAGCATATGTTTAAATTGAGTGTTATAGGTTTAGCCACAAGTTACATGTGCAGATGAGGAGACAGACTGGGAACCATGAGATCAGTGTCCGTGCTCTGGCACAAATACTGGACAAGGATTAGTAACTATAAGCAAAGTACATATCGATCTATGTTTGATGCAGGAGACAGATTCATAGTCTCGCAGAAGGTCTAACGGCTGAAGTGTGGCGTGATGGGATGAAATCTGCAAGGGTGTACTAGCCTGAGCTCCTTTCATTTGTAATAGAAAATGATGCTGATAAATGAGCTTGACTAATCATGCCTCACTTTCAGAAATGCTTCTTGCTACAAAGTTATGTTATGTTATGTTACCTTCACTTATAAAGCGCACGGTCGCCCGAAGGCATCATGGCGCTGATGAGGAAGCTACCGAGCAGGAGGAACAATAGTAGGCAGAGAGCTAAAAAAGAGTTGTTTTCAGGGCTTTCCTGAAAGCCAGGTGGTTAGAGGTAGACTTGAGTGGCGGTGGGAGGGTATTCCACAACCTGGCCGCAGCGATGGCAAAAGCTCTGCCGCCGAGGCTTTCTCGGTTGTACCTAGGAACCACCAAAAGGTTGGTGGTCGAGGAGCGAAGATTGCGTTCCGGGATATATCGGACAAATTTGGTTTGAAGAAACTCTGCTCCTAAACCCTGAATTGCCCGGTGGACAATACACAGTGATTTGAATTTAACTCGCTGAGCCACTGGGAGCCAGTGAAGTTGGCGAAGCACTGGCGAAATGTGTGCTCCATAAAGAGAGCCTGTCGCCAGTCTAGCTGCCAGGTTTTGCATGCGTTGGAGACGCTGGAGAAGGCCCACTGGTTGAGCGAGATACAGGGAGTTACAATAGTCCAATCGTGACAGGACTAGTGCGGCCACCACAGGAGGGCGCATAGCTTCTGGAATCATAGGGAGGACCTTCTTAAGTACCCTAATCTGGTGGTGGGCGGATTGGCAGACCGCTGAAACCTGGTATGACATGGACAGGGAGGTGGAAAGAATGACCCCTAGGTTCTTAACTTTGTCCACCGGACAGGGCAGGGGGCCCAGAGAGGTAGGCCAGAAAGCGGGGGTCTATAGTGCTGGGTTAGGAGAGCAACCCACCAACATCACCTCTGTTTTGTCGCCATTGAGCTTGAGCTAGTTTTGGTCCATCCAAACACTGACTGCTTTTAAACAGTCGTGAAGACAGGCTGAGACCTTGGTGTGGTCCTGATCCAAGCGGATCAGGATCTGAGTATCATCTGCGTAGGAATAGCAATTAAGTCCATATGAGCCGATAAGGCAGACAAGCGCCCAGATATAAATGTTGAACAGGGTAGGGGAAAGAGACGATCCCTGGGGGACACCACAGGTGAGAACACAAGGGGAGGAAAGGAAAGGGGGCATAGCAAGGGTCTGAGTGCGGTCTGCGAGAAAGGAGGTGAACCAAGCCAGGACTGGACCAGATATCACGATTTGTGCCAGACGTGAGAGAAGGATAGGATGGTCCACCGTATCAAATGCGGCGAACAGGTCATGCAAAATCAGAGCTCCAACTCCACCTGCATCAGCAAGTCTGGACATATCGTCTTGCACTGAGACAAGCACACTCTCTGTCCCTCTTCCTGGCCTAAAGCCTGCCTGGGCATGGTTGAAGATCTTAGAGGATTCTAGGAAGGAGGACAGAAGGGGCGTGACCAGAGATTCCAAGAGTTTAGATAGGAACGGGAGCAGGGATATGGGGCGGAAGTTCGAAGGGATAGTCGAATCCAGTGTCGTTTTTTTTATTAGGGGAATGACCCTTGCAGATTTAAGTTCTGGCGGAACCAGGCCAGACTGACAGGAGTTATTTATAGCCGCTGTAATGATGGACAGAATGTCTGGGGAAATTGTCTTCAAAATGCTTGCTGGAATAGCATCTTCTGGGGAAGAGGATTTAATTTTGAGGATCGCTGCTAGTACAGTGCACATTTGTTCTCTTTGTTGGACCTTGTCTATTAACATACCAGCAACTTGCTATGTGTGGCAACATGGCAGCAACAGAATTACATACATTTTTGATAAACACTCCGCTGAAACTAAATTAATCTGTATCACCACTTAGGTAACACTTTCAAAAGTACTCCAGCTGATTTTTTCACGAGGTAACATGCATGTCTCCTTCAGGAAAGTGCCGTAAAGAATGTCCTACCGGCATGTATAGGACATGTCAGGTATTTGCAGTGGACATTTTTGGAATAGAACCCGGGATTCCTTTGAAAGGAAACAATCAGTTTTGAATGACATATATCTGTAACCCTTCCCCTCCCCCCAAGCATGGTGGCAGTTTGATTTATACATGAAAATAAGCCTTATCTACATTGGTTTGGTGACTTATAGAAATGCACACTTTTGTGTAAGGCAGATGGGGATAAGGATGTGCTAAAGTAGCCCAGGAAGGAGGCTACAGCCAAGAGAAGTCTAGGAATCCATTTGGCCACTCCCACTGCCTGTGTTCCCTGACCTCTTCTTGCAGACAAAGCACCCTGTGAATGACATCACCAGTAAACAACTTGTCAAAGCAGCCAGGATTGAATCCTTACAGAAGGCTTGAAGTAGGCCAATCTGCTGTGGCACCCCCTCCCCCCCTTCTTATTCTCCCTTAACTCGAACATCTTTGGACATCAGAAGAAGAACACTTTAACTGGAGCCTTACTGGGGTATCAGTCTGCCCAAAGCCCTCAGCCATTGTGGTAAACTGTTATCCAGAACGCTGTCTACTGGAAGAGGAACTCAGGCAAGTGCTCCCTGACAATCTTCCTGGTTGGGAAGGGCAGAATAAAGACTCACAGTGTCCTTTGCGACCCTGGACTGGGGTCTTAAAGCAACCCAGGATCAAATGAACAGGCTCTGGATTCCTCATAAAACCTTTTGTGAGCTACAACGACCTGAACAATTCCTGCTTGTCTGAAGATTCTAAGTGCCAAGCACCAAGATTGCTTGTTGAACCGCATAGTGTTGTGGACCCAGTCAACCTACCCACCAACCTGATGCTGAAGTTGTGCGTTTGTGAAGCTCCTAGACTCCCATATTGAGCCACAATAACAAGACTAAAAGTATAGGTAGTGATTCTGTCCCCCTGGCCCCTGGCATGGTTTTAAGGGCCCAATGATATTAAATAACCCCACTCTTCCCCAATCTGAATCACGTGTACTTTGAACTTGAATGTTGCTGCATAAACGATTGCCTTTCTACCGCTGTCTTCAGCCCCAGAGTACTTTTTCCAAATGACTACATACTCTGTGTATTTATTTACAGGGATGGATTGTTTGTGTTTACTTAAAAACTCCTATTTTTTATATAATCTGGCTTAGTCATATTTTTGTTTTGGTATTTGTGATGAATCTAATGAGTTTGTCACCTCTCCCCAAGGGGAGCCTTCCCTTTTCAGGATAGGGAGGTGGGCCCTGCTACGCTTGACACCCCCGAGGGGACAGAGTAAGTGGGATCCCTCAGGAGGTGGCTCTGCCTTAGGAGACAGGGGATCCTCATGGAGAGAGAGAGAGACTCAAGTCACCATCCCCCCAGAGACTAACACCTTTATGGGGTATGCAATAAGCAGTGTGTGTGAAAAACCTTTAACAATAACTGGCTGTTGTAATATTCATATCAACTGCTTTGTTATGGCTGACCTGGCTTCTGACTCAAACTTCATTTCATCCTCTTTAGGGAAAACAGCTTCCAAAACTGAGAATGCCAGCCCAGTCTCCTGCACCACCACAGTCAAAAGGAAAATGGCAGAACGTCAGAAAAAGCAACTTCCTGGAGACATGTCTGGTGAAGAACCAATCAGGAAGAAGGGTCCATGCAGCATGCAGACCTTAATTATGCCACATCGCACATTGTGAGGAGAGACACGCAGGGAGAGTTTGAGAGCACCAGATATGGCGTTGTGCCCGGAAGACTACACTATGAGAGAGCAACACAGCCCAACAGGCGAGATGCTGGAGCAATAGGCTCTGGCTGCCCAAGCAAGAATGGAGTACCTAAGCTGGCTGAGGTAGAGTCAGAAGGGGGACACTCCCACAAGCTACTGCACCAAGCAAGCAGGAACCAGGAGGAGATGCCCACCACCATGGTGTCCAGTTGAGGAGGGGTGTAAGTGGTCCCATAGTAGGCATAACCCTCTCAGGGAGCACAACTCATCAAATACAGGTATGCAGTGGATTCCAACAAATGGGACTATTGCAATACTCTACTGTGTGGTAACTTGGAGAAAAATCTACACAAACTCCAAAACATTCAAAATAATGCTCTGCCGGCGGCTCTTGACATCAAAAGACATGCCCACATATCAGAGGCCAGAAAGTCTGCCCACTGGCTCCCAGTTAAGGACAGAATCAAATTCAAGACACTCTCTATCACCTACAAATGCATTGCTAGTGAGGTTACCCAATACCTCGTGGACACCGTCAAAACACATTCTTCATCCAGGCCTACTCGATCCACCTACAATCACTGGCTCATCAATCCTTGCTTCAACAGGAAAAGAGTGGGCGGCGCCAGCTTCTTATCACATGCCCTAGGCCTCTGGAACAATTTGCCACCTCAATTGCGCAACAAACCCTCATACCAAGTCTTCAGGAAACAACTCAGGACTCTGCTCTTTAACTAAGCTTAAACATTCCCTGCTCATATAACATTCCTGGCTCAGGCATCCTCCTTCTCCATGCCCATCTCCCCACCCCTCCCTCGCAACTAGCGCCTAGATGCCTGTGGTCTTTCTGAGCTCTTATAAATGTACAAAATAATAAATAAATAAAATACACAAATTGAAGGAAGCCTGAGAGTGGAGAGAGAGAGAAAGAGACAAACCCCAGAGTGGAGAGAGAAAGAAAGAAATCAGCCACAGGTTAGAGACAGAGAAAGAGACCAACCCCAGAGTGGGGAGAGAGTAAGAGACCAACCTTGGAGTGTGGAAAAGTACAGAGATATCCCACAGTGGGAAGTGGGAAGAGCCCCAGAGTGGGGGAGACTGAAAGAACCCCAGAGTGGGAAGAAAAGAGCCCTGGAGCAGGGAAGAGTCAGAAAGAACCCCAAAGTGGGGAGAGAGAAGGAAGAGGTCTGCAGAGTGAGGAGTGAGAAACAGAAAAAACCCAGAGTGGAGCGAGGCTGAAAGAACCCCAGAGTGGGGAAGAGAAAAGCCCTGGAGCGGAGAGAGTCAGAAAGAACCCCAAAGTGGGGCGAGAGAGAAGGAAGAGGTCCGCAGAGTGAGGAGTGAGAAACAGAATAACCCCAGAGTGGGGAGAGACTGAGAGAATCCTGAGTCGGAAGGAGGAAATATGGAGGCAATCACAGAAGGAACAGAAAAGAAAGGAGACCACCTCAGAGTGGGGAGTGAGAAGAAGAAGAGACCAAGAGTGGGAGACACTGAGAGAGACCCAGAGTGGAGAGGAATAAAAATAGAACGTATCCAGAGGAGCTAGAAAGACAAAGAGAATCCCAGTGTGAGAAGAGACACACAGAGATCTTGCTGAAACATCTTGATAACATCCATCATTACATCATCTGTATATCCTGAACTAGAAGTATGAGTAACGGACTTTTCTGCAGAAGAATGAGAAAAAGAGACCAACCCTGAAACGGGCAGAGAACAGCAAGGCCTCAGAGTGGGAAGTAGCTGCGAGAGCCCCAGAGTTGGGGGGGACTGAGAAAACCCCAGAGTGCAAAGGAAGAAGGAAACTCAAGTGTGAGGAGTGAGAAGGAAAAGAGCCCCAGAGTTTGGAGAGACTGAGGAAATCCTAGCATGGGGAGGAAAAGGAAAGCGCCAGAGTTGGGAAGGACTGAATGAATCCCAGAGTGGAGAGTTTTATGTGCTGAACTTTAACTGTGGGCCAAGGTTTTGGGGTAGAGATTGAGAGAGGCCTGAGCTGGAACACCCTGCTAGCATTCTAGCCCATCAAGAATCGTTTTTATTGAAGTATGGGCAAGGTATTTACTAAAAGGGATAGTTGAGGTCAGAAACCAGCAGTCATGCCTTCCAGTGTAAAATTCTACAAAGTATGTCTTTTGTTTCTTTTGTTGTTGTCTTTTTTGTCAGATAGGGAAAGCGGTTTGGTCAGAGTAGGATTCTAGACAGAGGATGCTGTTAATTTACAGACATCCTGATAAACACCCTTTTGACAGTCCTTTGTTATTGACTTGTAGAGTTAAAGAAGAGCTCTATTTTGAAGAAAAATAACACCCTTAAACAAAGCCTCAGTGTCTGAGTCCTGATTTGGATTTGACACATATCACAATGCTATTGTTGTTTTGTTGCTTCTGTGGTAGCTTTCAACATCTTGAAGTATATATTATTCATTCAAAGGGAATAAGCAATATTATTAGAATCACACTTAAACAAACAAAAGGTCTCTGTTTCATATTCTCAATAACTAAACATATTATATCTGAAGTGTCTTATCAGTGAGCGAGCTGGAAAACCCTCTTTTAGTCATCAGACAAGGTTTGCAAAATGTGGGTTTGTTAACCTACATCAGCAGTTTTTTAAAAATAAGTGTATCAAAGTATTCGACTTTTCACACATTACACAATACAACACATTAGAATTCAATATTGTGCAATATCATGTTAGAAGTGAAAGAAAAGCTAATTTTTAAACCCTAGATACAGATATTATTACTTAAAATAGTCTCTTAAATAGCCACAATCCTACGCCAAAACGATTAGTTTTTTAAAAAGAATTCAACATTAACAAGTCTCCCAAACATTTCCAGCCATAGATTCTGTAAAACACTTCATTCAATGATTAGATGACTAAGAGTTTCGATAGCTAGAGCTCAGTATCCACACACTCTGTCATTAAAAATCTTCTCTAGCTCCCATGACTTCTCTGGTAGCAAATAGGTTTAGCTCCAGCATCAGCATGTCATTTCTATACTACTTAGAAGGATGTTTTTCTAATTTCACATTTCAGTTGGTAAAATAAACAATAATTCATAGCTAATGCTCGATTCCCGTTCCAGTCGAACTCAAACAGTTTCCTTTTAACTTTCACTGGATTATCTATGAGTTCTTCTTCTGTAGAATTCATGTTCTCAAGAAAGAAATAGAATGTTGTTTCCTGGTAGATTAAACCTTGCATACACATTAATTGCATAGAAAATGTTAGTTAATAAATAAACTGTTTCAGGGAGGAATTAAATGTTTTCTAAACAGTTGCAGCAGTTTTCCTTTCACACGAGCATGCAGGGAAATGAGACCTATTTCATGTCGCAAGATTACAATTGAGACCCCTTGCAGTAATTATGTTTTTCTCCAAAGGAGTGCCTCAAGAAACCCTCTGCCGACCCCGCCTGCCCCGTTTACTATCGCCCAATCTCCATCACTCCTGTCCTGGGCAAACTCCTGGAAAAGCTGGCCATCTCCCAACTTAATCTTCACAATGAATCTGTTGGTTGTCTCCATGATCATCAGTTTGGCTTCAGAGAAGCCAGAAGCACAGAAACTGCTCTCCTGAACATCCATTAAGATGTGCGCTCTAACCTTGATTCTAATCTCCCCTCTGTCCACATCTTACTTACTGTCTCTTCTGCCTTTCACAAAGTGAACCATGTCATCCTGCTTAATCCTCTCTGTGATGACTTGGGTATCACCAATCATGCCCTGGCCTGGCTGACCTTGTTCCTCTCTGATCGACCCTCCCAGGTCCAACTTGGGTCCTTCCTTTCCTCTATCTCACTCTCTACCTGCGTTGTTTCCCAGGAGTCTAACCTCTCTCCCTGGCTATTCAACTAATACCTGGCACCTCTCGCCGACCGCATTGTGGCTCTTTGCTCCAACTTTCAGTGCTATGCGGATGACACTCGTTTCCGGGCTCCTCTCTGCCACCTCTTCACCTTCTCTCATTTCTGACTGCCTGTCTGCTATCCAGGAGTGGTGTGCCGCCAACGATCTCTGCCTTAATGCCAGTAAGATGGAGATTCTCCTCATCGGCACACATGCACCCTCCTTTCCTGTCACTCTCTGGCCGGCCTGCCTTGGCCCTCTTCCTGCTCCCACCTTTGAGGCTAAGAACCGCAGGGTCATCTTCGACTCTCACTCCCCTTTTCTCCTCACATCTCTCACGTCTCTAAGAAGTCAAACTACCAACTGCACCTCCTCAGAGGTATTCTTCCTTTCCTCTCCTTCCCCCAGAAGCTCACTGTCTCTAGAGCTTTGGTTCTCTCGAGACTGGACTACTGCAACAGCCTCTTTCTAAATCTGCCGGCTCTAATTTACTCAGACATTACGGCTGCTGCACAAGTTGTATCCCAGAACCAAGGATTTTGGAACCAGGGATACAGATGGGCCTGTCCACGCAGGAGACACCCCAGATGGTAGCGACGAATCTGGAATTACCAGTCTTCAACCTATCAGGGCAGATACTATCTAAGGAGGAAAAGTCAATACTTGGAAAG
The DNA here is from genome assembly GCF_040938575.1 of Ambystoma mexicanum. Lineage (NCBI taxonomy): Eukaryota > Metazoa > Chordata > Amphibia > Caudata > Ambystomatidae > Ambystoma > Ambystoma mexicanum. The sequence continues at coordinate 125,043,259 of NC_090929.1, forward strand.
AGACTTTCTTTTGTTCCTACTAATGCAACCGACTGGTACACCACAGAATTGGACATGAGAAATGTTTTCAGGACAATCCGATTTAAGGTGTTCTTCACAAATCAGGACGAGGGAACTCAAGTGGAGGACACCGGCCTAAGGAAAAAAATCAACATTTACCCCCAGAGAAAATCAGACACCAAAAGAAAGTGTGACCTTCGAGAGATGCATACTAATGGGAATGGAAACTTTAAAAACAAAAAAACCATATACAAGAAATAACCTATCAAACTTGGAATGCAATGCCTTTAAGAAATTAAGCACAAACCTAGATCCAACAATTAAAGCTGCAGACAAAGGGGGAAGAATTGTGCTACAAACGTACAAACAATACCTTAGTTTGGTTATGGAACTGCTTCAGCATGTGGAGAATTGCCAGCCTCTAGAAAAAGATCACACGCCTGGAATAAAACAAGCTGGAGGACAGGACTCTGCTACTCTATGCCATACCCAAAATTCATTAAAACCGGGAAAATCCCTCAGGACGCCCGATAGTTTCAGGATGTGGCTCCATTTTGGAGCCAATTAACAAATTCATAGACTACCTTTTAAAACCCTCCAGTACTCTAGCAAGATCATACCTCAGGGATAGCATGGACACAATACATTGCTTTGAGGGTGGGTCCTTTGATCAAACTAAGGAATTATTGGTTACAATGGATATAACAGCTTTGTATACCAGCATTCCATGAGTAGAGGCACTGGAATGTGTGTGTGTACAACTCAGTTCCCATGACTTACAAGGTACAGTTCCTGTGGAATTCATCATTGAATTGAACTTCTCCAAATAGCTTTAACAAATAACTTCTTTAAATTCAATAATGCATTCTACCAACAAATAAATGGCACTGCCAGGGGAGCAACATTTGCCCCAAGTCTTGCAATCATCTGCATGGCATGTTTTGAGGAAAGATTAATATACTCAATGATGAATTCCTTTGGAGCCAACATCCACCAATGGAGACGCTTCATTGACGATATAAACTTCATATGGAAAGGCAGCTCTACAGCTGTAAATGAATTCTGTCACTGGGTCAATGAGCAAGATCCCCACATCAAATTCACAACTAGCTGGAATGCAAACGAGATCCACTTCTTGGATTTAAACATCTTCCATCAAAAGTAAACTTTACAATGCACCCTCTTCAGAAATGAAATTGATAGGAACACTGTGCTACAATATAAACGTTTCCACCCACTCTCTCTGAAAGAAAATGTACCGTATAGTCATAAACTGAGGGTACGTAGAAACTGCTTCCTCTCAATGATTTCCAAACACATGCAGCCTCACTCACTCAGAGATTAAAGGCCACGAAGCTTCCATGAACCAGAAATCAGCCGCAACAACAGACGAACGAGCTGGAAGAAACAGCATATACGAACGCAAGCTGTACCACTGAGTGAACCCAGAGGAAGGAATAAAACAAAATCCAATCCTTCTCGAAAAACAGCATGAAGAGGTTTTTAGAAGGAAGGACATCTGACCAAGGCAGCCGTCACCTACACCCCGGAAAAATTCTGCAATCAGCGCCAAAGTGTAGACTGGAGCACTTTCAATCCAGATACGATCCAACCTTTAAACAGAGGAAGGAAAAGATAGAGGCAACAGCATAACGCAGCCTAAAAAGAAGGAAGATATCTCCTCTTTACAAAGAATTAGCAAAAAGCTCCAGTCCAACCATGAGATACTGACCAGCAACTGAAATCTCTGAACCATTGGGAATATACAAACATTACGTCATTCAATTAAGAAATTACCTGTCCTGAAGAGGGCTTAAAATTAGAAGAGCGAGACACCAGAGATGGTGTCGACACAGGACTCTAGCCGAAACATATGTAGACATCCTTTAGACATATAAAGAGATCTGTCTAAGAAAAATAGAGACTACAATATCGGTCTCTTACATTTAAGGTTTCCCCTGTAAGAAAATGTTGAAGAACTTATAGCAATGACTGTCTGTTGACAACCAATTTGTGTCACATACCAACCATATTTGTTTGTACCCTATATTGGGTTTGTAAGAAACTAATATAATTGTAGATTTTTGTATACGATGTACCTTGTGGAAAGCACTCAGAATAAACATCATGTTTTTAGAAATGTTATATTATATGAATACATTTTGTTTAAATGTGTTTAAGGATTTGGCATGATTCCATATGTAAGTTTGTGTCTATGAAATAGATAACATATTCTCACATCCCATTGCCCAGCTATCAAGGTAGACACAGAGAGAGGTAATTGGTCTGCTTTTGTTTTGTTTGCTACAGGATTGAAAGGGCAGAGGCCAAGCAGATCCCGAGCAAGTGTTCTAAATACTTACAATTAATAACACATTGGAACTTACAAAAATGTTACACAGAGTATTTGAGAAATGTAATATTATTTTGTTGTTTTATGTCATTCTTTAAGGGTTGAGTAGTAGCAAGAGGTCCTGAAGAAGGCAGTATAAATTATATTCCACTCATTTTATGTGTATGTACCTAGATGATTAAAGATTTTGCACTGTACACATTTTATAGATTGATACTTAGATGTTAAGAGATAGCACTACACAAGGTGTGTGAGAGGAATGTTTTCTGGATTGTGTTCAGAACATTGTTGTGTACATGATGTTTTGTTCAGAAGAAATGTCTGTCTTTACGTAGAAATAGACTTTAAAAAACACACATGTATAGAAAAGAAATCAATTGTTAACGTTGTGCTTGGAATGAAAAGAATGGTTGCAAAAGAAGAAAATGTAAACTAGAAACATGAATGGTTTTCAGAAGAGGAAATAAATATACCATTACATAATTTATTTGGTGAATAATTTTGAGCTCCAAGTGTAGTGATTCATTGACTACAACACAAGTAAAAAAACATGTGAAGAATAAAATAGAAAAACTGTTGGGCATATACCAATATATAAAATATCAACTCTAACCCATTATACCCAAAGAAGGGGGGTTTCCCCTTATGTAATGAAGTTCCATTTTGATGCTTCTCCAGCTGTTTTAATCTTCCAGATCAGTTAGGCTTGTCAAAGGTTCTTTGGTGACTATGCTCGAGGCAGAGACTATCTTGAGTACACCAATGTTCCCATCATCATTTGACATTTACGCATTGGTTACAAGCCTTGTTGCCTTTTTGATTCACACTAAATGGTCGCTAAGCAACTGGCCCCTAAAAGCACCTCAGACTGCAAGAACAGTATTTGCACAAGTCTATACCAGATCCTCTTTATCCCGCTTACTTGACAGTGAGAGTACTGTTTTCGAATGTGTCAGAACAATAGCCGCACCCTTGGAACAATTTGGAAACTGAGACCTGACCTGAAATCCTGAGACAGTGAGAAACTAAAGGTGCCTAAACTGACATTCACATAGGCATACCTTAATTCGCACCTGTCCAACCTAGTTACTGTTTCGTACCACAGCTCTTGACTTGACACCTTAGTGACACCTTTAAACTCTGCTAGCCCCACAATGTAGGACATAGAATACTGCACAATGGAACAATAAACATGATTTAATTCATACTCTCGGGTGTATCATAAAAGGGGTGTACCTGAAAACACTCTTCCTTCTTCTTTATTTATTTATTTTGGAGTGTGGCGTAATACAAAGTTAGAACAATACATTCATACTCCAGTCCATTATAGTTGAATAACAAGCAAACATTAGAATTCCATTTTCAGAATAAAAACTCTTCCCTTATTGTCATTGCTTTACATAGATATAATCCAAGTGTACAACAAACAGCTTGTTTATTGCAAGACATTACAAAAAAGAGAGCTTGTTGGTAACCCATAAAATTGATTCCCCTTAAAATCGGGCAGATTTTCCTCTGCTGTATAAATTTGTACAGAGGGCAAAAAGAACATGAACTGGACCACACACCTAGATTTTGGAGTTAGGTATTTACTGGACTATTTGTTACTAAACCTGTTCTTGTTATGGGTCCCAACCTGGACAACCCCCCAAGTCCTGTTCTAACGTGCAACATCTTGGCTGACCTTCAGATAAGCGACGTAGCACACAAGATCCAATGGCTTGCTGATGTGAAAAAACAGCTGGCATGCTTGGGGTCAGTTGACTGGTACATGTATCCTTGCCGACTGAATGCTGTCTCAAAAAGCGCCTCTACTTTGCACAATGTAATAGCCAGAGGGAATGTCCTGAGCTTGTAAAGCCAACGGTGAGAATAAATGCTTCTCTGAAGCAGAGTGGGGGTTGTAAGCCCTACCTTTCTTGGGTCACCCAAAGGCAGGCTTGCTTTCTGATAGCAACATTCAGATTTAATATCTTGCCATTAAAGGGCGAAACCAGCAAATCGAACAAAGGCACTGAGCCGTCTGGATGCAAGTGCGATCCAAGCGAAGTGGAAGAAAAGCTTTCACTTGTGCCTCTGTTTTTCCCATTTCAACAGGTTGCTAAAAAACAATTAAGCCCATTAACATAATCCAAATCTCTTTCTGTATGGCAATGATGTGAGTTTGCCACCACGTCCACTGCTTTGGGCAGAGGTATCCTACTTCAAGTAGATGACTTATGAACTACAAGTGTTATTAGTACTGAATCATACAGTGTACACATAACATCTCTCTCACAAATCTGCCAGTTTTCTTTAAAAAAAAAATTGTTAGCACAGAAAAGTTGTAATGTGTGATGACTTAGGCCATTTCAATTATCGATTATGACAGTAATTGGATTAATTTTGGGGCAGGTGTTTGATGATTATTTGTGGCATCAAGTGCAAGGTATAACCTTTAATCAGTTTGGAAGGGTATAGTATACTGTGACAATTTGTCTTGCCTTACACTATGCAGCAGAAAGAATAAAACCCCACATCAAATGCACAGCACACTGCCAAGTCCATAGGAAAGCATTTTCTGCTCCTTGCTATGCCATGATGCTGTGCTTGGGCAACAAAGTCCAAGTCCTTATTTCTGCATGGGTGATAAGTGATTAATCCCTTTAAGATCCCTAACCAACTGTTCCAGGTGGAGATGTCTTTCCCATCACTCTAAATAACTGAACAAAGTCACAAAGTAAAGAAGTCCCACCAGATGACCATGAATGACCAGTCTGTTCTCCATCTCATGGTGCAACATTGTGCTTACAATGCATGTCATGAATCCACACTGGCCGCTCCCTAACCTTGATGGCAGTATCAGTAGCAAAGCAATATCTGAAAAGGCCCCTTCCACCTGCGGGCATCGTAGTCTTCCTCTGGTGCACTTCAATTATCACAATTTCCCTTGGTTTCAGAGAGTGTCAAGCTTCCTCTGGCTCCTTTGACAGCACCTCTCATACCTGCAGATGTAAATACTTTACTGACATTATGACATGCTTGCAATAGTCCAGTAACACATCATCAAATGGATGTTTGAATACATATTTTTCAGGAGTGGCAAAGAAGAAAAAAACACATGACACCCGTTAAAACCTCATTTGGATTAAACCCAGTCCTCCTGCTTGTGTACTACAAATGCTGTTAAGTGCTAGGGGTAGCGGGTTGGCCACTCCTAGGAATGTGACTACGAATCCAACAGTTCCAAAAGAGAGTAAATGCACTTTATCAGAATAGCAAGTTTATTGCATGCTGAAGGCCAGAAGGGGTTAGTCAGCCTTGTAATGCTGAAAACTAACAGTTCCTTCCAGTGCTCAACAAAGTTGCAGCTTTTATACACATTGTAACAGAATATGTGTGGTTATGTAAATTGTTGAAAAGACTTCCCTCAAAATCTCATTGGCTAACCCTGTGCAAGGAAATCTAATCCCCCTGCGTTCTCAAACACCATTGGACTCATTGACAAAACACAATCCCGTTGCCCAGGAGCTTTCATTCCATAATGGCCCTTCTCCCCTCCCACTTCCCCGCACTCCCCCTGGCACTTCTCCCCTCCTTCTTGCCCACACTTGCGTGATTAGAATGACACAAGTCCTAGTTAGATTGTTGTGTTTGTCCTCACTTTGTTTCCTCTCCTTGTCTTGTCGTGTCTAAAAACACTTGTGTACAGGCACGTTATAAATGTCATATCATATCATAATCACTCATGGGATTTTAAACGTCTTCTTATTATCTAAAAATTATTCAATATATGACTTGTCCCATATGGTAGGAAACCTTTCACCATATACGTGATGTGTAAAGCTTTTAAAAGAACACTTCAAACAAGAGGAGAGAAACAAACAACCATGTTTTTGATCAAGCAATAAATATCTTATTGTCCCAGGCACACTGGGATCCCATGTTTACTCCTTCTGAAATTGTTCATGTTACCTTATTTGTGACTACCATCTCAGATCATACAGCCTCCAGCACACATCCTGCTTATCTTCCCAAGAACCCAAATTAAACCCATAAAACACCTGCTAACTCTGCCCTCCTGCACCCCTTCCATATGTTTGCATTAACTAACCCCAATTCAACTCACTATTTGGCTGGTCTTTGCAAGACTCTGTGTCTCCAGGAAGATTTGTTCCACATATACACAAACCCTTCTAGTCATAAAGAAACGACCCAATCGCACTTCATTTAAACTTCACCTCAAGTAACCATTTGATGCTATTGCCGGCTGCCAAAATGTGTTTTGCTTCATTCCTCCTTTCATGACCGGCTCATTCAACCCATCAGTCCATGCAAAGTTCACCTCCATAAACCAAACTCTCTGCAGCTTTCAAAAAACCCAGCTTTGGGGGAACAGTGAACTGCGATAATTTCACGTACTCGCAGTGAAACCCATATTCCCCTAATATCCCAGAACATGTCTCCCATCTAAACCATTATCAAATCCCACAAGTACATTGTTCAGGACTACCGCACCCTTCACAGTGGCTTTCCCATTGCTGATTTCTCTTTATCGCATGCATAAAGCTCCTTGCTTCCACTCTGAGCACCGCACATTGTACATTGCACAATTACATTGTGTCCCCACGACTTCTAATATTTTGCCATGTGATTCAAATCTAAAATATATCAAAACTAAACACAACGTAACATGTATAGTAATATCCATCCCAATGCATTTATCTGTACTGAACAGATGTTAAATCTCAACATCGCGTCAACATTGTGTCTAACCTAGCCACACCATTGTTATAATGTGACATGGGCAACGTGAACCTCTTCCTACGTTGGGACATGAAACGTGAAGCCTAAATCCCCCCCTCTAGTTAATAAATTAACTAAGAAATGTAATTCTCGCTCTGTAATAAAATCTTCTGGAGGTACCCAAGCCCTATAAACATCATGCATGTTCTTCCCACTTCGGGCATATTCCTCTGGTGTACAAGACAGAAACAACCATCTCACCATTCCTTCCACAATATACCCAATGCTCGACATAGTTATCCAAAACCAGTGGAGGACACAGAATAGTACCCGGAGGTCCAATTAACCCTGGGTTCATCCTTGACTCAGTCTGATTGCCCATGTGATTAGAGATGGAAGTGGCCCTACCCGCAGAAAGAGTAACTGACATCATCAGCGCTGTTCTAGGTATTTTGGCAGAACAGCAACTCAAGAGCACCTGACAGGAACAGAAGATGATAGGCAAAATGACACGAATAGGCATCTGTATCTTCACAGTTATGCTCACCAAGGAGCACCCAGGAGAATAATGAGTCTATCCAAGTATCATCTTCAATCCCATCCTCCTTCCCCATGGCCACTCAAAGTTTGTGTACTGCTCCATTTGTTTGGGCCAGGGTTCCATTATCCAAATCATTGGGGGCACGTACTTGCAGCACATACTCCTTATTTTATAACACACCCCATCTTCCATAGCTGTGAGAAGGTCAAGGGTGTAGCAGTTCTGCAATGTCATAAGAGTCAAGGCTCTCATTTCTTCCTTTATAGAACTGAATGCGAATTCTGAATGGTTCATAAAAAGGAGTAACTGATACCTGGTGACCTGCAGCCATTTTGCATTGAAAAAGGCCTGGATTCCAGGGGCCAGGATAAAGGTGAAGACCATTTCAGCCCTGCTGAAAAGAAGAAACCTTTCTGCAATGTCATTTAATGATTCTGAAGAATTTGACACAGATAGTTGCTTTGCTTATGTCTACTCAAAAGTTCCATTCTCTAAAGTCCATTCAGAGTCTTAAATCCATTCACATTAGATGAAAAAAAGATGCAAGGGGCACAAGAGACAAATAAGGCACAGAGGTGGCTCAAGGTGATGTACTTGAGACTGTTAAATGGTCTGCAGACACTACCATGATTGGGGAGTGTATTGTAACAATACTGCACACTCCCTGCCAAGCAAGAGGAAGTTGGAGATATGCAATTGGCCTGCAAGACCAGTAAAGATCAAGCAGTGCAGACATCTGTCCAGCAAGATCAGTGATACAAAGTACTCGACTACAGTTCGTGTTTGTGCCGACAAGCACAGTGCTATCACCCTTAAAACACTGAGAAAAACATGTAAATAACTGGATCTTAACCAGTTTTTCTGGCTCTTTGAGCCACTAAGACCTTTCACATACAGATTCCATGTCTCAGTGTAATTGTCATTAATCTGTGCCAGTGTTTCTTGAGAGAGCCCCTCATTGCTCCCACTCTGCAATTCATTACCCCCTGCTCCCTTTGATTATGTGGAAAAACAGAACCTTCGATTTTCAATTGCGCTTTTCAATTGCATTGTACAGTTTCGTGCTCTTTGTTTGTTTCTTCATACACTCATCTTTATCAACAGATTTGATTGATGACTGGACTGACTGTCATTTAAATTTCCCTCATACTCTGCATAAGGCTAGGAGCACAACACTCTTTGCTGTTTTTGGTGACACTCCCCTTGGAATAAACATTCTGGGAATGCCAGAAACAGGTTGGATAGGAGAGCAGATATAACAAGAATCTGGTTTCCTTTCTCTCCCCACCCTTCTCATATGACTATACCACTTATTATCTCCAGCAAAGCCATGCCACAGTACTATCCCGACCCACACCTTCATCTTCCATTACATCAAGGTCAATATCCCTTTTTGGTCTGGGCATTAACATTTCATAAAAGCCTACAGCACTAGACACATTATCAACATTTACATTCACATATATATTACTTGTCACACCTAAACAAACAGAGAAGATAAAATGGAGAAACAACTAACAAATATTCATCCTAGCACTTATGTTTTTCCACTATCTCTGAAATATTCAAGAAAGAATTACTGTCTGCTGTTCGCACCAATGCCCTAATTCGAGTGAGCTATGACTTCCAGGGCTGGGAGGATAGCTTAGGGGCGACGTGCTCCCCTTGGAAGCAAGACGACGCGGAGCAACACACCGCTTTCACCTGCATGCACAGCAACACAGTTTTGATCCCCGGGTCCCTGCTTAGAAACCTTTGGCTATTAAGCGTGTTAGAAATAACTAATTACAATTGCATAACTTCAGTATTTATCGACTGATCTCCGTTGGTGCTTTGTTCTTGCATGGGGGGAGGAGAACTGGTGTCCTTCTGGACATTGGACAGAAGTATTCAGCATTTGCTGCCCTCCACCTTCACAGTACTGGGAGTTGCATAGGCAACCTTGTAAGGGCCATGGATGCATTGATCACACCCAACTTCGGATGAAGGACTGAATATACTTCGAGTCCCCAGGGAGCAGTTTTGGACGCTGTAGAACTTCAGCCTCTTGATTGATGCCCTCGGCTGTAGCCTGTTGTTGATGAGAAGAAGCAACCTGTGAAGATATATGTCTGACAGCATGTGTTAAGTCCCTAAAGTAGGCGCATAACTCCTCTCCTAGAAATTTTGAGGACTTCAGAGCATCTGATGCTGTGCATGCAGGTGAAAGCGGTGCATGTTTTCTTCTTCCTGTGGCTATCTCATGGGGAGTCATGTGGTGTTCCTTCCCCAGCTGGTTTCTGAGGTAAAATGGAAGGCGATGCACACGATTCTTCTTCAAATCAAAACATAGCTTGGCTAAATGGTTTTTTAATAGGCCATTCATGTGCTCCACAATCCCTCTGGCTTTTGAGTGGTACAGCGAACACAACCTGTGCTTTATGCCCAAATGAGAAGTAATTTCTGCAAAAAGCTCATTAAAAAGTGTGTTCCATTGTCAGATTTCCAGACCTCACATATTCCCCACCGTGGAATTACCTCATGCACCAAGAATTTAACCACTGATTTTACATCAGGTTTTGCAGTGTCCAGTTTCAAGCCATCAGGAAAATGGACAAACTACAACAATAAGATAACAAAAATTACTACACCTGTTTCTCATATCAACACAGTAAATGTGAACTTCTCTGAAAGCATATGTCCCCTTCAAGGTTCTCAACATGTTTCCAGTATTGAACTCAAGACATGTCACACAATTAGCTATGAACTTACTTCGTTGTTTCTGTAATTTTAGGATAAACCAGTCTTCCTGGAGGTCTGACACTATTTGTCATTGAGTATTGTGCAACCGATAATACAGCTGCTCCAGAGCCACATCAAGTTACTCTAGGGGTATAACTACTTTACCTGTAAGCTCCTGTCTCCACACCCCTTTTCGACCAACAGATCCAACTCATCCTTCACCGCTCACTGCTACATTTCCGTAATCAGAATTAAGGAACAGTTAACTGTACCTGCTGGGACACGGGTTCTGTGATTTGGGAATCTGTAAATGGTAAATAGGCGACCTCTTTTGGTCCTCTTTCAGCTGCATCATTACCAAGTGCTATTTGGTCAGTCCAGTTAGTGTGCACTACCTCTGCAGGCATTGTTAGCACTTCAATTAGTCTGTACAGTAATGCAGCAAGCTGGACAGGGGTCCCATCCGATCTTCTAAACCCTCGCCTATGCCATCAAGACAACCCTGAATGCACGTTGAAGGTGACCTACGCAGAGTCAGATTGAATGGTGACTGCCTTTCCCTTACTCATCTCTAGCGCCTCTATGATAGCTACCAATTCCACCACTTGTGCAGGAAAATGCAAAACCAATCGCTTCCGCGTCCTGACTTGGTATTCACCATCCACAAGGCCCACAACTGCCACACATGTATGCCTTTCTCCAGTGTCTTGATCAATTGTTGAGGAACCGTTGACAAAGAGTACCTCTCCTCCCTCTGGTGTATCTTCCTTGAAATCTGCACTCTTGTCCGTGTCTCCTTCATTGGTTGCACAATCATGTATGACATCATCAGGTTTTACCGGCTCAGCTACAAATGACGCAGGTTTGACTATGTGACACCTCACTGGATGAATAGATGCATTTGATAAAAGGACTTAATATCCTGAAACTCTCCGTGTGGTGATAGTCTCTTTGGACTTTTCCAAAATCGCAAAAACTGTATGTTCAACATACAATGTCACCGGGCAGCCATTAGTAATAGCCAAAGAATAGCAAAAGCCAATGCTGTTAGAGCTTTATTGCACAGGAAATTACCCTCCATGACTGGATCTAAGAGTCTGCTATAATAAGCCAGATGCTCATGGTCCATCAATGTTCTCTGTGTGAGGACCGCCATCATCACCTGTCATTTGAATGAGATAACAAAACAAAAATGATACTTGTGCTCTGGTGTCCCAGGACTGGAGCATTACTGATCGCAGCCTTAAGTGTCATGAAACAAGTTACCATCTCTTCCAACCACTCAATCAGATCTTTCACTTTCTGTGCTTCCTTGAGTCCTTGCAATGTGGGCCTCGTGTAACAAGAATAGTCAAAAATTCAAGACCTACATTGTTACAGAGTCCCAAAAACTGCAGCATCTGTTTTATGGTAGCTGGCTGTGGTGTACTCTGAACTGCAACTGCTCTCTCAGGCATCACATTTCTTTCTGTGTGCGATATTACTTTTTCCGGCTACATTACCTCTGTCTGGCAATACTGTAATTTCTCCTTTTCCACCCTGTACCCCTTCTTCGCGAGCAGGTTGAGAAGTGTTATTGAATCTCCTTGACGCTGCTCCTCTGAAGTGCTATAAACTAGCAAATCATCCACATACTGCATCACTGTACTAGGCACATGCAGATTCCCCAAATCCATCTGAACCACCTGATTACAAATACTCAGGGATTGCAATAAACCTTGATGCAAATAATGCAACATCCTCCAACTGGACCCTTTTGCCTATTTTACAGGATACATAGCCATGTTGCATGAGGACACAGAAGGATGGATTGAACCTTGCTTTCACAACCCCACAATGATCCCATCATCTGCCTACCTATACAAGGGGCACTATCTTATATGTGAAAATATCAGTTTCAAATGTATCTGTACTGCTCTTATGCTTTTCAGCAACCCCACATGATGAGGATTACTAGTTCACAAGTGACTAGGCACCTTCTCCGATTCGTCCTTCCAATATGGCGATGTAGTTCTGACAAGAGACGTAATCTGAGACATCTCCCTATGCTCTATCATTATCTGGCAAGGTACATCAATCTTGCAAACCATCTCTCTTGTGTCCTCAGCATCCTCAAGCAAGTGTTCGTCAGACACCACCCTTAGCGATATTGTTGGATTGATGCACAGAACTCTATGCCACTCCACTCCTTCCTCACAGTGCTCCTTTATCCACTTTGTCCTTTTTGATGACTTCCGCTTCTAGATGTACGGTAACTTTGGGGACTGGTTCAACCTCTTGTGTAACTGCAGGATGAAATACAAATTCAGCTGGAACCCACCATGCTCTGTTTCTAATCCCAGTCTCCCTTTCCAGCACCACCATCACTCCGTAGTGGAGCAAATCTGAATATAAAGGCATCCCCCTCGTCGTGCTGTCACTATAGCATGCTCTCAAAAGCTCCATTGTCCTGGCTAGATACAAACCTGTAGATGCTCAAAGGATCCCTGCCCAAGAGATTTACTGGGGCATATATACAATACAACAAAAGGAGCTGATAAATCCTGTGTACCTACCTTAACAGGTAAATTCCCCATTAGGGAACCAAAAGGTTAGCCCCAGAGAATCCCTGGTTGTCCATCATTTTTCCTGAAAAGGGAAACTTACCTTCCTTGTGGCAAGATATAGTTGCCTCTGTATCAATCGCAAATGAAAAAGTGTGGTATATATCATTGCACCTACCAGGGGTTCTTCTTCCAGATCGGCAGTAACAGACAGGACTGGACATGATAGAGCTCTCTGTGGGCTGTCATAGTCAAAATATGTGCTTCTACCATGGAGTGGGAAAGGCCTTTCTCCCAAAATGCACGCTCCAGTAAAATGTGTGACTGTACCCTGAGTAAAAGGATTCATATCCCCTGGTTGTACCAGTGCCTGTGCTGGCACAACTGTCTGTGGCACATAGGTCTGTGCAGCCTCAGACTCTGGGTTCTGTCCTATCCATGCTTGCTCTTGCTGTACAGAACTTGGGGCATATGGCATGGTTGGAGTTTGCATCTGTTGTGAGGGATGACCCACGAACCTACTTTCTGGTCCATTGGGATTGACATGTGGGTCATACAAATATGATGACCTACTTCTACAGTGTCATGACAAATGTTTCATCCTGCCACAGAACAAACACTGGACTCCATATGGTCCTCCAAACTGGCCTCCCATCTGCCCGCCAAACCTAGCCTCATTCCCGTAAATCCACAAGATGCACCTCTTCCCCCTCTCAGGAAACATCCTATGCTCTAAGGTATACTCATCCATGCATCTTGGTGCACATCTTGATTCAAATTGTCTATGTTCTCCCTGCTGCCTATGCCAGGGCTTGTGATTATTGCCTGCCCCTTATAAACTTATTTTAGCCAGTTTCTTTTGAACTAGCTTCCATTTGACTCTATGTGCCTGCTCTACTGCCTCCTTTTCCTTCCCCTGCCTCCTTTTACAATGGTGCACTATATATGCGTGAATTTCTGGCCAAACCTTCTTTTTTACCCTTGTCACGTCTCGGCTAAATTGGAAACTGCCTTGGCGATTGTCTGAGCGCTATCCGGCACGTAAACACCTTGAAACTACAACTCCCACAACTCTTGCTATTATAGCCGCGTGACGTACACGCATGACGTTGCTGTGTTTTCATTTGTTGTGAACTTCATTTAACTCCCATCTATCCGGAAATCGAGTGCTCCTAAACTGCTGTTAGTTACGAGCTCTGTTCCCGGATTCCCGTTTGAATACTTGACTACCCGGCGCTTGAATCAAGTTATTGTCTTTGCCTTGTCCTTGTCTGCCTCCCGACGCCTGCCTCCCTCGATTGTTCCCCTTGGATTATATGAACCCGGCTTACCCATTATTGACCTCCCACTTCTAAATCCTTAAGTTTTTGGTGACCCGATAACCCGAACATTTCCGTAAGGGAAATAGCGTGAGATTAACGCTCGCTTCCCTGATCATTTCATTTCTTTCCTTGTCCACTCCTGTTGCTTTGAACCTTTTTGGGACGCTCTGCTGTTTACACTTTGGATTGCTTTGAACCTTTTCTGGGACGCTCTGCTGTTTACACTTTGGATTGCTTTGAACCTTTTTTGGGACGCTCTGCTGTTTACACTTTGGATTGCTTTGAACCAATTTGGGACGCTCTGCTGTTTACACTTTGGATTGCTTTGAACCTAATTGGGACGCTCTGCTGCTTTCACCGTGGTGTTCCTAGGATACTGGCACACCTTCCCTTCACCCTTCATCCTCCTTGTTTTCTGCACTTCGATACTAGTAGGTTACTGGTATATCGTTCCTACGGAGCAGGTAAGAGTGGGTAATTGTGGGCGGTGTCGGCTGTTTGTTCTCCGGCACTACTTGGCTGCATTTCCTGAACAACTGTTTTGTTCTTTGTCCCTCTAGCTCTGACGATTCTGCTCTGGCCTTTTCACTCAAGCCCCCGGCCTGCCAGGTGTATTGATCCCTGTAGGCTGAGCTCTTGGGAGGGAAGTCTTTGGCACATCACCATAAAGACCCCAGATTCCTTGAGTGAAAGGAACTTCCCTAGAAGGGTGGGGAAGGATTATCTGCAACGACCAGAAAACAACCTCTGAGTTATGACAACCCTTGACACAGTTAGCATAGCTCAGTGGCAATGTGCTCGTCTTGGAAGCAAGACAACGCAGAGCAGCACAGGTTTGAATCCCGGATCCGCACTTAGAAACCTCTTTTGTATTTAGGATGTAATAAAAAAACAATTGTAATTCTAATAATCCACACAACATTATCCAAATCATGCTGTACCTCTTTGGGGAGTGCCTTCTTGAGCATATGATAAAATATGGCCACATTTGTCTGCCATGCCTCCCCTGTCTCTGCTCTCCAGATCTCCTGAATCTATTGTATGTATGCAGCGGGATGATCATCTGCCTTCATGTTTCTAGCCACAATTCAATTAATATGCAGCGTAATGGGACACATGACTCTCAAAGCTGCCCAAATGTTGGCCCTGAAATTATTAAAGGGTGACCCATCATGATTATTAGTGTCTATCTGTACCTGTCACACTCTACGAATCCCTTGTGAGATTTCTCCTCACCTGTTTCTTTGATGAAGCTGTCTGGGGTTTCGGAGTCCTTCTTTCTGTGTGGTTTCCGAGGTTCCTTGACCTTCTTCTCATTTTTCTGTGGTAAGTAAGGGGGCGCTCCCTCAGAATCCACCTTGCCCTGAAGAGCAACCCAGGAACAGTGGAACTCCAAGGCGAAAGCTCCCAAATAACAGGGAAAAAGCCACAATGGCACAAAACACCCTGATGAAATGTCTTGGTAGAGGAAGTAGATGAAAGTCCTTTCTCCTTCTCTAACACAGAGACGATGTACATAGAAAAAGTGAATAACCTCGCAGCAGGGAAGAAGAACTTGTCTCCCAAGGTATAAAGTGCTCCGCTGAAGTCCTCTGGTAGAGCACACTGGATAACAAAGGTATTCCTAGGAATAAACCTAGCCATTTGACAAGAGAGTAACAGAATGGGAACTTAAAAGAAAGGAGAGGAAAGAAATACAGGACAGCTGAGTTCCCTAGGAGAAAGGAAATGATAGGCACCTCGGAGTACACGGAAGCATAGAAGTTATACCTCAGAGGAAGAATCCACGGCTGTACACCGTGTGTACCAACGGGAGAGTGTGGTCACTATTTCTTTCTAGATGGAGGCTCCTTGAGGAGAGACTGAAAAAGGAACCGACGTGGTGCAATTCAGTGACCTTATCCACTATTGATTACATCTTTCTGAAAAACATTTAGAGGGCGACTATCGAGTTTGGAATAAATAGAACAGGGCTCAGTGATCATGTGTATCTGGAAATTACCCTGTACGATAGCAGTGGTAGGGACGTTAAGGAGGGAGGGAAGGTATGGGGACCGCAGAACCTGGTGGTCGTGAAGGGAGAAAACGGTATTGCGGATCTGTGGTAACTTGTGAAAAGCAAACCGCATCTTGGCAATATGATGGGAGACTTTGGATGCAGGGGAGAGAGATTGGCACACATCACCTGCAGAGTCTCCAGGGCTGTTAACTAGACTGGTAGAGTGGGGAACTCAAAAATTTGATTGCCCCCGGAGACCATTCACATCCTATGTATGGGAGTAAGCACGGGGACACTGTCCTGATTCGAATAAAATTGGGATTACGGAAATCAATCAAAATTCTGAATCGAAGATGGGATGTGACGTGGGCAGAAAAAGGGGGCAAAAAAGTGGGTTAAAACATAAATATAAAAGTTGGCAGCAAAACCATAGACCGAAGATATACATAGGGATGAATCAGGATGTATTCGAAATAATCATTAGGAAAGGCTCTAGGACACTCTAGTGGATTCTTAGTAACAAAGATTGAGGCTAACTAAATCTTCAAACCTGGTGCGTGCCAGAAGAGGTGTGGGTGGACTTCTTTAAAAATACATTTAAAAACAATTCAGATACACAAAGTCCACACAATTTGGAAAAGAATAATTCAACAGCATGGATCGTAAACTTTGAAAGGTCGGCCATCGAAAAACGTCATTAGTAAACTGAAGAACTCACACGCCTGCAGGGCAGAGGGTGTGGTCAACGGAATCTACAAGAACAACCCTTGCTTGGGACTGACATCTTGTTTAGACTATTCTCACAAATGGCCATCGACAGTCAATGCCCTAGATCATGGTCAGATGTGATCATAGTGCCTAGATTAAAAAATGGTAAGAGAGAGGATCCTCTCAGCTACCGTCCTATCTCACTAATCAACTGCTGATCAAAAATCTTCGCCACACTGACGTCACAAGAACTTAAGTCATAGGCAGAGAAGACACATAGATTTATCCCCCTGTAAACAGGGTTTATATGGGGGGTGGGATCACTGCTTACCGGGTTAGTGATTTCTGCCTGCAGGGATCAGTTCTCACGCTCACTATATATGGCTGCCATAGATTTATCAGTGGCCTTTGATAATGGGAACACAGCTCTCCTATGGAAGAAATGAACAGCCTGAGGGATAAGATCCGGGCCTCCTACATATGATCATATGATGTTGCTGTATACAGGGACAACGGCAAAGGTCTGACTGAACACCCTCAGAGACTTGTCTCAGAGTATCCCACTGAAGAAGCGAGTGAGGCAGGGTTGTGTCCTCACCCCAATGCTGTTTAATTTATATCTAGCAGACTTATGGGATGAGGGCATGACCTGGGGAATTAGTATGCGCCCAAGTGGCGTAATTTGCCAGTTAACTGCATAGCTTATGAGGATGACATCATCCTAATGGATTACACACCGGCTGGCCTCCAAAGACTGCTATGTGGGTTAGGGTCACATTTGAAAGAGGCAAACTTGGTGGTGAATGAGAGTAAATCGTACATCATGATCTCCTTGAGGCAAAGGAAAGTAAATTCCCTGGTATGGAAGCTGAATAATGTAGAAATAACTAGAGTAGAGTCATCTGTTCACTGGGGTTTGTGATTGCGCCAAAAAGACAAGTTGAAAAGTGTAAAGCTAGGATAGAAGGGAAGACGTGTCTATGTAAATCAATGACAAAAGTGGTGAAATCTAAATTGTGTGCTTACTCATTGAAACCATTGATTGAATTTTATAAACGAAAGGCCACAGCGATGGTCTCATTTGGAAGTGAACTGGTGAATTTTAAAAACAGAAAATGTCTCGATGTATTAGAGGGTAAAATACTAAAACAAACACTGGGTCTCTCAATATCAGTCCCAATCAGTGTTATCAGGTTGGAACTGGGTCTAACTTCATGGTGGGCACAATATGTCAAGATAACCATCGCACTGTGGTACAAGTTAAAGAGGGCGTACAAATCGCGCCTGGGTTCATGCATAAAAGCTCTCTTAGGGCGGAGTTCTAATCCCTTCTTGATAAAGTTTAAAAAGAGATGTGATGCATTCTTTAAGATGCTGGATGTGGAAGGCTATGAATCCGAGTATTTGATAAAGAATAAGATTAAATGATGGGACATAATGATGGTCCCTCCCCTGTCGTAGGGCGCTTTGAAGCGCATTGTGTATCGGCGCTGTATAGATGAACTATCATTTAATATTACTATGCTTACTCTCTACTCTACAGCATCACACAACTAGGGTGCAGCTACACCCCTCAAATAATTCAGCCTAGTTGCTCTCATAGGAACACTATCCCATGAACACCTCATCATTCTAATAAAACGTGTCTATACCCCACGACAAACCAGCCTAGCTGCACACATTAGCGTCTCAAAAGCCTATCGCAGCCAGAACCCAGTCTTGGTGTCCACCCTCCAGACTGCCCACATTGAACCAATATCAATACCACCACACCTAACGCTAGGATGCAGCTACCAATTACTTCAGCTGCACACTTAACTGGTGCACCCAAGCACCCTTCGACACCCTATTCACTCAACTGACCTGGACTGCAGTCCCTGAGGGCGTTCAACCTACCAGCGCTTTGAGGCCATTCCAATGATATACAGAGCGCTATATACATGCCAAATAACATAACATAACAACATACAGGATTTGGGATGATAGTCCTTATATAGGGATAAAGTAATCCTCTATATAACGGGTCAGGAACAAAGAATGTACTTAAATAAGTTCTCCTCGCAAGTACATTGTGACTGGTACCTCAAGTTTCAATTAAATTGCCTATGCGGGAGGTCATAGGACCTAAATTAGGGGTATGTGGGGAACTGCGCAGGTGGAGGATGTGTGGTTGAGCCCTGCTAGAATCATTATTTCACCCGGTAATGGCATGTCCCAGGTTCTGTAAAGATAGGGTTCTGAGGGTGGGTCGATTTATCCACTCTACGGTGCAGGTGCTAGTTTATGGGAAAGTTTTCTGTCAACACCTCAACTGGCACTGACCCTAGCGTTGGCAAATTTCCTACAAAAAGTCTTTTCTGACATCACTAGTGTGATGTAACAAGGGGAACAAGACATGGCCAGGGGGTGGGGTGTTTTAGATTTCATTCTGACCAATCGCCTGATGGGAGCGGATGCAGGAGAAGGGTGAGAAGAAAGGTAATTGAAAGTCATAAAATTTGCAATCTTATGGTGTACGAATTGTATTGAATTGTTTTGAATGCTGGTGTTATGGTCGATATGTGATGTCAGGGAGTGTAATTGTACTACCTGGTGGCAATGTACATTTAATAATTACATTCTGTAAGGTGCCATGTGCACTAAAAAAGCAATACAAAAAAAACGCTTTACATAGCAGATATTCATGTAAACATTGTCTTTAAAGTCAGATGGAAGAGCGTGCAGCCATTTTTCCACAATGCTGGCCAGAATAAGAGAGGCAGTATTCACGACACAGAACATCTTCCCGTGGGATTCAAGCCGCGCTGTGTATGAATAACTTCACCTGTTAAGCCCCTGAATTGTTGAAGTGTGGAGACAAATGGGAGCGACAGCTGACTTTGAGCAATTGCCATATGGTGCTGTGCCATCATCTATATTTCGGGTGCTTGGGGGGTGCACGGCTCCAAACCAACTGCACTTCAGCTCATCTCGGCTCTGTTTTGCTAAAATAAAGGAACGAGTGGAATGTGATTGGAGCTCAGAGAAGCTGAAGCTTAATGAGGAGTTGCAGCCTGCCTTGGCGGGCTGCAACGCGTGCTATCAGCCCGTAGCAGTGTTGAGCTTAACCAGCCAAGGCGTGGTCTGTAACGCCATTATAATAGGTGGGCGGCAGGGGGGGATAGGAGGGAGGGTGAATAACCAACACATTCAAAATGAGCACGAAAAACCCTGAAACCTGCTGTACTCACTCGCGAGTGGTTGATTGTGATGTTCAAGCGTTTGGCGCGTGACGATGCCTGAATGACGTTGCACCAGAATGCAGGAGGTAGCGAACCGACTGAGGGAGTGTAAGGTGGCTGTTGATGGGCTGAGGGTGCGGTGCTGGCATGGTGCCACATATGAGGGGATAACCCGAGAAGGTAAAGTGTAGAGAGCTTTGCGCAGACAAAGTGGCGGGATTGACTGACGAGGACTGTGGATGACCCCAAAGTCACAGAGCATGAGTGTAACGTTGACTGTGTGAAAAGCAGAGCAGTTTCTAGCCAACTTGGTGCCCAGTGTGAAACACTAGAATGCGTCCCCCTGCCCCGACTGGCACACACCACCCCCAAACGACACCTCTGTGTCGTGTGACAAAACCCCTCAATATCAATAAGAATAATTGCTATATAAATTGCTATATATCGCTATACGCGATGTGACCAGCCTGCCGGGTTCTGAGTGCCCACTGACCACTGGCCCTGTGTTGCGGGTGTTCTGTTTGTACCACCTCACTTGTATTTCACAAGGGGAACTACTACATATACATATGAATTATAAGAATTATAGAAGGTTATCATTCCAAGATGGACAGTCTAGTACACTCTTATTGCACTCTTTCAAAATACCTCTATGAGAGTGGGAAAGGGGACAAATAGCACCAATGAAGGTTGCTGAATGCTTTGCATTAAATCACAGAGCATTTCAGGAATATAACAGTGATCAGAGATCTCTATATTTGATAAACCAGTCTGTGATAAAAGGATTGTATGTGTGAATCTCTAAATTCAGAACAGACGCATGGCTTGGTGCTCACATCATGGTTCTCAACACTCACCCTAACATTAAAATGTTTGTGGCCATGAACCATACACACTTATTCGAAGAGCTTACGTTTTTAGATGTGAGTATAAAATTGTTAGAACATCAGCCACTCAAATGGGGTACAAAGGCTCTTTTGCTTCATGCTTCAGGAGAATTTTTAGATGAAGAAGGGGTGGGCCTCAGTGTGAGCGTGCCTAACCCCCAATACAGAAACGTACAAACCAGTAATACGCAGATGAAGCATTTTAAACAAAACCGGCTTCTAATGCATGGGAAAGGGTCCAAAGTTCCTCAGTCACTGCATCCTCACCATTACACAGGCCTCATGGGTTATTTCTGCAAAAAAGAGCAGGACTATGCTTTATCCAACAAAGCTGGTATTAGCACCTCTTATTAGTGCTGGCCTGCAGCTAGTGAAAAACATGATGTGGCAGTGTAAAAAGGGCGTTTGACCTAATGGATGTACAATTTGAGGCAACTTGTTTGATATGATATGATAGTTTATTTATATAATATATAGCGCCTATACACAAAAGCTCTTCAAGGCAAAAGGGAAAATACAGCGACATTCTTACAGGCCATAAACAGTAAGGATGTCAAACTGACTATCGTACTCGGCCTGATGACATTTCAGATAGTCAAGCGAGAACTGGTCAATATGCACTCCTAATTTTTATACCAGAATCTGCTTAGAGATGTTGTCTTTAAGAATTATTGTTTTTAAGGTGTGGAGGAGATAAATAGCAACCCTGGCATATGGGTTGCAACAATGTACATAATAACAAAAGTTCCCTAATGCGGGATCTCCCGTCCTCTGCACTCTATGGGTGGCTATGTGAGGAGTCCTTGTATGTTAGATTTTTAATGAAATCCTTTATGTGATAGTTTAATTTGTACTGGACTGTAGGTAATTTACTTAATGACATATATAAGTACATATATCAAAAACACAGTGACAAAGTTAGGTTTTTTAAAAAAAAATCCATTGCCCAACGCATTTCGTGATGAAATCACTTCTTCAGGGGCAATTAGCATAATTTTTCTGAAAGACATAATATCAAAGTACATGCATTTTAGTTCCAATTGTTACAAAAGTTTATGAAATTTCCAATAGGAAAAGAAAGAAGCTTCTTCAGATATTACATATATCATTTCATTTCAATGTTTTAAGGTCTGAACAAAAAACAGATCATTTGTTAATAATCAATAATAATCACATTTTCATCAATGATTGATATATTGACATGTTGTGTAAGCAAATTACCTAAGGAGAAAAGTTCCCTTGTTTGCTGTCCTTCATACGGGGAAAGCTATCAGTTTCCTTTGCTGGTAGTGTAACCTCAGTCTCTAGGTTATTAACAAGAGAAAGGTGGAGATAGTGTAGGATAAGTCAAGAGTAAGAAAATCTAAGTTAAATTACAAAACGGTAGAGAAAAAGTTAACTTACCACCTAATTTCAGTAGATGGTAAGGAAGGTTGAGTAGTGATTCACTCCAACTTGTCAGGTAGAAACAATCAACAAAGCCCATGGAGGGGCCTTTTACAGAAAAATCTGGAAAAGAGTTGCAGAGTGTTCTAAGTAAGCTGATAGATATTGAAAGACTACAAGGAGTGAGAGAATCCCTTCGAGTACTTACATTCGAGGTCGTCTGAAAGATAGTAAGGAGCGTGATCTTCATCCCGGACTCGATACCGTTTACCGGTGCTAGAGGTCCTTAAATACTCTCAGAAATGGCCGCCCGACGTCAGGCGTACGGGTGTCATTAGACGTGTGACGTCACGATGTAAACATTGTGACGTCATCGCGCGCATGCGCATGGTGCTAATTGTACGATCGAATGAAATAAGTATTTCAAAAGTTATGCTCCCCTAAGGCAGGGGGCCTTATAATAATCAAGGGCATTCATGAGAGCGAGGTAAATTTAGAAAAAAAGAAAGACTTAGATGTAGAAGCGCTGGAGTGAAGGTAAGCGAGTGGATGCCTAAGTAATAAAGATAGATATAATTTAGGAAGGGTATATATGTAATGACAAGAAGATGGGAAAATGTGATGGGACATACATAATTCTAGACCAGCCAAATGGGATAAAAAGATTCTTAAATGAAAAAATTCCAGAGAAGGAGGTACAAGGTAGTTACATGTAGATGAAGGATGAACTGATGAAGTAACATGATTTGGTCAAGAAATCTTAGAGTATAAAAATCAGGAGATGTGGAGACAAATGAACGGTCATTCCTAAAGATACCATCAATAAGTTGAGCTTATATTTCTGTCTCATATTGAACTCACATTCTGGTAGGTCACATTTTGTAAAAATCGAACACAGCTCATGGCATATTTTATAAAAATCAAAAACAGTTTATGGCATATACAAAATAAAATAAACATCACACATCCTGTTACTGTGTTTTTGCCTGACCATAATTTTATAAGAAGGGACCCATATAAAAATCCTCATTAAGCCCGAATGGGGCCAGTGAGTGAAGTTTATGGATCCAGAATAGCTCCCTCTGAGCCTGACGTTTAGCCAAATCACCTCCCTTGGGCAGCTGTTTCATGATTTCCAGAACTACCCATCTGATCTGGGAAATATTATGTCTGTTCTCTTTAAAGTGTCTGAACACTGGAGATTTCTGATTGCATGTTCTTATGTTAGATTTATGCTCTGTGAGCCTTTCTTTTATCTTCCTCGTGGTCTTCCCCACATAGTATTTACCACAAGGGCATTTTAAGGCATAGATCAGGTTTTCAGACATTTCAGATAGTGCAAGTGTTAAGGAAGGGAGGGGGAGAGTGGGAAGGAAATGTAAACAGACAGGCGACTACGGTACTAGGCCTGACGACATTTCTGGTAGAGCCGGAGGAAAACAAAATATGAGGGAGAGGGGTGCAGAAAGGGAGGGGAGGAACAAAACAAGCGACTATCGTACTAGGCCTGACAACATTTCAGATAGTGCTGGAGGGCGGGAGGGCGGAACCTTAAGGGGATGGGGGAGCGACAGACGAGTTTGCTAGCATACTAGGTCCAGGAACAATTCTGATAGAGTAAGTGCATAGAAGAAAGTAAGGGGAGGAGGGGGGGAGATAGGAAAAGGGAATGGGGGTGGAGAGTAGAGAACAGAGAGTAAGCAGTCAAAAAGAGTGGAGGAGCAAGAGGGGAGAGCCAATACAGTTGCAGAAGTCAGTAGTAACACATCATGTTGCAAGCCAGGATACAAGATGAAGATGGGAACAGCATGAGTCAGGGCCACCATGAAGAAGCAAAGGAAGTCGAGCATGAGAGTTGAGAAAGGGTGACACACCGTAAATCAATGAAGTCCATAAAAGTAAAATCCAGCATTGGCCACAAGACGGTGATGGTGAAACCAGAATGTATCAGGACAGACTCTTGTGTGCAGGAGGGGGGGTGGCAACAAGGGAACAACACGGGGGCACCAGAGAGGGTGGGGATGGGCTATGGGGACGGAGGGTGTAAACGCATGTTGGTGCATGCTTACCTGCTGTTTTAGCAGGGGGTCGGACCCTGGATCCTCCTGGTCCGAACAGGTCCAACCTGGAATTGCCCTTCACTTTGGACGCCCGGGCGAGAGACGCCATTGATCTAAGAGTTAAGAGCAGGAAGCAAGAGGCAGGTCTAAGAAGGTGGGTGGTGCTTAGGCCAGGTGACCTAGAGCCACTTACACCTGCTCCCCAGCTGCAAAGGAAAAGAGGCTGGAGGGCGCGTTAAGTAGGGAAAAGAGCGGCAAGCAGGAATGTACCAGGTCGGCAGGGCTTGCTAAGTGGTGGAAAAGAGCGGCAAGCAGGAAGGCACCCGGTGGTCGGGGCTTAGGCCAGGTGACCTAGATCCACTTACACCTGCTCCCTAGATGCCTGATTGCTTTATGTGTTTAAGTGTGGGCACAGTATGGCATACTCGTCAGAGCCACATACAAAGAATGTTTCAGGCACATGTGCTGTTACATGCGGGAGCGCCACATAGATGGCATTAACCAATAGGGTGGTGACTTGGAGCACGCACAAATCATTGCTGCACACACTGTATTGATTTGCCATGGGCAACTGGCTGCATGGTGATTCACAATGAAGCCTGCTTTGCCAATCAAGGTAGCAAGTCACATTGCAGTGCCATCTGGTGCACGCGTTAGGCAGTGATTGGCTTATTAAAAAAAAATTAAAAGCCCTTTGATGCTGAACGGGTGCATTTAGTCCATGTCCCAAAGCAGCCACTAGAATACTTAAGCAAGAAAATGACACTTAATCTTTGTAGCTGAATTTACAACATGACACACTCCAGACCAGGACTCTTTCCATTGTCAAGGGATGTGGCACACAATAAAAATGCTTTTAACTTATTTATTTCGGATTCTGCTTTGAGAAGGCACCCAACGCGTCTCACCGCCCCCCCCCCCACTTGACAAACACCCTGTGTCGCAATGGACCATGAACCAGGCTGGTGTGTAATAATGAAATATTTATTTATTTTTAAATTCAAATGCAAAATCCAATAAATCAAATGTAGGTCAGCAATCACCAGTGTGATGATAATATACAGCAAAATGTTATAATACACTTAAAATAATATTTCTGACACCAGATACATCAATGTAAATATGAATGGAAGCAAGATCACTTTTTCTCACACTCATAGATAACACTTGCATTAGGTACTCCCCCTGCAACACTCCCCCAAACCCCTGCTGACTAAATTCTGTGTGGGTGGAAAAGAGTGACAAGGGGCTTCATTCTGAAATTGGAGGCAGCCATGGTGCTATTAGCACCATGGCTGCCTCCAATACCTGTACCGACTCCGACCTGGTTCAATGGGGATTTAACAGTGTAGTCCGACCTTTGCGGGACCGGTAAATCCCCATTGAAAAAGGCAATCCCCATTCCCATTTGAGCCCCCATAGGGCTCAATGGGAATGGGGTTTGAGCTAATAACGGTACTGCAATTTGCGGTACTGTTATTTTCTCCCTGGTCCCTTTGCAGCTCCCTCTAAGGGCACCTGGTAAAACCAGGCGCCCATAGCGGGACCCGCTAGGGGATCTCGGAATAGGGCGCAAAGGGATTACCGGCACCGATGTCTTTAACGGTGCCCGGTATCCCTTTGTGCCCACTAATGAGGCCCAAGGAGTCATAACTAAGAGGGAAAAATTGGATTGTGAGTTCGACCTACCACCCCAGAATGGGACACCAAAACGAAATGAAAACCTTGAAAAATAAGCAAAATGGCACTCGGAGTTCACTGGCTAATTAGAGGTCAGTTTACATGTCAGGCAGAATGGATAGGACAGGAATTTCTGGGGCTGTACTAAAGAGGCAAGAAAGCTTACAAGCTACAGGGCAAGGTACTAAAGAAACTTGAATACAGGTGAGAAAATTGACTTAGGAGAAGGAAAGCAAACGGCGCCGGTAAAGGTGCCGGCGCCGTCAACCCCGTACCACCTGATTACGAGGTCCCCTCGTGGGACCCAGTCTGAGGGTCCCGCGAGGGGAAGAGGGAGCAAACAACTGGCAGCTCGTAATCGGCCCATTGTTTGCTCGCTCTCCCTTTCCCATTCAGCCCTATGGGGGCTGAAATGGGAATGGGGAAGGCCCGGGTCCGGGTTCCCAGAGGGAGTAATTACCGGGCCCTCCGAACTCAGAATGGCCCAGTAATTCTTCATTCTGGGAACCCGGACCCGATTTTGGCGGCAGCCATGCTGCCAATGGCGGCATGGCTACCGCCAAAATCGTAATGAGGCCCTTTATCTAAAATTCTACAAATGGTTGCACATAAGTATAATAGTGTCTGGAATATTTTCTCCAAATTGAATATCTGTGCCATTTACACTTTCCCAAGAAATGCCTTTTTACTGCCATTCACGTCCACCGCATGCCAGGAAGATGCACACAGTCTTATTTTGCTTGTCCAAAATGTACATAAAAGCTGTCATAATCTCACATTACTGTTTATTCAGATTATTTAAATAAATGTCTTAATATAAAAAGTTCTTTCAGGTCTATGGATGGCATTTGCCACTGTATGAGCAGTTCTTCAAATCTCCACAGCCAGCCTGCCCCCTCTGTGTCAGTTTGAACAACAGGGTTACCATGGCACCCTTTGATCCTAGGCATTTGAAGCTGAGGAGGGGTCTCAAAGGAATACACACTTCTTTGTGACAGTGCTAGTTCCCCTTGGTCTATTGTCCCCTGCTGTAGAAATGCCTGCCAGTCTGACAAAGTCACTCATTTCCACACCTTGGCCCTTTCATATTTGTAAAGGGGCTTCCTTTCCCATGGGAGCTGGTATCTTTGAAGTGCCAGCCTTGCCAAACTGGTTCTGCTGTTTTCAAACATGTTCTTTTCTTTTTCTCTCTTTCTTCCCCAGAACCCAAGTCTTTTTGTGAATAAATATAATATACATTTAAACCACCCCAGCCCCACAAATACTGTTTCTGTGTGAGTATTGGGATGATTTCAAATTTAGCTTTTAAAAGAGCAGTTTTCTTGCTTTTGCAAAAACTGATTTAGACGTGTTCATTCTCTACATGTTGATTTCACAAGATGCTTTTTTCCTCGCATTTGCTTTCTGAAGGCTTTTTATAGCTCTGGTCACATTCTGTACACCGGGATATGCTTGAAAAAAGGTGTCTGTGTAATTGACATATAGCAAGAGAGAGAGAGTTTTCTTTTGAAGTATTTGCGTGGGTTAATTTGTTTCGAAAGTGAATGCTAGTCGTGTGGACTGAAATGAAATTCTCTGCTCTTCACAGACTGTATTTGCTAAAACAATGCCGTTCTGGGAAGGATGGCATTATTTGATGGTGTTCCACATGAAATAGATGGATATGGCTGTGTTTTACTAGAACAAAACTGTGTGATGTTTAACAAATGAAACTAGCACCAGTGCAAGGTCGTTTTAAATACAGTACATTTTCTTGTGCAGCTTTTGAGTCTTTGAGATGACAGACCAGCAGTGCCGAGTCACTCTGCCTTTAAGATATTTTCTTTGGGTTCACATGAAGAAAACAAAATGCAGCCATTCTTGGGGTAACTGTGTTTAACTCTCGACCCATATTTGGTAAATATACCCCACATCTTCCCAGGGATGTGCCATATATAACTAAAAAGTAATACACAACAACAAAAAAGTGTTGGTGTGTCAGATAGAGACATGAAAATAAAGAAAATAGTTTACATCTTTTTCTGTGTGGCACTTTAATTCTCTTTGCAGAATGCATAGGGTGGTCAGCTAACATGCGTGTTTTGGCTTTCTGAATAAAAATGCCCCATGTTCAGTTCTCACCACTGAAATGTTAAGCGCATCTTTGTAAAAACAATGGCTTATTGCCCCACTTCAAATGCTGTCAACACAAAGAATGAGTGGCATAGGGAGTGTGACTTCAGAGCATCTCACACACTGCGTTTGGAATATGCATTCCTTTGCATATTCCGAACGCATCACATTCATCTACAAGTCAACAGAGAGTAGCCAGCCGGTTGGACCCCTTCGTGCACCCTCCTCATGAGCTATTTACCTCTGCAATGGGCCATATATCAGCAGTTAAGACCAAATCCGGCCCTATTGTTCAAAACTGAACAACCAACATGATGTAAGTGCTAGAAAGGCTACTTACATACAGTAGAGCGACAGTTGTGAAAGCTATGATCCCCTCAAATTGTATGGCTCGTTTGACACCACAGGGTGACATTTTCCAAAAATGTGTGTTGGCCTGGTGCCTGAAAACTGGAAGGATTGGTGACATTTCTCCAACTGTTTGAAAGTTAACAAGCATGAAAAAAAGGGTGCTTTTTACTTTTTGCATTGGTTTTCCTATAGTGATAATGTGCAGCCATAGAACAGCGGCACAGCCTAAAACGTTGGCCTGATTTGCTCTGAAAAAACAAATCAGGGCCAGCACAAAGCAGCGTGGAAGTGCCTTATCTTGGTTCAGTGAAAATCGATCTATATGAGTTTATGGGGCACTTTGGATAACATTTTCGCTCTCGTACAAATGGTATAGTCACAAGAATCTTGTGCGCGAGCGGCATGACATGGTTCAAACATTTGAGTTTTCGAGTAAGAGTCATCCTTGTGCTAACAAGAAAATATTACATTCTTGCAGGAAAATTGCATTAGAAAATCTCACGAGAAAATCCTGGGAGAAGAAGGGAGGAATCACAAAAAAACGTTTCAAAATGTCTGCTAAAGCGTCCCAAATATTGAGCCCATTCTACTCCTGGTCCAACATTATTGCAATCTGGCCACAGACCCATAATTGGTGAAAACATCCAAGCTCATAAACATACTGAGAATATTGACTACTAGCAAAAAGCACCTATACTCCACAGAGGTTCGGTTGACTCTCATCAATTGCTGAAAATCAATGATTCTGTAGGTCGCTGTTCTGAGTCGCTTATAGCTGGATGTGCTTTGCACTCCGAAGTAAAGTGCACTGAGAATGGGCGCGTGTGGATGGCTGACATACCCCGGAGCAGACGTGGAGGGGTGAGTTGGGCTGCTGCAGCATTCTGGGACATTCTGTGTGCTCTCCCCACCTGTCGCCTCACCCTGGTGCGTTGCAGTGTATTACGGTTCAAATGTCTTGGAAAACGGCACATCTTAGGGCCTTGAAACGTGTTTTTGAAGGCCATTGAGATTTGTTGCTTGCGTCAATATGCTTAAAATGAGATTTGTCTGGTCTTTCTACGACCTCATTGATGTTTTGTCGATTTCAGGCAACCGTCACATGTATGAAGGGGCTGAAATCCAGGGAAAGAGCTGGGGTTTCCAGAGGTCAGGCCTAGTGGCTTCTTTGGTTGGACTGGTTGGTGCAGTGGTTTGGCCATGTTGTGCCCAAAGTTACGGGCAGGCTACACCACGGCCCTCGATTGTGCTAGGACCCTCCTCTTCCTCATCATTGTAGGAAGGGGTGGTAAAGGTGAAGGTTACATGTGATTTCATTGAATGAAAAAACAACAAATTAAATTTTAACGAATAAAAAACAACTAAAACCAAAATGAAGAATTTCTTTTTCGTTGTTTTGGCGGGGGGTCCCTCCTCCCAAAAGCCCCCTCTTTTTTTAGTACTACTTTTCCGCACCCCCAAAACTACTATTCCTGCTACCAACCCCAATCTTATTTGTTTCCAAAATTCATTTTTTTGTGTTCGTTGTTTTTTCATTTGTTAAAATGTCATTAGTTCTTTTCTCTTTGATATAATCACTGCATACCAAAGGTGACTGCATTGTGTGTAACCTCTGAGGCACGTGCGTCTTGTGCACCTTCCAGTGCTCCTGGTGCTTGTGGCTCCTCATTGCTGTGGATCCGAGGCTATGACTCACATTGCCATTTGCCTTGCCCCATCACTTAACCCTCTTCCCACAGGTCTTCACCATGCAGATGACCTTAGGCTCCTCCTCTCAGATGCTCTTGTCTGGTGGCAGGGTAAAGTTATCTCACACCCGGGACCATGTGGAATATGTGGGGGGGAGGGGAGTTGAGATCACAGCTCCCTGAGGCTCCTCCAAGCTTTCGCCCCTGAGCCACAGCAGGAAGAGGTTCCTTCTCTGCCATCTGTTCCTGCAACTTCCTCTTCTAAGATAGGTCCACATGCTGCTGCGGCACCACACTAGGCTGGCCCTCCAGCTTAGCTGTCACCTGACATTCCACCCCCTTGTTCGCAACATCACGCTTGCCTTGCTGTGTGGAGACAACTTCCTCTTCTATTCCACTGACCCAGTCAGGAGCCATGCCAAAAAGCTCATCCAGGGTGCTTGCCACCCCCTCCTCCCACATGACAGACATGCCGAATGCTCTGTGTAGCCTTCCACATGAGGCCACCCTCCCCTGTCACTGCCGGGGCCTCCACTGATGGCCCCACATACACTTCCACTCCTGATCCCCAGTGCCTCTGTCACCCCCACTGACTCAGAGGTTTGGCAGTGCTCTGTGGCCTGGGCCCATTAACCGATGCCTAAGAAAAGCACAAGGCTAGCCCACTACGCATCAATCATAGGGGTACCCTGCCCATGTGAGGAAAAATACAGCTAGCCCTCCCTCGGCCATCTTCCCCTTCCCTTCCCATCAATACAGGTGCACCAGGACTGCCACACATGCCAGTAACTATGTGTTCATGCGAACCTGAGAGCCCAAAAGTGTGTGAGAACCAGAAAGAGCCAGCACGTTCCCAAGTGACCCAGATGGACAAACAAGACCGCTGAGGCCTACGTGTGGCGCTTGAAGAATTTCAAATAAATAAATAAATAAATAAAGGAACAAGCAAAACAATCATCCGAAAGCTGCAACTGCAGCTAGAACTGCTGCAATTCAATAAGGTGAAACAGTAGAGGATAAACACACCGAGCGGAATGTTACGTTTTTATGCTTTTATGTGTTGGGGAATGCTGGATTGCAAGACTCCTGAATAAATATAATGCTAATGGGGCTTCCTTGCTGAATATGTGAACACCCACAGTCTCAGCTTGTGTCAGAGTCCTAAAATAAGCAATGAGAGAACATTGTGAATAGAGATCACCAAGGAACCTGTTTATTTCCCTGGACACAGCAGAACAAAGAATGGCAGCCAGACAGGGGGAAAGGGGTTCAAACCCTTAATCACATCTTGAGAACAGACATAAAGCTTTCTTTGTCATCAACACAAGGGGCACCATGGTCTGGAGCCCCATCTTAATTGAAAAACCTGGTAGGCCCTAATGCTGGTGCCTAAGACTGGGTGGAGACATACGATCGGGGTATCACCAGACAGTACAATTGCTTTTTACAATTCTTTATTACCCATTTGTATTACTTGAGGCAAAGAAAGATATCCAGATTTCACCAGAATCACGTGTGTTTGGTCAACTGCCAATGCTTCTATTTGCACCCTTGTCCCCAAGTCAGCAACCTAGAAACTAGAGCACATCTAGTCCAATTTCCACTGGGCCTTAAGTATTTATAGCCTTTTATTTTGACATGGGCGCAAGTCAAGCATGGACTGCAGACTTTGCATGACCTCAGAGGACATCGATATCCCCCCCAGCACATATGGGCCGTCTGAACCAGTAATGAATACCTTTGGGGGCAATAATGTCTGTTTAAGGCGTGGACCTCTGGATAGACTGCTTCTACACAGTAAATGGCAATCAAAGATGAAGAGTAATTGCTGCATCAGCAGGCCATGCTCCCGCACAGGGAATCATTCTGTAAATGGAAGTTAGATCAAATATTTCCAGTGCTGGCCATCATTTTGAAATCTACTTCTAGTGAATAGCTGTTCTGGTTCATCAGCCAAAGCGAGGGTTTGTGGGAGCAATTATTGGCATTGCTTTGCTCTGTCCAAAATGGCAAACAAACTCTCACATCATAGATGCTGTGCCACCCGGCATCCTCAGCGAGCACCTTTTAAAACCGCATTGAACCGCATCCTGAAACGGACCATAATGTAACCCGGTCCTCACGTTCTACTGTATTTGCTACTCCCATTGTACCCTTCTATGTAACATTGAATGTATGTACCCATTTCTTTAAATTTCACGCAACGATATGTAACTATGTTGTCCACATGATTATGCGCCCAGCTACCCGAGGGTTCGGCCGAGCTCTATAAATAAACAAACTAAACTAAACTAAACTAAAGAGGCTTGTCATCAGATGCATCAACCTTAATGCCCTAACTTCACAACATAGAAGCGTGTACCTGGGGCAACTAAGATAAAAACAACAGGATTACAAATGATTGCAGGGTCATTAGGCTGGTGGATCTCTATCATCATCGAAAATCAGTGAAGACACTTGCACGTGGGATGGCGTACTAGTACTTGCATGAACTAGACCATAGGTTGCAGTCTTTTTTTGGGAATGGCGCTAGTAAAATTGGAGCCTGGAAATACATGTGTGAATGCAGATGTCACTGACCTTGGTTACTTTATTAGGAAACTCGCTTCTCTGCTTAACCCAAGCATGAGAAGTTTAAGGTGTTTGCATTCCAAAGATATAGCGCCCGATTCATGGAAAAGTGTGCAAAAATCCTGCAAAGCTTGCGCTCCGAGAATGTCTCTGAGCGAGCATGCATGCAGACGTTTTTCTGCGTACTCAGTGTGTTCATGGAATTGTTCACGAAAAGTAACCATATACGCAAGTCATGGCCGGAATGCCCCCGACACGCCCCCACGCAAGGCAAAAACAGCCTGAAACAGCTGCCTGTGAGTACTCCCTGGGCGCGAATTCATGCACCATCAAAACAGTGCATGTTCTACCCCGCGAGCTTGCCTGCATCTCAGGAACCCTGTGCAGGGGCCCCCGTAACTGTCACCGGCACCCCAACAACATGCATACAATTAATCATAA
Source organism: Ambystoma mexicanum (assembly GCF_040938575.1). Classification (NCBI taxonomy): domain Eukaryota; kingdom Metazoa; phylum Chordata; class Amphibia; order Caudata; family Ambystomatidae; genus Ambystoma; species Ambystoma mexicanum. Next base: position 125,076,568 of record NC_090929.1, read on the forward strand.
CTTGGGTAAAACTCAGAAAATCTGCGTGTGAACCCCCGTAAATCGCTACACTGCGTACACGCACCCCTGAGTATGATCAGAGCACCGACTGCGTACACACACCACTAAATCCGACACCCATTTTACCTCCACACAGTGAATCCTATGGACAAGTGTTTATACGCCTGCCTTCGGGTGGCGGATGGTATGAGGCCTTTGTGTGGCCATTTCCCTGCCAAGAGTTGCGCGGTCGGATCCATGGATACGTATCATTCCAAGTGGAACAACGCTCAGCACAGCAGCAATTTCTGCAGCCAGCATGTACATCTTTATGGCACCACTCATAAACAGCTTTCTGTCCAGCAACTTCTCCTTCTTTTTCTTCATCCCATATACTTGTCGGTTGTGCTTTAAATACCACTGATGCCTCTTCCTTCATGGCAGCATTACTTCAACTGTTGGTCTCCCATCCATTTTACAATCTGAATACTTCTATGGGCTGGGGCACCAGGCATCAAACTTCATTTCTCTCACTCCATTTCTCACTTCTCTCCCCTTTCATATGGTCACTTTGAGGACACCTTGCTGCCAAATGATGTATCCTGGGCCAGGTAATAAGACAAGGAGCAGGAACCAGATTGCCCCAGGTAAGTTACAAACAGAAACAGGATGCTTTATTCTTCAAGTTCCAGCTTGGCAGTATAGAGGTGGGAGAGAAGGTAGCATGCATCCACGATGGTCCCTGTCTTATCTCCAAGCCCCCATTGACATTCACAGAACCTCCAGGTGTCCAAGCTTCCACACACCTCACAGCATTCTAACAGGCCTCTCCCTGCAAACACTCAAAAGACTCATACACTCTAGTCACAACACACAGTTCAGCCCCCTTGCATATATTAGTGTCAGGAGTGTGCTTCTTTCACTAATGTATAGCAGGTTCATTGCTGGGAGTGCATTTCACCAAGATAGGTCCTTAAAGAGGCAGCTCAGTGAAATGCTTGAAAAAGAAAGAAGAAAAACATGTCGAAGCCTGTTTGTGGGATGGAAATGCAAGTCTTTAAACCAGAGCTCCCACACTTTAAAAATCATGACAAGGGGGGCGCTGTTGAGCAGCCAGCAAGATGGCCGCTTAGCTATCAAGCTCTGTGGCCCGTGAGCTACACATCCGCCACAATCAGTGGTTCTTGGTATATACGGGAGCTGGGACCCCAGGCATTCTGCTGCCCACTGCCTCTGCTTCATCCTGCCCTGTTTTTGGGTGAAAACGGACCTTCGGAGCCACTTTGCCGCCGGTGGAGGCCTCCGGGACGTGTGACTCCATTTGCAGCCCATCCCCCCCATCGCACTGCGAGGGTTCGCTCTGCTGCGGCTTGGTGCACGGCCGCCTGGGGCACAGACATCACCCCCCCCTCTCTGCCCTCCCTCCCTGGACTGCATGGCCGGCTGCTCCTGAGCGGCGCTGACATCCGCGGACCGCTCCCCCTGTGGGGGTGCGCAGGGGCCCGTGGTCTGCCGGTGCAGCTTTCTCGCTGACCGCTCCTGCCTGTGGGCGGCGGTGACTGCGCCGGCCCCTGGTGGGCGAAGACACTCTGGGATACAGCGAGGGCTGCTGGAGCTGCCCCTGCACTAACGCCATCTGATCACTCCTGCTTCGCGGCTCCGCCGCCTACTTCACTGGTCCCCTGTGACGGCTGGGACGGGTGGCTGTGCCGAGGACTCCCCGTTGCGGCGGCGCTGTCATCCGCGCCCCGCTCTCCTCGCCGACCGCCCCTGCCTTTGGGCGGCGGTGAAGGCGCCGGCCCCCTGCGTACGAAGACACTCCGGGATACGGCGGGGGCTGCTGGAGCGTCCCCCACACTAACGCCACCTGATCACTCCTGCTTCGCAGCTCCGCCGCCTACTTCACTGGTCACCTGTGATGGCTGGGACGGGTGGCTGTGCCGAGGCCTCCCCGTTACGGGCTCCAGCTGTGGTTTAGGGGCCCGATCCCACCTGGACCCACTGCTGCGGGTTGGAGGCCTGCTTGTACCCGGATGGACACCCACTCTTCGGCCTGCAGGATCCTAAGGTGAGGAGGGGGAGTGAACTGATCGCTGCGCACTGTGCCCATCTGCTCTGCCTCATTCCTGGGCTGTGCCTGTTCCACTCAAAGAAAGAAATCGACCCCCAAGCATACCAGGCTCCCCTGTGACCACTCTCCTGTTGCTGGTGCCACCCTGGACGTCCACTACTCCCATCTCCCCAGTCTGCGCACCTACTCACGACGCCCCGGGTGCACCTTGCGCCCCTGACTACGCTGCCCTCCACTACTGGCGCCCTCTGCCTTGGCCCTCCTGGCTCAGAGGCGGGCACTGCAGGATACTGTCCCCCCCGGACCATACTGCCACCCTGACACCTTGCTTGCCCCATGGAGCGGGCTCATTGCCCCAGAACAAGCCAGTTGGGGGTGCTCCTTGCTTCTACCTCCTAGGCAGTCGCCGACCCATCGCTGATTATGGGCCTAGTCCCTCTCTAAACACCCTGGGCCCTATTTCTGCCTTTCTACGAAACATTCTCTGCTCTTATCAAGGTGCCCCCGAAGATGTCCGGCAAAGCACGTGGGGCCAACAAGGCTGGAGCAATGGACAAGTTTGCCAAAGCCCTAGCCAAGCAAGACCAAGCTGGGGCTGCCCTTCTTCAAGACGACTCGGATGCATCCTCATGCTCTCCTCAGCCGGACCTTACGTCACTCATGGAGTCAATGGCCAAAAACGTTGCGTCATTTCACGAAAAATTAGACGACATAAATGCCAATGTAGCCTCCCTACGCACCAAATTGGATCAGCATGGCACTAGGCTGGTTGAGGCCGAGACCAGTATTGGGGCCACTGAGGACGAGGTACACGTGCTCCAGAATACGGTCTCTGACTTGGTGCGAGATATGAAGCAGGTCAAGGCGAAGTGCGATGATTTGGAGTCCAGATCCCGCAGGAATAATATCCGCATTGTAGGGGTTCCCGAGACGGCCCTCAAGGGCAAAATGGAACTTGCAGTCGAGACCCTTCTGAGAGACCTCCTAGGGGTTCCTCAACTTTCCCCGTTCTTTATTATCGAGCGCGCCTATCGCTCATTGGCCCCTCGCCCCAAGCCGGGCGACTTCCCCAGACCAATTATAGCCAAGGTTCTCAGCTTCAGAGATAGAGACCACATCCTACGGCTGGCCCGTGAAAGAGGGGAACTGAGATTTGAATCCCAGATTATCCGCATTTTTCCTGACTTCTCTGTTAATGTTCAAATGGAGCGCAGGCAATTCAATGGTGTGAAAAAAATACTCAGAGAGAGGAAGGTGGAATATGCCATGTTGTTCCCTGCTAGGCTGAAGCTCACCCACCGTAATAAACTGTACTTTTTCACTGTCCCTGAGGAGGCGGTGAAATATATTGAGTCCCATATTCCTGTCCCAGGCCCTGAGGGTGATCCCGTTGATGAGGGTTGAGCTGGCCTGTCATACACCTGTTACTCGAATCATTGTGGTACTATGACCACGCCTGTTATTTGCAATTTACTTGTAATCTCATGTATCTTTTCCTTTGTGAATTCTCCTATTGTCGTAACTCATTGTGAAATTTCATGAAATGCAACATGGGTCACAGCTGTATGGTTCACGGGATATGGTACCTATACTTGGATCCTTTATTCCTACAGCCCATACTCACTGTACCCTACTATGTTGTCTCCTCTAAAAAACTTAACTTAACCACCGCTGTATGCTATTTGGTGTACTCCACCGTTCAACTATCTTAATCGGGCTCATGGCAGCAGCGTCCCCCGCTGCAGTTGCAACGCCGAGTTTGGCTTGTTTAGTTCATTGGCTGTTCCCCTGTTTGGTTTGGGGGTTGGTCCAGCCCTGTTGGGCTTGGCACAAAAGCCATGAGACTTTGGGTGGGTTCTTGGGCACTGCTATGTTGGAGGTGGCAGTGAGGTAGGGGGAGGTGTTATTGGGGGATGTTATAATAACAAAAATGGTGAGACAGTGGTAGCTTTAGGTATAACACATCTGGTCACTGTACAAGTGACCAGCACTTGTTCGACAATATATGACACACATTACTCGGATCCCCCCTAAATTGCTACTGAATGGCTATTAGGTTAATGTCTTGGAATATCAGAGGGCTCAGCAACTACACATAGGCACGCAGGGTCACGGCCTACGTCCAGAGGCACGGTGTCGGGGGGAAATTCTGCCGGGGTCGGCCGGGCCGTCCGCAGACCTCCGGGCAGGGAGGCCCCAACTCCTCCCGTATATCCCAGATGAGATAGAGTATGAGACACACGCAAGAAGCAAGGTGACTCTGCTGTTTATTAGACAAAATGGCAGGGATGGGTCAAGGAGCGTACGCGTCCGTCCTGACACACACACAATCGTGGGGCTCGCAGGCCCTTTTTACTGTATTATGACGCGCTACCTGCGTCACTTTAGAAAGTTAACAAAAAACCTATCGCCACTCTTAATTGGTTGCTCGAGTGGTAGGGTTAGTATAGCACACGTATAGAGAACAATGTTAGTGGTCGAGGGTTAGTCAGGTGATATATCTGGGTTGTCCCTACAATTAGATACATGAGAATTGTTACATGAAGACTCCTAAGGATTGGTTAATATTACTGGCGTCAGTGATAAGAGCCCCATGTTCTGATTGGTGCGCCCGTGAGCTTTCCAGCCTGGGACCACCGCTGTTCCCAGCTCTCGGTGTACCTGCAATTTGCAACAATGTTTCACTATGGGTAAGTGCAGACAATGTGAGGATTTATTCATAGCTGGAAGGCTGACCGCTCCCACTGTCGCAAATGTCCATTGAGCCTTTCAAGTGTATCTGCCTGTGTCTCGTAGCGAGAGATCCAGACGCCTCTTGTCTCCTGAGCTTGGCATCTCGTCAGGTTTCGGCTTGGTCACGTGAGGTGGGACCGTGTTTGAGGCAGAATTCTGCACAATTAATATTGCTTTTCCACTGTGTGTCTGGTTTAATTTGCAGGTGTGACCTTAACGTTGGCGCGCGGAGTGCAAGGTTGCAACATCGTGCCCTTGATGATTTGTTCTTGGAATGTGGGTTTGCAACATTGCGACCTTGGCTGGTTGCTTCGCCGGGCTCATTCTGCAGGATCAGCAACCTGGCTCTTGTTTTGTTAATGTCCACGGGAGCTCTTGTTTGAGGCCTACTTAGGCCTGGTGTATAAGTGGGTCCGTCTGGTGCACAGGTGCTTTGGGTTACAGTACCATATAGTTCATGACCAGTATCGTGTCTTCATTATATTTCTCATGGTGGTAACTGGTTTTAAGAGAAGCGTGAGCAAGCCTTGTAGATGAGTTCATGACGCGTCTTGCGTTTCTGCATTCTGAAAGCCTATGTAAAAATAATAAAGATGCACGTCCGTGAGTATGCCTGTCGCCTACGTCATAGCACTGAGTATATTCTTCGTGTAGATTGGTGCGGGAATGTCCAGTGTGTATATTTGCACAGGTGTGCTTACCGTTGTCTAGGTCGTCATGGCATCTCTAGCGACGTGTAGATTTTAGTCTAGTTGGTCCGTGCCGCAGGTGTCGGCATGGCCAGTGCGGGCTGCTGGGCAGGCAGATGGACACATCCGTATGTTCCTGTACCAGGGTATCTGGTCGTCTGGTAAATGGACAAACTCTTCTCGTGGCGGGTGTCTGGGTCATGACCCTTTAGGCCAAGCGCGAGAGGTGAAGGACGGGAGCCTGGTCTTCCATTCTCCCACTTCAACGGGGTCAAAATACTTTTCTTACAGGAAACTCATGCCCTCGCACAATTATCGTCCTCTCTTGCCCCGTCATGGGGCCCCAACAAATATTATACTGTGTTCTCCTCACAATCCAGAGGTGTCCTCCCCTTGATTCACAAGTCCTTGGAGTTCTCCCTTCGCACCAGCCATATAGATGTCCAGGGTAGATATGTGATCCTACACTGTTTCCTCGCTAATGCGGAGTGCCTTCTGGTCAACACATACGCCCCGATTTTTTCGACCACATCCTTGACATCCTCCTTGGCTATGTTGGGGTTCCCATCATATGGGGGGGGAACATGAATCTCATCCTGGACTTCGACTTGGATAGATCCGGTGTTCCACCTAGAACATTGTCCAGGGCCGCTCGCCGCCTCCATGCACACATGCTCACTGCCGGTCTGGTGGATGCCTGGAGGGTACTCCACCCAATGTCGAAAGAGTTTACATTTTACTCCTCCATCCACGACAGTCATTCCAGGATTGATCTTTTACTTCTCTCTGCAGGGCTCATGGGCAAAACACTCACCACACAGATTCTCCCTCGCACACTCTCCGATCACTCCCCAATCACATTGGACATCGCCTTGCACCCGACCCTCCCTCAGCATTCTAACTGGAGGTTTAAGTCTGACGCACTACACGATATAGTCTTCAAGGCTGACATCCTTGCAGATATCACCTCGTTTTTTGATAGCAACAAACACCATGACACAACGGACGGGGTGAGATGGGAGGCCTTCAAGGTTTTCATCAGGGGCATGTGCATCTCCAGGGAGGCTGGGGTCCTGAAAGATATTAGAAACTCTCTGCGCCGTTCTGAGTCCAGACTTGGGGAACTAGAGCGCGAGTATGCGGCCACCCCCTCTCCGCCAAAACGGGCACAGATTAGAACTGAACTCAACACTTTCGAGTCCTTTGCCCACAGCGAGATAAGATACCTTGCCTGCCCCATTGCAGCCCGAAAGTACAGTGAAGGAGAGAGACCAGGCCATACTCTTGCCCGCCTCGTCCGGGCCGAGAGAGGTAGAGCTCGAATTGATAGTATCATTGACAACGACGGAGTGTGACATTGGTCTGACCGGCCCATTCTTGAGACCTTCACAGATTTCTATGCAACCCTTTATGCCCAGCAACCAAAGCACAGCCCGCAGGATCTGGACGACCTCCTAGACCGCATTCCAATGTCCCTTGTATCCCTAGCCACCAAAGAACAACTAGATGCTCCCTTCACCCTTGACGAGATCACCGCTGTCATTTCAGCCCTCCCTAAGGGGAAAGCCCCCGGTCCAGATGGCCTGACCACCGAGTTCTATCAGGAACATGTTGCTCTCCTTGCTCCGCGCCTTCACGAGGTTAGGGTGGAGTCACTGCGCCTTACCACCCTCCCCCGGTCCCTGCGTGAGACTGTCATTACCGTGCTTCCTAAACCGGGTAAGCCTCCGGATGAGTGAGGCTCTTATAGACCTCTATCCCTTATCAATACCGATACCAAGATCTTTGCCAAAATCATAGCAAATAGGTTCCTCCCCATCATGAAATACCTGATTCACCCAGACCAGAGCGGATTTGTTCCTGCTCGTTCCACTGCCTAAAAAATTCGGCGGCTATTTAACGTCCTCTCTAGAATTGACCCCCAAGCCAACGCGGTGGCCGTGACATTAGACGCCCAAAAAGCGTTCGACATGGTCTCGTGGCAATATCTGTGGCCGGTGCTGGAGAAGATAGGGATTGGCCCATACATGATGTCCTGCATTAAACTGCTATACACTAACCCTGTGGCCAGAGTCCTGGTTAACTCTCACCTATCGGCTCCCTTCTCCCTCCACAGGGGGACACGACAGGGGTGCCCTTTCTCTCCCTAGTTATTCGCGATGGCCATCGAGCCCATGGCTGATAGTGTACGTAACAACCACGTGCGCAAAGAGATTCGCCTGCGGGATACTCCCGAAATTATATCACTATACGCCGATGATGTGCTTTTATATATCAGAGACCCCTCAGTCCACCTCGACCCGATCATGCGTGAAATTATCAAAATTGGCACATTCTCAGGCTTCACCATAAATTACTCTAAATCAGAAATCTTTCCCCTTACTCCTGCTACCTCCCAACCTGCATGCGAATTCCCTCTCAAATGGCTCCCGAGGGCATCAAATGCTTAGGGGTCCAGGTGTCCCTCTCAAAATCCTCTCTATTGTCTGATAACTATGGGGCTGCCGCACAATACGTTCATACCAGGATGGAAAGATGGCGAAACCTCCCCCTCTCACTATCAGGTAGACTGTCCCTAATAAAAATGATTATCGTTCCCAAACTGCTGTAGGTATTCGCTAACGTTCCACTTTGGCCCGGGAAACAATACTTTGCGGATTTGCACTCGGAGTGCGCCCGTTTTCCTTGGCATTCAGGGGCCGTGCGCAGAAAGTGGCAGCATATGACCCTACCTTACGAGAGGGGGGGCTTCAATGCACCTGACCTCACCCAGTATTGGATAGCCGCCCAGGCCCAGCATGCTACATATTGGTACCACCACCAGGAACCCCCCCCCCACATGTTAAAATTGAAATCCTAGCGACCGAGGAGGTGAATGTCATGTCCTAGATCCTGTTTCACTCATATCGTACGCAGGCCCCTGCTGACCCAGTGGCCTCCACTATCAGGGCGTGGCAGCAGATTCTGACGCCTGGTTCTGGCTCCCCCCCGTACTACAAATGGCTTCCCCTCTGGTCTTTCCCCGGCCTCACCCCCACACAGGATCAGCTCCTCATACACCACTGGTCGGACCTGGGATACAGATCATTCTCCGACCTGTTCCCTGATGGGAAATTCATCACCCCAGATACGTGGAGGCCAGGGCATTCCAGGTCCCCACTTGAGCGGCTGCAATACTTCCATATCAGGGCGGCAGTCCAGGACATGTGACCTTCATACCCGAACGAACCCCCTGAGTCCCCCGAGGTCTGCTATATAGCCAATTCCGCTGGTGGTAGGGGTATCGTATCCTCCCTGTATAAAATGTTGATGGCGCGTGCTGTTGAACCCCCCCACACTGTTCGTGATGCCTGGAGTCGGGATCTGGGATTAGACATCACAGATGATATGTGGTCCAAAATGTGCATGCACACTCGCAAGGTTTCTTTTAACTCTAGAGTTAGATGTATTCAATACAAGCGACTCAATCGCCTGTACTACACCCCTTATGCGATTGGGAAATTTGCCCGGGATCAATCCCACCTCTGTCAAAGATGTAGGTCTAACGAAGCGGACCATGCACACATGTTCTGGTCCTGTGGGGCATTGGCCCCGTTCTGGAATGCGGTGCTTGAGACCCTCTCTGAAATAGTAGGGTTCTGTGTAGATCCTGAACCCCTGTCTCTTCTGTTTGGGCTCTGGGAGGGGGCTGAAGCGAAACTGGAAGCTAAGTTTTTGAATGTGGCAGCGATTGTGGCCAAGAAGTGCATTCTGCAATGCTGGAAGCGCAGATCCCCCCTTCCCTGGAAATGTGGCTGAAGGCCCTCACCTAGACACAATCCTGTGAAGAAGACTATATTACCATGCTGCCTAGTAATGCTCGCCCTAAATACATATGGACAGAGTTTTGTAGTTACTTGAACAGTAAGGTGGACTTGGAGCTCTTATCATCCCCTCCTTCTCCTGATCAGGGGGCGGATCACTCTACATGACGCATGCCTCTATTGTGTTAACCTCTGTTGGCACTGTATCCGACCTTCTGTAGAACTTATACTTCATCATTCACGCTTCAACATGAAATGTGTGTCACTGTTTTAATTTGCACTGTACCGGCTGCTACTTCTTGCCAATAAAGAAAAGTTAAAAAAAAAAAATCATGACAAGGTCATTGACAGGGTCATAAATTACCCTGTCATGATCTGCAGCTGCCTCTGGGCTGGTTTCAAAAGACGCGAAGGACTATCCTTTCTGCACATTTTAAAATCGCATTCCATTTGTGAATTCAGGATGCATGGGTTTTGAATGCCCAGAAATGCCCCCTTATTTGTACAAATGTGCAAAGGGGAGGAAAAGGGCATCTGAATGAAGATGTGCTCATTCATAAGAAGCGCTCATTCCTAGGATGCGCTCATTCAGATGACCTTTGTGAATTGGACCGCTCCTTTTTGTGGTACAAGCGAGGAGATGTGATAGCGCATTTCTTAGGTGCTCTCATTCAGAAGCCCCTTTCCTTTGTGGCTTAAACGAAGGACGGATACTTCAGGGGCAAGGGATTAGGCAACACAGCGCAACCCCGGTTCAAATCCATCTCCCACACTCATAAACCACTCGTTGGTATTAAGCGTGTTATAAGAGAACAGTTATAATTAATCCTTGCAGTTGCCAATAAGTGAGATTAATTGATCTTTGGTGAAGGAACTGCCTTAGAAAAGGTTCTGATGGGCGCATCTCCTCACTTGTGCCCAAAAGTGTTTTGAGAATCTGGCCCTCTGAGTTTAAACATCTCAAGTAACTTGGGTTCCCCTCTTGTGTCTTAACAGGTTAGTGCCATGAAGCCACTAATAACTACAGTGAGCTTCAGAATCTGTGGTTGCATACCAGAGAAGGAATCGGGCTTGCTAAAAGCCCTGGGTCTGTGCACACCCTGTTCGAACGACATTGCAGTCTCTCATGTACGGTACTGTGTATATAAGGAAAACTACAATTTTATTTTCATGTCATTTTGAGCTTGAATGATGATGGTCTCGATGTAAATTAAACCAGTTATTTGCACATGCAGATTCGGCTCAAAAAGATCAACTCACACTCCATTAACAACAGGTGTATGGATGAGGCAGTATGGATGAACGTTCTACTTTTTGTTTGGCCTCTAGGAGAAATGTGACCTCCATGTCGAACAATCTACAAACACCATCGGACAGATATACACCAAGGTCCATGTGAAGCCTCTTTTGCTAGTTGTGTGTTTGGCTATTGATGGGTGGTCAGGTATGGAATGTACTTCAGTCTCGAATCTGCCTTCAGAACCCACTGCTGGGTCTCTCTGTCGCCTATTAGCCATGTCTGCAACGTTGAACAAAGGAAAATGTTTTTTCTTTTAGCACCCTGGTTTACCGCTTTGGTAACCCAGGGTGCTAATGGCCCTATCTGATACGCCAGATCGTGTGCTATCAGCTCCGCTCAGGCCTTTAACTCGGGCCCTGGGCTAATAACACCTGATCTGCAACGCCATATCTCCTGTCAATGCTACATTCTCTCCGGATTCCACAACTATGCTCCATTATCGCATTTCAAGTTAAACTTGCAATATCTCTCCGATCTCTTTCTCTTTCGCTCTCATACTTTATGTCAGGCCTCTCTTTTTCTGTCTCTTGCTCGCCCTCTGTCTCTTTGTGTGTGGATGAGAGTTGCTTAGCCAGGTGTGTGTTTGCTAGAGTCACTCCATCTGTTGCTATCAGCTGCATACAGGAATAAGCTGATATCTTGAAGGGGCAGGAGGCATGATTTTCTTGCAAAAGCAGCTGATGGAAAAGGACATTATTTACTGTAATTGTAATAGAATTGTAATCTGCCATATTGCATAATTTTACAATGTTTTTCTATTGATCGCTTTCAGAATATATTTATTGTCAACATAAATGTAGAATAACCATATATACAACTTTCTGATAGAAGGTTAACATTGCAAGATGGATTGCCTGGTAATCTCCTTTTGTACTCTTTCCAAATACCCTCATGAGAAAGGGAAAGGGGGACAAATAGCAGCATGGAGGCTTCCAGCCTGTTTTGCATAAAATAACAGAGCATTTCTGGAACATAATGACCACAGATCTTTGTATTTGACAAATAGGCCTGGGCAGGGTTGTTGCTAGGTCTGGAAAAGACCCGGGGCTACGCTGATGTTGGAACTGTCAGGATTGGGGGCTAGCTAGCCTTTTGGTTGTAGCTCCTGAGATTCTGTTCGGGGCTACAACCAAAGACCAGGGGCTATAGCCCCCTTAGCCCCCCTCCCCCAGCCACACCTCTGGGTTGTATGCTTGAATCACTAAATTCATAATGCAATAATGCACACTGGGATTGGTTCTCATTTCATTTTTCACAAAACTCACCCCAACATTAAAATGTTTTTAATATTGAAACATATATACTGATTTGTAAAGGCACAGGATTCGGACACAAGGAGAGAATGCCTGCAACATTGATGACCCTGTTGGAGTCCACAGGCACATTATGATTGCGGCTGTGTGGTAAATCAGGGTGTTATGAATTTACCTCTTCATCCTATTTTAAAGCACTGACAGGGCAGAGTAGGAGCATGATGCAAAGATGAAATCGCTACAGTACTGACCTCCTCTGAATTGTCAGTGCATTTTGTCTCACACATTCGTGAGATTTCCAATGCAGCTGTAAAACAAATGTGTCCTCGTGTACCGCAGCTTGGTTTTCCACCTGCTCACGACCAGGCAGACTTCTCAGGGACATATAAATACTGCCTGAAAAGTAAAAGAGTAAAATGAAACAGTAAAAGCGAGCTTGCCTCGCTTCGCTCTTTCCTTTCACCCTCTGCCTTGTAAATGTCTAAAATTGCATGCAGGAGACCAAACACCAACTGCAAACGTTGGCAGTTTGTGGACTGCAATATGTATGTCATGTAAAATCACCCTGATAATGCTCCCTTTCCTCTTACTATAAGGGTGGCATGCATATGCTCAGTTCCCAATGCACAGACATCCTAAGACAATTATATGTATGTAGGATACATTTCTTTGTTGTAAACTATTATCCATGTTTTTAAATATGTCCCAAAATGTATCTCCGGTTTCAATGGTAACTTAGAAGCAATGATGTCATCAATGTGATATTGTATTGTGCATGATGTCATCCCGATTGACGTGCAACACTCGATGATGCCCCAGTCATCTCTCACGAAAATCTAACCTCTGTGAACATCCTGTCTTACCTGGAATACTAACCTTCCTCTCCCTATGCTGCATTTTTCATTCACAGCTGAGGGCAGCAGTGATGTCTCCGAGGCTCTCAGCTATATACGATATCATGTCGCTTAGCAACAGCAAAGCGTACAAGTTTCAAGTTCGAACACACAGGCAGCCTTGGATATTGGAGGAAAAGAAACAGACTGGAACACTGAGGCGATATTACACAAGGCAGCGGGCTGACCCTGTTGGTAACAGCCCGCCACCCAAGTTAAGGACCCGAGCAAAGCGAGGGTCTATTAGCGCGGGCGACAGTGCTGTTACTAACACGGTAGGCCTGCTGCTGAGTGTAATATCACAATTAGCACCCATGTAGTTAGACATGGGTGCACATTTCTTAAAAATGTATATAAATATACTTACCTTGATCCCGTGGCCTGACGCCGCACAGTATAACTAATCCAGGGAGTCTGTTTTCAATATCGATGACTGACGTCATCAACATTGAAGAGTGACTGGCTGGAGGACAGTGCTGTGCAGCGCCCAGCCTCGGGATAAAGGTACGCTTGTTTTTTTCAGTTTTAAAAAAAAAAAAAGACATCATTAGCACCTGTGCAAGGAGGTACACGGTTCGTAAGGTGAAGTTGGGAACGGGGAAGTGAATGAAGCGTCCAACACCTATGAAAATGCTCAGAGTGCTGGCTTTCCTTGGTGAAGACAGCCCAGGTTTCGAGCAATCTCATTGGTTGACGGCACCTCCCAAGATGCTAATGTGGTGATAAGCCCCCTTTCCAAGGGCTGGCCGGTGGGTTAACAGCCCGGCAGCCCAAGTTATCGGCCTGAGCGAAGCTTGGGTGGATTACGAGGCCCCTGGGTCATTAACCCCTGTTCCAGCCCTTGCAACGGGGGTTTTGGGCCGTTAGCACCCCGGGTTACTGGTTTGGTAACCCGGGGTGCTAAAAAAAAAGAATTTCATTCATTGAACGGGACACCTCGAGGGTCCCGTTCAATGAATGAAAATCCTTTACAAAGATGGCCACCATGGAAAGGGGAGGCAGGGCTCCATACGGAGCCCCTCTTCCCTTTCCATGGCAGCTTGCCAGAGGAAAGGGGAAGGAGCAGATGCGGGGGTGACACTTGCCACTGCTGAAATAAGGTAAGTGGTGGGGAAACAAACCCCCCAAAAATCAGGACAGAAGGTGGGGGGAAGATGGTGGCGTGTGGAGCCGGCCATCGTGCAGCATGGAACGCAAGCTTGTATCAGCGGTTCAAGCCTATGCTCCTAGCCATCTGAATGGCTGGCTCTACGCGCCCGGATGCTAATGTTAGTTATAACACAGAAGGTTCATGTTATTGCTGCCGAGATATCACAATAATAAAATTATTATTCGGTTCAAAATGTGTCATGCTTCTTTTCACCTATTTTAAGTAAAATCCTTTTCACTTATTTCTTGATCACAAACAAACATGCCGGAGGTTAAGAACATTTCATAATCTGGCTGTTAGACCTACTTAAAAAAACACAAATATGTTCTAGCCCCTTTGTAGAACCTACTGTAATGCTTGACGAGTTCAAATCAGAAGACTTCCCGCTTTAAATAATGTTCATCTAAACATATGGATCAGTAGACATACTATAATCAGTGATGCGCCAAAGCCCCCAACCTAGAGGTTAAATGCCCCACAAATGTTTCAATAAGGACCTAGCCTTGTTAAGAAGGGTGGAGGCTCGAACTGCATTAAAGAGTGCTTTTCCCACTCCATCACAGCTGCCCCAAACGAACCTGGACCTGATTGAAATATGGACTAATCGGAGCTACTGGGGGAAAATCATCCACATCAATTACCCCATCCCAGAAATTGCCCATCTACATCCTTTTTTGAGAAAAAGGCCAAAAAGTCCAACCCCATTTCCCTCCTTCAGCCCGACCACTAATATAGAGCACAACAAACATTGTTAAAGCCAGAGAAGCTCCCAAGGCCCAGCACGCTTGATTAAGGATGCTTGTCGACACACTGTTCCCACCTTCACGAATAGTACAACTCATCCCTTCAGATTTGCATATTGTTTGTGATTGATTAATTGGCTGTAATTATTGCACTTGTTCACTTTATTAGGAAGTATATCAGTTGCAAGGCGAATTTTTCATACAAGGATTTTAGATTGTGTGATTGATTAATTGGTAGTATATGCTGCTCTTAAAGTCCTTCCTGAGACTGCCCCCAACATTGGGGGTGTGAGAAACAATCTGAACTTTCTATTGGGGGTCTCCATGGCGCTAAAGCAAAAAACCCGGTTTACCTTTCCCATGCTGCCTTTCTGTGCCGTTCCATAGCCCCTCTTCACCTCCCATGATAACCCAACAAAGAGCGCTGCTACCTTGGGGGCTCCCTGTTAACTTCAGTATGCTGCTCACCCCCGCCCCCCTGAATCCCCTCACCGCCATGCAGCTCTTCCTGGGTCACTCTGCAACTCACTGCATTTCAAAAAAAGAGAAAAAAAGCAGCACAGCTTGCTGTCCTGTGTCCTGTGTCCAAGCTACAAAACGACCCCAGCTCTGCAAGCCTTTTCAGTTGAGGGCACGAGAAGCTTGCTTCAGGGCATATATGCAGAGACTGCATGCCCCCCTCCCTGTTATGCACTGAATGGTTGAGGGATTGCACTGCCAACCATATCCAGTCAGAAACACAAAGAATGAGACCCACAGAGAAAAGCTCCACCAGCCCATCTGCCACCTAGCTGTGCCAGCACCCAAGCACAGAGGGAGCGCTGGTCAAGAAGGGAGAAAGCGCCATTCTAGGAAGCTTTGCCAGCCCCACCGGCACCTGTGCCCAAGCCAAGCTACAGGGGAAAACAGAAGATCCTGCCTCACTAAGATGCCCAGCCCTGTCATCAGCCTGTGGCAGCATTTTGCATGCCTCTGCAGTGCAGTTTCTAGAAGCAGGTACTGCAAAGGGGGTTTAGGCCTGCTTTTCTGGGGTTCCTTTTTTGTTCGAAAATGTGGGGGGAGACCTCCGACTTCTCCCCACCTCAACCTATTCCCTTACCCCACACTACACATATATTTAATTTAATTTGACCGAAATTCCCCCAAAAAACAATTTAAAAAACGTGGTCAAATTGGAAAGGTCAATTTGACGTGCGATCAAGTGTGCTAATACCGCAAAGGGTAGCTAAGCTTGCTCATACTCTTATTTATCATTTAGTGACTCCTCATTGTCTTTAATGTATATGTTTTTTTAATTAAGTGTACACGATTAATTACAAACCTTAACACTGTAAAAGATCAGACAATCAGAAGAATAAAATGCAGTAAAAACAATACCAAATAAGTACAAAATCAATGATCAAATACCACAAAAACCAATTCTTCAAACAATTCATACCCATCAACATCTATAGTCATAAGAACATTTGAATGTCAATACAAAGTGATAGAAAAGTGATTGTTGCATGCAACAACAAAAAAACATGAATCGAACAATTATTACCTATCAATAGTCACACTCATAAGGGCAGTTAAAACACAAATGCAAATCAATTCAAATTTAAATTAGTCGCCAATGCCTCAGAGATCTGCTTCCAAACCAAATATACTGCATTCAACTTTACCTGTGATTGGGCAGACATTGTATTGGCCCAAAATTGATTCCCAGTTATATTCTACAAACGGCTAACCCGATTTTGATAGCATGAGCTGTGAACTGAGGACAATAAAGGACATTCGGTGAGTAAATGCCTCATGGTCTGTAAACCAGAATTATGGCTTTCAGGCCCTGGCGGGAAGGCAGACATGAGCGGTAACGACCCACTAGCCTGAGGCCTGGTAGGCCGAGCGAAGCGAGGTTCACTCGGGCCTTGTCGAGGGTTGTGGGTCAATACCGGCCATGTGCGAGTCCCTGCCAGGCCATGAAAGGCATACGAACCCCAGGGTTTATGCAGGGTGTGAATGGTTTCTTTTTCCTCTCAGGAGATTCGCACTGCTTGCGCAGCCAATCTCCTGAGGGGAAAAAATGAAAACAAGATGTCTGCCACCAAAGGGAAGAGGGACTAAGTCCCTTTGCTATTTCTATGGTGGTGGCCAGGATCAGGCAGAGCACGCGGACTGGAGCTCAAAACTCCATTTTTGCAGGTAAGTTGGGATGGGGTGAGAGGCTCCCTGTTGGCTCCCCACATGAAAAAAATGGCACCAGCCGTGGAAGGACCTTGGGTGGCTGGCATAGCTGGTGAAGAATATAAATTCTCGCCAGCTGTCCCAGCCACCTCATTGGCTAATGGTCCTTCCCCGTGTGCAAATGCAGATTCTGCATTTCCTTTGCGATTCAGTTATACAATCTTTAGAAGCAGTCACCATACGTGACGGAAGCAAGTTAAAGTGGAAACGCATCATGAATCCTCTCGGGTTCTGATCCGCTGCATGTATGATGTGCTCCATGGGAATGAGGTAAGGCAAAAATAGCCCAGTATATTCCACTAAAGACGTTGTACCGGATAAGTATTTAATGTTGCTCACCCTATCCGAAAAAAGTATGCTTTTTTAATCAACTCATTCTTTGCAATATGAAATTCTAATGAAGTATCCAAAACCCACCAGGGACTTCATTGCACAAAAATGCCAGGGGTAGCGGAAGTGACACCACACAACACTTGACCTTTGATGAAATCCCAGGAAGGGATGTAATTTGACCCTACCCTGAAGTTCCATCACAGGAAGCAGTGGAACATGACCTTGCACCCCTTGACAAAACAGGAAGTGGCATCAGATAGCATTGTTCCAAAGTGCACTAAGAAAAATATGGTTACGATATTACTATGAGATGTACATTTCATACGAGAACGGATCACCATATGTATAATTAATATTAGCATGTATAGGCCTATATTACCAAATCACTGCAATTGCAAGCAGACGTCCAAGGCCAAATGATAATGATGTGTTATTATATTGCACTGCGCTTTATATAGAACAAAGATACATACAATATCACCCCAACATGTGTTGGTACTCATTTGTTAACCTCATAAGGATGCGTTGAAATGTTTAAGAACAGACTAAATCAGTGACTCACCCCCTGAAGTGTGCCTGAAATAAACCTTTAATGAGTTTAGCAAATATTGTATAGAATTCCAGAAAGACAAATTATTTGTTATTCCTAGTCTTTCTTATTTAGGGTCAGTGCTGAAAATGTTACACTTGTGGACCCCCCCTCCCGTATTTTTAAGAGGCCTGTAGAAGAAGGCTAGCCACTCCAGAAAAAAGAGCAACATGGCGCTGGCCACAGCCCAGGAACTTACATTGTAAAAAAAAAAAAGAATGCATTTCTTTAGTTTTTGTTTTTAGGGCCAGCAAGGTAGACCACAGGGGTAGCAAGGGGTAGCAGGGGTAGCAAGGGAGCTTTTGGGGGTCGCAGCTGCAACCCCTGGTGACCCCCAAATGACGTCCCTGAAGCCCACGTTGAAATCTTCACATGAGTACCACTATTTCTTTAAAGGGTTAGAAAGAGGAGCGGGAGATGTATACAGTTCAGCATGCCAACTCCAAAAAGAGTCACCCTTCTCCATCAAATGGTTGAGCAATAACAGGTTTCCTTTAATCTTGACCAAGTTATATTTTGGGAAACTGCATCTGTCCTCTAGCTAGTAAAACCCTCGGCGGAATGGTATTTTATTTATTCAAGAGGAAACTAAAACAGAAACTCAAGGACAAGAGACCTATTTACTTTAAAGTTGATCAGTAATTGCCTTCATAGATATGGGACAGGACAGCTGGGGCACAAAACAGGGTCTGAACGTAAACTCTGCATGTGTGCTATACTAACTTATTGCACACGGTCAAAAGTAATGCTCACATCGTTCAGCTTTATTTATCTTTGATCTTAGAGCTCTCAATGTAGGAATATATAAGGAATTGATATTTATGGGGCAAAGTGATATTTAATATTTTTGGGTTGGCTCATTTTTATTGCAATCTTAGCTCAGGCACATAAGGGGTTTTAAAGTGTTGGGGGGTAGCTTTTGCATACAGTTATTTCTACATATAGTTATGCAAACAGGTGTACATGCCTTATGATCCCCAAAAATGATCTCGATAATATAAGAAATACACTCTAAAGGGGTGTGAAATCACGAGTGCATGTTTTTGCGTGCATTTATTTATTCTCAAAATGTCACTTTGCTTATTTGCAACATTGCATGGTGTGTGCTTAACTATTGCATCATGTCTGTCAACATCTGCAAACAGGAGAATTCTGGAGTTTGCTCCAAAATCAACTCCAGGTGGAGGCACATTTTCTTTCAGGTGTTTTATTCACTGGACATGTGCACTGCCCCTATCAATACAGCATGCACTGGGTCCCCTAATTGCCCAAAGGACTCAGAAATACACTATGAGAGGTGTGGCCCCTCCCCTGCCTGTTTATTCCAATATTTAGGATGATTACACTGTGCCCCCATGCTTGCGTGTGAAGTAGATCTCCTACCATTTTCTTACCAGTTCCACATCACACCTGACCTACTAAGAAGAACCCCATTGGAACACCACCATGCTCAGTACCCTCCGAGCATGTAGCAATAACAAAAGGTTGCAATGGGCTGTTCCATGACCGACATTGTGCATTCAGACAGTCCACAGTGACATGTCCGTCAAATCTGGAGGACAGCTTGCACCTGTGCCATACCACATGTTCATCGTATTAGCACATGTGCAGGGTACCCTGATTCTGAGCATCAGCTCCACTATTACGATGCTGGGTGCCATCTTCTGGAAGGGGGTTGGCCTCCCCATTGCTGCAGGAGTTTATTTAAGAGACAAGCAAACAATGGAGCAAATGTGCTTTGAGTACCTTGCAGGCTTGATAGAAGGTGTGAATACTTGTGAAGAAGCTAATTTCCCAGCACCCCTCAGTGAAGCAGCTGGAGGCAGACTTGACAAGTGATAGTCTCTAAACCCCCTTGGATACAGCTGGGGCAATCATGGGCAATCACTTGAAGCATAGACGTAGCAGAGTGAGTCAAGATGTCTGCAATGCCCCTGGAAGGAGGAGGTAAGTCATTACAGAACGTCAAGACCATGTACACTCCTTCCTAGGGAGCTACGGAGACCTCAGGAACAATCGAGAACCAAGTTACCATACTTGCTGGTTTGTGTATTGGAGTCCTAGCAGCACATGTAGGGAGAGCAGCCACGAGGCAAGACTTAGCAGCCACCGCGGAGGAAACCAATACATTGACAGGGTGAGTCACTACCCATGATAATAGTCTAACACCACTATAGATGGAGAGTACAGATCAGGTTGCTAGACCATTTTACCCCTCCCGGTAAAATTGTGTTGCCAGGGGCCCTCCTACCGAGCCAAGTATTTACACCACCTTCCATTCCTCTTGCCCTTCCGGAGGAATGTATTGGGGCTATAGAACATGACACATAGTTTTGAACCAGTTGCAACAGCACATTTTATTTTCAGACCACGATCCTTCCCCAATTATTTTGCCAATATTTATTTTGTTCTGTCATAGTTGGGTGGGAATGCTGCTAACTGCTCCATTCCACTTGTGTCCCGTGGCAGCCTAGTTCTCTCCAATTTTAAGATGAGTTTGAGAAAATATTCACATGATAGGCACATGATCAAGTGGTTGATGATACGCTGGTGGATCTTAAACAAGGGAACCAAGGACTAATAGCTGACAGAGTCATCTTTAACAGAAGGGTAGTAGAGACGAGCTGGCCAGAAGAAAAGGACACAGCATTATTTAATAGAGGACTAGCAGACGTACCCGTTCTCCGAATGGGTTCTGTAGACAGACATGATAACACTGATCCTGCAGGTCGCTGTTCCAATTCGCTTATCACTTGATGTGCTTTGCACCCTGAAGTAAACTGCACTGAGAATGGGCATGTGTGGCTGGCTGACATACCCCGGAGTAGATGTTGGGGGGAGGTGAGAGTTTGTATGCTGATGCATACTGGGACCTTCTGTGCTCTCTCTCCACCTGTTACCTCACCCTGGTGTGGTGCAGTTTGTTGCAGTGAATTGCAGTGTAAATATCTTGGAGACTGTTCATCCTAGGGCTTGGACCTCGAGTTTTGTTCCTCGTGTCGTGATCGGTCCTTCTACGACCACATTGATGTTTTGACAATTTCAGTAAACTGTCTCATGTGTGAAGGTGCTGAAATCCGGGGCAAGGGGTGGGGTGTCCAAATGTCACATAGCTAGTAATGTCTGGAGGGTCCCAACAAGTAACTATGTTAAATCTGGTGCAGATTGGTGAAAAGGTGTGGAATTGTATAATGAACAACTCTTCGCCATGCCAAAAACCCACAAACAAATGTTGACTTGTGCTGAAATCAGGGGAATGGGGTGCGGTGTCCAAATGTCTTGTATCCAGTAATGTCTGGAGGGTCCTAACCAGTAACTATGCAAAATCTGGTGAAGATTGGTGAAACAGTGTGGAATTGTATAAGGAACAAACCTTAGTCACAAAGAAATTTTGACTTTTATATATTAGATTAAGCAGTGAGTTAAAGAATGTGCTTACACAAGTAGTCAATTCACCCACTACCTGTGCAGACTAAATTGACCTAGTAGTAAAGCTAGATCATTGACTTAGTGAAAGGAAAAATTATAAGAATAATTATGATTACTGACCGCCGATTGTTTGAAATAAGGTTGCATCAATGAAGCCTTGAGTCCAGGCAACAGCGTCTGAACCAAAGCAACTTAGATGTCTTCAGGACCTTTACCACAAGATTAAATAGAAAAATGATGCTACAACAATTATGCCTTTACTGTGGCCATTCAGGTAATTTTTATTAAGGAATGCCCAGCCTGACCCAAAAATCTACTCAACACCTTAAAGGCAGCAAAGAAGACATGGGAAAATAATTCCTCAGCTGTGCCAGCAGAAACAGAAAATGTATGGGCCTGACAGTAAAGGAAGTCATCAATGAAAGTCCAAAATGAGGCTTTGAACATTAAAATCTCTCTCATCCATCTCACCTTTCTGATAACCACATCCAGAACAATCTAGATTAGCATCTCTACCATAGTCTACACCCGGGGTCTGTAACCTTTGGCTTTCCAGATGTTTTGAACTACAATTCCCATCAGCCCTAGCCAGCATAGTAAATGGAATAGGGAACATAGGAGTCATAGTCCAAAACATCTGGAAAGCCTCAGGGTGCTGACCCCTGGTCTACCGATAGTGCTGAGATGGACAATTACATGAAAGTGACATTGTTGTTTGGCGAGGGCTAGCTACAGCCATGAAAAGTCATCCAGTGAATGTGAGAGCAGTATAAGGAACATGTTTAACTACAGGTCTAGTGACATCACAAATGGAAGATCCAACAATCCAATGCTTGGGGGGCATCAGGAGTAAATCCAATTTGACCTATGTAAAATAATTGTAGATCTGCCGTGGTTAAGACCACATAACGCTTTCATTGCTAGACTGAAGTAATATTGCTCTTTAATTCTGGACACTGTTTTAACTTGTGATACCCTGATACTGTATCTCTAAAAGTAATTCATAGACACTGTGGGAAACCTGAAATTAAGAACAGTGCAGAAATCGGTGTAGTCCAGGCCTTGCTAATTGATTGTCACACATTTGAATATGTGATTCATAAAGATATGGCATACACCCTTCCACCACAATGGCTATATGAATGCCAGATGTATTTGTTTCCCAAAGCTCAAGTACCTTGCATTTTGAATAGATGCACTAACAAAGCCAGAAAACCACCACTTGTAGGAATATGTGGAACAAAACGTGAAGAATTGATTCATTAGGTCATCAAAGTCTCCAGCAGAATCACCTTTGTTTTTTCTTCTCAAAGAAGTAGGAGGATTTATGGACCTGAATAGACTATTGGCCATTAAACAGAATTATCATTAAGACTAGGTACCCTCTGACTCTCATTCTCATGCTCCAAGGCCAGATGAAAGATGTCACAATCTATATGAATTTAGATATGATAGACAAATATCATCTTTGTGAAAGACAATTGGCCGGCGAAGAATGGAATACTATCTTCCATACAAAATATGGTCTGTATGAGTATTCGGTGATGCTATGTAATTTTACAGCAGTCTTTCAATACTTTATGAATGAGATATAAGAGATTACATGAATGTTTGCACAATAATGTTTATAGAGCTCTTCTTCTTTCTCTCTGCTTCCTTTCCTCTCTTTCTCCCTTTTTAAATCCCGAATCAAAGACCACTGTCTCTCTTTATAATTAGTTCACTGACATCTTTCTCATTTTTGTACCTTATAGTTTCTATGTAAAGCGCTTAGGCATTAGGTGCTAAATAAAGAAAAATAAAATACAAAAATACAAATAGATCCGCTTTTGATCTATTCCCGCAAGCTGAACGGACACATCAAACATATTCAAGCTATCCTCTGTCAACTATGGAAACACTGATTATTAGCAAAACTTGAAAAGTGTGAAATAAGTGTGATGGAAGTTGAACTTTAGGTATTCATATTAACCGCTGAAGGGATAACTGGGGATAAAAGGAAGGTAGGGACACTTGTTAAATGGCTGGTTCTGCAAAATGTGAAAGTAATTCAAAGCTTCCTTAGGTTTACAAACATTTACCAATGGTTTGTCCCTGGGATCTCTGCTACTGTACAACCAATAACATCTTTACTTCGAAAAGTAAATACTTTTGAATGCTCTACTGAGCAGATCAGGCCTTTCACCGTCTGAAAACTTTGCTTACAAGAGCATCAATTCTGCCTCAAGTAAATCCAGACATATCTTTTGAGGTCGAAGCTGACACCTCAAGAAGGGCTATTGGAACAATACTATCACAAGACAACCATAACCAAATAGTTTGCACCCAGTAGATTATTGGTCAAAGAAGTTCAGTCCAGCTGAGTTGTATTATTCAATATGGGTCAAGGAATCTTTGGATATTAAATCTGTATTCAAAGAATTGCTGCACTACCTGTTAGGAGTGTGACACACGCTTACCATCTTAACGGACCTTCAAAATCTCTTAAGAGACCATCCAAATCTAAAAGTCTTGAATTCAGTATGGCCCGATTGTCCGGCAATTATGTTGGACCTTATTCTTCTTGTAATTTGACTTTACAGTCACCTATCACACTGGAATAGGTAATGGAAAGCTGACACTCTCGCTTAGGCATGGAAAAGAGAGAATCTGAAGAAAAGAGCAAACCACCCTTCATTCTACCAACATCTCAATTCATTATCACCATAGTTGAAGCAGACATTAATTCAGACTAATTGGAAAGGAAACTACAGCTGTTTAGTGAGCATCTATTGGCTGCCTGGTTTGCAGAATACACAAATCACTCTTGCCAGAAAAGATTCCCGCTCTTTTGTCAACTAAAGAATTACAACTCACTGTGATAGTGGAGCATCATCGTGAAAGACAGTTTTTTGTGGCCCACCTTTGCTTATGCTGTGAAATAATTTGCAACCGTATGTACACTTTGCACCCAATACAAACCATTACATAAATTCCTGCATGGATTCTTGTGACCATGGCCAGTTCCACCTCAAGCATGGCATACATAGTTGCTAGATTTCATTACAGATCTACCTAAAAGTCATATCTACACCACCATCACATTAGATACAGTTAACCACCTTTCAAAAATGTCTCACTTCATTCATACATCCACTTCCCCCTTCTTATATGCCAGCTATTTTCTTCTTGCAGCAGATAGAATGAGTACATGGGGTGACACTGTAGTAATACCAGTTAGGGAATGCAATTTCTCTCACAATTTTATCGTTACTTCTGCTCCTCCCTCTGTCTTGACATTCGACTCTCTACCAGTTACCATCCCTAAACAGATGGGCAAACTGAGCGGGTACACCTTGCTTTTGCACAATATTTGAGCAGCTGAAGGGTAGCCCCTGAAAACAAGCATTGAGCAGATATTCTCACGGTGGCGTAATGTATCTCCAACAACACACCACGTGTCTTTCTGGGTAACTTCATTCTATTGCCTAGTGGGATATCACTTCACCATGGGTCAGGGCTTTCCAAGAAAAACACAAGTAATTGCAGTCAGGGAGCATAACAAAATTAAAATTTCTTAGCACAAGCCTATGCAATCCTCACTGAAGCCATAATGACATGCAAGAAATGTGCTGACCATCATGCCCCGGCCGGAGCCAAGAGGACAAGGTATGGCTTTCCAGCAAACACTTGGGCTTACAAGGTCCCTGAACCTGTCAACTCAGGAATCTGGGCCTTTCAAGAATAGTCATTAAGGTTATGGCTAGCTGCAAATGAAGACTGCCAAACACAATTCAAAATCCATCCGATATGTTACATCGTACTTTTAAAACCAGCACATCCTCAAAGACGACCTTCAAGCAAATGTTCAATCCCAGACATAAGGAAGGGTGAACTAGAATTAAAAGCTAAAAATACACTATACTAAAAAAGAGTAAAATATTGGTATATTTCCCCAACGACTTAAAAGGATTTCCTTTAGCAAAACCCATATAAGACTGGATCTGTATTAGTGGAAATACTTTCAAGGGGGGGGAGACTGCCATGTCTCTCAAGTCTATTGTGCTAAGTACTCTGGATTTCCTGACCAATGTAGGGCTTTTAGAACCCTATGTGACCCTTTTGGTCTCAAAAGGAAAATGGATGTGACAAATGGGTTGCTGGAGAGCAAAATTCTATTAAACACGGAAAATATGATGTTTCTTTTAATTCTCCAACACGCGTGTGACCGGCGGCCATCTTAATCAAATGCTCATGCGACTGGTGGCCATCCTGAAGATGAACATTTATAAAATGCTCCACCCAACAACATTCCTTTGCTCGACGTTTTTCATTAACAATTGCATTTACCTGTTTTGCTCACCCCGCCAATTCCTCTGCTTCAGCATGGATGTCTGGTTCATGCTCTTCAGCATCAGTTGGCCTCAGTCGACCTCCTGAAAGGAGAAAAAGAAAAGGGATAACAGAACTCTGGTTCCACCATGCAGTTTTGAAATGTGCACCTTGCCCCTACTGCACACTCAATGTATACATGCTCAGTACCCTGATTTTGTGAATAAGCTACACTATGTTGACTGTAGGAACTACCTCCTGGAAGGAGGGTTGGGCTCCCCATTGTTGCACAACATTTCTTAGTGAATTCATAACCAAACAAACTTTAGAGACGAGCAAAGAGTGAAGGATCCCAGCCATGAGTACCTCTCAGGATTGAGGAAAGGTGTTATGACTTCTGGGGATGATTACTTCTCAGCCCTAGCAACCACAAGGAATGCAGGGCAACCACATGGAGGGGATTCTCCTGCCAGCACCACTGGTTTAACACGTCAACAAAGGGCTTCAAATACAGGACATGTGAGGTGCTGTTAAACTCTACTGCACACTTTTTCCCTTTATAAATGTAGCATTTCTTAGACTGCAGCACCACTTTTCTAGTTTGATGAAAGTTTAAGAAGACGTTTTTCAGTTTGAAATGTGTCAGTCTTTTAAGAAATGCACACAATGCCACTGGAGCACATGTTTCCCCCACAACTATTAATTTTAGCAGCTTCTGCTGCTGGAAAGCACTAGATCTTAATTCCAGTTCTTCCACACACTTCAGAATAGTGGTGCTGGAAACTGGAGGGGAGAATGTGGCATTTCCACACTCTTCAGAATAGTGGTGCTGGAAACTCGAGGGGAGAATGTGGCATTTCCACACTCTTCGGAATGGTGGTGCTAGAAACCCGAGGGGAGGATGTAGCATTTCCACACTCTTCAGAATAGTGGTGCTGGAAACTGGAGGGGAGGATGTGGCATTTCCACACTCTTCAGAATAGTGGTGCTGGAAACTGGAGGGGAGGATGTGGCATTTCCACACTCTTCAGAATAGTGGTGCTGGAATCTGTAGGGGAGAATGTGGCATTTCCACACTCTTCAGAATAGTGGTGATGTAAACTTGAGGGGAAATTTGGCATTTCCACACTCTTCAGAATAGTGGTGCTGGAAACTGGAGGGAAGAATGTGGCATTTCCACACTCTTTAGAATGGTGAAGCTGGAAACTGGAGGGGGAGGATGTGGCCTTTCCACACTCTTTTTATCATGAGCTCAGAATCGGCCCCTCATCCTCTGCTGCAGAACAATCCCCCCTGCCACTCACAGTTTATTTAACATTGCAAAGCATTGTTACGCTGTCAATGGCATCTTGCAAAATTGAGAGCGCCATATGTTAGCAAAGCCATCTCTGTTATTGCTGCCTCGTCCCTCAATCGTTAGATTAATGTAGAGGAAAAGAGAGGCCGTAATTTTCAAAGAACTGAAAACAAGACCCAGTGATATTTCCACGTGCTCCATTGAATCTCCTGAGTGCAGCCTAATGTTACCATTCACTGGAGGTGATTTTCCTGTCGTCTATAAAGTAGGTGGCCTCCGTGAAATGCTTGTCATTTGCACTAGAAAGCACAAAACCAAGGGGGTCATTTTTCACGAGAAGCAGCCCCTTTTGGGGTGGGGCCAAGCCTGATTTGCATATGGTCTTTCCCCTTCTGTAATGGCTTGGCAGGCGAAGAACGGTGGTCTGGAGGGTTGCCCAGAGCATTGCCAGTGGTTAAGATTCATTCTAAACCTTCCAGCCATCACCTCTTTATTTTTGTTTTGTCACCCCGAGTGGGACGGTTATGCCCAGACGTGGGTCCTGTGCCTGCTGGGCCTAGAGACCCAAGCTACTCCTCACTGATGAGCCCCAACAAGGGCGAAACATGTTTGGGGATGCTTGTGGTCTCGTGCAGAAGGAATGTGGCCTAACAGTTCGGGCTTGACTGCCCCTTTTGGGGTGGGGCTAAGCCTGATTTGCATATGGTCTTTCCCCTTCTGTAATGGCTTGGCAGGCAAGGAACGGTGGTCTGGGGGGTTGCCCAGAGCATTGCCAGTGGTTAAGATTCATTCTAAACCTTCCAGCCATCACCTCTTTATTTTTGCTTTGTCACCCCAAGTGGGATGGGTATGCCCAGACGTGGGTCCCATGCCTGCTGGGCCTAGAGACCCAAGCTACTCCTCGCTGATGAGCCCGAACAAGAGCGAAACCTGTTTGGGGATGCTTGTGGTCTCGTGCAGAAGGGATGTGGCCTAACAGTTCGGGCTGGACTGCCCCTTTTGGGGTGGGGCCAAGCCTGATTTGCATATGGTCTTTCCCCTTCTGTAATGGCTTGGCAGGCGAAGAACGGTGGTCTGGAGGGTTGCCCAGAGCATTGCCAGTGGTTAAGATTCATTCTAAACCTTCCAGCCATCATCTCTTTGTTTTTGCTTTGTCACCCCGAGTGGGACGGGTATGCCCAGACGTGGGTCCGTGCCTGCTGGGCCTAGAGACCCAAGCTACTCCTCACTGATGAGCCCCAACAAGGGCGAAACATGTTTGGAGATGCTTGTGGTCTCGTGCAGAAGGGATGTGGCCTAACAGTTCGGGCTGGACTGCCCCTTTTGGGGTGGGGCCAAGCCTGATTTGCATATGGTCTTTACCCTTCTGTAATGGCTTGGCAGGTGAAGAACCGTGGTCTGGAAGGTTGCCCAGAGCATTGCCAGTGGTTAAGATTCATTCTAAACCTTCCAGCCATCACCTCTTTGTTTTTGCTTTGTCACCCCGAGTGGGACGGGTATGCCCAGATGTGGGTCCCATGCCTGCTGGGCCTAGAGACCCAAGCTACTCCTCACTGATGAGCCCCAACAAGGGCGAAACATGTTTGGGGATGCTTGTGGTCTCGTGCAGAAGGGATGTGGCCTAACAGTTCGGGCTGGACTGCCCCTTTTGGGTTGGGGCCAAGCCTGATTTGCATATGGTATTTCCCCTTCTGTAATGGCTTGGCAGGCGAAGAATTCTGGTCTGGAGGGTTGTCCAAAGCATTGCCAGGGGTTAAGATTCATTCGAAACCTTCCAGCCATCACCTCTTTGTTTTTGCTTTGTCACCCCGAGTGGGACGAGTATGCCCAGACGTGGGTCCCATGCCTGCTGTGCCTAGAGACCCAACCTACTCCTCACTGATGAGCCCCAACAACGGCAAAACATGTTTGGGGATACGTGTGGTCTCGTGCAGAAGGGATGTGGCCTAACAGTTCGGGCTGGTCTGCCCCTTTTGGGGTGGGGCCAAGCTTGATTTGTATATGGTCTTTCCCCTTCCTTAATGCCTTGGCAGGTGAAAAACGGTGGTCTGGAGGGTTGCCCAGAGCATTGCCAGTGGTTAAGATTCATTGGCCCTCATTACAACCCAGGCGTTAAGGGGTTAACGGCGCCGTGAAAGGTGGCGGCGCCGTTAAACCCTTCACGCCTCATTACGAGGTCCCTTTGCGGGTTGGAGACTTTAAAGCCTGATTTTTTGCAGGCGTTAAAAACCAACCCGCAAAGGGACCTTGGTGCTAAGTACGGTGCCGCAATTTGCGGCACCGTACTTGGCGCCTTCCCCATTCCCATTGAGCCCTATGGGGAAAAAATGGGAATGGGGAAGGGCCATGGCGGCATGGGGAATTACCGCCCCGCCAACCTCGGAATGGGGCGGTAATTCCCCATTCCGCCATGGCGGAGTCAGTAAGTTACCAGCATGGACCATGGTGCTATGAGCACCATGGTCCAACGCCAGGGTCATAATGAGGGCCATTTTAAACCTTCCAGCCATCACCTCTTTGTTTTTGTTTAATAATACATACATCAGCGAATGGAAATCAGCAGCATCGCGATCACCTGCCTCACCTCGACTTCCCTGAACATTAGTCAAACAGCCTCTTTTATGGGCAAAATCCGTCATCATTGACGTCTAATTCTACAAAAAATCATCATGCAATACAATTGGTTGGGAAAGGTAACTTAAGTATAGGTGCTATATCTGTATATGGAAATAACGCAAGTGGATTGGATAACTCTTATCAGGTGGGTGTCCACGCCCTTCCCTCTACACCACATGTGATTGACGTCACTACAAGCACGACGTCTCATTGGTTACAGTGTCTATAGGACCCTAGATTACATGGTCCCTTGTGATTGGGCATGTTACACCCCTAAACATAAATCTCCATTTTAATTAGCAGCTTTAGAGTAGACACCCAGGTGCCTAGTGTCCCAAGACTCACCCTTCCTCCCTTCCATCAATCAGTCAGTGTTTTAGGGCTGTGTGTCAATTAGTTGGCTGGGTATGGCCTCGGATCTGTAGTCTCTTACCAGGAAAAGTGATGGCACCCTCTGATTCTGGATGACATCAGGCGGTGGTACATCTTCGTGCCTGTCTGGTCACGTGTTGGTTCACCGTGAATCTGATTCAGTTTCCAACCTTTTGTGCATTTAATTCTGTGTGCGCTTGGCCACCTGCATGGGCCTCTCTTATCTTGCGCTTCACGGGCAGGCTGGTATTCTCTGAAGTTGGAGTCTCGTGAGCTCATGCTCACCTCCCCTTCTCTGGTTGACCTCAATCTCCCCGGCATAAGCCCCTCTTTGTTGAGTTTCGATTACGCTCCTTCTCTGATCTTTGCTGGGTTTCTAAACTCGGCCTGTCAGGCCTTTGGCCGCCTGGGTACATTTCTGCTTTCACAAAATGGAGTTGCACGTGTACATTGTGCAGTATTGAGGTAGATATATGGTTGGCGTTTGCCGCTCTACTCTCCTACTAAGCATTGCAAGCAGTATCGATTTCTTAGCCTCTTGCATTTCAAGCTTATTTAGATACTTTTAACAGCGCGGTTGCTTCCATCTTGCCTTATGGCACCATTCTCTTATGTTTTAACAGTGTCTCTCCCCTGCATCCATTATCATTATCCTTGCGGTTACTAGTACTGGCATTCGTGCTTTCAGTAGCCAAGTCTGTTTGTTCTCGGGGCTGCTCAGGCCCTTGGTTTATTTTCATTGCCCTTCCATTAAGGCTTTAGGGGTCTCCTCATGGACCGTGTGCAGGTATTCCTCATTCCGTATCAGTGGCTGGTATGGCTGTCTGATAGGGTATCGTGCTGCGCAGGGTTGTTGCGTTGTGGCTGCTTCAACCGGTATTGATCTCCTTACGTACAAGGGGCAGAGTTCCAGTGCGACTCTCTGTTGGTTTAT
Organism: Ambystoma mexicanum; assembly: GCF_040938575.1. Lineage (NCBI taxonomy): Eukaryota > Metazoa > Chordata > Amphibia > Caudata > Ambystomatidae > Ambystoma > Ambystoma mexicanum. Next base: position 125,107,289 of record NC_090929.1, read on the forward strand.
TTGCTCCCCATACGTCATGTACCACGGCGAGTACCTTACTGGCAACTCGCGTTGGGGGGCAGGGGTGTGGGTCATATCTGGGACCTCCTCTGCACTCCCCCCTCTTGTCAGTTCATCGACCAGTCCTACTTCCTCCTTTATATTCAGTTTCTTTGATTCCTTAGCTTCTTGCTCATCGTCTCCTGGGTTAACCAAGAAGGCGTGAAAGTATGCAATTTTGGTGTCCATATCCTTAACCCCTTTCAAGCTTCCTGCTGTTCTCACATGCTCATCTTTGTTCCAGGTCATCAACTGGCATTGCCCATTTGGACTGCAGTAAATCCATTTGCCTTCGTACCTTCTTCGTTTCTTGGGTTAAGTGAATTTTGTTCCTTCTGGTGCAAATTCACTGGCCTTCACCAAGTCTTTTATCTCCACATCTGTCAGGTCTCTGGGCTTCCAGCCTGGCTCGACATCGACCATAATTTTCATCCCAATGGCCTTCTTTTCTGTTTTCTGGCACTGTGTGATGGTTATCTTGATAACACAGACTCCTAGCAGCACCATTGCTAGCAAAGCTCCCAGGAACTTGAATATATCTGCCATCCATTGCGGGACCCATGAGAATTGGTTCCCAAGCCAGCTGTCGTCGTCCACTTCATCTGTCTCATCGGTCATCTGGTTTTTCAGGGTTGTTAACATGTCTATGGTCTCTTTGAGGGTTCCATTTTCTTTGTCGTGTGATGGTGTAAATGTGCAACATGATTCTCCAATTTTTGCGCAAACACCTCCATCCATTGCGGTGATCATGTCAAGCACATATCTGTTCGGGAGGGTCATCAGTCTGACTGCTCTCAGCTCTTCTTTGATCGCATTGAATCCTTTTATTGTGGTGTCGATGGTCTGCAGTAACTCCCACATCGTTATCTGCAACCACTTGTTGTTTGCACCAACTTGGATATGCGGCAAGAGTATTGTTGTAAATACTGATGAAGTTAGGCTGAACAGCCTGTGTTCATAGGGAATGGCATAAAATGCATCCTCTGACTTGGCAGAGAAGTAATTCTCTCTCTTCATCCTTGACATTAGTTCCACAGACCTCAGGTGAGCGTCTGCTTTCGGGAAACTGTCCAAATCAGTTCATTTTTTGGAATCACTAGTGCTGGAACGTGTACGTTCACTAGTGTGCATATGCCTCCCCAGTTCCTCGGTGGCCTTATGTATGCCTTGGGTCCACATGCCCAATAGTGGTCCATCAGGACTGCAGTCCCTTGCGACATCCCTGGGGCTTTGTATATTCACCCGCAGTTTTGATTCTTCCCCATTTTCCTCGTGCCATTACTTCTAAAGCACAGTTTCAGGTTTTCCAGCGGTACTATCTGCAAGGGTCCTCCTCTGTCTTCGACCCATGTCAACAGCTTTACCAATTTTGGCCAAAATGGTCTGCATAGTCTCTGTGAGTTCTCTATTGCTTCTTTGCAGGCTCCAAGGACCATCCAAGCTCGGCAGATTACTACTCCTTCTTCCCATCCATCTGGGGAGACTACTGATCCCCAGATCTGCATTTGTCCTTGGTTCTTCCATATTTGAGCTTCTTCTGCTGTTTTCCCTTGGACGTTCAGTCTTGAGTTTATTTTCCTGATCCCTTGACGTCAGGGTTTTCATATCTAATCACATGATTCTTGGTGTGCGTCCTGTTTCTTGTTTTGATGTCCTGGACATATCCGTCTTCATCAAGATAGTCCTTTTCGTTGGCCCATATCAACGAGGCGTCTCTTCCCATGAATTGTCCTCTGGTGTTACACATTGCCACATGTGACAGGCAGTGTGCTATGGGGACATCTATTTCTACAGCCACAAAGATTTTGGAATTGCCCATGCTGTACGGCAGGAGTTCACAGACAAAACATTCTCCTTCTGATTGTCTTCGTCCAACTTCCTTCATGTTCTGGTACCATATGTTGTTTCCAAGATGGGCCGTGCTATCCAAATAATCATTTAACTCGTCATCGGGTTCATATGGACTTCTCTTGATCCTTAGCGTTTTTCTGTGGTTGGCTATCACTATGTCTCTGAATGCGTCTGTACTGCTCTTTCGTTCAGGCAGACTCTCAGGCGTTATCCTTGGAGGGGCAGGTTTCATTTCCTGGCCTGCAGTAATAGGGGGAGGTTTTGCGCTTCTTTTCCTTCCCTCCTGCATTCTTGTGTAGACCTCCTCCCACCGCATGTGATTTATCATCCTTCCAACACGTGGCAGTGTCGTAGGCTTGGTAGTTACTTCTGGCATTGAAGCTGGTGTGCTCGCTATCACAGTTGTGGTGGTTGTCTTGCTCAGCTCCTCCTCTAGCTTCTTTGCTCTAAGTATGAGTGGAAACACATACTCAACTACCGCATGTGTGTTCTCAGTGAGTTCTTTCATTGCTTCCTCTGTTCTATTGAGTGATTTTGCTATTTCACTTCGATTCGGTTTCTCATGTTGCTCCCTACTTTCTGGAGCTGCTTCTTCCACAGGTGATTTCTCTCTTTCAGTTGGTTTGGCCTGCGGTTTCGTAGCCATTGACACTTGCCCTTGTTCGTGTGCACTCAGTGTATGGGTGCGTGCCGTGGACAGTGCTATGCTATCATTCATTCCGTGCTGACCCTGTCTCCAGCCTTTGTCACCATTCATTACTTCAAGTGTATGTGTGTTACTGCTAATTAGATTCAAATGTAAATCGTTTGCTTTATCATCAGTTTTTCTTGGAACAGGGATGACAATATAAGCTCTGGGTGCTTTTGTGGGCCCCAGATGTTCATTACCTAATGGATATACAGACATTGGGGTGCTTCGTACACTGATAAAAAATGCAGTTCTAATAGTTAACGATAAAAATACTACAATAGTCACAATGCATATACATATGACGGCCTTAAAAGACAGTTTACAGCATCTCCTTCTGGGAAACCGGGGCACCCTTCCGCTGGTGGCACGACTAAGTTACTGTTTTGGGCCCCCATTTCAATTAAGTCCATAGTCCACTATTTCTTTCTTTCTTCGTTCTGATCTCGTTGTTCAAAGTTCAGCAAATCCAAGTTCAGCAAATACTAAAGTGACATGTGCTGTTCAAGTCCCCCCTCTTGTGAGTGATGATGATAGTCTCTGAGTATGGAGTACAGTTCCTTTGCTAGACTATGGAAAAAGGTTAGACTACCGTTTTCAGCCCATCACATTCATCCTGCATTTGTTGTGGGAACTGCATTCCCAGGGCACTCTTTCAACTTGTCATGGCCCTGAGGATATGCAGGACAATGTTTTCAGTGACACCATGAAAAGATGGATTCGCTACAAATCACGCAACATAAAATATTGAAAAAATAAAAGTGAACATATGAAAAGATAGGAAAAAAAAGAAAAAGGTTAAAAAAAGGTAAACATGGCAGGGAAGTTCGTGTCTCTGTTCCTTTCACTTGGCCGTTCGAGGTCGAGTTGATGAACAGCCTCTCTCTCACCCATTTATTCTCCTGGGCGATAATGATGAACAAATAGAAAACACAAAACAAGAAAAATAAGAACGGGTGTAGTTATCCTTGTTTCTGCTCTTTTCGATCTGTCCTATGTTGGAAGCATGAAGAACTGTGTCTTGTTTTCTTGCCTTGTCCCCGGCTGGGGATGATGAAAAAGGTTATTTTGGAACGCCCCCCTCTAAGGCTCTTCTTAGATGTGGATGTCCATAGTTGCTTTGGAGTTGTGATGCAATAGCTCTTAGGAGCCTGTTCAATTGGGCATTCTTTGCTGGATAACTAAGAAAGGCAGGCACATCAATGTTGCGGGGTCTGGCCACTAGTTCTGGAAAGTTTTCAATGAGATGAAAGAAAACACAAAAAGCATAACAACTGTCTTCAGGTGTTAATGACATGTGTTCTGGTTATTTGGCTCTAAAGTCACAGGCCTTTTCTTGCAGTGTGATCAGTTGTTTTTTTCTTCGATCTGTCCCTCGTCGGCTAGTCTCACTGAAATCTCCTCAGGAATTCTCGCTGGAAATTGGACAGCTCCACCTGGAGCATGATGCCTTGGAGGAGTGCGCCCATGTGTGGGGTGTTGGCCGGATTCCTAAGAAAGGTGATGACGTCAACATCTGCAGGTCTCCCCACCATTTCCGGATAGTCTGTGACTAATCGAAATAAAACGTTGTGTGCCAGCCGTGTATCCTCAGGTAATAGGGAGATTTGCCTCGTTTGCTGGGTCCTAATCACAGTCCCTTCTTTTGATGCGAACAAGTTTTGCACTTTCCTGCTGCGTGAGTTACAACCACGTGGTTCAGCTTGTACCACACTTGGTTGAGAAAGTAATTGTTTTTTGGATCTCTAATGAATGTCAATGTATCTGTAGTTCTCCCGATAAGTCCTGGGCATTCGTCGATGGTGCGGAAGAACAAAGTATATGTGACCTCGTCAATTATTACTTGTGGTGGAAGCATCTGTGTCTTTTCGGCTGTGTTCGGGTAGTGTAATGAAAGTTTCTGTTATGACAGTCAGTAGTTGTCGGATTATTTTCTTGTTTGCAGGGTCTTGAATGAATTCAGTAATGCTGGCTTCTCTGCCTATAAGTGAAGGGTAGGACAGTACTACCAGCTGAAAATATGTGAGAACATCCCACTTGAGACTTCTGCTGGGATGAACCTTATGCCCATGAACAAAGTCTTGATCTTACTTTTACTTCTTATCAGAGTCTTAGGTTTTAAATGCTTTGTCTGGCTTTCAATGTTAATGAGATTAGCGCTTCTGTTGATATGAGTACGCAATTTTCTTCTTTTACCCTGCACCTTTGGCTGCATAGGGTGTTTGCTTACTTCTTATTGTCTTTTTTATGCCTATAGAAAAGGTTCAGCGTGGACAAGATTTTCACAAAAGTTCTTTTGTTGGCTACATTGAATGTTCATTTAATTGTCCTTTTGTCACCTTTCACTTGGTTTGAAGAACTGTCTTGTTTTGAAAGTCTCAATTTTATATTTTTTTTTCCTCATTCTTGTAACTTGTCTGCTCATGCGTCCTTCTTCCTTGCCAAAGATCTCGTCTGCATGTGCTTCCGTCCTTCCCCGTTGTCTGTGGATTCCTCGGCAGTAGATGTAGTAGGAGTGTTCTCTCCTATAAAGAGTTTTATATCATTTGTGACGATCCCGGCTCTTCTGCCTTTGAGCTTGACAGCTGACGGGGTGCAGTCCTCTACGAACAACGGGCCATTAAACCTCGGCTCGTCCCATCTTTTTCTTGTGAAATTCTTCACGAGGACGCGATCTCCAGGGAAGACAAAAGGCGTGCATGGGCTCTGAGCTGCGCCGGCATCAGCACTGTCTGTTGTGGTTTGTGCTGTGTCATCTCTTTTCTGCCGTCGCTGCAGCTGGCCTGAAATGACAGTGGAACTGGATGTGAGACAATCCAGATAGGCCTTCATCCCCTCTCCCAGAACCTCCCTAGTTCACTGGACATCACATCTAGCTCTTTCTCGGGGGGAGTGAGAGGGGTCCTCATCCTTCTCCCTGTGACTATTTCGTGCAGCGTTAGATGATGGTCGGAGCCTGGCTGGTTCCGAAGAGCATACAATACCAGTGGTAGGCAGTGCATCCATCCCTTTCTTAATGTGAGCTTCAACTTGGCTATCCTTTCCTTAAGCAAGCCGTTGATCCGTTCACATATCCCGTTTCCCTCTGGGTGATACGCCGACGAGAATTTGTGCTTTATACCAAGCAACAAGCTAATCTGCTCAAAAACTGCATTTACAAAATGTGCCCCATTATCAGATCTCATTACCTCGCACACCCCCATCTAGAGAAAACCTCCCTCAAAAGGAATTTAGCAGCACAGGCAGCGTCAGGGTATGCACAGGGGCCTGCTTCTACCCATCTGGAGAAGGGACACACCACCACAAGTAGATACCTGTACCCATTACACACCTGAATCATATCGACATAATCAATATATAGGTGCTGGAAAGGTCCATTTGGTCTGGGGATGACTCCTCTCACTACTTTTAATGTGTGCCCAGAAGTGAATTGCTGGCAGATAATGCAGTTTACCATAAAGAATGCAACATGCTTGGCTAAATTCGGTATAAACCAGTCTTCCGCGAGCATTGCAGCAAGATTTTCTTTTGACATATGAATGGGGTAGTGAAGCTGTTCTAGCGCTACTTTTAGAAGGGCGACAGGCATTACTGGTTTACCAGTGCTGTCTTGCCTCCACAATCCGTCAGAAGGGTTTAAAGAACACCCTTGATGCTTCCATACATTATTCTCCTCCTGAGGTGCCTCCCCCTGGAGCTCCATTAATTGAGATTGCCCCATATTGCTATAGGCCTCTGGAGTGGCTTGTGCTACCATCATTCGTTCATGGGTACGTGCCACCTCCACGTCCATTATTGTTTCAGTTTTGGATGCCATATGTTTGGCTTCCGTGTCCGCTTCATGATTTCCACGTGACACAAAATCTGTCCCTTTGGTATGAGCGGCACATTTTATGACCGCTATGCCCACTGGGAGCTGTAGTGCTTTTATCAGCCTGTCCAACAAGGCTGCGTGTTGCACTGGCGTGCCGTCTGCTCAGAGGTAACCCCTCCTCTTCCAGCGCGCTAATCCTGCATGCACAGATGATGACACAAAGGCGGAGTCACTGTACACTGTTACTTCCTGGTCTGCATGGTTCTCGATGGCTAGTATCAATGCCACTAGTTCTGCAGCCTGTGCCGAATAGTGAGATGGTATTCGCGCACTGACAAGTACTCGGAACTCTGTGCCATGTGTTTGATTACGGCCACGCCTGTATACCTTTGCCCGTCATCTTGGTAAATTCTTGATGACCTGTTAATAAAGACGATCTCTCCACTTGGCAGGGCATTTTCCTTGACCCTGGGGATCTCATCATAGCATTCTTCATAGTTTGCACAGTCATGCACAGGTTCTCCCTCTGTGACCGGCTCGGCTATAAATATAGCAGGGTTCACCGTTTTGCATCGCACTATTTTGATTGATGGATTAGAGATAATCACCTCGTAGGCTGATGCTCTTTGCAAAGTCAGCGTGCCCTTTGGCTTCTCTAGTATGGCGAATAGTGAGTGCTCAACATATAATGTTATGGAGCACCCCATCACAAAGGATGACGCCTTCTTAATGGCGAACGCGGCGGCAGCTAAATTTTGTTCGCACAGGAAGTGGCACTTCATGACCGGGTATAGACTCCGGCTGTAATATGCTAGGGGTTTATATCCTAATGAGGTTCGCTGCACGAGCACTGCTGTCATAAAACTGCCATCGGTATGAGAGAACAGATAGAATTCCTCCGCATAATTAGGAATCCCGAGAACTGGGGCTTTACAAATTGCCGCCTTGAGTTCTGTAAACCCCTTCTCCATTTCTTCATTCCATTCAATTTCTTCTCTTGTTGCCTGGGCCTTTTTAAGGGCCTGTAACAAGGGCTTGGTGTATGAGCTGTAGTCAAAGACCCATGCTCTGACATAATTGCACAAGCCTAAGACGTTTTGCATTTGCTTTATTGTGCGCGGCATGGCCGTGTGCATGATAGCCTCGGCCCTTTCTGGGGTTACCTTTTTCCCCTCAGGTGAGATTAGTTGCCCTATGTACAACACCTCCTGCTGGCAGTACTGCAGCTTGTCCTTGTCTAATCTGTATCCTTTCTCAGCCAATATAGTCAATAGCTGGACTGAGTTGTGTTGGCATTGCTCTTCAGTGATGTTGCAGATTAGAATGTCATCTACATACTGCAAAGCAACACTGTCCACTGCAATATTGCTTAGGTCCCTTTGCAGGACTCTGTTGAAAATAGATGGAGACTTGCAATACCCCTGTGGCAACCTTGTACTTTTCAGGCGCATTTGCCTGAAGGTAAATGACGTCAGGTCTTGTGAGTCACGATGTAGTGGGATCGAGAAAAATGCATTTTTCAAATCGATCACCGTGAAGTATTTTGCCTCAGTGGGTATGTTGCACAAGATTGTGGATGGATTCGGGACTAGAGGGAACTCGGCTTCGACTATGTCGTTCAATGCTCGTAAATCCTGGATTAAACGCCAAGACCCTCCCTTTGATTTCTTGACAGGATAAATCACTGTGTTACAAGGTGATTCTGATGTCACAAGGATGCCCTGCTCCATCATGGCAGAGATTGTCTTTGCAATCCCTTCATCCACTTCTCTGGACATGGAATACTGTCGTTCCCATGGCAGAATTGCCCCTGGTTTCAGTTTAGTTTTTACTTCGCCGGACCCTTTCAGGAGACCTACGTCATAGGGCCCTGTAGTCCATACCTTGGCCGGCACCAGGGACATGTTGTTATCAAAGTATTCTGGACGTACTAATGCTAACATCCTCGAACAGATCATCATCGGTGGCGTCAGTCACTCGATACCCTTCTTCGATGGGGATAATCGCACACCAACGTCTGCCCTCATCGTCACATCCCTCAAACAATACCACTTTTCCTCGCACTGCGGCAGAGTGTATCATTAAGGGAAATACTTTTCCCTCCTCTTCGTGCATGGGTATTCTTGGCCTGAATAGAAACTCATCCGGAGTTCTCATTGTTTTGTCTGTGAGGCCTGGCAACCCCGCCATAAGCACTCGTACACCATATGCGAATACTTCTGGCTCAAGCGGTACAGCTCTCATAACTGCACGTCCAGAGTATGCTCTGATCATTTCGCACACGTTTGAATAATGCATTCCTGGGGTGGAGCACACTATGCCATCCTCAGTGAATGAGATGGTCATATTCAACTTTGTCATCAAGTCCCGACCCATGATATTTACTGGGGACTGACGAGAATACAATAAAGGTACATTCATGTCGCACTCTCCCACGGAAACTGGGAGTGCATCAGTAAAGGGAACTCTGCTATGAGCTCCAGTAAAACTCTGGGTATCTATTGCCTCGCCGGACAAGGAGAACTTGCCTTCTCGTATGCACGAGCGCGTTGCACCCGTGTCAACTAAGAAGGAATATTCTTTCCCCCCTATGGTGACATTTACCCTTGTTCCCTGTTAGGGTCTGGTGTCACTGATAGGATAGAACACATCAGAGTTCCCTGTGAGCCGTCCTATTTCATATATATGTTCGGTCCATTGTATACCTGTGGGTTTCCTCCACCTGAATTAGTGCCCTGAACCACTTGTGGCAGTGTCTGCTGGGGTTGTCCCTGCGGTACATTCCCCATGTTCAGTGGTTGGACCACTTGCTGTGCACCTGCTGCTGCACGGTATAGTTGTGTGCATTGCCCTGTTGTGGGGTAGCAGGTTGACTCACCATGCCTGTCCCCATCCCTTGGTTGTTCTGCCACATGCCTTGGCTTCTGCACATGCGCGCCACATGTCCTGTCACTCCACATAACCAACACACTGGCGGTGGTCAGACCATTTGTCCATCTGGCATAGCTGGACTGCCCATTGGTGCGCTCTGGATACCACCTTGAACATTTTGAAAACCTCCTTGGTTACTTCTAAAGTCTCCCTGATTGCTCTGCCATCCTCTTCCTCCAAATCCCCTATCCTCTTGGGTAATATCCCTCGTTACCCTGATTACTCTGGGGCAGGTTAGCTGCACGCTGTGCACTCGATTCGGCTGGGCTTGTTAGCATGGCTCCCTCGAGAGCATATTTAGAGAGCTTCCTTTGCACTAGCTTCGCCTCTTCTCCCTTACGCGTTGCCTCTTTCTTTCGATTCTATTCTTGCAACAGCTTACAGTAATGTGCAATTGTCAACTGGATCTCAGTCCACGGTTTAGCTTCTATTACTACCATTTTTTTTTGCTGTTTTTGCATCGGTTCTGGTAACCCTTGGCACAATATATGGTAGAATACAGGGATCGATTTCGTCCAAGACTCATGCGTTTCGAGCACCCACGCGTCTTTAAAATTCTGGATATAAAGCAACGGATCCTCTGACTCCTTCATTTTTTGAGTCATTATAGCTCCCATATCAGACGTGTCTGGATATAGCGTACGCAGCGCTTTCCATACTGCTGCTCTACAGTTATTAAATGGCACTGCATCAAGAGAGGTGTTAGTTATGGTTACCCTAGGGTATAATGCCCTTTTCCACACATCGTCTGCTCTTTCTCCGAGTATAGCAATTAGGAGATCCTTGATGTCCCCTATGACTAGGGTGACGCCCTCTGTCATTTTTTCTAGCTCATGTATCCACTTCCCGGCTCCCGATGTCAACATTGGAAGCTTATTTTTGAGATTCTCTCGGTCCATGTGTGGCCATGGAATATATTGCGGTCTTGCTCCCCCCTTTTCTAACAGTGGGAATTGGAATGCACAATCTTCCTTTCGCTTTTCTATACCCCCTCGGTCTCTTGCCGGGGTGGCGTTCCCACCTTTCCGTCTACCTGGCAATGCCCTTAATCTATCAGTATAGGCAGGTGCCGACGCCCCCTCTGACCGGGGCGCGTGTCTTCATCTCGGCTGGACTGTGCAGCGGATTTCAGTGTCCTACTTATGGACTTGCCCACGTCTGACCACCGTACCTCTCGACTCCCAGGGAGCCGCGTTTTTGCACCGCCTCCCTTCGTCATACATCACTTCCTCCGCTTCTCGGAGTCTGACTCTGAATACTCCAGTTTGCACAACTTCTTGCATCATCTTCATTCTGCCCATCTTCTAGTCTATCTAGGGAACGTCCCCTACTCTCACTACTTCGGGTGACATCCTCAGTGTCATATAACTGAGTGCTCTCTAAGCGCTCATCTTCCCTTCCTTCTTGGGAGATTTGTTCCAGTCCCATCTCATCATATATTTTATCAATCGCTTCCCCAATGCTTCGGGTGTCAAAGTCATCATCAATAATTGTACCACTTGTACTTGGGACCACATCGTTTGCAGGAAAGAATTCTTCTATGTCTTCCCAGTCTACAACAGGATTGGGTTTTTTAACTTCCTGTTGCAAATATTCTAAATCTCGGTCCCTTTGCCTGCGTTTACGCTCTGCTTCCTCATCCATTTCTCTTCGCTTCTTCGCTTCCTCTCTAGCCTTATCTACTTCCCTCATCCGTTCATTTCTACATTCTTTTGCCCTTCTACTTTCCTCGTCTTCTCACTTTTTTACCTTTCTTTCGTGCACTCTCTTCTCTTCCTCTAACCTAAGCATGTTCTGCCTGTACTTTTCATAGGCTGCATATTGCGAAGAGCGGTATACCTTGCTCTTCGCGATATAGTTGTTCTTGCCGCAACCTATCCTTCTTTCTTGCCCTTTTGTTTCTTATGTCCACTTCTTTTTCCCTTTCTTTGCGCCTCATCAGACCGTTCACTCGGCCTTGCACCATCACTTCCTTTTCCATCTAACTTCAACAGTATCTGCCCTCCCATCAATTCATCCTTTGTACATGTTAACTCATTGATTCCTTTCTGCTTCTTTCCCTCTCTCTCCCTATCTAGAGGTGCACTCGTTTGTGCCTGGTCCTTCCTTTCCTCACCTCGCCTCCCTTTTCCCCATGGGACTGTGGAGGCCGAGTCAATTTCCTATTCCTTCTCTTTCATCTTGTCACTGCTACATGCAGGTGACTCATATGCAGGGTTGCTATAACCGGTGTCTGCCTTAAGCTCTCTTAGTGGGTAAAGACCCTCCGACTTATTTCCCTCAACAACTGGTTCCGGCGGGACAGGTGGCGCAGTAGGCGTCTCATCCCCCTCCGTACATACATTTAATATCCAGTCTGCAGGGGGTTCTTCTTCTTTTGTTAGTTCAAATATTTTCCAAAGCTCGAGAACAGCAAGGCGTTTTTCGAGCTTCTTTCCGCTATATGTGGCATGTAGGAAGGTGGTCATGTGCTGTAAAACAGCCTTTCACAATGACCCATTTTGGGGCCACAGCATAAACATTTTATTTGTGGTGCCCTTAACCCACTCCTGGCTATATTTCTTCAATTTTGTTGCGTGCTTTGGCAACTGCTTGCATAAGTGTGCAAGTGGGGTAACTTCTTTCATCCTTAATGTTGTCATCAACAATGTTCATACAGTTTTTCAACTTTACGCTATTATGAGCAAGCACCACATACGCAAGCTCCAATCCAATTTTCCCGCAAAATTTTATTCCAACAGTTTTACTCAAAAACACATTAATTCAGTGGCGATTCTCTCTCATTTACAGAATCGCGTAAAGCAAAAATACATTGCCATCAATTAATAACACAATAATTCCACATTCAGCATACACAGAACATATAGGACAGACGCTTGACAGACTAGACGGACACCAGCTGGTCATACGTATACCTGCCTTCTAATTGTTACCCCGTCATGGGATTTTAACTAACCCCTTTATGACGTCTTTAAACGTCATCGTAGCCTAAAGTCCCCCCTCTGTGAGCTCTGGGTTCAAGTTCCTTCTGACCACTCTTTAAAGCGCAGGAACAAGGTGAATTTTACAATTTTCTCTCGGGTCCCCCCCACGGTATTCCTTACAGTTTATTTTCTCGGGTGCCCCCCCGGTATTCCTCCCAATTACTTCAGGTGCCCGGGTTTTTACCCTTTATATCTCTGTAGTCTTTCCTACTTTTAACTGTATTAATCTTCTCCACCACCCTCTGTTACCTTTCCCCTTCTTACTCTAAGGCCTATAAGACAATTGCCAAGGTAACGAGTTGCGTTGTTTTCACTCACCGATCGCCTCTTTCCTCTCTGGTACTTCAGGATCACCGCTCCCTTCCTCTTCCTGCTTTTATGGTTTTCATCCGATCCGATTCCCGTGGGAATGAGAAGGGTTATGCTTGGAAAGGCGGGTTCCTTCAGACCCAGCGCAGATTTTTTTTGGGAATGATTACACTATCGTTGTCCATGGGGAGCTTCTCACCCTACTCAGCCAGAATAGCTAAAGGACTCGTGATGTAACCGAAGGCCCAGAGTTACTTCGTGCCATCGGTCTAAAGGTGTCTTATACTATATCAATCGATAATCTATAATCGATGGCCGAAACCATCCTCACGCTACCAAGTGTTGATGAGGAGAGGAAATTACTGACGGGCCCATTGGTCAGCACTCACCCTCGAAAACTAGTTGTACAAGATAGCTGCACCATGTGAGGACAGAGTGCAGGATTCACATACTCCGGCAAGATCTAATAATCAGGACTCAATAAATTGGCAAAGGAAAGTCTGTTCAATGATACATACATCAGCGAATGGAAATCAGCAGCATCGCGAACACCTGCCTCACCCCGACTTCCCTGAACATTAGTCCAACAGCCTCTTTTATGGGCAAAATCCGTCATCATTGACGTCTAATTCTACAAAAAAATCATCATGCAATATAATTGGTTGGGGAAGGTAACTTAAGTATAGGTGCTATATCTGTATATGGAAATAACGCAAGTGGATTGGATAACTCTTATCGGGTGGGCGTCTACGCCCTTCCCTCTACACCACACGTGATTGACGTCACTACAAGTACGACGTCTCATTGGTTACAGTGTCTATAGGACCCTAGATTACATGATCCCTTGTGATTGGGCAAGTTACACCCCTAAACATAAATCTCCATTTTAATTAGCAGCTTTAGAGTAGACACCAGGTGCCTAGTGTCCCAAGATTCACCCTTCCTCCCTTCCATCAATCAGTGTTTTAGGGCTGTGTGTCAATTATTTGGCTGGGTATGGCCTCGGATCTGTAGTCTCTTATCAGGAAAAGTTATGGCACCCTCTGGTTCTGGATGACATCAGGCGGTGGTACATCTTCGCGCCTGTCTGGTCACGTGTTGGTTTACCGTGAATCTGCTTCAGTTTCCAACCTTTTGTGCATTTAATTCTGTGTGCGCTTGGCCACCTGCAGTGGCCTCTCTTATCTTGATCTTCATCGGGAGGCTGGTTTTCTCTGAAGTTGTTGTCTCATGAGCTCATGTTTACCTCCGCTTCTCTGGTTGACCTCGATCTCCCTGGCATAAGCTTCTCTTTGTTGAGTTTTGATTCCGCTCCTTCTCTGGTCTTTGCTGGGTTTCTAAACTCGGCCTGTCAGGCCTCTGGCCGCCTGGGTACATTTCTGCTTTCACAAAATGGAGTTGCACGTGTACATTGTGCAGTATTGAGGTAGATATATGGTTGGCGTTTGCCGCTCTACTCTCCTACTAAGCATTGCAAGCAGTATCGATTTCTTAGCCTCTTGCATTTCAAGCTTATTTAGATACTTTCAACAGCGCGGTTGCTTCCATCTTGCCTTATGGCACCATTCTCTTATGTTTTAACAGTGTCTCTCCCCTGCATCCATTATCATTATCCTTGCGGTTACTAGTACTGGCATTCGTGCTTTCAGTAGCCAAGTCTGTTTGTTCTCGGGGCTGCTCGGGCCCTTGGTTTATTTTCATTGCCCTTCCATTAAGGCTTTAGGGGTCTCCTCATGGACCGTGTGCAGGTATTCCTCATTCCGTATCAGTGGCTGGTATGGCTGTCTGATAGGGTATCGTGCTGCGCAGGGTTGTTGCGTTGTACATTGTGCAGTATTGAGGTAGATATATGGTTGGCACTTGCCGCTCTACTCTCCTACTAGGCATTGCAAGCAGTATCGATTTCTTAGCCTCTTGCATTTCAAGCTTATTTACATACATTCGACAGGGCGGTTGCTTCAATCTTGCCTTATGGCACCATTCTCTTATGTTTTAAAAGTGTCTCTCCCCTGCATCCATTATCATTATCCTTGCGGTTACTAGTACTGACATTCGTGCTTTCAGTAGCCAAGTCTGTTTGTTCTCTGGGCTGCTCGGCCCCTTGGTTTATTTTCATTGGTCTTCCATTACGGCTTTAGCGGTCTCCTCGTGGACCGTGTGCAGGTATTCCTCACTTTGCATCAGTGGCTGGCACGGCGGTCTGATAGGGTATCGTGCTGCCCAGGGTTGTCGCGTTATGGCTGCTTCAACCAGTATTAATCTCCTTACGTACAAGGGGCAGAGTCCCAGTGCGGCTCTCTGTTGGTTTATTTGCTCCCCATACGTCACATACCATGGCGAGTACCTTACTGGCAACTCGCAATGGGGGGCAGGGGTGCGGGTCATATCTGGGACCACCTCTACCCTTTCCTTTTGCTCTTGGGGGAGGGGGGTGAATTGAGTAAACGCTGCCAACCATTTGCTGGTGTAAAAATCAGGTGGATTTGATAGGAATCCAAATCTATTGCGCCAGTAGGAAAAGGGCATGCAGGTGGAAATGCGTACACATGTGCATGACGGAGAGGATGCGGGCAGCGGAAACGGATATCCCCTTCTCTGCCATGCAAATGAAGGAACATTTGGCGTGGAGGAAAAGATTTGTTAGGCATGCATTTTACAAAATCTGTTTCCTCTACTCCACAATAAATAATGACCTCCACTGAGTGCACACACCACTTAAAGCCCCTCATATCACCAACAACAGCCAATGGTTTAACCTTGATCCCAAACACAACACAACAATCCAAATATCATTTGCCTACGGATAAGGCTAATTCACCAGACAGCCCTAGGGGTGTCTTTTAATATTATCATGCACTTTCGTATTTTAGGATATATCAGATTGTGGCATGCTAGAAACCCAAGACCATATTAGAGAAACTTTGCATCGGTCGGAATGCAGTTAGCACTAGATAACAAATTGCCCTATCGAAAAAAAGACATTCTTTAAAAGCATTACTGCCCCAGTGAGAAATGCACACTGATGCAAAGAGTGGGGCACACATTGCCTGGTGCAAAAAATCACTTAAAAGAAGTGTGATATTAAAGAAACGTTGCACTGGTGCAATTACAATTATCACCAGAGCAAAAACTAGACAACAACAAAAAGCATTCTTTCAATGCATTTTTGCAAAGTACAAAAATGCACTGCAAGAATGTTTTTTATGGTTGGGAAATGTTTGCTCTTGTGCTTTTTGCGCTTGAAACAGTGAAAAGTTTTTGTAATATCGACCGAACTAGACAGTAGAAATGCCAATCTGCTATGCGAGTTCAAATCCTGCAGCAGGGCCTACTTAGCCTCCCACCCTGCTGAGATCGATAAATCAAGTATCATTAAAAATGAGGCAATAATAACCCCTCTAGTTGCTGCTCTTAGAAGCTGGAGAAATCTCCCACGAAGCACTATATAACAACAGAATGTTATCACACGACTCTGCATATTATCCTTTTAAGCTGCAGGAAAGGGGTGATATTGTGAAGGTGAGTCGCAGAGCTGGCCACATGGGTCTTCAAAGCTGCGGTATTATAATTATATTGTAATTATAATTGTTCTTCTATAACGCGCTTAATACCAACAAGTGGTTTCTAAGCATGGGATCAGGATTCGAACTTGGGTTGCCGCTGCGTTGCCTTGCTTCCGAGACAAAGGCTTGTCCCTGAGTTATCGAATATGTCACATTATTTTTAGAAATCAGGCAGACTTTGTCCTAGTGCTAAACACTGGTGCAAATTCTCTGTAATCTGGTCCCAGATACCCATGTTTAAAATGTGTCCTTGCAATTCAGACACATGCGCTGTGAGTTAAAGAAGTTGACTCTTTAGAAGAGTGCCCTGAGTCACAGTTTCCCGAATTCGCCTTTACCCTAGAAAAATGTTTTATTGTATACACTATAACACCCATAGCCGCGCGCTCCAGGGATATAGCCGTGCTTCTTTTATAATTTCACTGGCTCAGTTGCCAAAGGTGGGGTGGGGTTAATTACATCTTATTGGCCACTTGAAAAATATCGCAGGATTACAGGGGCTTTCAGTAATTGTCCCCAGGAATCCGTAAAATCCTACCATCACAGTTCAGTATTATAAGAATACCCTCGAGACTTATATAGCATTGTATGCAGACAAACTGCTTCAAAGCACTTTGATAATCGTTGTTATGACTACCCTCTTGCAGTACTTGATTTATCGAGCATCGAATGATGAATGCTAAGAGTGACCCCCAACTGGGGGTTCAAACCCTTGTCACAGAACCCTGTCTCTTCCCTGAGGCAAGCATGTTTCACTCCAGCTCTCCATCCATCCATATTACTTTCTGCATAAGGCCAGAATAGAATTCGAGAGGCTGCAGCCTGTGCACTCACAGCATACAAGTAAAGTCTCTAGGGTCAGAGCCTGAGATCGAATAAAGGGCAACTTCCAGGAAGGACACTAAGTGAAGTAACCAATTTGTTTCCCCCATCCACAGTTATGATCGATTTCGAAACACCGATTACATTTGGTTATTCAATCTTTCTAAATAGACCATGGAAACCCATTCACCCACCTCCCCAGCCCATAACCAAACCCCTCCCCTCCCTGCATTGCTCGCTGCGACTCTCCATTCTCTCAGCGCGCACCCCATCTTTTGGATGACAGCTGCTCCCTGCAACACACGAGTGCGCACAGCGGCTAAAAGGCATGGCCAGGCAATGGAAGTAGCGGGAATCAGGTAAGTGTTTATTAGAGAGGTGTGCGTGTGTGTGTGTGTGTGTGTGTGTGAGGAGGGGGAATGCTTGTGGTAGGGAGGGGACGGGCAAGGTGTGTGGGTAAAAGTGTGTTTGTGAGTGATGGACAACGAGGGAGAATGCGTTGGGCTGTGAAGGGGGAGGTGGGGGGAGGAAATGGGAAGTCTAGGGGTGAAACCGCCTCGACTTGCCAGAAATCCCCCTAGTGCAGGAGGAAGAGAGGCATGGGGCTTCAAACTGTGGTATTTTGGCATTTTCTAAGCCACACAGAATTGGCCGAAATAAATCAGACTTTTCTGTGTTCGGATTCAAAAGTTAGGGCTGGTTGGAAGCCTATTCTACCCAGGAGGGTTAGTAGGGAACAATGATTACAATTGAATAGGTTCAAGACAAATAGGTGCTATCAGAATACTCCTGTTTTTTGTCACCCTCTGTATCAAGAAAGAATAAATATTTTCAAACTCTGTTGTAGAATCAATCTTATTCTTTATCTAAAGTTGTACAGTTCAACATAAAATGGACGCTTCAGAGTTAACATCAAAAAAGGGGGGAGGTAATTGACCTAAAGTACAGAAAATATTTACATCACACGGAGCCAAAGGTTTTTCGGTAAGACAACCATTTTGTGTGTGCAATACAAAATCAAATTAAAATTTCATTTGTCAGGGAGTTCGCATGAAAATGCCAAAAATATAAACAATTGGACATTTACAACATCACTTGAACATTTCAACAAAAACAAGCCATTTTCATTGTGTAAAGCAGCATGGATATACTGCAGGTGGAGATAGTGTGTCTACACCACAGTGTTTCAGCCGTTTCTAGGTGGGCTTAATATGCCACATCTGGTATACGGCCTTCATAAGGACGGGGGTCTGTACTGTATGATGTCTGTGCTGCAGGGGAAATGGAGACAGTTGTCAGGGGAGTATTCATGCACCGATTATTTAAAGAAAATTTTCTGTGTTTGGCCTTGAAAATGCAGAAATATAACATAGAATCCCTGGAAGACATCAAACATGATGGAGACGCAAATATAGCCAAGTTAGATCACAAAGAGAAGACTCCCAACAACTACGGCTGGGCTTTACTGTGGCGGGGTTTAACATCCTCACTGCCTTACAAGTTGGGAAGATCATGCATGTTCCTTGCTTTCAGCATGTCCTTCACAATATTACGCAATGGTAATCTGCTTTCACACTGTGTCAAATCACCACCATAATAGTTTCAGAGCCCATAGGCTTGTCCACAGAGTTACGGTATGTGCCCTGCCAGTGGTAGCCTGACCGCAGTCGTGTGGAGACAAAGAAAATGAGCCGGGGGAAAATAAGAGAACAGGAAAATTAGAAATACGTAAACAGACAGAGGGAGAGAGGAAGGGAGGTAGAGATGGAGCAGGAAAGAATGTTTTGTGATGACGTGGGTGCATGCCAGTCCTATTAAGTGGACCGGAGATCTGCAAAAGGGAGCAGGCAGCTATGTCCTAAAGTGTTGGCATAAATGGGATGAGTTTCGAAAGCAGATTTTGAGAATTGTAAATTAGTACACAATCTAATGTTGGATGCAAGAGGGGCTTGATAGTGTGCTCGAGCCATCCTGGAAGTTTGGTGGCTTATTTGCCCAGGCCTCTCTATATGCTATACCCCAAGTCAAACTCCAAAATGTGACTTTTAAGAATGCTATAGTCAAGAATTGACTGTGCGTGAAGATAAATGCTGGAGTTAACAGAAGGTAAAGAGATAGAATTTTCAAACATGTACCATCAAAATGGAAACAGCCATAACACCATGAACATGCTTTCTTGCTTATGTTGTGGTTTATGTCACAGTACGCCCACCTCAGTATTGTGGAGCAGTGGGGTGGGGGGAGGTTTCACGTTTCAAGCCAAGAACCACAACACAAGTGGACCAAAAGATCAACACTGGTGGGCCCCTAAACCAGCTATCCAAAGTGGAGAAAAACCGACATAAGGGCAAAAGAAATGGTGATCCGGGCAGCTTGTGCACCTGGAAATGATGTTAATAACAACATTTGGAAGGGGCTCTTTGTAAGACATTGTACCCTCCTCACCGGCTCAGGAATCCTGGTTGCAGACAGCTCTACATCAGGAATCTCAACATCTTGCCCTCCAGTTGTTTTGGTCTACGACTCCCAGGATCCTTTCATATTTTCTAAGCGGTCCAGGGTTGATGGGACATGTAGTCCAAAGCATCTGGAGAGCCACAGGATGAGGACACCTGGTGCACAGTAACATGCAGATGACTTTCTTCAGCTTCGATGGTCGGAGCTTATCTACTTGTTTCCCCCCACAAAGGTAAGAGTGGTGATGCACTAAAGTTGGGGTGCAGTAAGCGGTCTGTCTGGCCAGCAGCACTTGTTACCGTACTCATAGTATCCCAAAGCTGCCAGTGTGTATTCCGAATGCCTCCTTTTTGCAGAAGGGGAACATGTGTTTGACCGCAGGAGAAGCCTTATAGTGCCTCCTGTTAAACAGCTGAAATTCATGAATGCGAATGAGCACTACATTGAGGTGCGCTGTGGGGAGACATGTAGGCATAGCCAACTCTGATGGTGAAAGGGTGCTGCCCAATTCAAGTCATACACAAAGAAATGGCGAGGCCTGATTTTGTGGTGCGTGTGGTTGTGAAACAGGTAGTGCTAGTGACTGACTGATGATGACAGTAATGGCGACAGCTCAATGACATCTTTACCACTGCTGTTCTTGTGTCCTGCTAGTTTCGAAACTACAGGGTTTGCATGCTGCAGGAAACTGCAACACTACATCAGAGCTGCAAACATAAACAGTGTTCTGGCTGTATCTGCTATGCAAGAGCCACATATATGAGAAATGTTCAGTTTCTCCCTGCTAACTGAGAGAGGCACATAAGAACTTTTAAGATGATCTGTGCTACAAGAGAGCTGCAAGCATAGGATTTTTCGGGCTCTTCCTAATGCTACTCTAGAACAGCGAGTACATGGGTTTTCAGGGGTTCTCTGCTACAGCAAACTTTAAACATGAGCATTGTCCAGGTTCTACCTGCTACAGGAGAAACCCAAACATGAGACATGTCCAGGGCCAGGTCTTGGTGCAATGCAATAGCAGCAACTGCAAATATATGTTTTTGGGGCTACTTGCTGTGCTGTAGCTGCGACTGAAAATACTTCTCGCAGTATCCCTGCTATCCATTAGCTGCAACTGCAAATGTTTCCCTGTGTCTCTCTAATGCATGGCAGCTAATTACTTACTCTTTTCTCAAAGCACCACTGCTATTGCCCCCCTTTTCTCACTTGGGGGTGCTGGGGTGATGGGCATACAGAGAAGGCTCCACAGCATCTTGGACTGCACTGTCCTACAACTTCCTTTGTTTACCATACACTCAGTGGTGCATGCAATATGAGGAAGCATACAAGAACAGGCAACCATGCTGGTAGTGGAAAGGTAGAGTGGAAAACCCCAGTCCAAGCAGAACAGATAGGCTGGGAAATCCTGCACTTAATAACGGAAATAGAGTAAATGGCAAAGCCTGCGTTATCAACAATCCACATAAAGCAGGGACAGCAGATAAACACTAAAGTCTCAAAAGCTCTCACTCTTCTCAAGCATGCCAACGGTTAAGAACAGAAAATGCATCATCATTGACCTAACATTACTATCTTGGCTACAAAAACCTTCGGGGATTGGTTTAGGTAATTGTCTACATTTAGAAAATATACAGGTTAGTCCTTACATTGACTATATTTTATCTGTTGGCTCCACCTGACACCATCTCTAAATTGATAATGGAGAATACATGTCATCTTTAAAGTCTTAATTGTTGCACTTTTAACTGTGATTTGTTCTGACAATGGTATGGCTGCGTTGTAAAGTGTGATGTAATGGCTTTTGTCAATAATTTTTATGTGTATGTGATGTGCCTGGTGTTTAATGTATTTTTTCAATACAAATAAACTTTGATTGATTGATTGATAAAGTCAACTATTGGCTACTGGAACATATACTGGCCGGCACAACATTAAGACAGTTAATTGGTTGGCACCTTACTTGCCAACGTTGGCAATGACAGGCCTTTAGCACATGAACTAAAAATGAGAGTAGGGGTGAGAAGTCCAATAACTGTGTTGCACCAATTAAATACGATGCTATCCCTTATCCATTGGGCACAAGCCAAAATATTCCTTTATACTTGACCTCGCCTTGATTATGAGACCATGTGGGGAGTCGGGGCAGGTGCTGGGTCATGTTTGGCTCTAATAAATAGACACTGTTCTTGAATTATGGGTCACGTGTGAAGTGACCATATTCTGAGTGATCTCACCCTGTATTTATTGGGATTTTAACTAGTATGAACACAAGTGTTAGTACATTTCCAACCACTAGGTACTTGGTCGATCCATTCCTTGCCACGTTTCAGTTTATAATTAGTCGACATCTGGCATTCAAATGCTGGTTGTCCCTCAATTAATCTAAGAGAAATATATCTTGTGCATTGAGAATCCTTATCTCATGTTTTCTGCTGGCAGTTCAAGCCCTCCCTTAATTCTTCATAATTTTGAAGAGGGGCCACACAGCCACTGCCTGCAGCCACTGCGCAAATCTGTACTACAACGGATTCAGCAGTTTGATCTTTCCTAAAGCTACAATGCATGTTACAACTTTCATTTTAAGAGAGATGGCAGCTTTTTAAGGTTCCATTTCTAAATTTGTAAATTATGTACGTATATCGTTCAAGTTGAATTTCAATTTATACATTGCTTGTGTTAGCCACTTCATGTCTTTGTGGTGCAAGCAACATTCTTTGTGTCTAAATGCATATTTGACCTAATGTTTGTGTTTCTCCATGCTGAGTGCACATGCGTGTGTCAGTTTAACGGTGAGTTTGTTTATGTTCGCCATTTTCAGTTACATCAGGCCCTTTTCCTCCTGTATCTGTCTGCGATAAGGCCAATATGGTCACCTTAGTGCATAGCATTTCGCACCCAAGTGATGGGGGTGAGGATGGGCCATAGCTATGAATGAATCTACCTGTCAAAAATCCCCCCTCTAGTCGAGTCCTTGACCGCACCCAGATACCTTGGGAGTCCATGTCGTTGTCACCCCCCCTAAGGTTGCCTGCACGTCCTATGTGTTCATCCACACTCCAGGTCATGTAGAAGCACTTCCCATCTGATTTGCAGAATATCCAGTGTCCCGCATAATTGTGCTGGTCTGGGGATAAAGGAATTTTGAAACTGGAGGTTTCATAGGGCTTTCTTTCACTTGGACATGGAGTTGGTTATCTATTTGGGTAAAGGAAGACTGTGTTTGCTCTCACACTGCACACACAAAATCAAAATAGAAGCATAATTTGCTGATTATATTGAGTGATTTTAATTAACAACGTTGCAGCCTGAAACGTGTTTCGAGCTTCATGCTCATCTACTGAGGCTGTTTACAAAGTGTAGGTGAAAATAAATATTGCACATTTTCAAAAACAATAGTAAAAATCAAACACGAGCACCGAGAGCCAAAACACATGGAGCAAATAGGGTGTGCCAACCACAAGTAAAATAAAATGAGATGCCGAAACAACCACAATGCATAGTAATTGAATAGAAACTTAACAGATAGTACATTTGGATTAAACATGAGGTAAAAAACATATTACCAATAAAGTGCGGCATTGTTTGTCAAAGGATATAAGGTCGATGAAGAGAAATCAGAAAATAAATAAAGAACATTAATTGAGGAGAAAGGGTTGCAATGGTGATCAGCTAAAAAGCACATGGGTAAAACCCAAATCATATAGGGGTACCTTAATCTTGGTCAATCTGCAAATCTCGTGCTAATGGAAATAATTAAATTGAATTAAAGATGAGTCAAAGGATAACGAAATTTAAAAGTCAATTAAAATGGGCTTACCAGGTATTGAACCTTAAATAGATTTAAATAGTATTA
This sequence comes from Ambystoma mexicanum, assembly GCF_040938575.1. Classification (NCBI taxonomy): domain Eukaryota; kingdom Metazoa; phylum Chordata; class Amphibia; order Caudata; family Ambystomatidae; genus Ambystoma; species Ambystoma mexicanum. Next base: position 125,130,600 of record NC_090929.1, read on the forward strand.
CGTGGGCTCCCTATAAGGCAAGAAGAATATATGAAAAGGTATTTTATTTTGAAGAAAAGTTAAAGTAGTTTTAACAAACGCCAAATTGGCAGATATAACGAGCAAAAGTAACACATAATTACATTTGGAAAAATATATAATGGCAACGTACCAATAACTTGCAGTTGCACGGAGAACGTTTTTGATCAATCAGAGCAATGCTGAAATGTATCCATAGTCCAAGTGGTAAACAACCCATGAAGAGAAAAAGAGCAAGGGAGAAGCATCAATTAGCCATTTGAATGTTGCCTCCGGCGGTCGTCTAGACTAACACAGAATTGGAAAGGGTCCATGTGTAGGTTAGGGTTCATCTACAAACCAACTAAGCGATAACTTACCAGCGTGTCCGCTGCTAAATGAAATTAATGGAGCCGCTCGCGTGAGGTTCTGTGTCCATACTTGAATGGAACAGAAAGGGGAGGCAACAGCAAAAAAGGCCAAAAGCCAACACAAACAGTGTGGTCGAGGGGCCGCCATATTGAACTAGTGTTGTGCTCTGCAAATGTGCAGAAAAGGAACAGTGCGGAATGAAATATATGAGAGAGTGGCAACAGTCATTAATAATCTTTAGAAGTATAATCAACCAGCCAATGGGGGAATCCATTTGTAGAGATGGGTTATTGGAAGTAACGTGTGCGTGTGGGAATTGTAGATTGTGGGCTGAATGTGACAAGGCCCATGAGATGCACATATTGAAGTAGCAACTGGGACATACAGAACAGGGGATCGTTCATGTTATAAACGTTTTGAAAACATTTTTTTAATACAAGTGACGAGTTCCAGAGACAACATGCAAGCGGGGGAGCCAATTAGCGAATCATTTTGTATCAAAACCGATTACATAACCGGATCAAAAATGAAAGTTGAAAAAGCCTATGCTAACACATGTATTGATTGACAGATCACCATTGTTACAAGTGTATAATGATTCGAACCCTTAATTAATGACACTTGACAAATCACATACAGTAGGGTTCTAAAGTATATGGGATCACAGAAACACGGATAGTTCATGGTCTGTGTTTAGACCAAAATCAACAGTACGGTATTGGCAAATTAGGCGGGCTTCTAATTGCCGGAGTTTTAATACCAGGTTACCTCCACGTTGTGGGAGTGTAACATTCATGATCCCAGCGAATTGGATCATTGATTTGTTGTCCATTTGATGAACACGTTGCCAATGCATGGCTAGGGGGTATTTGGAGTCAGATTGTGCAATTGAATAGAGATGTTCCCTAATACGGATTTTCAATGGACGAATCGTACTGCCAATGTAATAAAGGCCACAAACACATTTGATACAATAAATACAAAATTTGGAATTACAATTAATGAAAGAATTGATCTTGTGTGTGCCTAAGTGACCAAAGTCAATGGTCGTGGTCTCAAGTGCATGTGAGCACACAGAACAGCCCCCACATTTATGGAAACCTGGGCAAGAGGTTGGTGTAACCACGTTATATGTTGTTGGTGTTCTGGGGATGTTGGCATGAATGAGGGGGAAAGGATATTCTTAAGATTGCTTGCTTTGGTATAGATGAAGCTTGGTGTGCTCTCAACCCAAGGAATAATGTCCTGGTTGAGTTTAGTTTTAAAATGTGCCAGTGTCTTTTGATTATATTGTAGAGTACCGAACTAGCCGAATTGAATCTGGTGATGAATTTCAATTTCTGAGAGTGGGTAGTCTCTTTCCGTACTTTTGGTGTGAGTAGATCGCACCTCTTCATGACTCGTACTTCTTGCTCAGCTTTAGCTACTGATCGATAATCATAACCTCTGGAAAGAAACCTCTGACGTATTAGTGAGCATTCTTCATTGAAGTCAGTGTTCAACAGACAATTACGTCTAGCCCTGATAAATTCCCCTTTCAGAATATTGGAAATCACAGTTTTCCTGTGACAGCTACTGGCATGCAAAACTGCGTTAACCGATGTCAATTTTCTGAAGGTTTTAGTCACAAACTGATTGTCCGAAATGCTAATTGTAAGGTCCAGAAAATTAATACTCGTAAAGCTGTATGTATGTGTAAAATGGATGCCCCAAATGTTTGAATTAAGATAGGTGACAAATTCATTTAAGCATTCAATGGAACCCTGCCACACCAAAAACACATCACCAATATATCTCTTCCACATATAAATATGGGGTTTGAAAGATTGGTTTGACAAAGCAATTTGTTGTTCATAATTATGCATAAAGATATTTGCAAGGGCAGGAGCATAGCTTGCCCCCATCGCAATTCCAATACATTGTCTGTAATATGTGTTGTTAAACAGAAACACATTATTAGAAAGAGCAACTGTTAGTAAATCTTTAATCATTTCTATATGTTCAAAGAACGAGGCTGAGTGTGCTCTGAAAATGTAGTCAATACTGCCGATTGCTTTTTGGTGGTTAATTGAGGTGTAAAGGGCTTTAACATCAAGTGTAACCAAGATCAAATTAGGTAACATAGGTAACTGATCAAGCATCTGAAGAATATGCATAGTATAAATGCAATTCTATAACAGATCTTGATGCAGTCTCAACTATTCTTGAGACTAATCCCTCTGATGATTTGGAGTCCACAGAAGGCGATCAAACGCCAATTATTCAGCCCACGCCTTTTTAGAACCAATTCGCAGATGCAAGAAAGGCAACCGTCAAGCAGCATTAGCAGCAGCCAAAAAGGTTCAGTTCCAATTACCTCCACCCGCCAATACTACAACCCCAGACCCAAGCCTCGGGGCACAAGGGGTGGCCAACCAACCAGGCGCAAACGCCCCACTCGCGCAATGCAGAGTCACACGGGCATCGTACCAACAGACTCTCAAGAATCAAAACAAATAGATTTGATTCATAATTTGAGTAGTTGTTCACTCTCCTCTGATGAACGTGCAGTCCTCAATCGAGGACTTTCTTTTGCACCAAGAAACCCTACCATCCAACATCACATTACAAACTATGTTGAGCACTCATGTACTGATGTCTATTGATGATTGTGAATTTGATTGTAACAAAAATGTCATGGACCTTCTTCATGACTTGAATTTCCAACAACAGAATATGAAAATTAAAGAACTTTCATGCAAATCTAAATTTACTCCTGTATTTCCTAAGGATAATTTAATTAAGACTTTTCACCAAGTGGTAATCAATGACATTCACAAACTCCAAGATTCAGTCAAACGTAAAAGCAACAAATTCAACCTCTCACGCTCAGAACAACTAGCTTTACACAAATTGGCTACTATTGACACCATTATCATTAAGGAAGCGGACAAGGGAGGCAACGTTGTTATCATGGATAAAGCTGATTCCATTGCAATGGGTCTTACTCATTTAAACTCCCCGGGTTGCTATGAAATCTTGCCCGGTAACCCCACGGCCACTCTTCGATCAACTATCAAATCAGTAGTAGACAAATGGTATACAGCAGGACTACTAACTGATGTGGAAAAACAATTTTTAATTGTAGAAGGGCCGACTATGCCAACGGCGTATTATCTGCCCAAAATTCATAAACCGTTTACCAAAATACCAGAAGGGAGACCAAACCTAAGTGGCAGTAGTGGTATTCTGGAGCCCACCTCCCTCTAGATTAATGAGTGTATTCCATCACTGGTCAACTTTCATCCATGATACTATGCATATTCTTCAGATGCTTGATCAGTTACCTATGTTACCTAATTTGATCTTGTTTACACTTGATGTTAAAGCCCTTTACACCTCTATTAACCACAAACAAGTAATCAGCAGTATTGACTACATTTTCAGAACACACTCAGCCTCGTTCTTTGAACATATAGAAATGATTAAAGATTTACTAACAGTTGCTCTTTCTAATAATGTGTTTCTGTTTAACAACACCTATTACAGACAATGTATTGGAATTGTGATAGGGGCAAGCTATGCGCCTGCCCTTGCAAATATCTTGATGCATAATTCTGAACAACAAATTGCTTTGTCAAACCAATCTTTCAAACCCCATATTTATATGTGGAAGAGATATATTGATGATGTGTTTTTGGTGTGGCAGGGTTCCATTGAATGCTTAAATAAATGTGTCACCTATCTTAATTCAAACAAATGGGGAATCAATTTTACACATACATACAGCTTTACGAGTATTAATTTTCTGGACCTTACAATTAGCATTTCGGACAATCAGTTTGTGATTAAAACCTTCAGAAAATTGACATCGGTTAACGCAGTTTTGCATGCAAGTAGTTGTCACTGGAAAACTGTGATTTCCAATATTCCGAAAGGGGAATTTATCAGGGCTAGACGTAATTGTCTGTTGAACACTGACTTCAATGAGGAATGCTCACTAATACGTCAGAGGTTTCTTTCCAGAGGTTATGATTATCGATCAGTAGCTAAAGCTGAGCAAGAAGTACGAGTCATGAAGAGGTGCGATCTACTCACACCAAAAGTACGGAAAGAGACTACCCACTCTCAGAAATTGAAATTCATCACCAGATTCAATTCGGATAGTTCAGTGCACTACAATATAATCAAAAGACACTGGCACATTTTACAACTCGACGGGCACATTATTCCTTGGGTTGAGAGCACACCAAGCTTCATCTATACCAAAGCAAGCAATCTTAAGAATATCCTTTCCCCCTCATTCATGCCAACATCACCACAACACCAACAACATATAACGTGGTTACACCAACCATCACGCCCAGGTTTCCATAAATGTGGGGGCTGTTCTGTGTGCTCACATGCACTTGAGACCACGACCATTGACTTTTGTCACTTAGGCACACACAAGATCAATTCTTTCATTAATTGTAATTCCAAATTTGGTATTTATTGTGTCAAATGTGTTTGTGGCCTTTATTACATTGACAGTACGATTCGTCCATTGAAAATCCGTATTAGGGAACATCTCTATTCAATTGCACAATCTGACTCCAAATACCCCCTAGCCATGCATTGGCAACGTATTCATCAAATGGACAACAAATCAATGATCCAATTCACTGGGATCATGAAGGTTACACTCCCACAACGTGGAGGTAACCTGGTATTAAAACTCCGGCAAATAGAAGCCCGCCTAATTTGACAATACCGTACTGTTGATTTTGGTCTAAACACAGACCATGAACTATCCGTGTTTCTGTGATCCCATATACCTTAGAACCCTACTGTATGTGATTTGTCAAGTGTCATTAATTAAGGGTTTGAATCCTTATACACTTATAACAATGGTGATCTGTCAATCAATACATGTGTTAGCATAGGCTTTTTCAACTTTCATTTTTGATCCGGTTATGTAATCGGTTTTGATACAATATGATTCGCTAATTGGCTCCCGCGCTTGCATGTTGTCTCTTGAACTCGTCACTTATATTAAAAAAAAAAAATTCAAAAAGTTTATAACATGAACGGTCCCCTATTCCGTATGTCCCAGTTGCTACTTCAATATGTGCATCTCATGGCCCTTGTCACATTCAGCCCACAATCTACAATTCCCACACGCACACATTACTTCCAATAACCCATCTATACAAATGGATTCCCCCATTGGCTGGTTGATTATACTTCTAAAGATTATTAATGACTGTTGCCACTCTCTCATATTTTATTCCGCACTGTTCCTTTTCTGCACATTTGCAGAGCACAACACTAGTTCAATATGGCGGCCCCTCTTCCGCACTGTTTATTTTGGCTTTTGGCCTTTTTTGCTGTTGCCGCCCCTTTCTGTTCCATTCAAGTATGGACACAGAACCTCACGCGAGCGGCTCCATTCATTTCATTTAGCAGCGGACACGCTGGTAAGTTATCGCTTACTTAGTTTGTAGATGAACCCTAACCTAGACGGGGACCCTAACCAATTCTGTGTTAGTCTAGACGACCGCCGGAGGCAACATTCAAATGGCTAATTGATGCTTCTCCCTTGCTCTTTTTCCCTTTATGGGTTGTTTACCACTTGGACTTTGGATACATTTCAGCATTGCTCTGATTGATCAAAAACGTTCTCTGTGCAACTGCAAGTTATTGGTACGTTGCCATTATATATTTTTTCAAATTTAATTATGTGTTACTTTTGCTCGTTATGTCTGCCAATTTGGCGTTTGTTAAAACTAGTTTAACTTTTCTTCAAAATAAAATACCTTTTCATATATTCTTCTTGCCTTATAGGGAGCCCACGTAATACTATTTAAATCTATTTAAGGTTCAATACCTGGTAAGCCCATTTTAATTGACTTTTAAATTTCGTTATCCTTTGACTCATCTTTAATTCAATTTAATTCATTGCGTAATTATTTCCATTAGCACAAGATTTGCAGATTGACCAAAATTAAGGTACCCCTATATAATTTGGGTTTTACCCATGTGCTTTTTGGCTGATCACCATTGCAACCCTTTTTCCTCAATTAATGTTCTTTATTTATTTTCTGATTTCTCTTCATCGACCTGATATCCTTTGACAAACAATGCCGCACTTTATTGGTAATATGTTTTTTACCTCATGTTTAATCCAAATGTACTATCTGTTAACTTTCTATTCAATTACTATGGCATTGTGGTCGTTTCTTCCTCTCATTTTATTTTACTTGTGGTTGGCACACCCTATTTGCTCCATGTGTTTTGGCTCTGGGTGCTTGTGTTTGATTTTTACTATTGTTTTTGAAAATGTGCAATATTTATTTTCACCTACACTTTGTAAACAGCCTCAGTAGAAGAGCATGAAGCTCGAAACATGTGTCAGGCTGCAACGTTGTTGATTAAAATCACTCAATATAATCAGAAAATTATGCTTCTATTTTGATTTTGTGTGCGCAGTGTGAGAGCAAACCCAGTTTTCCTTCATTGTTCACTTTGTGGGTGATTTGGCAGGTTCCCACTATCGCCATCATCTGCAGCCCACCAGCAAGCACCTGTACTTGCCATCCATGCGCTGTACCCTCCAGGGTTTTTTCTGCCACTTTTCTTGTTTACTATCTATTTGGGTAGACTTGTGGACCGGTGCCTTCAGATCTCTTACTATTTCCATTCAATCTGCTCCTCTGGCAGCCTTTTTACAGCCATTTAGTGCTATTCTTAGGAAACAGAAGGCCAGTAGTATGAACAATATTATAACAATTTGTATCCTAAATGCATTAGCCAACCAGGTGGGTATCCAGGAGAGCAAAGAACTGAACCAGTCGTCATTTTCAGGTTCATCTATCTCCTCCACCATTATGATGTGTAATTCAGTTAAGGTGGCTCTCGCCTCTGTGAGGGTCCCATTTTCTTCACTGTGGGCAGGTATGTATGAGCAGCAAGACAATCCAATGTTTTTTCACATGCCCCCCTCAATGGCTGTTAGTTCTCCCTTTTACTGTGTTTTAGGGTGAGGGAAGTTTTCTTTCTTAAATGAGCATTCTCATTTCCTCCCTTCCTTTTCTATGTCTTAACTCTTGCGCTATCTGAAATGTTGTCAGGCCGAGTACGATAGTTAATTTCACATCCTTACTCTTCATGACCTGTAAGAATGTCATTGTATTCTCCCAAGTTCCCTCCCTTGCCTTCAAGTCCTTTGAAACACATTGCGTGTAGGCGCTATATAAATGGACTATCATATCATATCATTCATCTGGGGGAATCACCAATCTGTATGTCGCTTTGGGGCACCACTAGAGCTGGAGTACTTAATTGGGGGTAGCTGCATGTATGCTTTGGCACCACAAGCCCAATAGTCGTCCATCAGCACTGCTTTTCCTGTTTTCATGCCTGGAACATCAAAAATGCATTTGCACCCAGTGTTCTTCCTGACGTTTATTCTATCATTATTTTGGAAACATAGGGTGGTGTTTTTCAGGGGTATTATTTGGACTGGCCCCCCTCGTTATGAACCCATGTGAGTCATTTTGTGATTTCAAGCCATAGGTCGAGACATCAGTAGTTTGCATTTAGTACTAGTTCTTCCCATTGTCTCACGACTGCTAGTGCTTTGCATACCACCAGTCCTTCAGTCCACCCCTCAGGTGTAAGCACAGTTCTCTTTATTTGCACTTGACCTCTTTCCCAACACCGGGTATATATTTTCCATCCTTGTCATTACATTGGGGCATCTTATTTTCCTCTGTTTCATTCCCTCCCCCATTTTTTTCAGATGATATATATCTTAACACTGTGTGCTGTTTTTCCACTTTTATTAATTATCATATTCATTTCTTGTATATAGTTATCCTCCCATATGGACTTTGCTTTGTTTACCCATATTAATGAAGCAGTCTGGCCTTGGAATTGTCCTCTAGTCATACACAGCACATGGTGTGTTAAGAAATGTGCCTTGTGTGCGGGGACTTCTGTGGCTATACAAACTTTGGCTGAGCTCAATGCATAGGGGACAAGAGAGCATACGTAGCCGCTCTCATCAGCTGTCTCTCTCCCCACTCTGTTCATGTGCTGATTCCATACATTGTTGCTGCCTTGGACAGAATTAGACATATACGAGATCATGTCCTCAAAGTCATTCATCACATATTGTTTAAGCCTTTTGACTTGCTTAGTAACCACAGGAAAGTCGTAGGTAGTTCTCTCTGTTTTGTGATAGTAATAGGGGTCGCATTGCTGTAGATGAGTTTGGATACTGTGAGACAGGCATGGTGACACAAGAGACACAGACTCAGAACGTAAGATTTCAAAAACATGCATTCAAAGTTTCAGGGTTGGTGTAATACCTGACCAATGCCTGAAATGATGTTACTGTTAAAGGATATTTGTAATGCACACTATAATCACCGGAGTGGTCCCCTGGCGCTATGGCAGTTCTGAAAGAAAAGGGTGGGTGGGGTCAGGTTAGTGGATGAGCTGGAGAGGTGCAAGAGAGCAGTGATATGCTGTTAGCTGCCTCAGCCCGGAATTCCGTTGGCTGGGCTTGGGGAGTTATACTGCCAGAAGACGTTGTGTGCTGTTGTGCAGGTATATATGTGCTTTGTTTTGTTGTTGCAGTGTGGTGAAGTTTGTGTGGATTGCTGCATTGTAAGTTTGTGGTTGTGTTTGGTTGGAATTTGAGAGGTGTATGTAGAGGGTGAAGCTGTTAGTGGGTTGGTTAGTTGCCATTCCTTTCTTGAAGTGAGGCGCTAATTTTCCGTATTTCTAATCAGGTGGGGTGTTTGGGCGTCTCCGTGTCTATGTCCAGCTCAGGGGCTTTATGACACTCATGGTCCATTTCCAATATAGCATCCGTTCATATGCACAACCTTGCCGAAGTTGGTGAAACCGGCTGCCTACATGGCCACTATATGCGGGGTGGGCAGGCATTTGTGCGTCCCTTGCAGTCTAGCCCAGGAAGCATTCCTAATCTAGTAGGAGGGCGGCATCGGTAAACCTGGGTTTGCTCCCTCCACGTGCTGAGGCCTGCTCAGTCTGTATCATTTTATTCGGTTGCTCATTTATGTTACCGCTCCTACCACTTTGGTGTGTTGCAAGGCTAGCGCTTGCACTAATGTCCAGAGGTGGCATCTGCCTACATTCACAACTCTCTTTGGTCCATGCCCCTGTCAATATCCACAGCTTAATTAGTGTGGCAAGTGCTAGTGTTTACCCAACTTTATACAGGTATGATCTATACTAGCATCTATCGAGCGGGTGAAGGTTGTTCTCTGGGAGTTGGCTAGGGATGCTGGATTTTGTCCTTATCGGTGTTGCCTCTCTTGTTGCAGAAAGAGTTTCTTTATTCGGTTCTAGATGTTGTCATTGTCGTCCTAGGTTTGTTCGATGATTGTTGTCTAGGGATGCTGGATTCTGTCTTTATGGTGTTGTTTGAGTCTTATTAGACATAGTGTTGTCTCTCTTGTTGTAGTAAGAGTTTCTTTATTCTGTTTTAGATTTTGTAATTGTCATCCTAGGTTTGTCATCCTTTTCATTGTGTTTCCTGTTTGGTGGTTTTGGCTTTTCAGTTTGCATCTGTGATATTGAGGAGCCAGGTTTTTATTCATTTTTTAATTGTAAGTGGTCTTTGGTGTTTTTTTATATTTCTTACAGGATGTTGTTCCAGGTTTTTGCGGCTAAGTGGGAGAAGGAGGAACCCCAAGTTTTTTCTTAAGGTATGGATTTTCTTCCAGACGTATTTCATTGCTTGATCTGAGGGGTCTCGTTGGCTTGTAGATTGTTAGTTTCTTTTGCAAGAATTCAGCTCCTTGTCTGCTGTTTGCACTAGGTGTTATGCACATTGTTTTGAAGGTGATCCGATGTTTGACTGGGAGCCAGTACAGGGTTTTTAGGGCCAGAGTGATGTTTTCTCTTCTGGATAGTTTGAGGAGGAGTCTAGCTGCTGCATTTTGGATCCGTTGTAGTTTCTTCAGGATGTATTCTGGTACCCCCGAGATAAAGGCTGTTTGCATAGTGGATTCTTGACATCATTAGGTTGATGATTGTGAGTGTTTTGTGGGTGAAGGAGAGGAAAGGTAAGATTCTTCTTGCCGTGTGAAGGAGGAAGAAGCATGTTTTGATTGTTGCATTTATTTGTGGTTCTAAGGTTAGGGTGTTGTCCATCAGGACTCCCAGATTTTTTACTAGCTTAGATGGAATTGGTGCAGTTCCCATTTCCATTGGCCATGAAATATAGGTGGCGTTCATCCAATTAAGGACTTCTTTTAGACACTCGATTAGGCTTCTAATGGCTGTCTATTTCTGGAAGTCCAAATAAAAAAAGTCTGTCTGTGTCTAAACCATGCTTGCCCTCACTGTATACAAAAATGTGTTAGGGGATTTCTTGTCAAAAATGAAAAGTAGTGGTTCAATAGAGAAATAGGAAACCCAGGATCGGTTTCCGCCGGCTTCCTTGCCAGGATTGGTTTCAAGCTTACGAAAATGAGTTCAAGCAAACAGGGCTACTTTCAAGACCTCCGCCACAGGATCCTTGCAGCAACTCCGAATACCTTCAGTGTCTATAGGTCCCTTGGGATGCACTTCCCCAAGTTTCAGTTCATTCAATGGTATATAGGAAATCAATAAGTCCCCAACTTAGCCAGGCCACTTAGGGTTCCCTTCCCCAAGCTCAGGCCCCTTCCAGCTGTCAAACAACAAGTCAGTTTTATCAGGATGTACTTTATTGTTCTTAAATTGGCCTCTCGGGGTACCCTTGCCCAAGCGCAGGCCTCTTCCAGCTTTCAAAAACAAAACAAAATGTATCACAGTTCATTTCAAGTTTCCCACGGCGCCCTTCCCTAAACACAGGCCCCTCTAATTCCAAACACAAATTCAGCTTTTTCACAATATGCCTTTCCCTTATTTACAGTTTTCTTCACATGCAGTCTTTTCTTGGGTAGAATCAGAGGCTTTTCAAAAAAGACACCAGGCTCTTTGACTTCCCTTAGCATGACCACCCTGACCCTTTGCCCCTCTCTTTGTTTCTGACTTGCACTTTTACTTGATGCCTTCTATCTTCAGGTGTTTATTGCCAGCTTGCATTGCCTTTAATTCCTTTCTTTTTGGGGTGCACACTTGCACTGTACTTCTCCACTATATGCTCTGCTTTACAAAGCAGAAAAGTGCCTCGTGCACTTTCCTGCTTTAGGGTGTGTCTTGCACCCTTCCATTTTATTCACTTCTGTCTTTGGCTGTGGCCACTTGCATTTCTTTTCCACTGCCATGTGCGTGGGCACCTTTAAACTGTCATTTTCCTTCTCCGTGCTCACTCACACCTTTTCTTGCTTTCCTCGCGGGGCACTTGCCCTCTCTTGACTTTCTCGGGCACCCTTGCAATCTCCTCCTTCTTTGCTTCTTGTTCGCTTTCAATGTTACATGTCGGCCACTTATCCTTTCTTTCAAATCACTTTACTTTCTATCATCTTTTATTTCTGTGCTATGTGCACTGTTTCTCTTCTGTTACTTTCTTTCACTTGCTTTCTCTCTTTCTAGTTTCTGCTTCTTGCTTTCCCCTTCGTGCCACTTTAACAATCTTGCTTTTCCTCCCTCTCCTGCTCCAGCCACCCGCATGCTCCCAAGTTTCTCCCTGTGACACAAAACTCACTGGGTAGCGTAGTGCGAGTGAGCGGTTTCTCCGGGATGCTTTGAGTCGAGTTTAGGCCTTACACATGGCCCAATGAAACAAGCAAATACACAGACTCTGCCAGCAAGGTTCCAGCTGCCTTGCTCCGGCTCACAGGAGACACGGCTCCCCAAGCACACTGCAGTCCTCCTTACACATCGGGTGAGCGTTGCAGCATGCCGCTCTCCACCGGATCCTCCTTCCTGCAGCTCCCAGCCTTGTGGCTTCTCTGGTCCAAAATGCCTCCAGAGCTCATTCATTCATCTGTTTCAATCCATGCCTTTTATAGTAAAAAAAAACAGTCCAGTGGAGGCAGGTGTAACTGAACCCTATTTACTGCCTGACCCTGCCAGACTATTAGTGGGACAACTCGAGTTCTATCTAGGATAGGGTGTCCTTACCTTTCCCATGTTATTCATATGGGTAATATTTACTGATCTTAGTTGCCTCTTCATTGTCTCAGTATTTGTTGGAAATGGGCAGAAGGGGAGATTGAAGATACCCCATGAAGGCCGAGGAAGAGTAGGTTGGTGTGTTATTGCAACTGGGGGAATACCAGGTCTCATCCTCGGGTAGCCTCCTCTCATTCCCTCATGACCCCTCACTCAGGTGATACTCACTCTCTTGTCCACCCCAAGGGTCAGGATCCAAAAGCGATGGTGCTTCCCTGGCCACCTGACTGCAAGATCCCAGGCGAGTAGGTGGGAGAATACTGTCATGTTTCTTACAATATATTATACAGGATCAACTATTTTAATGCAATAAGAATGATAAAATAAAGACTGAAAAATGTAAACAATGTTGCTAAAAGAATTATTGCCAGAGAATCTATTTTTTGTAAACAATCACATGCATTATCTAATCGGAAAGTCAGAAGCGAATGCCTAACAGAATTAAGAAGTCTCATTGTTTTCCTCCAAAACGTTTTTTTTTTGTTCGACAAATATGTCAATAAAAAAATGAGATCAATATAGTGATACAAATTCTTTCCAAAAGGAAATATGTTTTGGAATCTCTTTTGAGAGCAGCGCGGATTGTGCTTCTTAATCTTAACACAGAATACGTATCTAGTTAGTAGGTACAGAGCATGAACAAAAGGGTTTACAAAGATAATATTTAGCCTATCCAATGTTCTTCTGTGTGAAAGTGCTATTATTTGTAGTGTGCAGGTAGGATGTTGCAAAGACAATGGGGGGTCATTATAAGGTTGGCGGTAGGGGTTTAATGGGGCCGGTAGAGCTGCTGGCCCCGTTAAACCCCTATCGCCGCATTACGAGGTTTGATCGCGGGACCAGGTATGGGTGCCTGGTTTTACCGATCAGAGCAGGATGCTAACAACGGGTCCGTTATTAACGGGCCCGTTGTTAGCACCCTCCCCATTCCCATTCAGCCCTATGGGGGCTCGAATGGGGAGGTACCGGGTCTGGGTTCCTTAAATGAGGAATTACCGGGTCCTCCAAGGCTGGAATGGCCTGTTAATTCCTCATTTAAGGAACCCGGACCCAGTACCCAGTAAGGAGGTAGCCATGTCGCTATTAGCCGCTTGTAATGATCCCCAATTTCTGCTAAATTCCTTCTATTATCATTAAAGCAAACAAGATTCTATTATTCCTTGGATGTTGGTTGGCTCAGGTGGTAGACCGTGTCTGGACACGTGTCATCTCTTCTTCACCTTCAGATTCAGGGAGTTGTGGCGGGGGTCTCTCCTTTTTGGGTTTTGACATCACCAAGGTGCAGCCATGCTCGTCTTCCTTGCACCTTCACTGCCATGGGCGTCTCCTCCTCTACGATATGCAGACTTTCAAAACATAGCTTATGCCAGCGCAGCGCAAAGTTCTTAATGAGTATTCAATCCCCGGTATATAAAAATAGGGGTTCCAACTCTGTCACAGGATCAATGAGTTTTTTGTCTTCATCAGTCTTCTTCGACCTCTGCTGCTGTGGACAAAGCTGTTAAGACACAAAAGTGACTCGTCGTCATAGCAGACAATCATGCATTTCATCTCCAAGTACATTCGATACACTGTGGCCAACAGTTTGCACACGAATGCGAGGAGCAAGAGGCACGTGCATACAGCATTCTTTCACCAGCTTGTGAGCAGTCAGGTGATAGTCTGGGCAAGGCCAATTGCGCAATGCAAATAGGGCTACAGGTGAGCAATGGAGCCACCCTTTTTTCAGAGTACTTTTAGCTTGGCAATGCATTCTTTGAGGAGGCCATTGAGGCGCTCACAAAGCACATTTGCCTGCAGCTTTTGGTAAAAAAGCAAGTTCAGCTCAGTAAAAAATGCCCAAACTGTCATGACCACTGTGAGGGGGCACAAGTTGTGCCACAAGCATGCTCGCACCAGAACCCTGGGGGCCTTAAAACCACTGCAAAAGGGCTCCTGGAACCAGTCCTGGCACCTTTGGCAACAGACTCATATGTAGGAAGGAAGGGCTGTTCAAACTAGGTCCCATTTATGTATATGGGCTTTTAAATCCAACATGGAAGCACCCACACAATCTAGTTCTAAGAACCAAGCCATGCAGTCTAGTGTTTTGGGTGTGGCAGGCCTGTGACTACTTTCCCTGGTACTACCTTACCTAGGCTATATAAACCACACCCTGACTGCAGAACACGCTTTGTGTTATTCTGCAACCCACAGCGTGACGCTCACTGTGTCTAGATCCTGGTCTTCAGCATCTTCCTGTAATCCTGCAAGAACAAGAACAAGATTATGCTGTCTTACTTGAGAAAACGCCATCCAACATTCAGCATCTCAACTGGGCTGCAATCTGTGGAAACAGAGAGAAGAAGAAACATCACTCACCTGTGAGTACTAGCTTAGGGACTTCCAGCGAACCGCTAACACAGCTGCTGTTCGAACATTGCGACCTGAAATAACAAGAAAGGGAAAAACAATATTATAACGCGCACTTCCAAAACATCGAATTCCATCAGTCTTACCTGAATTCCATCGCGCTATGCCACGCTTCCATCCGGGGCACCATAGCAACATCTGCAAAGGAAAAGAGACCTATTCAGGTTTGCTTTCAATAATAAATAAACGCAGTACTTACCTCAATGGATTCCGGGGGCCTGTTTTTCATCGCGCTCACAATACCACAGCCGCCTGTGAGGAGAAAAAGAGGAAAACACAGGTTAGCTTTAAAAGACAACAAAGGCGCTTCGCACTTTCTCTTACCTAGAAAACGTGCCTCTCCATCCGGCACGCCAGCATCAAGACCTTTGCACCTGAAAAGAAGGAGATAAAGACATTAACGAATTCCCACCATGAACAGAACAAAGACTTACAATTACCAAATTAACAAACCTACCTGCCTACCAGCAGATTCGGGGTCACAGCAGGCCTGGGCCCAAGGAAGGCGTACTGCACCAGTGAAGCAACTCGGGAAGCTCGCCAACAAACGTCAAGCACCCCTGCACAAGAAACGCAGGACGGATAGATCACCCTACAAATAACTAAGGTGAGAAAAGAACCCAGTGGGAAGGGAATCGGTCAGAGGGAGGTGGGAGATTCACCCATTAGAGACAGTTATCACAAATCCTACCTTCTGTAATTGCAGATTCATTATTCAGCACTGGGCAACTACGCATCCTTGGTTCTAGATCACAGAGCCTTCCAGACGCCCCCGGGGATATCGGGTGAGCGTAACAGAACACAAAGCCTTTAAACCTTATCCACCTGGGTGTCATGGAGACAACTGAAACTGATCAGTTAGCCCAGCTTTTGGGACAATTGCGCACCGAGGTACACGCAGCCCAGCAGGCAACCAATGCCTTAAGACGAGAGTTAATAGTCACGAAAGACTGTACTGATGAAATAAGCAAACAGCTACTACAAACACAGGCGGGGCAGGCTCTATTGCCCGGATTTGCCCCATCCATCACTACACCATCATCAGTCAATCCAGTACAGATAACGTTTCCGGGAGCAGTACCCCTGGTATGTACCACCTGAACGGTTTAATGGAGACCCCAGAAGGTACACAACATTCATGAACCAGTGCCACCTCCATTTTCTTTGTAGGCCTGGGGATTTCCCAAACAATCAGGCGAGGGTGGCCTTCGTATTATCATATTTGAGTGGAAGTGCCACAGACTGGTCAATAACTTTAGTGAGCCGGGATGACCCATTACTGCAGAACTTTAGGGGTTTTCAACAGGAGATGGAAAAGTTATTTGCTCGACACTTGCATGGACAAGCTCTTGATAACAAACTCCTGTCCCTCCGCCAAGGCAATCAAGATTTGCTTACTTATATTGGCACCTTTAATTGACTGGTTGTAGAAGCGGGTGGCCAGAAGATAAAATAACCACGTTGTTTCATCAGGGCCTATGAGGAGACCTGAAGGATGTCCTTGCTCAAGTGGTAGACCCACCTAAAGACTGTGCAGAGTTTATCAACCTGGTACTTCAGTTGGACCACAGATTACAGGATCAAAGAACAGACCGAAGTAGACTCGAAAATCGTGCCATGTACGTACGTTTAAAAGATAATGTTCAATGTCCATCAGAAAATACCACAGAACCCATGCAGATTGGAGGAGTATGACCCCCTTTAACCAAGGGTGAAAGAGACAAGAGGAGACAGCTACAGTTATGCCTATACTGCAGTAAATCGGGTCACTACCTCAAAGAATGCCCAGTGAAACCTCCAAGGAAGGTGGTAGGTGCTACAGAGAAAGAAGATGATGCAAAGGAATAGGAAAACTACCAGGCACGGAAAGTGTACAGGTCCGCTTGTCGCGCAGGAAGGATGAGTCACAGACCTCACATTTCGCCCTACCAGTAACCTTGATCAATCACCAGCAGTTGTCACGGATGTATGCCATAGAGGCATATGTAGACAGCGGGGTAGTTGGTGATTGCATAGATCGAGAGCTGGCAGCAGAAATGGGACTTCCCTTATGCACAAAACCAACAACTGAAAAGGTAACTACTGTTGACGGTACAGAAATTGCTTCGGGACCAGTAATCCAATGCACAACAGAATTAACCCTTCTGTGTCAGGATGAACATCAAGAAGCAATCACGTTTGACCTCATCAAAGTCCCTCAGTTCCAGTTGATCTTAGGGATGGCATGGTTAGTAACTCACAATCCCCACATAGACTGGCATGCAAAGAGACTGACCTTTTCCGACGAATGTGCCCACGCTTGCTACCCGAAATCTATACCACAGCCAAACCTGAAATCTGTTCAAGGTATAGCATCGAGGATCACGGAACCAATGGACACCTTACCAAAAGAATATCAGGATTATCAAGATGTTTTTCAGAAGGGACAGGCTAACACATTACTGCCACATAGGCCCTATGACTGTCAGATCAACCTGAAACCTGTCGCACAGGTTCCTTGTGTTCGAATTTATGCACTTACGGAAACGGAAAATCTCCACTTGAAGTCCTATCTGGATCAATACCTGGCTAATGGGTTTATCCGTCCATCAAAGTCACCGGCAGCCTCTCCCTTATTCTTCATACCCAAGAAGGAAGGAGATTTGAGGATTTGCATCGATTACCGCGCACTTAATCAAATCACAGTAAAAAAACGCTACCCTTTGCCCCTTATCCCGGAACTGTTGGACCAAGTCAAGGATGCCCGAATCTACACCAAACTAGACCTCAGAGGAGCATGCCACCTTGCATGTGTTAAGATGAATGGAAAACTGTGCTTCGCACCAAGTATGGTCTGTACGAATATCAGGTAATGCCTTTCGGGCTGTGCAACGCTCCCGCAGCATTCCAATACTTCATGAATTATGTATTACGGGAATTAATCGACGTCTGTACCCTGGTCTATATTGACAACATCCTGGTGTATTCCCCCTCTGAAAGAGATCATGTGGAACATGTTTGCTCAGTCCTTGCAAAACTTCACCAGCACAAATTGTACGCTAAACTCGAGAAATGCTCCTTCCATGCCACCGAAGTTGAGTTCCTCGGTTTTGTTCTCTCGCCAAAGGGAGGCAAGATGGATTTACACAAAGTAGATGCCATCCATAATTGGCCATCACCTTCTTCACTTAAAGGAACCCAAAGCATGCTCGGCTTTGTGAATTTTTATCGCTGATTTATTCCAGATTTCTCACGGATAGTCCACCCAATCACATCATTACTGAGAAAAAACAACAAAAAATTCCAATGGACTGAAGAGGCTGAACAGGCCTTTCAAGAACTCAAGAAAAGATTCACCTCTGCGCCAATTTTACGACATCCTCGCCCTGCTCTCACATATGTAGTGGAAACTGATGCTTCCAGCGTAGCTATGGGAGCAGTTCTCTCTCAAATGAAATCCAGAGCAGGCCAATTACAACCGTGTCCTTTTGGTCACGTAAATACTCACCACCAGAACTTAACTATGCAATTACAGAAAAAGAATTGTTGGCAATAAAATCAGCCTACAAAACCTGGCGGCAGTATCTATTAGGTGCCAGACATACCATCACAGTAATCACAGATCACCAAAACATTCAATACCTAAAGTCAGCAAAAGCCCAATCGTCACGACAGTTGCGGTGGGCTCTATTCTTCACAGAATACGATACGTAATAACATACCGACCGGGAGTTCGGAATGGGAAGTCCGATGCCTTGTCTCGTACGATTGTTGAAGAGAAAACGAACAGTACCCTGGACCCTATTGCCATCATCCCAAGTGATAAACTACTGGGACTCACCACCACATTGACTCTGAGTGAACTTCAAGAAAAGATTTGAACCTTAATGAACCCTGAGATCTTGCAGAAATGGAATTCCCAAAGTGAACATCACACGGTTCTGGATGGATTACCCTACTTCAGGGAAAGACTATGGGCCTCATTCCGAGATTGGAGGTAGTCATGGCGCCATTTGCGCCATGACTGCCTCCAATAACGGTAATGGCATTGGCATGGTTCAATGGGGATTTACCGGTGTAGTCCGACCTTTGCGGGACCGGTAAGTCCCCATTGAAAAAGCCATTCCCCTTTCCAATTTGAGCCTCCATAGGGCTCAATGTGAATGGGGAAGGTGCTAATAACGGTGCCACAATTTGTTCTGTAGTCCCTTAACGGGTCCCGTCCATAATGCCTAGTCAGACCAGGCGTTAAAGGAGGGACCCACTAAGGGACCCCGTAGTAGGGCGATAAGGGATTACCGGCACCGGTCTCCGTACCGGTGCCCGGTATCCCTTACCACCCTACTCAGAATGAGGCCCTATATCTACCAAGTAAAGATCTGTAAGTATTGGTCATGTCTGGTTATCATGATTCCCTGATCGAAGGCCATCCCAGAATTGCTAAGACTCTAGCCAAGGTTAAACAGAATTATTGGTGGCCAACCTGGCGTAAAGACATTGCTCGATTTGTTCTATCCTCTGGGATATGTACACAGAATAAATCACAAAAACAGAAACCAGCTGGCCTCCTACAACCACTGGATATTCCATCGGCTCCCTGGCATACTCTTTCTCCTGATTTTATTACGGACTTACGTCCCTGTCAAGGTTTTAATACCATTCTGGTGGTTGTAGACCTGTTCTCTAAAATAGCACATTTCATTCAATTCAAAGGACTTCCTAACGCTACCGGTCTGGCAAAAGCATTTCTTGAACAGATTATAAAACTGCATGGTTTCCCCTCAGTCCTAATCTCATATTGTGGAAGCCAATTTGTATCCAACTTCTGGAGGAAATGTTGTACCATGGCACAAATCGATGTTCGATTATCCACTAGCCATCACCCCCAAACGGATGGAAAAACAGAAAGAACAAACCAGACATTAGAACAGTATCTACGTTGCATGCTGCATCAAGTGGGAGAGAATTGGAAAGACTTGTTATGGGTAGTGGAATACGCATACAATAACTCCATACACACCAGCACGGGACAAAGCCCGTTCTACACAATATACGGAAGACATCCACGTACCTCTGACCTAAACCCCCCCACGACCTTGGAAATGCCAGTGGTAAAGACTCTACACACAAGCATAACCCAAGCCTTCAAAAGGGCAAATTAACATTTACTGCAATCCAAAAACAGACAAAAGGAATTCTCGGACCGGCATCGAAAGAAAGCTCCCGATTACCAAGTTGGAGACGAAGTCTGGTTGGCATCAAAACATGTGCCCATAAAAGGTACCCAGACCTTTCGTCCAAGACATCTAGGACCCTATACCATCGAATCGGTGATAAATCTGGTGGCCGTCAAGTTAGCCTTACCATCAAGCATGCAAATTCATCCAGTGTTCCATGTGTCACTTGTAAAACCTGTACAACCAGGAACCCGAGTCTTAACACCACCAAAACCTGTGCTAGTTGATGGAGAGCCTGAATTTGAAGTTAAAAACATCCTGGATTCGAAACGTACCACATCTAAGCTACACTATTTAGTGGACTGGAAAGGGCATGGGCCTCAAGACAGAACTTGGAAACCAAATTAACATATTCATGCACCACGTCTGATTAAGAGGTTTCACCTGGATAACCCTACCAAACCCGGACCAGACAGGAAGGATACCATTAGAGGGGCCTGGGGGGGGGGGGCTGCATTGACCACTGTGAGGGGGCACAAGATGTGCCACAAGCAGGCTCCCGCCAGAACCCTGGGGGCCTTAAAACCACTGCAAAAGGGCTCCTGGAGCCAGTCCTGGCGCCTTTGGCACCAGGCTCATATGTAGGAAGGAAGGGCTGTTCAAACTAGGTCCCATTTATGTACATGGGCCTTTAAATCCAACATGGAAACACCCACACAGTCTAGTTCTAAGAACCAAGCCATGCGGTCTAGTGTTTTGGGTGTGGCAGTCCTGGAACTACTTTCCCTGGTACTACTTTACCTGGGCTATATAAACCACACCCTGACTGCAGAACACGGTTCGTATTATTCTGCAACCCGCAGCGTGACGCTCACCGTGTCCAGCTCCTGGTCTTTAGCATCTTCCTTTAATCCAGCAAGAACAAGAACAAGATTATTCTGTTTTACCAGAGAAAACACCATCCAGCACTCAACTTCTCAATTGGGCTGCAATCTGTGGAGACCGAGAGAAGAAGAAACATCACTCACCTGTGAGTACTAGTTTAAGGACTTCCAGCGAACCGCTACCATAGCTGCTGTCGAACATTGCGACCTGCAATAACAAGAAAGGGAAAAACAATATTAAAATGCACGCTTCCAAAACTTCGAATTCCATCAGTCTTACCTGAATTCCATCGCGCTATGCCACGCTTCCATCCGGAGCATCACAGCAACATCTGCAAAGCAGAAGAGACCTATTCAGGTTCGCTTTCAATATTAAACAACCGCACAGCGCAGTACTTACCTTAACGGAATCCGGGGGCCTGTTTTTCATCGCGCTCTCATCCACTCGCAGCACCACAGCAGCCTGTGAGGAGAAGAAGAAGAAAACACAGGTTAGCTTTAAAAGACAATAAAGGTGCTGCGCTTCACGCTTTCGCTTACCTAGAAAACGTGCCTCTCCATCCAGCACGCCAGCATAAAGACCTTCGCACCTGAAAAGAAGGATATAAAGACATTATCGAATTTCAACCATAAACAAAACAAAGACTTACAATTAAAAAACCTACCTGCCTACCAGCAGATTCGGGGTCACAGCAGGCCTGGGCCCAAGGAAGGCGTACTGCACCAGTGAACCAACTCGCCAACAAATGTCTAGCGCCCCTGGACAAGACGGATAGCTCACCCTACAAATAACTAAGTTGAGAAAAGAACCCAGTGGGAAGGGAATCGGTCAGAAGGAGGTGGGAGATTCACCCATTAGAGACAGTTATCACAAATCCTCCCTTCTGTAATTGCAGATTCATTATTCAGCACTGGGCAACTAGGCATCCAGGGTTCCAGATCTCAGAGCCTTCCAGACGCCCCCGGGAATATCAGGTGATCGTAACACAAACTTATCAGTTGCGGGATTAGCACGCTGCACGATAGAGAGGGCTTCCTGGATAGCCACACAGTAATTTGAACTAGGCTGGAGAATGCCCTAAATAAAAGTGTCTCACGTTAAAGAAACATAGATAATAAAGATGGGTCACAGGTACGTTTTCATAAAATGTTACATTAGGCTGATGTGTGGCAAACTGGCCACAAAGCATGCTTTTTCAGAAACATGTGCTTGTTTAATTAATTTGCTAGAAGCTGCTGCGGTTGGTCACACATTGCAAATCCAATGATCCCAGGATCGCACGGTAGGAAGCAAACAAGGTTTGTTACTTTTGAGGTCATAAACCAGAGCTCACAGGTCCAGCCAAAAGGCAATGACTGTGCAATCATTTTGAAGTGGCATATTAATTTACAAAGCATGATTTACTGATGGTTTCAGAAAGCACACAGCAGTTTCAAATTGCCCCTGAATATATTTCTGCTTGGGAAGAAGGTCGAAGAGTTCTTAATGTGCAACATTTACACGGTAACCTGGTCTTGGTTCAAGGCCCTGACATTGTATTGGTCGAAAGCTTTCTCATGAGAATGTAGATGTGATGACCGGTACTGACGAATAAAGTTCCGCTGGTCATCTCAACTGTTTCAATGAATTGGCACTATGATGTGGGAATTGGGGGTTTAATTGTGATATCACAATGGGGAGGAAGGGGTGGGATGGTAAGGTTTGCGGGACACAATCGTAGAAGATAATGTATGCCCTTCTTTAGGGGTATGATACGCCTTCACCAATCAGCTTCTTGTGGGGAGCATCCAAAGTTGCAATACAATTCATGTTAATTAGTGTAGATGACTGTAAAAGCTTTTGATTTAGGGGTTTTTCTTTGACAGTGTCTTTTCATGCAGTTCTGTTCCACGTTCTGTTTGAATAGGCTCTAAATAAAACTCTGGTACTTCTTGCCTGGCGTATACTCCTTTTTGACTACTTTTGTAATTTTGTACTGGTGAGTTCCGAGGCAAGCCCCTGTACAGGGTGATCAGCAGAAGCGAATGTGTGCTTAATACACAATAGGAATGCGATGTGCTTAAATACTCACTGTTTGTATCATGTTCCCTTAGGTGCAATGTTGACACTTTAAACTATTTACATCAAAGGCGGCAACATCTTACGCCAGATTGGATATGAACCATTCTTCCGAGATCCAAGCTGTAAGACACTCTTGTGTTGTGTGCGCTGGATAGTGTATTTGATCAAGTACTGCTTTAAGTAGCCCTTGGGGCATAACTAGTTTCTTGGTGCACTCCTGTCGCTGCATTGCATCTGTGGGGGACAAACTAGCACCCTTGTCTCTTCCACAATTATTGTTCCTCTCGTGTGACTTGTCCCTGTATCTCAATGATCTGGGCATTCCGACATTCATACACAAACACTCCACATGACATCACACCATTCCTTCTGCATTCCCACTACCAAGTTAAGCCAGACACAACACATCTCCTCCCCTTACATTGGCACATTGCACAAAGCAGCAATACATAACGCATACACAACACACCTCCCCTCTTCCGACAACAACACAGAAATTACACAACACACCTCCATACACATCAAAATCATTCACACTGACTCACATCATCAGGGCAAGCACACAACATGTGCTCTGACACTCAAACACTCACCTCATACCCGATGCGCTGGCCAGGCACACCAGGACCTACAACTAATGTCACTGTCGCACTCCGGGCCCTAATGGGGTGAAAAGAGTCATAGAAAGACACACAGTGCAGCTAAACACAGCCACACATGCACAACGAATAGAACAATACATCATTTGTGGTAACTAAACTACAAAGTCGGGGTAATACGTGACCATGCAATGCCCAATACCACAGGCATGCCCAAACCAACCAAAACCGGGGGAGCTACCACACATACACACATATCCCTAACCATGCATGATTTATACTGCAGTCACAACCCTACACCTACAGGGGGCGCTACCACCCAGATACCAAACCATTCACCTCGGATGACTGACCACAGTAAAGCTCCAACACTTGGTGGCGCTACCACCTCACACAGCCATACATGGGATAACCATGCATAACTCATTACAGTCATACCCCGACATATATGGTCGCGCTACCACCATAAACCCAAGTACACTGTTTAACCCTGCGCGACTCATCACAATCACGTCCATACTGTACTGGAGGCACTACCCCCAAACACCACATAACGTGGCACTACCTCCCAAATGCCCTTGTGTATATCATTCCACACCCATACTCAAAGTATTACTGAAGGCGGTACCCCCACAAATCACATTTGGAAGTCATGTCATGCTTACATATAAGCTTCACCCAAAACCAAACACATGGGAGGTGCTACCCCCACATTCACCAAACAATCATATCCACACCAATACAAGAAACAATTGAAGGCGCTACCCCCAATCTCACTAAATTCCCAGAGCCAATACAGATTTTCTATACTGTACAAAATGCATCACATAAGAGATTATACAGCTCACATTGCTTTGCTCTATACATTTGAAATGATGCATTTTTTTTTAAACACCATATTTCATGTATTCCGAACCAATCCAATCCTAATAGTCAATGTCGCAACTTAGCGACCTAAACGCTGAAAATCCTCAAGAAGGTTAGTTCTAGACTCTAATACAATACCATAAATGTCATGAGCACATTTCCATATCCAATCCTAAAAGACCATGTTGCTATAAAGCGGCCTAAATGCTGAAAGTATGCTGGGTAAGCAGGAATGTTGTGATGTCATGTGGAGTGTTGATGTCTGAGTGTTGGAATGTGTGAGTCAGGGTTCTAGTCTAGGTCAGTTGGTTAGCCCTCTGGCTGGGTGATGGGCCACCAGTGTTTAATGTCCTTTATGGACTTTACCTAAGAACTATGTAACTGCTTGTGAAGGTATCCTGAGATGTTTCAATAAACCTAACAAGCTTACCTAAGAAGGCTATGAGCTGCTTCTTAACAATGGGCAATGCATTAACGCATTCCTTTATTTGAATGTTTCATCCACATGTGTATTTGTTAGGTGTTATGTCAAATTTCGATAATTCAGGAAAATATGCTGCCTTTTTGTCTTATAAGTCGGCAGCCTCATTACCACAAGAAATTAAGTCAGCGTCTTAAGTATGCGCTACACACTTCACCATGACGATGGGTGATGGGAGCTGTAATGCATTTATGAGCCTGTCTAATAACTGTGCATGTTGCAGTACTAACGTGCCGTCTGCGTGTAGGAAGCCAAGCCACTTCCAATGTGACAGTTCTGCATGTACTATTGACGTCACGTAGGGTGGAGTCAGAATACACTGTTACTTCCTCATCCTCATGTGTTTCAAGTGCCAAAATGGGTGCTACCATTTCTGCTGCTTGTGCAGAGAAATGCAAAGGCAATGTCACCCTTGCCACTGTCTCAAAGTTGTCATTCAGTTTTACCTTTCACTGTGGTCCCCATGTGCATTTCACCTGTTCTCTGGTCAACTGATGATGGCCCATCGATGAAGAGGACTTCCCCCCCTTCCTAGGGCATTTTCTTAAATGTCTTGTATATCATTGTGATATTCAGTATACTTGGTGTAATCATGCACATAGTCTCCTTCTACTGGTTCTGCTATGAATCGTGCTGGGTTCACTACTTTGCACATGACAATTTTGAACACTGGATTTGATATGATCACCTCATACCCAGATGCTCTCTGTGTGCTCAATATACTTTTAGGATTTTCAAGGATGACAAACAGGGCATGTTCAACATATAATGTTACTGTATAGTTCATTGTAATACTGGCAAACTTTTCAATTGCAAAGGCTTCTGCTGCCAATGCTTGTTCACATGGATAATTACCTATTGTTACTGGATCTAGGATCCTGCTGTAATAGGCTAGTGGTTTGTGTCCCAGGGTATTTTTTGTGTAAGGACTGCTGTCATTACTACCCCATTTGAATGGGAAAATAGGAAACGTTCTGTACTGTAATCAGGGTTACTTAATACAGGTGCTATGCACATTGCCGTTTTATACTCATTGAAGCATTCTGCCATTTCACGTGTCCAGGCAATGTCACTGCCATCCTTCTGAGCTTCCTTGAGTTCTATTATTAGGAGTCAGACATATGTACTATAATCAAAGACTATACATACATGCCCTGCAGTAGTTTCAAAAGCCCAAACATTGTTGCATCTCCCTCACTCTTTTTTATCTGGCTGTTTTCATGATAGCTTCTGCTCACTCAGGGGTCTCTTTTCTTCCTTCTGGGTATATGAACTGTCCTATGTTCAAGACTTCTTTCTTGCAATATTGTAATTTCTCCTTGTTAACTTTGTACCCCTTCTCTGCCGAGACTGTATCAACAGTATTGAGACTTTTCTGCATTCTTTTTCTGTCTCGCTGCACACCAAAATGTAATTTACATATTGTATTACTATACTGCCAAAGTGTACATTGCCCAGGTCCATTTGGAGCACTCAGTTGGATATTGAGGGGGACTCACAGTACCCCTGAGGTAACATTGTTTGGTTAGACTTATTTCCATACTAGGAGAACAAAGTCAAATATTTTGACTCTTTGTGAAGGATAACTAACATGAAGGCATTATTTAAGTCAATCAGTGTGAACTATTTAGCTTTGGATGTAACATTGAACAATTATGTGGCTGGGTTTGGAGCCAATGGGAATTTGTCATCAACAATATTGTTTAGGGGGCAACCCCCGTTGTCTGTTTTACTGGGTACACTGCCATGTTACATGGGGATTTTGATGGCATGAGTATCCGTTGTTGCCCTAAAGCAGACATGGTTCCATAAATACCTTTATCTGCTTCTCTTGACATTGGATACTGTCTCACTTATGGCAAAATGGCGCCTGGTTTCAATGTTATTTTGGCTGCACCTACTCCTTTTGTAAAAGCAAAAGGAAATATCGAGGCAGAGTACCACAAAAGGAAATACACCAAACACGGGCTTATAAAGGTTCACAGATCTTTATTCTACTGCGCAGTTACAAACAAACAAATTCAGATAGCTATCTGGCCCTCAGTACATCACAATGAGTACCAGCCCTTCAGTGTGAGGATTGAGGTGTACTGGACATCTAGACAGTCGCATTATTTATACATATCTTGCAATATTGTCCAGCCCCTCTGCAGGTTAATAATATGTGGTCTAGAGTTTGTGCCGAGTTCACTTACGGCTCATACAACAATATGCACACGGATTACTTTGGTTTGCATTACAAACAAGTTACAATGGCAAAGTGTATTCCCAGATTTAGCAGTAAGTCTAAGCACATATCCCTTCACAATGTGTTACAGCTAGTGTCCACGCTCGACATTTGCATTACATTGTCTTCGATGTATGTTCATGGATGAGGCGTATTGGTGCAGACAATCCTGAGACCATAAGTCATGTACGGGACAAGGTCACATTACCTAGTCTAAACATTCGTCCCGCGGACAGTCTAACCATTAACTTGGGCACAAAGTTCAGGAAGGCTCAGTTACAAGTTGGAAACACAGTCCACCATTTTAGAACACAGAATTACATATGAACAGAAATCAAAATGGCAGATGATCCCAAAATGGCAGCGAAGTCGATCTAAAATCGGAAATTTGCAATGCGGTTTCCTTCGCAGAGCGACTAGGCTTAGGCCAATATACATTAGAAAGGAGGCACAATATGATTTTCCATTTAACAAACCCTGTTTTTGGCCTAAGCCAAAAGCTAAACTACTTTTAGTCACTTTACTAGTAACTCCACGTCTCAATGTCCATGCACCCTGAATCACAATCATCGGAGATATCAATCGCCATAAGGTCTGTAACAGAAATTTCTTTCAGCACAAATTCATTAGTCATTCTTTCCAATGTGCGTACCTTTTGTCCTAATGTTCCCATAGTATGTGCACAACATCCTCCTAAAACTGAACATATGACAGAAAGACATTTGATACAGCAACAGCAGAACAACAGAATGCCCAGAATAAACAGCAAGACCGAAAGTAGCTTCCATCCCCAAGATCGTAAGAAGTCCCAGAACCAAGCGCTAGGATCCCAGTTTCCCTTGGGAACATGCACTTCTGAACTTAGGACGTGCAGATTTTGTATAGCCCTAAAGATGGTTGGGGAGGAATTTGGCACAAAAATGCAACAAGCGGACCCCACTAATTTACATACTCCATCACGCTCAGCCAGGATGACGTCTAATGACATCCGGTCTGTAGGGCCACTAACCTTATCGCTTTCTGTTCTAAAGTCATGTTATAGAGTATGTCAGTGGTCCGGTTGATGGTCCTCCCCATTACTCTCGTGTTTAATGGGGAGGACCAGCTGTTTCCTCAGGGAGAGTCTCCGAAGCACTCTCGATGCTGCTCAATGCTGAGTGATCGTTGGGAGCAGAGCAGGTAGGTTGTTCTGTATCTTCTGTATCATGTGGCAAAGGGAAGGGAATCCTCTTGACATGCAACACGTGGATCCAGTGCTTTCATCCAGTCACTCGTACGGCAGTCTGTGTGGCCAAGAGGACCTGATGAGGGTCCCTCCAACGCGGTGTGAGACAGGATGTTCTTTCAAATGCTTTTATCAGCACCCAGATACCAGGCCAAATACTGTGACCTGGCCCCTCATATTTTACTGGGAGGGCTTCTCGCACCTGTTGATTAATCAAATACAGATTTTTAGTTAACCGGTCAGTGTAGTCGGAAAGAAGTACATGTTCAATGTCCCGCAAGGCCTTAGGCTTAGGCAAGTTCCAAATGTTAGCTGGCCTACCCATAACAACTTCAAAAGGGAAGAGCCCAGTCCTAGTATGTGGGGTTGTTCTCATTGATAATAACATCATCGGTAAGGCGTCCGGCCATTTCAGTTTGGTGCCGGCACACATCTTAGCGAGTTTGTTTTTATAATTCTGTTGCGTCTCTCTACCAAACAAGCACTTTGAGCATGTCTAGCCGAATAGAACCGTTTATCAATCTGTAATCCCGCGCATATCTGCCGAATTACAGCAGCTATAAAATGTGGACCATTGTCCGACCAGATGACTCTTGGCAAAACAAACCTAGGAAAATATGCCTTAAGCATGGTCTTCACCATTGTCATTGCTGTAGCATCTTTAACAGGAAAAGCTTCAACCCATTTACTAAAGGCACAAATAACAACCAAAACGTACGTATAGTTATTGCAATGCTCTATTTCAATGAAATCAAAGTGGATAACTTCAAAGGGGACTGAAGGTGGACCAAAACTACCCTTTGGAGTCGATGTGCCCTTTCCAATGTTATGCTGTAGACAGATCATACAACTCTGGACAAAGCATTCAGCTGTTTTCGAGATTTTATCATTCACCCAAACATTTTGTAACATTTTGGACACTTTCCTCGCACAGATGTGGGTGGGCCCGTGAGCCATTGCGACAATCATTGTAATGTACGCATCTGGCAGCAACCATGTTCTTTCTAACTTGTCCACCCAACTCCCGTCATCATCCAATTTTGTCAAACCCTCAGCCCATTGTTTAATTTCTTCTTATGTGGCATCGGCATGGATATTCTTTACAGATTCAATACCCTCATCGATAGTACAAACATTTGTGGCTTTCCTTGAAGTATCTGGTCAGCGAAAGCGTTCCCTTTTCCTACATCATCGATAATTTTCTGATGCGCTGCGCATATCATGATCGCTAACTGAGTGGGGAGTGCAAGCTCTGAAATTAACCGTACTATAAGGGAGCCATATTGGATCTTTGTTCCATGTTAGGTCAAGAAAGCTAGTTCTGCCCAAAGTCTACCGAAGTTGTGAACCACCCCAAAAGCATACTGGCTATTAGTATATATATTTACTTTAAGCCCTTCGGAAAGTTCACAAGCTCGAGTCAATGCTATAATCTCTGTGGCCTGTATGGAGTTATGCGTGATTCTCTTGGTTTCCACAATTGTGCTCAATGTGGTGATTGCATAAGCAGCCGTGGATATACCATCCGGAAGATTGAAACAAGAGCCATCAAAAACAGCTCCCCTTGTGGTTTATTCAAATCAGTATCTTTCAAATTGATTCTGACTTTAGTCTCTTGCTCTGTGGTTTAGAGGCAGTCATGTGATGCTTCGTCGCTCCAAGCAGTATCTTGCGGGAAAGGTAAAAGTTCAGCTGGATTTAATACACTGCACTTCTGAATTTTTATGTGCGATGCGAACAAGATCAATTTGTATCTCGTTAATCGTGCAGAGGTGAGGTGTTGTTTTTTTGTTCTGTTTAATAGAACATCTACAGAGTGAGGTACCATCAGGGTTAAAGCATGGCCTAGGACCATAACCTTGCTCTGTTTTACAGATGCAGCAGCAGCGGCGGCGACAGCTCTCAAACATCTTGGCAAAGCGCATGCAACAGGATCAAGGGCGGAAGAAAAGTAGCCGCACGGCCTATTCTTCCCTCCATGTTCCTGCGTTAATACAGCCAAAGCACATCCATCACGTTCATGCACATACAACACAAAGGCCTTATCATAATTTGGTGTGCCCAAAACTGGTGCTGAACACAATGCAGTCTTGAGCAGATCAAACACTTGCTGGTGTTCCAAGTTCCACGGGAATAGCAAAGAAATGCCCTTCTTTGTCAGAGCCAACATTGGTTTAATCGTTAACGAGAAGTTCAGATCCACTGCTTAGAGTAAGAAGCCATTCCTATCAAGGCTCTGACTTCCTTCTGTGTATTTGGGACAGACATCTGTGTATTTTGGACAGACATGCTAGAAATTATTTTAATCCGTTCAGGCGTCAATCTTCTTCCCTCCTTTGACAGGAGATAGCCTAAATAGGTGACCTCCTGTCAACAATATTGAAACTTTTTGAGTGAAGCTTTGTGTCCATGTTTTGCTAGGTGAATAAGCAACAACACAATGCCCTCCTTACAGTCAGCAGCTAAAAGTAGATTGTCTACGTACTGAAGTAGTGTACAAGTGGTAGGCAACTCGAGTGTGTCAAGCTGCTCTTTCAAAGCCCTACTATAGATGCTCAGACTTTCCTGTAAGTGACTTCAATTCAGCAATCCAACTAAGTCAATGCCTATTCTGGGATGCCCAATGGAAGCCCTTATTTATATATTTTTATGTCAAGTTGTTAAATCTGGATGATGAACCCTTATATAACGCCTCTCTCTTTGAATCCCCCTGACCTCACTGAGCCAAGAAGTAGGTTTGTTTTGCAAATTAAAAGGTTTATTGGAAAAATTAAACAATATATATAGATATATATATATATATATAAATATATCACACTTTTATGAATAAATTAATATTTGATAGCACACTTATGAGTATGAACAGTGATCAACAATGGAAAAGATTACAGTAGCATAATTCTTTAATTACTTAGGAGTTGGTATAGAAAGGATAAGGTAGCAGAGAATACTTTGTATGATTTCAAGGAAAAGCAATGATGGAAAAAATGCAGCACAGAACTAAACTGGATATGGTTTCAACAAGAGATAATGTGATCACTTTTTGCCTTGTGACAACTCACTCCCCCCCCTTCCGAATGCGTTGATCGCGATCACGGAAAAACTATACAGTCTGGGTTTGTTGGAAAGCTTAGGTTCTTAGCTTTGAAATGACAGTTAAATCTCGCTTCTAGGACATACGGTTCAAAAGATACGGACGTTTTTGTGGAGGTTGATTTTCAGAAATGAAGTCAAGATTTCAGAATGACAGATGACACTATTGCAGCTTTGAAATCACAGAATGGACAAACGATTTCAATGCAGTTCTAAATAGGTTGAAATGGATGGGATGGGATTACTTTAGTCTAAGAGATTACTATGCACAGTTCTTGGCTGGATACTCACTCCTAGTTTTGGACTGGAATGGACCTCGTCACAGATCTGGTCAGGTGGGCTGCGGTTCTCTCGCCCCGGGATAGTCTCTGGCACTGTTTCTGCTCACAGCGGTCTGGTCTGTGTCTGCTATCGGCACTGCACAGCGGTCTGGTCTGGGTCTGGATACAGCTCTGCTTTCTGGGTCTGGATACAGCTCTGCTTTCCTGGTCTGGATATGGTTCTAGCCAGAATCAAACAGCTCGCCAGGCTTTTGAATAGTTTAGTTAGGTTGCTGTATTCTGAGGCCTGCTGAGAAGGATTCAGCTTTTGGTTCAGGCCTCTCTGCTTCAAGTTCTGGAGTCTATCTGGAGTCTAAGTTCTGGATATGGTCGGGCAGCGTGCTGCGCAGAAATCGATTAAAGAGTGGAAGATGAATGTCCCTATCTGGGTCTCAGTGGTTCTTTTTATGTCTTTTGAAAGTGGGTGGGAAGGCTGACTTTCTATACCCAACCTTCTGAGGATCCTGATAGGTTAAAGGATTTACTGTGACCTGACTGGAGAACGTAGTAGTGAGTCAGAATGAGTCAGAGTGATGCTATGTTTATAGCTTGACTGAAGTTCCTCCCCTTAGCATTTACTTAGAAAAACAATTTTTCATAACCAAACATGCTTCCCAGATACACAAGTTGTTGAAATTACATGTACACATCACAGATGAATTAAGACAGGTCTCTGTTCAACCCTGATCTTTCTAAGAGCTATGGTGCAGAAGTGACAACATTTTGCGCTTTTGATATTGGTTTTTCATCAAATCTGGCACGGAGGTACATACCCTCTCTGGGAATATTACAGTAAGTTTTGAGGTCTCTAGCATAAACACAGACGTTACAATATTAATAATTACAGGGCTTGGCCTCAAAACATCCTACAGCGTCCAGCTTCATCTCAAATTGTGGGTGCATTTTTCATATTAAGAATACCCAAATTGTACATTTCTGTCAGCTTGATCCAATATTTTATAAGCAATTTAATAAAACATGCATTTGCCTCCACTGCAGTACATCCATTTGTTTGTCCCTGCCACTAGAAACTTGGCTTGGCTCAGAGGTCAAATGTCTTGCCTTCCCCCAGAGCAGTGTTGACAGTTCACACCCAAAATCAACATACCCTATTCAGCTGAAGGAATCCTTTGTCTTGTTTTTCCTTCTAGTAGGGCATCAGTCCAGGGTGCCACTCTCCATCTGAATAACAGAACCACGAAATTGTCCTTCCTTCTTGCTGAGAATGCTAGGTGTGAAGACTTCTCATGGACAAGGAAGCCTTTGAAGTCCCAGCTAACTCAGGTTCACTGTTTAGCTCCTGAAATACAAGTCTCCTGTCAGAATTTAGATTGCTAGAGCCGGTCAGTGGCGGGCACCGGTATTGCACCCATTTTTGACAGCTGCCTTAAATTAATACATTACAAAAAGGGGATTTTACTTGACAGCATATGATCCTTGCTAACATTATATTGATGTGGATTCTGCAATAGAGTAATGTAGAACACCCAACCAGAAGTTGGATTTTTTTGGTGGTTTCATGCACATGATTTTAGCAATTTTGACAATCAAGAAATGAATTGTTGAACAGCACTGTATTCCTTTGTCTGCTCTTGTTCTGTGGGTAGCCAAAGGATGGGGCTGGCAATGGTCTCCTGTATTAACACCGACAGAGGCAAAAGAAGATGGCAGCCTGTCTGTCAGGTTCTCATTGCGCACTTTCTGGTGATTTCTGGCCAGCAGCATGCTTTCCGGTGGCCATTATGATGTTTCCCATGTCAGTAATGCACAATGATGTTGTAGGGCTTAGATGCGTGATTTGAAACATCCCACAAGCCCCCCCTCTTGCGATGGCCATTCTTTTCCATCAATGGAACTCGCAAGACTGGGATGTTCGCCTCATCTTCTTCTGATTCCGCATATGGCACAGTTCAGTATCGTCTCCTCCATCAGGGTGGATCAATCGGTTCTCCTCGCCGGTCCTGATGGGAGTATTGGGTGGTACTCCGGGCCCCTCGGATCTTGGCTCCCGGTCCCCGGGTCGTCCTCCTTGGGCAGTCTCCGTGGTTTCATCTCTCCTAGGATGACAAAGCAAAAGCGGCAGAAACATATTCGTAGACATTTCCCCCACCACTATTAATGTAGTGGGGTGAACATATTCATTTTTTTTATCAGAAGACATTTGCATTCTTATTATGGTATTTCATACACTATATGTGGGATATTTTCGGGTTGGAAATTTATTATTCTGAAGCGGCCCCCTCTGGGATTGCAGAGGACTCCTCCAGTTGCTGCAGAGTGTGCCTGGGATGGCAACACTTTAGCTGATTAATATGGACCCACTTGTCTTCCCCTTCCGCCAAACTACCTTTGGGGATGCAGATCTTGTAGGCGACTGGTGAAATCATGTCTACAATTTCAAAAGGTCCCTTCCATGTAGGCAGAAATTTCCACTGTTTGGCCTGGTTCCTTTGGAAATTGTATAGCTAAACCCGGTCTCCTACTTTGTACTCTTTCCTAGTAGTCTTCAAGTCATAGTGGGTCTTCATGCTATCGGCTGATCTTTCTAGATTTCGCTGAGCATAGGCAAAAGCATGTTGAAGGTGTTTCCTTAAATTCTCAACATACTCATGAGTTGTGGAGGCATTGATCAATGTTTGCTCTTGGGTCCTGTAAAGCAAATGCTGGGGAAGCACAATCCCGCGTCCAGTCATCAGCTCAAACTGTGACATTTTAATTGCAGAGGAAGGGGTAGATCCGATGGCCATTAGGACAAGAGGTAATCGAATATCCTAACTTGGCCCAGAATCTGCCACAAACCTTTTTAATATATTCACAATGGTTTGGTTGTAACGTTCTACTGCACCAGAAGAAGCTGCCCGGTAAGCTATGTGTAGCTTCCTTTTAACCCCCAGTATCCCCCACATCTTTTTCATTACTTCGCTGGTGAAATGGCTTCCTCTGTCTGACTCAATCCTTAGGGGTAGTCCAAAACGCAAAAAAAAATGTGGTTGATCATCAGGGCAGCTGCTGTTTCTGCCTTGCAGTTTGGGGCTGGGAGACATTCCACCCATTTGGTAAATAAGCATGTCACAGTCAACATGTACTTAATTCCGCTAGAGGAGTGAATAACGGGGTCTATGAAGTCAACTTGCAAATCTGACCATGGCAGTGTCATCCCTCTCTTTTGGAGAGGCGCACGGTGTGTGAGGGATGTTGGCTGAAATTGGGCACACACAAGACACCCCTTCAAGTATTGGTCGAGGTCCTGCCCCATGTGTGGCCAGTATGCAACCTCTCTTAAGATCTCAAGTGTTGTCTGAAACCCCTATGACCGGTGGTGGCTGCATCATGGGCGTGACTTAACATCAGGCTTCGGAATGAGGTAGGAACCATCCACTGATCATGACCAGCTTGGGATTTCCTTACCAACAAACCGTCTTGGATTCGGAACATTTTTGGACATTTCATCAACACTCAGAGGTCCTCTTTCCCAACGCAATCGGTATCCGTCAGGGGAAAGTTCTCAGGGTCCTCAATGTGTTGGTAAAACTTACCAATTATTGGATCCCCCTTCTGAGCCGTAATCAAATCAGCAT
Source organism: Ambystoma mexicanum (assembly GCF_040938575.1). Taxonomy (NCBI): domain Eukaryota; kingdom Metazoa; phylum Chordata; class Amphibia; order Caudata; family Ambystomatidae; genus Ambystoma; species Ambystoma mexicanum. Next base: position 125,165,972 of record NC_090929.1, read on the forward strand.
CTGGTGTCTCATTACTCCATTGTGCAGTTGAAAGATCATTGTGAGCATTTGTCTGGGACCTAGTGATAGCAGTGACCTGGATTTCCCCCAACAGGGACTCAATTTCTATTAGATCCCCTTGGATGGCCGCGCTTTTGGCCAGCTGATCAGCTAAGTCATTTCCAGTTTTGGTCCCTCTACTTTGGAATGACCCTTGATCTTTTTCCAGTAGACGGTCATCCCATTCGAGGTGACCAGATCATAAATATTTTGGATTAACTTCCCATGTTTCAAGGGTTTGTTATAAGCACATAAGATGCCTCTGGTTTTCCAATTAACCAGTTGCTCCACAAACCCGTTCCATACATAATCCGAATCTGTGATTATGACCAGTTCGTGGAGTTGATGTTGGACAGCGGTGAGGATGGCTTGATGCACAGCCATCAACTCCGTCACCTGACTACTTCGGGGACCAATCTTGTACCCAGCAGAGGGTTCTGGGGACTCATTCAGCCATGCATTCCCTACGCTGGCCACAAGTTCTTTTTCCCCGTTGTTGTCAACATGGTAGGAGCATCCATCCACATAGACAGTGGGCATTCCCTCACACTTACCTTCTTCAAAGACTTTGTGTGGGGAATTAAAGTATGCCTCCATGTTGTCCTTGATTTTTAGACTTTCGTCCTCGAGACAGTTTTCTCTGGCACAATCATGCAAGTCAGCCAGATCTTGCGCGAGGGGACTCTTCTTGTTTTGGCCATATCTGACCTCCACAGGAAAGCCTTGCATTGACAGGATCCAGGAAGTAATTTGGGAATTACTCACATTTCCAACCCGGATTCTGTCACTTTGCAGATATTGCAGAGGCTGGTGTGGAGTCTCCACTATGATGTGTTCCCCCTGGATAAATGGGCGGTAGTTCTTCAATGCCCACACCGTTGCCAGGAGTGCCTTCTCACAGTCGTTGAATTTTTCCTCCACTGAGGATAAAGTTTTACTCGCATAGGAGATTACTTTATTGATCTTGTCATGCTTTTGATATAATACTGCAGTCAAGCATGTATTGAAAAACCCTGTCTCCAAGAAAAACCCCTTGTTTCTGACAGGGTAAGCTAGGCAGGGCGCTTGTGAGACGCTTCTTTTGAGCTGTCTTACTGCCTCAGATTGTTCTGTATCCCATTCCCACTTGACCCCCCCTTCAAGGGATGAATCAGGGGTCTAGTGATCTCTGCGTAGCCCTCAATGAACTTTCTGCTGTACTTAGTCAGTCCAAGGAGGCTCCTTAGTTCCTGCAAAGTTGTGGGGCGCTTCAGTTTCTGAAGTGCTTCCACTTTCTTTTCCTGGGGACAGAGACCACGAGGAGCAATCTCATGCCCCAAGAAATTAACAGGGGTTCTACACCACTGTGCTTTTTGAAAGGAAAGTTTTGCTCCAGCGGCCCTCAACTGGGTCAGAACATAACGGATCTCCACTATGTGTTCCTCCACAGAAGAACTTTTGATGAGCACATCATCTACATAAGCCAGGTTACCCCTCGTACCCAGGTCAGGCATGGCCTTGTGTAGGAAAATGTTGAATTCATTGCCGAAGTTAAGGTATCTGAAGGGGGTCCAGGTCCATGTGTGCTGCGGGCCCACAAAGGTAAAAGCCAGTTTTTATTGGTTCTCCCTACTGACAGGCACAGTCTAGTATCCATTGGTTAGGTCTATTGCAGTGAATACCTGTGACCCTTGGATCTGGGCCAGCCCTTGGTCAATGTAGGGAAAAGGCCATTGGGAAGTATGGACCCGTTTGTTGAGCTCCCTAAGGTCGGCGCAGAGTCTCCACTGGCCGTTTGGCTTCAATATTCCCAGCACCGGATTATTGAAGGTGCTTTGTACTGGACGGATTATCCCCCGGGACTCAAGGTTCTTAATTATTTCTGTAAGGGACTACTTTGATGCGAGAGGCAAGCGATATTGCTTCACAAACACTGGAGTCATGCCAGGGTCCATGGGAATTGTTGTGTGGATGTCGGTGCGACCACACTCATATGAGTCCACCGCAAAGAGATCTTGGAAATCCAAGAAAACTTGTTTCAACTTTTGCTTCTGCTCCAGAGTCACACAGACATCAGCTTGGTTGACTCTCTTCAACCATCTGCCTGAAGCCTTGAAAGACTTCTGGTTTTGCTATCTCAGCGGCCTTCTCCAGCTGGGTGGAGAAGTCCCTGGTCAGAGTGCTGATTTGGACTGGAGGCTTCAGGTGGGAAAGGCAGCCCTCATGGACCTGGAAAATCACCTCATCCCTCCTGAAGTCACAAGTCACATCTTCCTTACCATAAGGGCAGGAAGTGTACACCAGGAAGTTCCCCCCCATGCCGGGTAAATATCCTGTCTGGTGTTGTATTGTCATCACTGTCACTGTCAAAACAGCCCTTGGGGATTGGTCCTAACATTTCATTTCCTAAATCAATGGAAAAATGTCGGTCATCAACCGCCATTCCAATAATGGTGCCTGCGGCTAGAGTAATACTCTTTAAGTTGCTGTTATCCACCTCTATTGGAATGGTGTCATGTTCTAGATTGACTAATGGTGTTGGGTTTACCCCCAACCCTTGCTGTTGGAGAGAAGTATTTAGATGAATATAAGCATCAGGGTTTTTCAATTTTTGTCCTCTTTTAACTTTCACTTCCAGGAAGAATTGTCGGGTCCTTTCTGGGATGGTGACTTCCTCTTTAATCTGAATTTCAACTGCATAAGGTAGCAATTGAGCTGACCTAAATGCTTTTTCTGGATCATCAAATCCCAGGGGATTATCCGCTAACAGGGACCAAACTTTGAAGTTTATTAGGGCCAAACTAATGGCAAAGCGATTGAGAATGTCACTGCCTAATTAAAAGACGGCAGTGACGTCTCGCACGACCCAACAATTATGGACTATGCTCTTGTTGCCAATGGAGATTTTGAGCATACACCTGCTTGGCAGGAGATGTTTGGAATTGGGTGTTTCCAGATCCATTTCCCATTTGTCTATCAGTTTGAATGTGGGAATGGCTGGATCTTTTGGGAGTTGGCGGAACATGGCTTTGCTGATGAAGCTCTTACCTTTGTTCACACACACTCGGGCGAGAACAGAGTCCTTCCCATCATTTAACTGAACAGGGATGAACAGCTTCTCTCCAATTTGCTGAATATCAGCCAGGCTCTGAGCTGATTTTAAATCTTTCTGGACTATTGGAGTGGAAATGTCTGATTGTGGATTAGTAAAGAATTACAGAGTGTTTCCTTCCAGTGTGGAATACCACCTTAAACTGGAAAGAAGGTTGATTTTCAGAAATAGAGAGGACCCCCCATCACCAGTCTGTTGTCCTACTGCTATTACTGTCACATCTGGAATTTGATTGACTGGAAGTGAAATTCTACTTGGTCAGATTTTTGTTCAAACATGTGGCATGTGCCGTTTAAACTAACATGGTTGACACTCTGTTTTAATTTTATTGGTCGGCTAGTCTGGGTCCAGAGGACCTTGTTTACGCAATCTATTAGGGGTGACAACCTTCTCAGGAGGTCATCCTTAGTAAACAAGGGGTGCCCTCTGGAGTCACTACTATGACCGGGTGTTTCACGTTGTGTCGCCTAATTTTAATGTCCAAATCCGCAGTCCCCTCAATGGGAATTTCTTTCCCGTCAAAGTTCTGAAGTTGACCAGGAAGAGAGGTGAGAGGAATTTGGTAATTCTCCCCCCTCCCTGCATTTAGTTCGTCAAAGGCTCTTTTGGACAGAAGGGTAGCTTGGGATCCAGTGTCCACCAGTGCCAAAATTGTACCCTGTCCCTGTGCTTGTACCGGGGCATAGTATCTTCCCTCCTTCTCCTCAAGTGGGCACAGATAATGCACATTTTTGGACAACTGGTGGGCCAATTTTCTGGTTTTGGACAAGGAAAGAGAAGAGATTTGGGCAGAATTCTGTGAAGAGTCTTGGGAATCTGAAAGAAAAAGTTTGCAACTATAAATGTGAGATATTCTGGGTTCCCCTGGTTCCGGTTCTAGGCTGCCCCAACCCCCTTTTTGGAGGCAGTCACCAGAATGGGTTTGAACGAGGGTATTTTGATGCTGTTGGTTCTGGGATGAGATGATGGGCGGAGCTAGCTCAGTCCCCACATCTACCCAGTCTGTCTGTGAATCCCTTGGGACCCATTTTTCTTTGGGAGGAGTTCCCCCATCTCTGAAGGAGAAGATCCTTTTCCCAGGATCCTCTGAGGATCCCTCTCCCTCAAATTGGAAGATCTGTACCTCCTCCTCAAAGTGAGTCTGTTTGGTTCCTTTGTTTCTCCTACCTCCTCTCTGCTCCTTGGGTGGCAGACTTTCAGGGGTAGGAGATTTTGTTTCCGGTTCCTGGGTTTCCAGGGGCTGTTCACAAGTGGGGAAGGAAGCTTCCTCCGAGGCTTTACACCCCCTTCCCCTTGTGCCTCCTCCCTGGGAACCGGTGGGTTATCGGGGTGCTGCCCCCGTCATTGTTTTGGAGCACCAGGCCCAGTGTTTGGGGCATTCTGCGCCGGCATGCTCATCTGGGGGTTCTGCTGAGCCCTCAGCATGCAACCCAGACCCTGTGCCATATTTTGGACCTGGCGCTCTAACTGTGAAACCCGCTCAGGCTGATACGGGGTTCTGTTTTCTCCCATGGGCTGATCCCGCGAAGGGTAGCTATCCCTTCTCTGGTAGTATCCCAGGTTGGGAAGATTTGGGTACCCCTCCACCCTTGGCCTTCCCTCTCCCGGATTAGGTTGTCTGGGCTCAGGGAAATGGGGAAAGAAGGATGGATGGTTTTGGGGCTGGAAGTTGGGTGGATACCTGGGGAAAAAGTTCTGCCTAGGATTTGGGGAATGTCTGCCCTCCTGTGGGAAGTTAGGAGGGAAGTTCCCTGGGTTAGGTGCTTGGCTGGATCCCCCCCTTGGGCTGGAGGAGTCCACACATAACCCAGGATGGGTCGGTTTCCCTTGTAGCGGGGCTTTACATAGTCTGGGGAGTGAGGGACCCCATTTGTGGGACTACCTCCTTGGCTCCCTGTCTGTGACTGGCCTGAGGGCCTTCGTGGCTTGGAATTATTCTGTGCAGGCAAGTTTTTAGGCCCCCCCATCTCCAAATCCAAAATGGGGGCAACCTTTACCTGGTGCTGGTCGGTTTGGGGCTTTTCTGCGCATTACTTTTATTTTCTATGTGCTTCTGCACCTCATAGATTCGGGTGGCCTGTTCAATGACCCAATCTAGTGACCTTTTATCATGAAAATCTCTCACTGGGTGGATCATGATGTATTTGGGCAAGGCATGGAAAAAAGTGTTAACAAATTCTTTGCTGTCCGTGCGCACCCTTTTGGTAGTCTGCGCAAAGGCACGCTTCAATTCCTGCACAAATCCTTGTGGTGCCTAATCCTCCCCACATTGCAAATTGTAGGCTGCCTTGCGAGCCTCTTAGGGATTTCTGTGAACAGAAAAGTGCTTTAAGATGGCCGCCCTGTAGGTGGACCATCTTGCATGATTTTGGTTCTCCAGCCCCGCAAAGAAACTGGAGTATTCTGGGGAGAATGTCCATTTGACGGACTGCATGCAGCTACTGCGGTCTTTCAAATGGAAAGTCTCCATCATTTGCTCAAAGAGCTCCAAGTGTTCCCACACAGAATACTTGGCGTTCTTGTGATAAGGCATGCTGACACTCCTGATTGCCTTAATCTGTTTTAAGGGTTCCTTAAGCAAGGCCCTTTTTGCCTTGTTGGCCTTCTTGGTTCTGGTAACTCTGGTCCATTCATCCTCTGACTAGGAAGCACTGCTCCCAGAGGTGCCCATCTGATCTTCCAGGTTTTCCCGGATTCTGCAAGCCTGGGAATGGCTGGCAGAATGTGGGGACCTTGTCTCCTGTGTCCTGTGACGTTCAGAGGAGTCTTCAGATTCCTCCTTGCTGCCAGGATTTGATGAGTACCCCCCCCACTGACCTAACTGGGCAGAGGTTTTTAGGATGCCTTTAGTGGGCCTACTCTCCTGGGGTTCCCCACTAAATTGCACTGTACTTGGTGTACTTGGGTGCCCATACCCGGATGCCCGCCCATCCATTCCTGAGAGGTACTGGATTATGAGCACCATACTTTTGGCTGGATAGTAATCTGCCATCCCTGTGGCCCTGGGCTCATGTGCGCCATGAGACATGGGGGTGGCAGAGTCCAAGGACTGGGAGAGATGGAGGCCTCTGATACTAGGGCTCCTGAGGTTATGCTGAGGTGTTTCCCTTTCCCAGCGAACCTCATCTCTATCGGTCCCTGCTCCCTGATGCCTTGCCAGAGCCTGCGCTTTCAGTTCCTCAATCAAGGCCTTACTAGACTCCATCAGTCTCTCCTGCATGGCTACCTGTTGCTGGAGCCTATCATTGTGCTGGCAGAGAGCCTCATTCTCTCTCTGTGCTTCGTGGTTAGTCTTGAAGTACTGGGCCAGTCTTTGCTGCAGGAGGGTTACCCCCTGAGTACCGTCCCTACTGGCCTGCTCCTTTCTTGCCAGAGCATCTTCCACCCTCCTGGTGTGCTCTAACAAGCTCTGATGCTCTTTTTGGAGGTCGCCCAGTCCCTGGAGGGCCAGGTGATTTTCTTCCATTTTCTTTTTTAAGTGGCAGACTTCCTGGCCTAACGTACCCCTTTCCTGAGTAAGAGCCTGCATCTGTGCCACCAGGTTGTCCCCTCCTGGCTACCTGCTTTGCGCATGCCCTGTTGAAATTTATCTGTTGCTCCAGCTTTTTCTGGCTCTGCAGTAGGGAGTCCAAACCTTCTTGATGCTCCTTCTGCAAGGCCAGGATTCTGGTATCCTGGTCTGCCTTTTCCTGTTGCAGGATATCCATATCCTCTTTTATTTTAATGATATACTGTCTACTATCATTTTCTGACTCCTGGCTCCTGTGCAGCCTCTGCTCAGAAGAGTCGAGATCAGATTGGGCCTTCTCTAATGCCATCAGTTGCCTACTTGCCAGATCTTGGCCTTCAGCACATTTGTCCTGTATAGCTCCCATATATAAATATAAATATGGGCTATCCTGACAATCTTGTTGTGCTCATCGTTGGCTTTAGGGGCCATGTATAGTTCACTCAGGGCCACATGTAAGGGACCCTGATCTCTCTATATATCTGACACTGTTGCAATGATCTGGGGTGCGATTGCCTGCAACTACCCAGTCTGGTCCTGATGAGTCCACTCACCTCTCACAAATAGCTTATGTAAGATGTGCTCTCTCGCTAGTTTGAGGTCTACCAGTGTCGTCATTCTGGAAATTGATTTCCTTCCTGACTTACAGAAGTTAGTATTTTATTTTGCAAAACAGACCATTTCCTTAGAGCGTTCCTTTGAGGAGTGCTTTTAGAGCGTAACACAGCGTGGTGATCCAACAGGGTTTATGTATCCTGTCAGTTATCACACTGTATTAAGCTGCACAAGTGGTAGAATTAATCCAGACGTCCCGTTACGAGCCCCCACTCTGTAAGTGACTTCAATTCAGCAATCCAATTAAGTCAATGCCTAGTCTGGGATGCCCAATGGAAGCCCTTATTTATATATTTTTATGTCAAGTTCTTAAATCTGGATGATGAACCATTATATAACGCCCCTCTCTTTGAATCCCCCTGACCTCACTGAGCCAAGAAGTAGGTTTGTTTTGCAAATTAAAAGGTTTATTGGAAAAATTAAACAATATATATATATATATCACACTTTTATGAATAAATTAATATTTGATAGCACAGTTATGAGTATGAACAGTGATCGACAATGGATAAGATTACAGTAGCACAATTCTTTAATTATTTAGGAGTTTGTATAGAAAGGATAAGGTAGCAGAGAATATTTTGTATGGTTTCAAGGAAAAGCAATGATGGAAAGAATGCAGCACAGAAATAAACTGGATATGGTTTCAACAAGAGATCATCTGATCACTTTTTGCCTTGTGAGAACTCACTCCCCCCCTATGCAATATGAAGAGATGGAAATGAGGGCACACAGGTTTTCAGGAATACAATCAAAAGCAGTTCAGTTCCCATTCCCACCAGCAAACTTAGAGAAACAGGGACGATTTTAAAACACAGGCCAAATACTTTTAAATGTGGTTGCAATGAAGTGAAAAATATGCTAAAAATGATTTGGTTCGCTACTTTGAATTAGTTCAGGTCAACACAATTAATGATTCAGGAATGATTTATCAGAGTGAAAACGAATTTCAGCAGTGGAAAGCAAGAAGCAGCTATTTTTCCAAGTGGTGAATTTGAGCTAGTTTGCAATTCGTGGTACTTTTTCTGAATGCGTCGATTGCGATCACGGAAAAACTATAAGGTCGTTCTGGATTTGATGGAAAGCATAGGTTCTTAGCTTTAAAATGACAGTTAAATCTCGCTTCTAGGACATATGGTTCAAAAGATACGGACGTTTTTGTGGAGGTAGATTTTCAGAAATGAAGTCAAGATTTCAGAATGACAGATGACACTTTTGCAGCTTTGAAATCACAGAATGGACACATGATTTCTATGCAGTTCTAAATAGGTTTAAATGGATGGGATGAGATTACTTTAGACTAAGAGATGACTATGCACAGTTCTTGGCTGGATACTCACTCCTAGTTTTGGAGTGTGATGGACCTCGTCACAGATCTGGTCAGGTGGGCTGCAGTTCTCTCACCCCGGGACGGTCTCTGGCACGGTTCCTGCTCACAGCGGTCTGGTCTGGGTCTGCTATCGGCACTGCACAGCGGTCTGGTCTGGGTCTGGATACAGCTCTGCTTTCTGGGTCTGGATACAGCTCTGCTTTCTGGGTCTGGATATAGTTCTAGCCAGAATGAAACAGCTCGCCCGGCTGTTGAATGATATGATATGGCATTTATAACACTCCTATACACAAGTGTTTAGTTAGTTTGCTGGATGCTGGATTCTGAGGCCTGCTGAGAAGGATTCAGCTTTTGGTTCAGGCCTCTCTGCTTCAAGTTCTGGAGTCTATCTGGAGTCTAAGTTCCGGATATGGTCGGACAGCATGCTGCGCAGAAATCGATTAAAGAGTGGAAAATTAATGTCCCTATCTGGGTCTCAGTGGTTCTTTTTATGTCTTGTGAAAGTGGGTGGGATGGCTGACTTTCTATTACCAACCCTCTGAGGACCCTGATAGGTTAAAGGATTTACTGTGACCTGACTGGAGAACGGAGTAGTGAGTCAGAATGATGCTATGTTTATGGCTTGACTGAAGTCCCTCCCCTTAGCATTTACTTAGAAAAACAATTTTTCATAACCAAACATGCTTCCCAGATACACAAGTTGTTGAAATTACATGTACACATCACAGATGAATTAAGACAGGTCTCTGTTCAACCCTGATCTTTCTAAGAGCTTGGGTGCAGAAGTGACATCATTTTGCGCTTTTGATGGGTTTCGCAATATTGGTTTTTCATCAAATCTGACACGGAGATACACACCCTCTCTGGGAATATTACAGTAAGTTTTGAGGTCTCTAGCATAAACACAGATGTTACATTATTAATAATTACAGGGCTTGGCCTCAGAACATCCTACAGCGTCCAGCTTCGTCTCAAATTGTGGGTGCATTTTTCATATTAAGAATCCCCAAATTGTACATTTCTGTCAGCTTGATCCAATATTTTATAAGCAATTTAATAGAACATACATTTGCCTCCACTGCAGTACACCCATTTGTTTGTCCCCGCCCCTAGAAACTTGGCTTGGCTCAGAGGTCAAATGTCTTGCCTTCCCCCAGAGCAGTGCTGACAGTTCACACCCAAAATCAGCATACCATATTCAGCTGAAGGAATCCTTTGTCTGGTTTTTCCTGCTAGCAGGGCATCAGTCCAGGGTGCCACTCTCCATCTGATTAACAGAACCACTTTGATTTCCTGCCTTCTTGCTGAGAATGCTAGGTGTGAAGACTTCTGATGGACAAGCAAGCCTTTGAAGTCCCAGCTAACTCAGGTTCACTGTTTAGCTCCTGAAATACAAGTCTCCAGTCAGAATTTAGATTGCTAGCACCGGTAAGTGGTGGGCACCGGTATTGCACCCATTTTTGACAGCTGCCTTAAATTAATACATTTCAAAAAGGGGATTTTACTTAATAGCATGTGATCCTTGCTAACATTGTATTGATGTTGATTCTGCAGTAGACTAATGTAGAACACCCAACCAGAAGTTGGATTTTTTTGGTGGTTTCATGCCCATGATTTTAGCAATTTTGACAATCAAGAAATGAATTGTTGAACAGCTCTGTATTCCTTTGTCTGCTCTTTTTCTGTGGGCAGCCAAAGCATGGGGCTGGCAATGGTCTCCTGTATGAACACTGACAGAGGCAAAAGAAGATGGCAGCCTGTCTGTCAGGTTCTCATTGCGCACTTTCTGGTGATTTCTGGCCAGCAGCATGCTTTCCGGCGGCCATTATGATGTTTCCCATGTCAGTAATGCACAATGATGTTGTAGGGCTTGGATGCGTGGATTGAAACATCCCATATTCCGTGTAACCTTGTGGCGCACGGGTGAATGTAAACGAGCGTCCCCCTAAGGTGAACGCGAACAGGTATCTGCTATCCTTGTGTATAGGAATGCTTAAGAAAGCATTCTTAAGATCTACAACACTAAAGTGAGTAGCAGAAGCCGGGATCATGGTTAGTATTGTTGTCACATCAGGCACAATAGGAAATTGTGGAGCAACAATCTTATTGATGGTGCGTAAATCAATGATAAAACGAAAAGGAAATACATTATCGCCTTTCTTATACGCAGGCAAAATCGGACTATTGCACAAACTACCTGCAATTTCCTCAATTACCCCACGATGTACAAAATCTGAAACTCTGCACTTCAAAGCTTGCTCACCATCAACCGAAATCTTATACTGAGGAATACGTGGCAACTTTACTCCATGTTTTAAAATTATCTTAACCGGCTCGATTTGTAGAACTCCAATATCATTGTCATCAATTGCCCATAAACACTGCGGAACATCACTAAATTCCGTCAGCAAAGGTCTAGTCAGGAACTGAGAGACAGAAAGTTGTTGTGGTGAAATTTTCAAACACACTCCATCCAAAGAACAATGAATTACCGCATTTAATTCTTTCAACAGATTCAACCCCAACACATTCTCTCCACAGTTCGTTGTCAAAAGAAATGGATAGTGGTCCGTGAATGGACCCAATGTAATCGGTACTGGCGAAGAAACCGGACAAACTACTGGCGTACCAGAAAACCCTACAGAAACATTGGTTTGCCCTGACAGTGGAACGTTTGGAACCTGTGAATGGTCAATGGAACAATTCTGTGCTCCTGTATCTATCAAGAATAGATGTTTCCTATTTCCCACTATCATTTGAATGTAGGGACCTTTCTGATTAACGGGAATAGGCGTTGGTTCCAAACCCTACTTCAGGCAATCCTAGCGAACAAAATGTCATCAAAAGGAAGGTCTTCAGAGAGATAAGAAGCAGAAGGATGATCAAAAATGTTTCTATTATCCACACTCGGTGCCTGATTATCCTGTGAAAAAGGTTGTGAATTTTGAGAAAACTGACTTCTACCAGGACTCCCTGCCCCAGGGCGGCCTCTGGATCGTCTACCCATGTTACCAAATGCGTTATTCGACCTCTGCTGGGGGATCGGGCATTGTGCTTGCCAATGACCCTCTTGTCTGCATTAAGCACATTGATTCACATGCACAGGACCCAACGGCACATTACCCTGTGGCGCATATTGCCCCCTAAATTGTGAAGTACCCCCTCAAGTTCCTCTAACAATTTGTTGTAGTAGAACTTTAGTTTTCAGTTCTCCCTTTCTCTTTACAATTCTCTCCTTCTCATTATTGACTCGGTTTTCATAGTACTGAGCCATATGGAATACTTCAGACTGCGACTTAGCCTGCCAAGCGCTCTCAGAAGTCATAATTTGTGACTGGATATCATGCAACAATTCATGCACAAATTTATCTACGAATAGTCTTTTTCCAGACTCTGTGCTCAAATCTTGTCCACTGAAATCTAAAAACACTTGTTCAAACTGATTAAAGAATTCAGTAGCACCCTCAGACTTCCCTTGGACACAAGCAGTAAGTTTGTCCCAAATAATCCTTCTCTCTGGAATTATAGTCTTTAATTTCGTGACTATTCTATCAGGCAAAGTCAGTATTACCTGTGGCAGTCTCTCGCCAGCTGGTCTTTCTCTATCTAGTCTAGCTATATTATTTAATGTGTCCCCTAACCCTGGTACATCATCTACTGTCCTAATCTGTTTCCACAAATCAACAGCTAGGAGCACAGGAAATAACAAATCTATATCACTCAGAGTAAATACTGACAACGGCAAAACAGATTCTATCTCATTATAGAACCCCGTCAGATTCTTTCTGATATCTGGGATGGATTGTTTGATGGTGTTCACTTCCTGTCCTGAGAACGGGACGTGAACAAACTCAGAGACATAATGAGCAGGATTGTCATAGGAAGCTGTGCCTGTTGCGGCATCAGCTGGAACCTCGATTTTTGGGACAAATGTCGTCAGACCCTCTCTCACAGGCAACTGAGAGATAGGAAACTCTGAATGCTTACTGAGCAACAGAGCTAAATCAAGTTCTAAGGCAGCTGAAGAAGTGTCAGACGAAAAAGCTCTCTTATAGATATTCAATAATTCTGTGGGACAACAAATCTTTCTTTTTATACATTCATCCTGCAGGCATTCTACTATTACCTGTATCACTTTCCTCTGCATTTCTAGCGTATACTGACTATACGTGTCCTATTCTTCTACGGGAGATATCGACATGTCTGTAATCCATCTAATCGCATCTTTTGTGGAAATTCGTGTTTCCTCACTAATCGACTTACAACAAGGAAGGAACCGTTTCTGTACAAAAATAGCGCTCAAACTATCACCATCAGTTTCTTCATTCTGTAACCTTACCAACTCCCTTCTATACTCAAAAGCCCTCTTGACATGCTCATACACTTTTTCCGCAGTATCTCTTGAATATGCTAAAACATTCAGATCCCTCAACCCTTGTGGGAGACCTATATCATCCAGTCTATTCCACATTACACATAAATGAATTCCCAACCCTTCGATAAAAACATTCTTCCCAGGAAAACTTTCTAAATTAGAGAGTGTGGCAAAAACATCAGATTGTTCACCCCTCTCCATGCACTGTCTAGCCCATGCAGTCAAATCGCGCTTTCTCTCCTTAGACACAGTATTACGAGTTACAATCTTTGATTCCGCTCCCTTATCAACTACAAGTGGGACAGAATCACTCAGAAAAGGAAGATTAGAAAAATCTTGTACAATCGGTAACAAAGGTGCTATCACTGGTGCAGAGGACAAATCTACCAAACCCGTAACAGTAGGCAAAGGCAGAGGTGCAGGTGGAGGACTAATGATAAGAGGAGGAACAACAGCTGGAGGAAGAGGAACAATAGGAGGAATGATAGGAAGAGCAGGGATTACTACGGGAGGAGGAACGACCGCAGGAAGAGGTAAAGCAGCAGGAATAGGTACATACAAAGGTGGCGCAGTGGCACCAGACCTTCGTTTATTTAGAAGTTTGTCAATCAACTCATCGGACACATGAAAGTCTTTAGACGGGTACATTTTCCGAACACCAAGTTGAAAAGCCCTATACATATTTCCAACTGACTCAGACTGTTTATTTTTATCATACAACAACGCTTTTTTGGTATTGGACATATGACAGCATGCATGTTTTTCTCTACTTTTAAGTTGCTGCATAGCTTCTTTCTTCCAATTCTGTAATACATCAAATGCTGCAGGTCTAGCCTTTTTCTTTAATTATATAGATTCTAAATATTCTATTTGAGGAATTTCAAAACCACCACTCGTTGGCCACTGAAGTTCAGAAGCATGTCTAGTTTGTCTGTGCCAAATATCATTAAACACTATACCACCAATGCTGTGCTTACAGTACATAGTACACACCGGAGACCCCTCCTGTGGCGCTGGTCGGCCAAATTCCAAAGATTGTCTGTCACTGCGGAATAATGCCCTGAAACAGGCAGACAATTTCTCAGGCATATCAGATTCCTGGTGTTACCTGGTCAATAATTGTACTTGCAAGAACACTGCGCCAAAACAAATTATCAGGATACTTAAGAATCGGGTCACGACTCAAAGGATCAAAGGACAAAGGAGGTCCGATTGGATTTCTAAGGACATGGACAACAAAGCACCCACCTGTTTGGTGATTTTGGAAAAACTGCCCGCCTCGATATATGGACCCTTGTCAAGATGCCGTCTCGGACCGCAGGCTCACCGTCCAGGGATCGGATCATGCAGTACTGTTGAGGTATCGTGTCTCATCAAAGAAAGGGGCCCCCTTCTTTCACGGTCCGATCCCGGTCCGATAGCCACGTCAACCTTCAACGAGATGGCATCATTCTTGAGGGTCCCTATTCGGGCGCCATCTGTAAAAGCAAAAGGAAATATCGAGGCTGAGTACCACAAAAGGAAATGCATCAAACACAGGCTTATAAAGATTCACAGATCTGTATTCTACTGCGCAGTTACAAAGAAACAAATTCAGATAGCTATCTGGCCCTCAGTACATCACAATGAGTACCAGCCGTTCAGTGTGAGGAGTGAGGGGTACTGGACATCTAGACAGTCGCATTATTTATACATATCTTGCAATATTGCCCAGCCCCTCTGCAGGTTAATAATCTGTGGTCTAGAGTTTGTGCCGAGTTCACTTATGGCTAATACAACAATATGCACACAGATTACTTCGGTTTGCATTACAAACAAGTTACAATGGCAAAGTTTATTCCCAGATTTAGCAGTAAGCCTTAGCACATATCCCTTCACAATGTGTTACAGCCGGTGTCCACACTCGACATTTGCATTACATTGTCTTCGATGTATGTTCGTGGATGAGGCTTGTTGCTGCAGACAATCCTGAGACCACAAGTCATGTACGGGACAAGGTCTCATTACCTAGTCTAAACATTCGGCACGCGGACAGTCTAACCATTAACAAGATTCAAAGGTCGGGAAGACTTGGTTACAAGTTGGAAACACAGTCCACCATTTTAGAACGCAGAATTATATATGAACAGAAATCAAAATTGCGGATGATCCCAAAATGACGGCGAAGTCGATCTAAAATCAGAACTTTGCAACACGGTTTTCTTCGCAGAGCGACTAGGCTTAGGCCAATATATATTAGAAAGGAGGCACAATATGATTTCCCGTTTAACACTTTTAATTGGCCAACATCATATGGACTACTGGTCCACAATATGCTTGGTACCTGTGCCAAATCTTCCTGGAGAAAGGATGTATCTATTTTACCAATGACATCCTCTGCAGCACTTCCTTGTTCTCAATTTTTAGCTGATAAGTGAGATTTATGTTAAACACTACTTCGTCATCTGTGTCATCGTCTGTGAACAACTCTTCATCTGTCAAATCGGTCAATCTGTGTCCTTTGTCAAGGGATACCACTGTCCTCCAGTTTATTCCCTCATTATCCACCCCATGTGGAATCACTCTGTCTTCTCTCACTGCTTCCAACTCAATTGTCATCACTTGCCCTTATTCCTCATCCATAGGCACTTTTGGCATGAACAGAAATTTTGTGGGTAGTCGCAGCACTGTGCCTTTTATTCTTTGAAAGCCACACTAAAAATATGTGTACTCCATAAAGGAATACTTCAGGGTCCAATGACACGCCCCTTTGTTCTTTCTGGCAATAAATACACATTAATGTGCATTTACATAGTGAATCCCTGGAGTAGAACATATTATTCCCTGGTCAGTGAAGGATATTGTCATGTTGAATTTGCTCATCAAATTTATCTCCAGCATGTTAACTGCTGTTTTGCGGGAGTACAATATTGGCATGGAGTGTTCATGTTCTCCTGGAGTAATAGTAATGCAAGGCCTGACATTTGGGTACTTGACAATCCTCATCTGTGACCGGTCCCACGCTACCATAGTCTCATCCCATTGGAATCCTCACTCCTAGGACACGGACATGACTAATGCAAGTGCATAATGTTCTCCAGCCAAGGAACCTTAAAGCTTAGTCTACTGGAATCCCTTGTTCTAGACCCTTGAAATCCATACAACAGCATAGCGGCAGACCCTTAGCTTGGGAATTTAAGGTCATGAGGGTTGGTTGGAGGAGATGGGTGCCAGTGGAAAAATAACACCCAACCACCCCAACATCCCAAATAAAGAGTGTGGTGGTGTGAAGGTCAGGGCTGACATCAGCGGAAAATAGACGCAAAGGTTAGAGAGAGCCTAACCTAAATCTCCAACTCTTTTAATGCGACTCAGCAGAGTTCCAGATTGAGGACTGACCTCCAAACCTTAGAGTCGATGCCCACGAAGCCAGAGAAGGTCAAATCCCAGGATAGTGAAATAGCTCTAAACATCGAAGGATACATTCACTCAAACCCGAGCCTTCTACATGAAAGAACCAAATTACAATCATGAAAAAGGGTTGTGGTATTCTTGCTTTCTGGCAAGAACTGAAATTCCAGACCTTGGTAATTGCATCGGTCGTTGGTCATGTTTTGGATGGTTTTGGTATCCCAATGATACATTCTTGCGGCCCGTGGTGGTCACATGCCCAAGGGTCTTACGTGATCCTTCCCGTTCCCCAACACTGGGTCCTGTTCTGGTGTCGGCCATCGATGCCGCCATTTGGCTAGTGGGACATTTTCTCAAGGTACCCTTTATTTATGCTGTAGTGTAGACGTATGTGAATCATGTCTATCCCTGTGATACTAAAGTTGCCTTTTGCCATACCCTGGTGTGCATCACTCTGGTCATTTTGTGAATGTGTGTCGCTTTTGCTTTAACATGTGACATAGCAGTGTTGAACTACACTCACAAGCCGTAATACATGTTTTAATAAAACATCTGTCACGTCTGCTTTGCAACAATAAGCTACTCTTCCCAGGGTACCTTCAGGACCACAGAAGCCCATTATTAGCAGGTGGGCACGAAGGAGCTTGATGCTGGGCAGGTACCAGCTGCACATTCTCTGAATATAATCTTTCTACAGAATAATGATTACTTCAAATGTATTCCATGGTATTTTTCTAAAGGCTCATAGAAGGTGTTTGTTTCACAGGAAGGGTTTAAGGACTTTTAACTTGACAAACAAAAATGCTGTTCTTCAAAAGCCTACGAGGCTTGACTGGCACTTAACAATATCAAAATGGATCCCTGTGTTTCCTGCACTCTGGATGATATTGCTTTGAAATGTGTGCGATTGGGTGTTTACTCCCTTCTCGCCAGGCCTGTTAGCTGCAGGAGTCACTCCAAACCATTGCAGGCTGCCGTCTTTAAGCCCTTTAGCACCGCGGCCTCCTCGTACGTGCTGGTCGTGTGTTTTTGAGATGACAGATGGACGGTGTGGCGGGTATTACGGCACCGGGTGCCAGTTCGTGTTATGTGCTTGCTCAGACTTCTTTACCGACAAAGAGTTTTCTGAACAAATGTATTATTCCAATAAAAAAATGAAATGAGGTCCTGACAAACGAATTAGGCTACATCACATTTTTGGTTTCTAGCATACAACACCTTAGAGACTTTTTAACCGTGTTCATTTTCATTCTTCTTTTTTTGTCAGCTGATGCAATATTTACCCTGTTCTTGATCTGAACAACTTAGTTGTAAGACAATTGGAATAAAACCTCTGCAAACTATTCATTGGGTTAATAAAATACTGCTTTCCATATTCCTATAGTAATCCCTCCAAGTCCAACTCTTACACCGGCCTCATCTCCTCTGTTTTCTCTGTTCCCCTAAATCTATCTTTACCCCTTCTCAACTCCACTCCGCCTCCCCCTCAGCTAATAACCCTTTCTGCCCTCTCGCTCTCACGCTCGCCCTGCCTCTGTCTCTCCACCCCCCCCCCCCCCCCAACACCATAATCCTCCTCTAAGCATTGGACTTCCCACCAACTACTACCTTTCCTTCTGGCACCAAACCCACCTGCAGACCACTTAGTCTTGGGAGGATAGCTCAGGGGCAACATGCTCGCCTTGGAAGCAAGACAACACGGAGCAACAGAGGTTCGATCCCCGGTCTGCGCTTAGAAACCTCTGGGTAGCGCGTTATAAATAACTAATCATATCATATCACTTGACGCCACAATCAGTCATGAAGCTGGCACCCCTGACCTGAAATCCCCTTAGCTCTGATCTTTCAAATTCCTCTGGTGACTTCCTAGCCTGTAAAAAAGTGCCCAGCACCAAAGCAGATCGGAAGAAACCCAACAAACCCACCAACCATTGACCCATCTCACTATCCTTTTCCACTATATCAAAGAACATGAATGTGTTGTGTTACATCTCAGTGACCCCACTTAGCCACAGCTCTAAATCCCCCTCACTACGTGTCCAGACAGCCACCTGTCATCCATCCTCGCATTTATCTCCTCACAATCTTCCCTCTAATTTGCATACCCACAATGCTTTGCTCATGTGGCTTTGCAGCAGACGTGAACTTCCAGTGATGGCTACTGGGTGGTGCTGTGGTATGAGTGACTTGTATCAAATGGCTTATTCTACTTTTGCATTTCAAACTTTTAGTTTTTATTAAGCCTTTTTTAAACCCACGATAACTTTGCTGCTGTTTGCAACACATGCCTCAATGCTTCAGCCACAAGAATGTCAGACTATACTGCTCTAATGATTCCCCAATAAGGGTTAAACAGATATGCACTTGTCTGCAGCCTTGAAAATTGACTGGGGGGTAGAAAAGTATGAATGCACTGACATTACCCTGTAAGATGAAGACATATTTTGGAAGATAAAGGCTTGCGTTTTACCTGGTTTGCATACCCACAATGCTTTACTCGTATGGCTCTGAAGTGGTGGAGAACTTCCATTGATGGCTATTGTAGCATGGGTAACCCGGTTTAATGGCCCATCATGCATTATCAAGGCATGAATGTTTAGTTTGTTGGAATTGAACTCCTATAGGATTCAAGATGAAACGGGCTGTAATGACATGAGCAGCTAAACAAGGCAGCTTGTAATCAGAGCAAAAGGACTCCCATTATGTATATGTAGAATATGTGATTTGCAACCGAAACACTCAGGAGGGATTTAAGAAGGGGTAAGGGTTTACATAGCTCAAAAAACATGCATATGCTCATCTTGTGCCTGCTGAAATATGCAATTGTGCATATACCTAGTTGCACACAATAAGTATGAGGGTGATTAGTGAGAGCGATATAAGACAACACTTTGACAACAAGTGGGTTAAGCAACATTTGAATGTGAATTTCAGGGCAATGCCTACATATATTGTTGGGTACTGATGTACTTATACCATGAACACCTGTTCTGGAGTTGAATGCTGGATTCCTTTGGGCATTACACACCTGCAAGTGGGTTTCATATGGCATGTTGGCATATAGTGCGCACTAGAAGCATCAAAATGTGTTTTGCAGGACAAGTCTAGCATGTATTGGGGACTGGTGGAATGAGCATCTGTTTGACAGGGAAAGGCTTCCATATATTGCTGGGAACTGGAAGCATGAACATGTGTTTTACAAGGCAATCCTGCATGTATTTATGGACACTGGCAGCATAAATGTTGGGCAGCTCAGGCCTAATGTGCTGACCAGCCTCATGATTTGCTTGTACATTGGCAGCATGAGGAACAATGTTTACAGTAGCAAGGCTATAATATTTTGTGTGCTCTGGCAGCATGACAATGTGTTCCACAGTGGCGATGCTTGAATATATTAAACACAGGGAGTTTAATAGCGTGCTTTACAGGTATGAAGACATTTATTTGTGGACATCAACAAAATGAAATTAGGGAACTGTTGCCATATTGGGTTGACAATACTCCTTACCTGTTTAAGGCACAGGCTGCATGAAATGTGCATTTACACTGGCAGTGCTGGCATGTATTGTTGAGCACTGGCAGCATGAACATGTATTTTACAATGGTAATGCTGGCAATTACAGGATGATAGTTTGTTTTACAGGGCAATGCTGGCATGTATGTTTGGGCACTGTTAGCATTAGAGCAGGTCAGTGCTGGCAGGTTTAAAGGCCTTGTCATCTGCGTTGGGCACAGGCATCACACAAATGCATTTTACAGTGCAAAGCTGTCGTATATTTTTGTGCACTGGAAGCATGGACCTGTGTTTACAGGGAAATGCTTCCATACTTTATATTCTTTGAGCCTGGACGGTGTCCCTTTGGATACAACCAGCATTAAAATGTTTTTTTTTAAACTGCCTCTGCATATTACTGGTATTATCGATGACCTGGTCTCTAATGGGGTTTTCCATGTGCTTGCCTACAGAGCCAATTGTAAATTGCATGTCTTTTACCCTGGTGTTCAGAAACGTGTGCAGTAAAATGCATTGCATTGAGTATTTTAAAGAAATCTCTTTAGCAGACCCATCCCATGAAAACCCTCTAATGGTTCGGCTCACTTGCTAATCTCCCTCCGGGCAAGTCAGTGAAAACATTAACTTCCCTGTAACCTAAACATTCACCATCCATCCATCTTGAAAAGTTGCAATGTTTGAAGGAATATGTGTGCTTTGCTGGACTATTTCTGACGCTGTGTGGCAGGCCTGTCACAGATGGATTTCCTTTCAGTCCATCGAGCAGTGAAGGCCTGAGCAGAGCTCTGAAGAGCCTGATCCAGATGTGGCACTTGCTTGGACAGCTCACCTCATCTCTGCCACCGTTAGGTATTCATGGTAGGTTTCGGTTCAATATCCGGATGCTGTGTAGGACAGAACTAGGCGCTTATCTTCTTCCTGATTTAAAATTCCACAGGAACTACTTTTCAAACATACAAGCTGTCTTGTCTTGTTGTGACGGGGGGGGGGCATGTCTTGGTGCAATGCTTGATAGTTACTCCCCATTTTCAGGCTTATTCTATATGTACCAGAGAATCGGCTCATTACCAGTTGGGTAATATTCGGGTGGTAAATCTGCTGGAATACCACCAAATGGAATTACTGTTACCGCCACTTGGTCTGGCTATTACTGCCAGATTACAAGGGGAGGTGGCAGTGTTAATCCCCATTTTCTGAGAGTCCATTGGACTCTGTTGGGTAATTTTTGCAGAATTCCCGTTGCAGTAATTCCGCCGATTTTTGCCAATTTTTTCGTCAGAAATTGAGAGGATTTCAATATGGGTGTGGGAAAGTGGCAGTAATTCAGTTGCCGCAAATTCTTTCCTGCACCGCCATACTCGTCATGAGCCCCA
Source organism: Ambystoma mexicanum (assembly GCF_040938575.1). Classification (NCBI taxonomy): domain Eukaryota; kingdom Metazoa; phylum Chordata; class Amphibia; order Caudata; family Ambystomatidae; genus Ambystoma; species Ambystoma mexicanum. Next base: position 125,187,207 of record NC_090929.1, read on the forward strand.
TGACATCCGTGGGTTTGGCTCAGTCCGCGAGATCCTTGGCATGCAGTGCCTGCATGCAATGAAAGGCACAGGAACCTGTGTGAACCCTTTCACCACTGCACATGTTGACAATGTAATGATCTCTGCCATGGGCACAGGCGCGAAATATTGTGCACTTATAAGACACTTGTACAACAGGTTAATTGTGTTTCAAAGCCTCCACAGGGCAGCAGGGAGGGAACCTGGGCTTGAAAATTAAAATAAAAAAAACAGTGAAAGATGGAGGCGGACCTACTAGGCCTTGTGAGCATTCAGAACGTGCAAGCGCAGAGAGAGAGATAGAAGGGTTGAGGGGTGGGGGGATAAGGCAGGGTGTACCTGTGTCAAATCGGATATTAAATTATGCCTCTTATTACAAAACTATTTTGTATGTATATTGGCCTACGGCAAGTTGCTTGAAAATTGTACGCGAATAACTCTCTGCGGCAAGGTCTTGACCTTAGAAATTGATGTAAGCCGCCATCTTGAATCAAGCCTCCATTTTAGGTTAGAAACCACCATTTTGGGGTTTTATACAAAGTCACCCTGTAATCTAAAATGGCCGTCTCGTGTGTCCTTGTTCTTGCCTTAACCTCTCCAACCTCTGTAGGGAAGTTAATGTCCAACCTGCCTTCAGGCTACATGTTAGGGTCATGTAGACCTTGTCCTTTGTTGACCTCAGAGCAGGGGATTAGTTGAATTAGCAATATTAAACTACAAGTATACAAGAACAGTAATGCTATCCAAATATAATATGCAAAACATATTAAATATATTAAAGCAATAAATAAAGAGTATAAATGTTAAATTGAAGAATAATGGAGTGTATTAGTAAATGTATTGAAAAGTAAACCGCATGCACGAGATATGTAAATTAGGAAAGTGAACCTGGCGCGACCCTAGCCCAGTGCATGATTAACCTGTAAGGGGGCTGGACATCATTTTACAAATTGTATAAAAGCACCGATGTCCAGCTAGGAAATTCCCTTACTGCTCAAATTGAACCCTGCTGGTGGTTTCTGTGTTGTATTGACGGCCAAGTGTACTTTTTTGAATACTGTTCAGTTTTGTAATAAAGATTCTGGGAATCTTTATAAGCCCATGTCGGTGTATTTTCCTTTGCTCGGTGTAACAGCCATAATATTGTATTTTTTCTGATTCCACATATGGCGCCCGAATAGGGACCATCAAGATTGACTTCGTCTCGTTGAAGGTTTGCTCGGCTATTGGACCGGGATCAGACGGTGTCAACAGAACCGGCCACTCTAAGACGAGAAGTGAATTCCTCGACGAAACTGCATGATCCGATCCCTGGACGGTGAGCTATAGCCCGAGACAACGTCTTGACGAGGGTCCATATATTTGAAGTGGGCAAATTTGCCGAAAATCAGCAGACACATGGGTCCTTTGCATTGTCCTTAGTAACCCAATCGTGCCTCCCAATCCTTTGGTGAGGTGAATCGTGTCCCGATTCTTAATTTAACCCTGACAAATTTGAATTTGGAGCATTGTACTCGCGAGCACAACTATTTAACCAGGTAACACCAGAACTTTGATATGCCTGGGAAATTGTCTGCCTGCTTTAGGATATTCTTCCGCAGTGACAGACAATCTTTGGAAGATAGCAGTCCCGCACCGCAGGAGGGGTCACCGGCATGTACTATGTACTGTAAGAAAGGCTTTGGTAGCATAGCATTTAATGACATTTGGCACAGACAAACCAGACATAATTCTAATCTTCGGTGGCCAACCAATGGTAGAATATTTAGAGTCTGTATTAGTAAAGAAGAAGGCTAGGCCCGCAGCATTTGACGCGTTGCACAGTTGGAAATTAGAAGCTTTGCAGCAACAAAAGAGTAGAGAGAAACATATGCGTCGACATATGACGAGTGTCGAAAAGGCACGGTTATATGAACAAAATAAGCAAATGGAGGCAGTTAGGAACACGGACAGAGCATTTCAATTAGGCATTCAGAAAATCTATCCTTCAAAAGATTTTCATACGTCAGATGAATTAATTAATAAACTTTTGCATGAACGAAGGCCCGATGCCTCCGCGCCACCTCCATATGTCCCTCCTCCTGGCGCTTTGCCCCTTCCTGTTGTAATTTCCCCTCCCATAGTTCCTCCGGTCCTCCCTGTTGTTCTTCCTGTTGTTCTTCCAGCCGTCGCCCCTTTGCCTGCCCCCTTGCCTTTACCTGTTGTTATTCAGAATGTGCCTACTCTTCCTCTTCCAAGTGATCCTGCATCGCTTGTAGTAGACCAGGGAGCAAGACCAAGGGTTGTGACTCGTAATACTGTGTCGCCAGACAAGAGGAATTAATTGACTGCTTGGGCTAAACATTGTATGGAGAAGGGTGAACAAGCTGATGTTTTTTCCACACTCGAAAATTTAAAAGAGATTCCTGAGAAAAATGTTTTTATCGAAGGATTAGGCACTCATTTAAGTATAATGTGGAATAGACTAGATGATGTAGATTTCCCCCAAGGGTTACGGGATTTGAACGCCTTAGCATTGTCCAGAGATACTGCGGAGAAGGTATATGAGCATGTTGAGAGGATTTTTGAGTATAGGAAGGAGTTGGAAGAGTTATAGAACGAGGAAGTAGATGGTGATAGTTTAGGTATTATGTACTTACAGAAACGGTTTTCTCCTCGTCGATAATTAAAAGGTGAGGAAGCACAAATTTGTACAAAGGATGCGATAACATGGATTTCGGATATGTCGATAACTCCAGATGAAGTATATGACACATATAGTCAACATACGTTAGAAATGCAAAAGAAAGTGATACAGGTGATGGTAGAGCACCTGCAGAATGAGTGTGTAAGAAGAAAGATTTGTTGTCCTGCAGAATTGTTGAGTATTTATAAAAGAGCTTTTTCGATTGATACCTCTTCGACTGCCTTATCGCTTGACTTGGATCTGTTGCTTAGTAAGCGTTCGGAGCTGCCTACTTCTCAGTTGCCTATGAGAGAGGTCCCTCCGACATTTGTCCCAAAAGTTGAGATTGCGGCAGATGCTGCACGAGGTATGGTAGCCGGAGAAATTCCTGCACATTATATTTCACAGTTTGTTCACGTCCCGTTTTCAAGACAGGAAGTGATCACCATAAAGCAATCTATTCCTGATATACGAAAAAATTTGACCGGATTCTATAAAGAAATAGAGTCAGTCTTACAGTCGTCGGTATTCACTCTAAGTGATATTGACCTATTATTTCCCGTACTCCTGCCAGTTGATTTGTGGAAGCAGATTAGGACTATAGATGACATACCTGGGTTGGGAGATACATGGGATAACATGACTAGGCTGGACAGAGAAAGACCAGCTGGCGAACGACCACCTCAAGTAATATTAACCTTGCCTGATAGAATTATTGTAAAATTGAAAACTATGGTTCCAGAAAAAAGAATCATATGGGACAAGTTTACGGCCTGTGTCCAAGGAAAGTCTGAGGGTGCTACCGATTTTTTCAATCGGTTCGAGCAGGTATTCTCGGATTTCAGTGGACAAGATTTGGGCACAGAGTCAGGGTAAAGGTTGTCTGTCGACAAATTTGTACGTGGATTGCTGCCTGACATCCAGTTTCAGATTATGTCCTCTGAAAGCGCTTGGCAGGCGAAGTCCCAATCAGAAGTATTGCATATGGCTCAGTATTATGAAAATCGTGTAAACACTGAAAAAGAGAAACTTGAGAAAAAAAAGTGTGACTTGAAAACTAAAGTTTTATTGCAGCAGATCGTTAGAGACCCTAGAGGGGGTAATCAATTTAGAGGTCAGTACATTCCACAGGGAAGTGCGCCCTTGGCTCCGGTAACCATTAACCAGTGTACCTATTGCTGGCAGGAAGGTCACTGGCACGCACAATGTCCGACCTTACAGCAAAGGTCATTTGGGAACATGGGTAGACGATCCAGAGGTCGCCCAGGTGCAGGGGGCACTGGCAGAGGTCGGTTTGCACCAGAATCACAGCAATCTCTTTCACAAGATAATCAAGTTTCTAATGTGGATAATAGAAACGTTTTTGATCACCCTTCTGCCGCGTACCTCTCCGAAGAACTTCCTTTTGATAATATTTTGTTCCGCTAGGATTGCCCGAAGCAGGATTTGGAACCTACGCCTATTCCCGTTCATCAGAAAGGCCCCTACGTTGAGATGGTGGTGGGAAATAGGAAGCATCTATTTTTAGTAGATACGGAAGCACAGAAATGTTCCATTGACCATTCACGGGTTCCAAATATTCCCCTGTCAGGGCAATCCAACGTTTCCGTAGGGTTTTCAGGCACACCTGTAGTTTGTCCGGTCTCTTTGCCTGTACCGATAACACCGGGTCCCTTCACGGAACAGTGTCCATTTTGACTTACTGTGGGGAGGACTTGCTAGGGCTAAATTTGTTGAAGGCATTACACGCAGTAATTCATTGTTCTCCGGATGGGATTCGGCTAACAATTTCACCCCAGCAATCACTCGCCTTTTGACTCGACCTTTACTGCCAGAATTTAGTAATGTTCCAGAATGCTTATGGGCAATTGATGATAATGATGTGGGCATTCTCCAAATTGAACCTGTTAAAATTATTTTGAAACATGGAGTAAAATTGCCTCGCATCCTGCAATATAAGATCACAGTTGAAGGCGAACAGGCTTTGAAATGTATAGTTCCTGATTTTGTACATCGTGGAGTAATTGAGGAGATTACGGGTAGCATATGTAACAGCCCCATTTTGCCAGTATACAAAAGAGGTGATAATGAGATTCCCTTTCATTTTATAATTGATTTACGCGCTATTAACAAAATTGTAGCTCCTCAATTTCCTATTGTACCTGATGTTACAACGATATTAACCATGATTCCGGCTTCTGCCACTCACTTTAGTGTTGTTGATCTTAAAAACATGTTTTTCAGTATTCCTATACACAAGGATAGTAGGTATTTGTTTGCGTTTACCCTAGGTGGACGCTCGTTTACATTCACTCGTGCACCACAAGGGTACACTGAGAGTCCAAGTATTTATAGTAGGGCATTGAAAGAGCAGATTGATACCCTCGAGTTGCCTACTACTTGCACGTTACTGCAGTACGTAGATGACCTCCGCTTGGCTGCTGATTCTGAGAGTGCCTGTAAAGAAGGCACCGTGTTGTTGCTTTGACATCTAGCAAAACATGGCCACAAAGCTTCACTTAAGAAATTCCAATATTGTTGCCAGGTGGTCGCCTATTTAGGCTATCTCCTGTCAAAGGAGGGAAGACGGTTGACACCTTAACGAATAAAGACCATTTCTGGTATGCCTTTCCCAAATACGCAAAAGGAAGTTAGAGCCTTGATAGGTATGACTTCTTATTGTAGATTGTGGATCCCGAATTTTTCGTTAACGATTAAACCAATGTTGGCTTTGACAAAGAAGGGCATTTCTTTGCCATTGCCATGGACCTTGGAACACCAGACAGCATTCGATTTGCTGAGATCCACGCTGTGTTCCGCGCCGGTTTTAGGAACTCCGAATTATGATAAGGCCTTTGTATTGTTTGTGCATGAACGTGATGGATGTGCTTTGGCTGTGTTAACGCAGGAACATGGAGGGAAAAATAGGATGTGCGGCTACTATTCCTCTGCCCTTGATCCTGTAGCATGCGCTTTGCCAAGATGTTTGCGCGCTGTTGCTGCTGCTGCTGCGTCTGTAAAACAGAGTGAGGGATTGGTCCTGGGTCATGCGTTAAGCCTAATGGTACCTCACTCTGTAGATATTCTGTTAAATAGAACTCAAACGCAACACCTCACTTCTGCACAATTGACAAGATATGAACTGATCTTGTTTGCTCCCCACATTCAAATTCAGAGGTGTTGCGTATTAAATGCGGCTGAACTTTTACCTGTCTCACAAAATATTGTTGATAATGACGATAAGTCACACGATTGCCTTTATATGACAGAACAAGAGACTAAAGGCAGAATTGATTTGAAAGACACGCCTTTGAATAGCCCTCAAGGAGAGCTATTTTGTGATGGCTCTTGTTTTAAACTTCCAGACGGTACATCTACGGCTGCGCATAACTCTGCGCAGGCCGCAGAAATTATAGCGTTAACTCGAGCTTGTGAGCTTTCTGAAGGGCGTACAGCGAATATATATCCTGACAGTCAGTATGCCTTTTGGGTGGCCCACAATTTCGGTAGACTTTGGAAAGAACAAAGTTTCTTGACCTCGCACGGAACGAAAATCCAGCACGGCACTTTAATAGTGCGATTGCTTTCAGCACTTGCACTCCCTGTTCAGTTAGCTATCATAAAATGTTCAGCACATCAAAAAGTTACAGATGATGTAGGAAAAGGGAATGCCTTTGCCGATCAGATAGCTAAACAGACTGCCACTGATTTCAGTTCAGAAATGTACGCTGTAAAAGAAGTTGTAAATGTTTGCACTTTGGGAGAAAGTATCCATGTTGTAAAGGATATTCAAGCAGATGCTACCATAGAGGAAACTAAGAGATGGATGGAGGGTGCAGGAAGATTGGATGATGATGTGTTTTGGGTAGACAATGTTGAAGGGAAATGGTTACTCCCTGACGCCTACATTACAAGGATGGTTATTATGGCTCATGGTCCGACACATGTGTGTGCGAGGAAACTAACAAAAATGCTACACAGTGTATGGGCCAATGATAAGTTTTTTCAAAATTGCAGAGCGTTTTGTCAAGAACTGCATGGTTTGCTTGCAGCACAATGTAGGGAAAGGTACCTCGACTCCTAGAGGAAGTTTCGCTCCACCTTCTGTCCCGTTTGAGGATATTCACTTTGATTTTATTGAAATGGAACGGTGTAACAATCTTAAATATGTATTGGTTGTTATTTGCGCCTTTAGTAAGTGGGTTGAGGCCTACCCGGTTAAAGATGCAACGGCCATAACCACGGAAAAATCTCTGTTGAAAGAGTTTTTTCCTAGGTTCGGGCTGCCGAGAGACATCTGGTCTGATAATGGGCCACACTTTATTGCCACTGTAGTCCTGCAAATTTGCAAAGGACTACAGATTGACAAACGGTTCCATTCAGCTAAACATGCCCAGAGTGCCGGATTAGTGGAAAGGCACAATGGCTTTATAAAGAACAAACTCGCTAAGACGTGTGCTGGCACTAAGCTAAAATGGCCAGACGCCTTACCGATCGTGTTACTATCGATGAGAACGACCCCTCAAACTAAGACTGGGCTCTCTCCCTTTGAGGGGGTAATGGGGAGACCTGCTAATATTTGGGGTATGCCAAAAAGTCGCTCATTACGGGACATAGAGAATGTGCTTCTTTCAGACTACTGTAACCAGTTGACTAAAAATCTGTTTTCAATTTATCACCAGGTGCGAGAGGCATTACCTGTACACTACGAGGGCCCAGTCACAGTCTACGACCAGGGGAGTGGATCCTCACGAAGGTTTTTGAGAGGTCATCTTGCCTTGCACCTCGCTGGAGGGGTCCCTACCAAATCCTGCTAGTCAACCAGACTGCCGTGCGGGTAGCGAGTCGAAAACACTGGATCCATGCGACGCACACCAAACGGATCCCACAGCCCGTGCCATACGATACAGAAGACACAGAATCTCTTCCCACTGCTGTAACTCCTGAAACAGCAACAACCAACAAGGGAGAATCGGAGACCGCTTCAGAATCCGCAGGGCCGGACAAAACGGCCATCTTGTCTCCGCACTCCCCAACAGTGGAACTTCCGGATCAATCCTTCTTGATCCCATTTCCGTCCGTTCACCACTTCTAGGAGGAAGTGACGACACTTTGTTCTCACCAGAAACGGCAAAATATAATTTGCGCCCAAGGAAATAAATGTACAGCATGGTCTGACTGTGCGACTGGGAAAAATCATTTGAGGGCTTGTCTTTTTGGCCCGATTGTACGGAAAGATTCTGTCGGCTAAGGGTTGTGGGAAAGACATTAAGAAGACGCGCGACTGGAGACGCCAGCAAACGAACAATTGGTGTTTTTTCGATTGAAGACTACGATGCCTGCACCCGCTACCGCTCGTACTGAACTTTTAGATAAAAATATGACTAGCAGAGACAATGATCAAGTATGTAAGGGGACCCCCAAAGTTTATTGTTGCTTTCTCGTACTAATTACTGGATTTGTAATGACTTTTGGGTTTGGGTTATGGTATCTGGAAGAAGCATATCCGTTAGAGGACTTTTTACCTATTGAAAATGTATCTGTGATTCCCACTCCTTCTGTGCAATTGCATACTTTGTCGCCTAGAGATTCTTTGCATAGACGGAATTATCAGAATAATACCCTTTTATTAATCATGAATGCCACTCATGCAATTTTTAATAAGACCGATTGCTGGATCTGTACACATTTACTGTTGTGGTATTGGCCAGTGGGGGCCAAAGCAAGTGCTGGCAGCATATTTGGGCTGAAGGTGATTGGGTATGGGAGGTCAGGGCCCATACTAATATGCCACACGTCACTGCTATTGGCTTGCTCTGGACTGTGCCTGCTTTTTCCTGCTGTAGGAAAATCTGTCAGTCCACAGAAATCCAGCCTTTCGATGAGTTTTTGAAAGCCTATTCATGAGAATCGGTTTTCAGCAGCAGGAAAACCTGGGTCAAAAATCTGGATGAGAGTTTCCTCACAGAGTTCCTGCATTGTGCAAAGGATCACACATGTAGGGGGAAGACAACCACTAAAAGACTTATCTCATAGGTTTGTACTGCTACGCCCAGTGCTGGTCAATGGGCCAGCTCTTGCTGTGTCCGAGATCTGGCATCAGATGTGACCCCGGATCTCAGACCCGGCCTGCCTCAGCCCTGACAAGGCTTTACTTATCGCCCAGCTTCGCAGAGGGAAGCTGGGGTCTCAGTGATCTAATATGCTCTGTGCTCCTTTCCCCAGCCGTCAATCGCATGTTTGCAGATCTATTTGCCTAGCCTGTTTTCTTTATTCTGGCCTGAAAGGGACACCACAGGAATTAATGGGCCATGACTATTACTGGTGTGGGGGCCATCACTGTTAAAAGCAGGTGTTGTACATGCTGGGCGCAATACTGTTATATTGTACTTAAACTTGCATTTGCTAGTTTTCTTTGAAATGCGTTTCTGTTTTGTCGGACTACCACACACATACCCAGTAATGTTTGTGCCCCTTCCTTTGTGTTTTATTGCAGGTTATATTTATAAACATGTTAAATGCTTGTCAAACTGTGTAATCACAAATGAATGCTTCTGTTGCACTGACAGCAGTTATTAGGAAATTAAACTGTGGGTTCATGGGTGCCAATGTTTGACTTTCACTACAGGGGCAGAAATAAACCCACCTCTGCTCTGAATATAAGCAAGCAGCCAGCTCAATCAATCCCCTGGCAAAGCACATTTTATAGGAATTGCAAAAAGTAATACGATTAACAACCAGTTTTATAACATCTCAGCAACTGTCTCTTAACCTGATGAGCTACCCCGGTAACCTTCTTCTGTAGACCAGGTCTAGGATTCCTTTAATGTACTAAAGATAACTGCATTATCAACAGTATTATGGGTGCACCACTCCTATGGCAGTGAATTAAAGTGGAATTAATGTACAGTGTTGAGTTTGGATAGAAGCTTCATGAAAGAAATTGCACCATTTTCTATTGTTTAGAGGATTTTATTAAAATGAGTGAACATGAGTGAACATAGCTATATGACATTATTAAAAGGTAACACTTATATCAAGTAAGAAGGCATAGTCCAACCAGATCAATATTGGAAAAGGTTACAAATAGAACAATGGCATATGAGTATACCTAAATGGATATATCAATTTTTTAATGAGACAGACGGAAGAGGGGAGCAAGAGGGAAAAGAGAAGGGTAGGCGGATGGCCCAATAAAATTAAATGACAATCAATTTAAGTGAGAAGAAGGATAGACAAGAAGTTCAAAAAAGCTTTCCATTTCCGTTCATGCTTATGTAATACATATGGGGAAGAGGCAATACATCTTTCAAATCTATGAATGTTACATACATATGGAATTCCACCAAATTGTATGTTTCATATGATCTAAACTTTTCCAATTGGCTTTAATGGTTTGAATAGCCACTAAGATAAAAGGTCAAACAGGTAAGTATTTGTTTCTGATATATGGTGAAGGATTGTACTGCCTAACAAAAGAACCTTAAAATTTAAGTATTCTTGAATTTTTAAAAAACATTTCATGGTACCCCAAACACTATCCCAAAATGTTTTAACCAATGTACACTCTAAACCCATGTGCTTAAATGATCCTTCAGCAGTAGCACAGCTCCAGCAATTTGTAACTTTCAGTAATCTTACATCTAAAGAGAATAGCAGGAGTAACAAAATTCATGTGATGAAAAAGGTATAGCGTTTGAGTTAAGCTTGCAGAGGCAATGATCAAAGAGATTTTCTTCCGGAACTTGCGGCAAGTGCATCTCTTCAGTAGTTAAAGTACAATCCTGTTGCCACACCAACTCTGAACCCCACTGAGGATCTGGAACCTTCCTCTCAGAGAGGGCTTTGAAGCAGTAAAATGAGTATTATGCATATGTTGAAGTCTTTCATCTCTGAGAGAAGATGTGCTTGCCAATAAATTGTCAAGGTTGTCGATCAGAGCATATTAAAATAGAATATTGATGGCAAAAGGAAATTGGGGCAGAGAATGTCACTCTGAATTCACTAAAGGTAAGAGGGATCCCCTGATTAAATATCTGATGCACATATTTGATGCACTTAGCAAGCCAAACTTTCCAAAATATCACTTTACCATTAATACGAATCAGATCATTGAACCACAAATATTGTGAAGCTTGTTGGGCAGAGTTAAGATAGTATAAATACATTTTGATGTGTCTGGCAGTGAAGATAACATTAGCGCATTTGATAAATCTATTTCTCCTAACAGACATATGATGGGCTGTTAGTGACATAGGCAAAACCACATTATTTTCTGCACACACCTAAGTTGGTATATTATCATGATCCAAAGGTGAAAACCACAGCTGGGCTTGTCTTAATACAAAGGCAGAATGGTGCTTAATACAATCTGGGAACCCAAAACCACCATTTTGAGACAATATTTTAAGTTTACCCGATGATAGTCTATGTTTTTTCTTCCCCCATTGAAATGCGGCCCAACATGAATCAAATGCTTCATAAAGTTTTGAGGGAACAGACAACGGGGGCACACATAGGGTATATAAGACAATTGGGGATATCATCAGTTTAATAGTTTGAAGTCGTCCCTAGCGGGAAAAATATAGTGGGGGCCATGAGTCAGTGAGATCTCTAATTCTAGATAAAACCATGTTTTCATTTTCCTGAACAATATGTTTTATAGAAGAGAATGTGTGTGTACCTAGGAATCCCCTTTGGGCTCCATTTCATACCATAGGGTTAGAAATGATGTTTAGAGCAATAGATATTAAGGGGTAATACTTCTAATTTATCCATGTTAAGCTTGTATCCGAATGCCAATGAGAAACACAAATAATAGCTAGCACATTTTGTAAACTTGAACCAGGATTTTTAAGTAGTAAAAGAACATTGTCAGCCTAAGCGGGTGATTTTATTTGTACATCTCCGATATCAATACCCAGTATAGTTGAGTCAAGTCTAATGGTCTCTAGAAAAGGTTCAAGGGCTAATATAAACAAAAGAGGAGAGAGGGGACACCCTTGCCTGGTACCCCTATACAAAGGAAATTAATGGGACATTTATTAAGAGGACATTTGTCCCTTAATCAAAATTTCTGTGTTCACATCCAAAACAGTTTCATGTTAGAGGAAGATAATCTTCCCTTTTCACAACCCACTTGATCACTCTTGATAAAATAAGCTAAGGATGGAAGAAGTCGGTTGGCCAAAATCTTAGCAAAAAAATGTACAATTTGTATTAATAAGGAAGATGGGTCTATAGCTTTGCGGGAGAGCAGAGACTTTTTTAGGTTTTGGGAAGTCAATATGCATGGCTTCTGTAAAGGTCCCTTCAGATTTAGAGAGGGAGAAAAAATGAGAGAACAGTTCATGCAATTTTGGTACCACTATGTCTCTGAAATGTGTAAAGAACTCAATAGGGTATCAATCTGGACCAGGAGCTTTATTTTTTTAATGTCTTGAATAGCAGTAAAGATTTCATTTTAAGTGATGGGGATGTTCAATGAGGACAAATTAAGTAAATGGTAGTTAGAGCGACATAGACCCCTGAGAAGGTCTTCACTGTTATAGTTGTTTGGAGTTTATTCTGAGGAGTATCATTTATGGTAAAATTTGTAAAAAATATTGATGATGTCTTTGTCTAGAAATGTTCTATTACCCGAAGGATCCTTAATCGCAGCAACCCATGCGCTGTCTCTGTTAATTTAGAGATAAGAAGTAAGTGAGTTGCTTGTCTTGTTAGATAACTGATAAATCATAGCTTTGTATTTTAATGGTATAGCATCAGAGTATTCTGAAGTTAGTTTATTGCATTTAATTATCAATTGTATGATGCTGTTAAGGACATCTTGAATCAGGGTTTGGATATATTGCTTCTCGAGGACTTTCAGCTGGTTCAGAATAGTTTCTGATTTGTGTTTCAATTTCTTTTTCCATCTGGCCACATATGAAATACTTTGTCCTCTAAATACCTTTTGTAGCTATCCCAATTATTCAAAACAGAGGTGTCTTCATTTTTTCTATGAGCAAAAAAATTATGATGCTCATTCATTAAGTAGGGTGCAAACAGTTCATCGTTTAACAATGCAGAATTAAATCTCCAGCTATTTGATTTTTAAGGGTGATATGCAGTTGGTTTCAAGCCTAATATGAACAGGGACTTTATCTGATAGGGAAATACAATCAATAGAAGTGTTAATCACACGAGAAGACATAGGCCCTCATTACTACAACAGCGCTAAACCATGGTGCTATTAGCACCATGGTTGGTGCCGGTATTGTAACGGGTCCGCCATGGTTCAATGGGGAATTACCACCCCACTCCAAGGTTGGCGGGGCGGTAATTCACCATTGAACCATGGCCCTTCCCCATTCTCGCCCCATAGGGCAAATTGCGGTACCGTACTTAGCACCAAGGTCCCTTTGCGGGTCCCTACTTTGCCGTTCAGGTCGGGTCCCGCAAAGGGACCTCGTAGTAAGGCGCTAAGTGTTTAACGGCGCCGCAGCCATTTACGGCGCCGTTAAACACTTAGCGCCAGGGTCCTAATGAGGCCCATAGAATTAGAAAGGAAAATATATTCAATTCTAGAGAAAGAGTCATGCACGCTAGAGTAAAAAGTGAACTCGACATCAGAAGGGTGAGTTTTGCGCCAGGCGTCAATAAGAGCTAAATCAGTAATACAATTTTAAAAATGTCTGTGTCATTTGGGCTTCTTAAAGCAGGCTTTCGACTTACTGTCAAGGAAGGGGTCAATAATTTAATTACAATCTCCACATACAATTAGATTATGTACATTTGATCGAAACAAATAACCTTTCAAATGAAACCAAAAGCCAGAGTAAGGTGAGGTAGGACCATAACTTCAATACTCAGCTGAATTAATAAGGATTTTGAGAAATAGCCATCTGCCAGAATCATCCGAATCAGATTTAATTACTTTATAATCAAGATTTTTGTTAATTAGGATGGTAATGCAATTTTTCCCCCTGAGCCACACTAGTGAAAATCTGACCAATCCATACATTCTTGAGTTTAGTTGCTTCTGTCTCTGACAGGTGAGTCTCTTCAATACACACTATTGATGGTTTTGTTCTATTCAAATAAGAAAGCACTTTTCGGCTTTTAATGGGATTACTCAGATCTTTAACATTCCAAGAAAAAAACATTTAGTGACATGGAAGTAAAGGGTGGTAAAATAAAACATATATTCACACATAATTAAAATGAAGGGAAGTAGCAGGAATGTTGGACTACGACTTCTGATGATACAGTAGCAAAACATCAATTTATACCAACTAAACCGATCACCCTGAGGGAAGAACAAGTGGGAAGAAGAGAAACAAGAGGGGAAAGGGGATACAAATGGCAGTATGAATATAATCCAAACAGAGTAGTAACTTTGAACCCGAAATATCATTGTGCCTAGCAGGAAACATCCACACCAAATCATGCGGACACAAGATGTAATAGGGAGGGCAAGCACGTTGAGATGAGGCTAGTGGCCACACCACTCCGACACACATTATCCTTTATGTTCAGTAAAAGTATTGCCATGCATTCCTAAATTGTGTTGTTAGAAGGGGAAATTGTAAAATCAATTTCCTCCATCCTCTAGGACTGAATAAAGTGTCTGAGGTCGCTGGGGTTTTCAGACGTAACTGTATGACCTTTGAGGGTCACTCTCAACATGCATGCCCAGATGAACAATGCCAAATCTTGCATTAAACTGCCTTTAGCACAGGTCTAAATGCAACACGTTTTTGTTTTCCTTGTGGTGGTTGCATTAGATCCCTCTTGAGAAATGAAAATATTTCTACCCTCCTAAATGAGTTGTTTACCTTGTTTCATTTACTATGAGAGGGATGTGTGTGTAATCCAAAAGAGCAGAAATAAGAGTTATCAAGGACGTTCCGGTAGTGCGTGTGGAGGCGATAGGTCCCACACACTGTAGGCGTTGAATATTCAATTGAAGAGATGATGAAAGACCCAAATGTTTTGGGAGCATAGTAGCAAAAGATGATAGGCTCATCTCTCTCAACTCCCTCCGCAGGACCTACAATCCGCAGTTTATTTCTCCCATTTCTGTTTTCTACATTTTCTGACTGCTTTTGCAAGGCTTTCACAGTGTTTTCCAACATCACCACACTGTAAGTGACACCTTCTGCACCACTCACTCGCTGTTCTACTCCAGGGCCCCAGGGCATTACCTGAAGCGGTAATGCCCCCCCAAGCCCCCAGCGAGGGGCTTATTGCTATTAGTACCCTGGCCCGTTGGACTAATAGATTGTTAACTGAAAAAATAAACAAACATGATGACTGACCATGGCGGCCATTTGCACAGCTGCGGGGATGCGCCAGGAATACTGATGTTCCCGGCACCAGCGAGGGACCAGGCAGCACAGGGTAAATGGGGGAAATATGTGCAAAAGGGCTTGGGGAAGAAGATGTGGGGGGCAGGTGAGCACTTACTTGAGCCCCTGCTGGGGGAATATGGTGACCTCCAGCACTGAGGAGGCTCAGAGCAGCGGGGTTACCGAATGGTAATGTCCCCACTCCGAGCCTCCTCATTGGCTGGGAGAACAGGGTCATGCCCCGCCGGGTAATAATTCCAGATAATAAGTAGTAGAGCTAACAGTTTGATTAATTTTGAGAAGAAAAATCTAGAGAGGAGTCAAAGGGAATACCTAGTGAACTGACCTTGTTGAGTTTGGGAAGAGTCCCAGAACCAAAGCAGAACGAAGAGGGCAATGAGGAAAGGGACCAAAAGGAGTAGAAAGGATGAACCAGGAAAGGTTTGGTCTTGGTGGTGTTGAGGCTAAGCCAATTGTTGGGCAACCAGGTCTTCTGCTGAGTCAGGATATTTGGTAACATATTATTGTCATCTGCAAGATTGCTAGTGAGTTTAAAAACAGTTGGGTATTAGCAATCAGTATAAGCGAGATCAATAAACCAACAGACCACAGATTCCGACACTCTGGACACAAACAAAGTCTGTGAAGTAGGAGTTGGTGGACCAGAGTGTCAAAAGCCGCCGACAAGTCAAGCATGATTAGTAATGACTTTCCGTTCTTATCAGAATTTCAGAGAAGGCCCTCTATGACAGCCAGAAAGCATTCCCTGGGAGCTCTTTGGGTAGGTCTATCAAGCAGTAACATTGGCCTGACAGTGTTATTTCCCAGCAGTAGTCTGAGAGTTAATGGCTTAATTGCAACTGAAATGTGCTACTGGATTAATGAAAATGTATTATCCAGGTGCACCTTCAGACACGTCATATATGATGTCTTCCTGGCAATGGAGTCCTTTTGAAAACTGTCATTGAGAAAGCCAATGGTTTTGTCTTGTGTGTCGGTACTAGAAGGGCATTTGTCAGGCACTGCTACCATATGCCCAGTTCATCACACCCTTTTCCAAATGTTGTAATCTCATTGTCAGATGATACCATTATGGCAGTGCCTGGAAACATACCTCTCCTATACTTATACAAAAAGGCAACATTGTTGGCTTTGCCAATGCGTGTTTGTCTGCAAGCATTGGGGAGCCATATTTTGGTTAAAACGCACATGCTGCTGCTGTGACACTGGACCCAGGGGGATCCAGACAACCTCTGTCCCTGTCTCTTTTCTTCAACACATGTCTTGTTTCCGACCTGACACTGGGAGTGAACTTTGTGTTGTGCCAGCCCACGCACTGCCACTGTACCATGAGAGAGCGCGCAGGCTCTTCCAGGCCGTGGCTCCCTGCCACCACCAAGATTGATTGAGTGATTAAATCACTTTAACTGCTGTATCAACTTTAACGTCCCTTTTGGGCATTCACAAATACCGTCATGAAACAGGAGCCAAGTGCATTCTGCCAGAGCTGGGGTTGGACCGGCGGGAAAGGCATCAATCAAGGAAGCCTTTAACCTTGTCACAGGTGCCATGTTTTCATGTTGCACACTATGTTAACGCCAGTCGTTCATTCCCATGCAGCTGGGAGGTACTAGGAGGGAAAGGAGCAGAACTTTGGCAGACAGAAGCCCAGACGCGTTTTTTCCTCAGTGCCTCGAGCGGAATTAGGCGCACGGATATCTTGCAGGCCAAAGGAAAACTCCGGCCCAAAAGCTTTCTTCTCACACATTATCACACATGGCCTCTTTGGTATATCAGGTGCACACAAGTCGACCGGTACTCTTACCTTTTGGGGGGTTCTTTTATAAAACTGGGTAATTGCATGGAGGGTATTGCTAACATTAGCGGCTGGGTGTTCTCCATGCAGTTTTCTTCATTCGTGGAGTGCAAAAACAAAGTGACAAAAACATGCGAAATTGCTTTTATGCTCTGTTTTTGCACTGCTTTTTCAAAATAAGTTACAAACTCTGATTCACACTTGCCAGAGAGAGTTTACAATGGATTCCTATGGAATCCTCCTGCTTTTTAGAAAATGCTAATAATGGGTGGATTCCATTGGTTTACCACCAGCGTGAAAAATAAAGGCTGGCAAAAAACCAGGCAGACATTGAAAAGCAGTACAAACGGGTGGATGGCTGGATGGTTTAGAATTAATGTTAACCTATGGCACAGCTATAGTCAACCCTCCAGACCATCATTCTTAGCCTGCCAAGCCATTTAAAAAGGGGAAGACCACATGCAAATCAGGCTTGGTCTCACCCCCAAAAGGGGCATTCCAGCCCAAACTGCTTGTTCACATCATGTCTGCACAAGACCACATGCCACCACAGACATGTTTTAGCCTCGTTGGTTTCATCATTGAGGTGTAGCTTGGGCCTCCAGGCCAGTAGGCATGGGGCCCACGTCTGGGCATACCCATTTCAGTCAGGGTGACTATAGCAACACAAAAGGTGATGGCTGGAAGGTTTAGAATGAATATTAACCTCTGGCATTGCTCTGGGCAACCCTCCAGACTATCGTTCTTCATCTGCCAAGCCATTACAGAAAGGGGAAAGACTATATGTAAATCAGGCCTGGCCCCATACCCTAAAAAGGACAGTCTCTCCCGAACTGCTTGGTCACATACCTTCTGCATGAGAGCACAAGCATCCGCAGACATGTGTCAGCCTCGTTGGACCTCATCAGTGAGGAGTAGCTTGGGTCTCTAGGCCCAGCAGGCACGGGACCCACGTCTGGGCACTCCAGTCCCAATTGGGGTGACAAAGCAACACAAAAGAATGATGGTTGGGAGGTTTAGAATTAATCTTAACCTCTGGCATTGCTATGGGCAACCCTCAAGCCCATCATTCTTCTACTGCCAAGTCGTTACAGAAAGGGGAAAGATCATATGCAAATCAGGCTTGGCCACACCCCAAAAGGGGTGGGAAAGCAGGCCGAGTTGGAAAAGCAGGTGGATGTGTTAAATCCACTTTGCTGTCCAACTGCGCATGCCACAAACGATCAAATTCAGTGGCACGCAAAAAAAAAAAAACGTCAGTAACCATGCCATATCGCCTTAAGCACCATGCCATAACGCCTTAAGCACCATGCCATAACACACTGCAGGGTACAGAAAATTACCACCTTTGCATCTTTTGTAAAGCGCTCCCCTGCTGTGGTTTTGGCCACATAGTGCTGTGAGCCGACATGTTGTGTAGCGCTACATGGATCTGATATACACTTCAACAACTGCATCTTTTATAACATAGGCGTAAGCACAACATTGCATGATAAACTTGCACAACACACAGCAGCAACACCACTGTAACAAATCCCTAGCATCGCTGCAGGTTTTAATATGCATAGTTGCATTGTGGTGTGTGTTGGTCTACTCAGTGGATGGATGTGTGGACAGTAAAACAAAGTTGTGTCCCTGTGGTAGGCTGACTTAAGTGTACCCATAAGCTTTCAACATGTTATCATTAGGGATGCTGAGTTCACTGAAGTGAGCATTCTGCAACCTGCATTCACATGCACAGGTAAACTTGCCTCGTTTAGCTTAATAACTGAAATTAGGAGAGAATAGAATACAGAGTCCTAGAATCAGGGACGTCATTTCACCAAAATGCCAGGGGTAGCGGAAGTGACATCACACGACCCTTGACCTCTAATGACATCACAGGAAGTGATGCCATTCGACCCCACCCCAAAGTGACATCACGGGAAGCGATGGACCATAACCTTTCACCTCACGACAAAACAGGAAGTGGCATCACGTAGGAAATATTTCTAAGTACACTAAATATGGCTACGATATCACTGTAAAGTGATATACATTTCATACAAGAATGGATCACCATATGTATCATTAATATCAATGCGTATAGGCCCATATTACTAAATCACTGTCAATGCAAGCAAACGTCCAAGGCCAAACGATAATGATGTGTTATTATATAGCAACTATGCTTAAGCGCTTCATATAGAAAAAAATATACATACAATATCCCCAAACCTGTGTTGGTACTCATTTATTTACCTCAGCAGGATGAAAGGCTGAGTTGACCTTGTTGGGAGTTGAACCTGCGACCTGCTGATCACACACGCATTGCAGCAGCCAGCGCGCAACCCACTGAGCTATCTTACCAGCTATAGCTATCAGAAAACCAGCCACTTCAGAAACAAAGAGCCATGTGCTTCTGGCACTAGCCCATGAGCAAGAATTGTTTTAGGGGGTAGCAAGGGAGACCACAGGGGTGAGTAGCAAGGGAGGCCTCAGGGGTCACAGTTGCAACCCTTGGCGACCCCTAAATGACGTCCATGCCTAGAATCGCATAAAGGATGTAATTTCATTGATCGATGGAAGAGTAAGCATCAGAACAATAACTTAGCGTTGTAGGTCAATCTCCTACAGGGATTTATTTACAGGGCACACGGCTGCTTTGGGGGAGCGGTGCAAGAAAAAACAGAATGCCCGCCCTCCAGCAGCATTTTCACGGATGCCACTTCCTGTGCGGTGAAGAGATACAATACTGATGGAAGGTGCAATATTGCAATAGTCAGGGAGAAGTATATCATTTGATGGAGGGAAAACGCTGCCACAGGCAGAGAGTGTGTTTCCAAGAGATAGCATATCAGCCATCATCAGGGCGGGACTGGAAGCCAAATGTGGCCCTGTATATGTGTTTCAAAGTGGCCCCAGATTAAGCTCTGCGAGAAAGCTCAGCCCCACTTAGCTAATGTTGGGGGTTCTCTGCCCAAGAAAGGGATGTGGGGATGAGGAGAGGAGGAAGGCAAGAGGTTTGGTGACTGGGAGAGTGGGGAAGATGAACAGAAGACCAGGATGCCCACACATGAGAGGCCCATGGGGTAGAGGGCCACCGGGAAACCGCCAGCGTGTCCTGTAGGACAGTCCACCTCCATCCATCATTGGATGGGACAGATCATCAATATGCAACTTTTCATTCTCTCTGTCACTTGTCTCTGCATAGTGACTTACAACGTTCCGCTCAGTCTTTCACCCGCAAGACTAGTCTTTACGAGCATAGTGACTTATGGGAACAGAGTAGAATTACTGAATATTGCATGCTTACAACATTCTGCTCTGCCTTTCAACCACAAGCCTTCATGATCATAGTGACCTATGGAACATAGAACAGAATTACTGAATATTGTATGCTTACAAGTTTCTGCTCAGTTTTTCAATCGCAAGACTAGTCTTTGTGAGCATAGTGACTTATGGGAAAAGAGTAGAATTACTGAATATTGCATGCTTACAACATTCTGCTCTGCCTTTCAACCACAAGTCTAGTCTTTATGATCCTATTGACCTACAGAAAATAGAGTAGAATCACAGAATAGTGCATTCTTACAATGTTCTGCTCAGTCTTTCAACCCCAAGACTAGTTTTTATGCACATAGTGACTTATAGGGGATAGAGTAGTATTACTAAATATGTTATGCTTATAACGTTCAGCCCAGTCTTTCAACCCCAAGACTAATCTTTATGATCATAGTGACGTACAGTGGATAGAGTAGAATTACTGAATTGTGCATGCTTACAACATCCTGCTATGTCTTTCAACCGCAAGTCTAGTCTTCATGATCCTAGTGACCTATGGAAAATAGAGTAGAATTACTGAATATTGCATCCTTTCAACGCCAAGACTAGTCTTTATGAGCATAGTGACTTACAGGGGATAGAATACAATCACTGGATATTGCATGATTGCAACATTCTGCTCTGCCTTTCAACCGCAAGTCTGGTCTTTATGATCCTAGGGACCTATGGAACAGAGTAGAATTACTGAATACTGCATCCTTACAATGTTCTGCTCAGTCTTTCAACCCCAAGACTAGTCTTTATGAGCATAGTGACTTATAGGGGATAGAGCAGTATTACTAAAAGTGTTATGCTTATAACTTTCATCTCAGTCTTTCAACTGCAAGACTAGTCTTTATAATGCCCGAATGCAATAGATCTGGCACAACAACCTACATCTCAAGTCAAAGTAGGCAGAAATGTGCATCAAGTTTCAATCCTGTGATCATGAATGTCTAAATTAGAAATATTTGCTTTTCTAATAGTCAGGACACGAAGCAAATAAAACACGAACACTTCAGTATAAGATTACAAAAACAAAACAAAAAATCGAGGCAGGCCATGAATGGTTAACAAAAGCCCAGACATTTTTCAGTTGTGGTTTCTAAAGCAGCCTTATACCACCCACCGCCATGCACTGTACATACGACCACACATGCCAACACAAATGGCATGCATCTGCCCACGTTTCACACTAGTCATGTGCAAGAAAACTAGATAAGGAAAAGAAAGTGCCTCAAACTAAGTATGGTCACTATAAATTAGATGTCAGGACAAAACAAAATGCACAAACTAATGTAAAGATCTACTGCCCTGCGTTAATTATTACAATGAAAGACGTCACAGACAGTGCGTGGCGAGGTCCGATTTAGGGTTGTTTGTACGATGGCGATGGCTGAGTTATGGCCGCTTTAGGGACAAGAACTAGCGAATTCTACATGTCTTAGTTTTCTGTTACAACCACAATTTCTTTAACCAGATGTGTTTTTGGTGAAATTCAATTTGTTTCAAAGGTAACCTTGACCATAGCATTCCTTTAACCAAAGGTTTTTTCCCTGAACATCACTGTTTTTGTTAGATAATATACAATGTAATGGCTATGGTTGCCAATGGTCACTGCATGTTGAAATGGGAAGTGGGCATCGGCTTTGGCCATCTTTTGATGTGCCTGACTGGCATGGCCTGCTGTCACGTCCAGTGGATACTTTGTCCAGGGCTGTGTCTTTGACAAAGCCCGGGATACCCGCAAGCCAACCAAGGCCTCTACTGGGCATAGCCTGCAGCCATGTCTTCTGGCTTTTTTGCCCAGGGCATGTGCTTCAGCCATGTCTTCTGGGCATTCACATTTCACACATTGAGGGCACCTCCATGACCTCAGGCCATGTCCACTGGCTTCATAGGTTGGATCTGGAGCATGTGATTTTGTCATTCCAAGGACACCCATCCCGCCCAAAGTGGCCAACGCCCAACCCCAAGGCAAGTATCTACTTTAACTGGGGCACAGACTTCAGCCAGACCTGGAGCACCACTAAGCAACGAAAGGTTTCCACTGACCATTGCCTGTGGCCACTTTGCCCACATCGTGGCCTTCGACCATGCCCCTCACCCCCCATGCTACCCACAGTCGCCACTGACCATAGGCGGTGGTGCATTTTCTTGGAGCATCGTCCGAGGACATGCGCTACCCATCACAAGGCATCAGAGGTGGGCACTGGCCATGTGTCATGGTCCGTGTCCACCTTGCCTGCAGTATGGCTTTTGCTATGCCCTAGCAAGCTGGCCACTTGGCCCCATTGCAGGAATATTTACCACTGGCCACACCATGCACAAACAAAGCCCCACACACATACACACCCATACA
The DNA here is from genome assembly GCF_040938575.1 of Ambystoma mexicanum. NCBI lineage: Eukaryota > Metazoa > Chordata > Amphibia > Caudata > Ambystomatidae > Ambystoma > Ambystoma mexicanum. The sequence goes on from NC_090929.1 coordinate 125,209,703, forward strand.
CCTATCCCTGCACCTATGTGTGCAGACACATATATTAAAGAACATACGCATGTTACCTCAACGCTCACAGTCAATACGAATGTATCATGGATATGAAGAGAAGACACACAATGTACATGAACATTATGTTTCGCACACACACACACATCCACACTCACGCACTCACTGATACACACTCTGTCTCTCTGTCATTCTCTCTCTCTAAACATGTCTGTAATGAACACTTGCACACACAATCTGCATGACATATGAGGGAGCGCAATATGCAGAAAGAACTTGAGCAGACAGTAGACACAGAACAATTACACACACATTTATAAAAGAGTTTTCCACACTTGCCAGGATTTCTTTGGGTTTAGTGTAGCAGATGAGGCCTGGAAGAGAATTCATTGGTGGGGGGGAGTTGTAACCCTGTGTTCCTACATGATTGGATATGTTATTTATACCGCGCTTATTACCCAGTGGTTACTAAGAGCGGACGTGTGGATCGAACCTGTGATGCTCTGTGTCGTCTTGCTTCCAAGGCGAGCACGTTGCCCCTGAGCGATCCTCCCATGATATGGAGATCTTATGTTCCCAAGGGGTTGCGATAAAATCGGTCTTTCTTAGGCACAATTGGCTTCCTTTTGGGTGGGAGGGAATTCTCTTAGGTGCAATGTTGGCTGCACTTGTAGGTGTTCCAACCTTGTCATGAAGCTTGGGTTTATCTGGAGGACTCTGCGACTCAAGATGGCGCAGTCCAGTAGTGGTGCCTGCATGCTCCAGCACGTTGGGCCTGAGTGGAGGGTGGCCCACCACCTCTGTGCTGTTTAGAGGCCTTTGCTCTGACGAAACCCCAACCCGCAGGCACAGAGGGGTGGACTGAACATCACCAACACAGAGGGAGAAACACAGCCATCTCCTTCATGTTTTCGCCACTCTCATCAAACACTGCTTTCAGAAGCTGGCGTTCCTGCTTTTTCCAAAGACGCCGACTCTTTTCTCCAGCTTGGAGTGGACTTTTCAAGGGAGTTGGAGCGGAAATGTGACAGTGCGAGCACTATGTAGGAGACACAGGGTTCTTCTCCCAGCCAAGAGGGGAACAATTCAAGCGATGGTCGTGTTATGGTCTTAAGGTCTACAACAGAAGACGAGATGCTAAGCGCCCCAGTAGGAGGGTATACAATTACCCTAGGGAAAGGTAGCTCCGTTATGAATAGTTAGAGATAAGTAGCTAAGGTACAGAACAGGCCGTGTCACTGACTCTGAGACCTTAGGTCACGGTCTCCTGGACTCAGGTACCTCTATTGTACACCCTGAGAATTGAGTTACTCCGAAAATTATCTACAGGAAGAATTGAAGGGACAGAAATTGGAACAAAAGAGATTCCCTGAGCCTGTCTGTTCAACTTCTCCAGGCATTTTACGGGGAAGATCCAGAAAACCCTGTGACCGGGAATAGGCAAAATAGGACACAGTAAGGAAAAGTCCTAATACGGAACCCTCTCTGCTCCCTTATCCCCCTAGTGCCAGCCCATCTAGACCAGGCAGCCATGTTCATATTTTGTTCTAGCCCCCTTCACTCTGGGGGCTGGACACAAGCAGGCAGAATTGAAAACACTGCTGTGTGGGGTAGAGCATGAGGGGCTGAGCAGTTCCTGTGAATCCCAAGCCATCAGAACCTGACACTTTGGGCCTGATTCACAGACGTGTGTTATAATGGGGCAATCGCATAGGAAAATGCTCTGTGAATCAGGCCCTTTATATCAATCTGCAAAGCCAATACGTACGTAGTGCGCATGCATGGAGATAACGTGCAATACACACATGGTAATCCATGCAAGCATGGCACACATACACTGGAATAATACGTATGCACAATGCTTGTAAACACACGAGACACATGCTATGCACATTTAATATTGTAATATAGGAACAGAGGGGCCAGTCTGATCTGTGTTAGTTACCTGTTCCAGAGAGCAGACTGCATAGCAAAATAAATAACTATTTCTTATTTTTTCCCCTGGTGCAATTTTATTTTTCCAGTCTGAGAATGTTGCTGCTTCTGGGTGTATGTGTGTGTATGTGTATGTGTGTGTATGTGCGTTGGGAGGAGGGCTCTTAAAATGCTGAATTTCTCAGGCAGGTAGAGCAGTGTTTTGGTTTTGACTCATTTGTAGGTGAGACAGGATGCTTTTTATTTTATTTTATTTATTGGGTAATTATAATGTGCCTATACCGCAAAATGGTGTTTCAAAATGCATCAAGACAAGGGGGAGGGGGGAGGTACATGAAAGAAAAACAAAACAATAACATTCCTTCTAGGTCTTGAGACAATTGGATCGTGCAAGAGCAGTAACGAGAATGATAGGGGGAGGGAGGGGAGTTGAAGGTTGAGAGGGGAGGAACAGGGAGGAAGACAAACAATGAGATTCCTAGTAGGTCGTGAGACAATGAAGTGCGTGCAAGTGCAGTAACTGAAATCAGGGGATATGGGGAGGAGGGGCAGTACAGGGTGGGGAGGAAGGAGAAATGCTCAGGTGGGAGGGGGAAAAAGGGCACAATAAGTGCAAGTGAACAGGTGCAACACAGCACAGGGATGCAATGAAGAAGCGCGATTGGAGAGAGTGCACAATTTAGGAAAGCCTCACCCTGTTGGGCAGCGGGCTACTTCAAGTATGCAAGTACAGTAGGTAAAATGCAAACAATGGAAAGCCTCACCCTATGTGGCAGAGGGCTACAACAAAATGCAAACAATGGAAAGCCTCGCCCTATGAGGGAGAGGGCTACTTCAAGTTTGCAGGTACAGTAGGTAAAATGCAAACAATGGAAAGCCTCATCCTATGAGGCAGAGGGCTACATCAAAGTGCAAACAATGGAAAGCCTTGCCCTATGAGTCAGAGGGCTACATCAAGTATGTAGGTACACGTAGGTAAGGTGGACCATTGGAATGCCTCACCAGATGGTGTGGGGTGCAACATCAAATTATGCAGAAACAATACATAAAATGCCAAATTGGACTTCCTGACCACAAGGGGGTAGTCCAATTTGTTCCTACATCAAATTATGCAGGAATAAATAGTTTTTTTTAATTGGACTGTCTCAACTAATGGCGAGGGGAGCTACCTCAATATGCATGTAACAGGGAGGTTAAGTACAAAGTACAGCGCAGGGCTGAGAGTGTCAATCCGGTGGTAACAGGGAGGTTAAGCTCAATAGGTAAAATGCAACTTTAGGATAGGTGCACAGTTTGGGAAAGCCTTGCCAGATGGTCATGGGGGCTACATCAAATAGGCAGTGGCTGGCAAGTGCCTTTCCCATGCCTACACAGAAGCCAAACTGTTGGCATTGCCAATGCTTGTTTTTCTTCGCTTGGCACCCAAAGGCCTTTGTGCTCCATTAGAACCCAGTGGGAACTGAGCACCCAGAGCGGGTAATGGGTGACCGCATGCCGTGCAGCTCTGTAAGTGAAAAAGCAGACCCCCCTGGATCCCGACCCACACCGTATCGCTTTCAGCTGGGCACTTGTGAGCCAGAGAGCTGCGCTATTCTGTGACAGTGAGGTAGCGTCTCAGAGTGAGTAACTGCTAGTAAATCACGGAGATTGCTGCTGCGCGCATTCCGAAGTATGAGCACTGCCGCACTGCACTTATATCTGCTTTCAGTCTATATATCAGCCAATGGTGTTAAGTGCTCTTGCCCCGCAGTTGGTTTTTCGCTTGCACCATATTAATGAAGTCGATGTATTCAGAGCCAGGATTCACGTTGATGTGCGTAAATGTTAATGTTGGACTCTATTGTACCCGACAGGAAACTAGGCTATGCCAGTACTTTACTAAGGTACCGCCTTTATTTTCTGACAGCATTTCTTTCGAAGTAAAATTTCCGACGTCGGAATCAGTCTGAAAAAATGATTCGAAATATATGGGGGGTGCGGGGAGGAATGGGTGGGGAGGGAGTCGGGGTAGTGGTCAAACAATAGAAAGAGGAGGCTCTAGGGGGACCCCCTCCCCAGAATTAAAAAAATAAAAAGTCAATGGGCCTCATTACACGGTAGGAGGTAACCATGGCGCTATTAGCGCCATGGCTACCCCTTACCGCCTTCTGGGTCCGGGTAGGCAGTATGGGGACTTCTCGGGACATTCCGACCCTGGAGGACCCGGTAAGTCCCCATGCCAATTACCATTCCCCATTCCCATTCGAGCCCCCATAGGGCTCAATAGTAATGGGAAAGGAGCTAATAACGGTACCGCTATTAGCTCTGAAGTCCCTCAGCGGGTCCCGTCCTTAACGTGTAAGACCCTTACCGCCTACCATGTAATATGGCCCAATGTTTTTCTTTTTTCGAAGTAATACTGACATCGGAAAGACATTTAAAAAAAGTCATTCAGCAAATTAACATAGAACCATATGACAGTGAACTGCCGAGTTGATAGTCGACTACTGAGTAGGGAGGGTGTATGGTGTCAAGCTAGTCATCCAATCCCTAAGCACTGCAGTGTTTCCTAGTATGCAAGGCGCACTGCAGGCCCTTGCCTACGAAAGCTTGCCCTAAAGCATGGTTACTCATTAAGTGCCTTGCATATGTTCGTGGCACTATTCCCCGTAGTCATAGCCAGCAAAGACAGTTGTGAAGGATCATGGGAGTTGTAGTCCAGAACATCTGAAACGCGTCATAATAAGTAACCATGCAGTAAAGGGTGCTCTTTTCTAAGAATAGGGTTCAGAGGTTCCTCATGGCGGTGTGTGCTGCTTTCACATGTCTCAGCAGGTCTCGGTTTCTTAGAACGTGGGTGCAAGGATGTTCCTTCTGAGGGTGTTTGATTGTCGTCCACCTCTAAGGAGTGCAAGTTTACATAGAATTAGATAGTAAAGCTGACAGGCGGTGGTGTTTGCCTGCAGAGTTTCTTAAACTATAGATGTTCAGACGTTCATCCTGGTGTTGTTTGCCCATTGTCCATCTAAAAGTGCCCCAGTGTTCCTCAGAATAGGAGGGGATAGAGTTAATGGTGGTGGTAGCTGCTTGTTCATCTATACAAGGTGTGGCATTTCTGATATTACTGGACGCAGTGTTTCTTTCTGGTGGTGTTTGCTAGTCGTGCATCTCTGTGGTGTACAGGGCCTCCTAGATGTTGTAGGAGTAGAGCTTCCAGCGGATGGGATTTGCTACCTTGACATCTCAAAGTGGTGCAGAGTTTGTTAAGAATGGCAGGCAGGGGGTTCTGCCGGGTTGCTTCTGAAAGATGTCATTCTCTGCGAGGTGCAGTGTTTCTTCAATTAGGGGGGGTCGGGTGCAGGGTTTCTTACCTGCGGTGCTTGCTTTTTCTTCATCTCTACGGAGGGATCTTTTTCAGAATGAAGTGGTGCAGAGGTTTCTGCTATCAGTGTTTGCTCAAAGACCACCTCTAACGGTGGGAGTTTGCATAGAGTGCTAACTTATGGAGTCAAGGTGGGCATACCCCGACCTGGCAGGACAAGATAAATATCGTTGGCGGGATTCAGCATTCCCGCAAGATCCTGTAGGACATGCCGGATTCCCAAAATTGCAGCCAAACCCTGAAAGAGATTTAGAATGTGAGTCGTGTACTGGCGTGCAATACAAACCACCAAACATTCTGCAGTGCATCAGAGGACCAATCAAAGCTCCCTATTCCCGAGGGAGATTCGAACCTGCGTCAGCAGACTCTGCATGGATGTCAAAGCGAGCGCTCTACTCGCTGTGCTATCTGACCGGCAATATAGAAGCAAGCATATTGATGTGCTTTTTGCATACAGAGTGGGCTTTCCCTCTACCTAGGGGATGAATGGAATAGGGGAATAGATCAACATACAGAAGAGCACACACTCCAAGTCTCTTCTCCTCTCCTTCTGATAACAGAGTAACTGGCCAGATGACGAAGCAAGAGCCAGGGGTATCATCTTGAGCCGTCCAACCTACTGCCGGATTGAACCTCAGTGACTGTAAGCCCAAGCACCTAGGCAGTGGGGGCTACCGAATTCTGACCTAATAGCCTTGAGCGATGACAGGATCATTCCGTTTTGTTTTTGTGTAATTAGCTCGTGAGGAATCTATTGTGTCATTTATGACATGATTTGCATACAGGAGTATCCTTCCAAGATCAATAAATGAGCACCACACACGTGGGTAATAATAAGCAGGGCTCAGATACCTGAGGGTTCGTAGCGCTATATAAATGCTAAATTATTAATAATAGGCACGGACATGCCACAGTGTTGGAAAGTATTCTATAATACACGTTCCACGATTCATACCTTAAAGATGCTGCGGCTCCACGTGGCCAAAAGTCCTCAATCTTAATCGGGTCTGCCGTTAGTGTAGCAAGTTACTCCTACGCGGTCCTCTTTGGAAAACCTACTGAGTTCTTGTTTTCAACCCAAGGTGAGAGGGCATATACCCCAGAGGTGGGGAATATCATCTTTTTTGACACATGTCCTGCCCAGATCTATGAATCCTTGGAGATCAGGAAAGAGCCATGGACCTGGATGGATTTATATAATGCAGAGTTGGCGATAGCATCTTTGTAGTTATGGTTAGTTGGTGTTTTAATATGATTGATATAACTTTGGCGCTGCTCAACGGATCTGCAAAAAAGGCAGCAGAAAAGTATTCATGCCCCTCTGAAATGTATTTAAAAGGCACACAAGGTCCTTGCCTAAGAGGAAAAAGTTGTAGGGGGTATCCCAAATGTTGCATTTCTCATTTAAACTCCCACAGGGAATTGTTGCTCTCATGTACAGAAAAAACAGATTGCTTCAAACATTTGTGATGAGTTGGCATGCGGCCCAACTCGAGTGCTTTGGTAGTATTCGTGGACATTCCGCAGACCCAAAAACCCTGTGTATTCTATGCAGAGTGAACCCAGAATTGTTAAAACGAGGTATCAGAAGGTTTTTCCTGACCGCTTGGTGGGTGAGGACATGCCCCAAAAGGATGGGATATGGCTTTTGCTGGCGCAGAAAATATAGATTTTTGGTTGGGAAAATTAACAATTAGTAGCTTCGTATGTAATCTGTGTATAGAAATTCAGAGGGAAACTCTGTCAGAGTAGAGTCTGATTGGAGCGCGGTTGTGTATGGTTTTGCACAGGTAGGGACCCCGAGATACAGGCATGCTTGCGGGGGTACCCCATGCACTGTTTGAAGGGTAGCTGTTTGCTTTGCGTGTGGGCGTGGCGCGGCGTTCCTGCCACGGCTTGCGATTACAGTTACTTTGCGCAGTAATTTCCATGAATACGCAGTAATGCATTTTTCATTCTGCTCACAGACTCACGCAGGGTCCTTCTCGCCGCGCGGCCCATTCAGGGTTTCTGCGCACATTTCCATGAATCGGGCCGACAGTGTAGCAACATTAGGAAACAACTTGATTTATAAAAACCCTTCAATTGAGTGAAAAAAACTTTAGTTGAAGGGATCCTAAACTTGCAGCACAAAGTCTAAAAACCATGGAATTCATCCTCTGTAACCCCCCATCATGCAGTGCTTATGCCGACACACTACATCACAGATGACATCATGTACGGCATCATTGGTGACATCACTGATAGTAGTTGTAGTATAAAAAATACATTGAGATTCAGTGAAAAACTCCAATTAAAAGGCAGCTAAATTGAGAAAGTTCAATGCGAAAACACCAAGGAAGGTCAAAGAAACAACACACAATCCCTAAAATGCATCAGAAATGTGCCAGGTAAGTTAAGCAACCGCATCTCCGTGCCCCCTGTGTGAGCTCGAGGGCACACTGACGACATCACAGATGAAATCCCTGATGCCATCATATCAGGCCTCACTTGTGGCATGATAACTGCCCTTCTTTTCTCTGCACGTCTCTTCTGTGCCAGCTGCACTGAGTCTACCCGGATCTAATTTAGAACAAATACTAGCACCTCTCCTAGAATGTCTAAATAACACCTGGGGCGCCTCTGACCTGCTCCCGCTTTTTCCCTCCTCCACACCCACCTCCTTAGCTGTTCCTCCAAAGACCACTGTCTAGACACCCCCGCCAGAAGGACAACCGGCAGCAACCCTCCAGACACGCATGCGCGCTGAGAGACCTCGACAGTGTTCAATTGGCTCAGTGCAGAAGGTTATTTACATTGAAATTGACTAGCTGTAAAATCAGAGATTGCTTACATCAATGAAGAAAGTTAAAGTATGTCTGGTGCATGTCCAGTTATTTAGATAGCATTAAACACTACAATTTGCCCATTGCCCTGATTCTAAAGGCTCCCAGTTTTGGTAAAATCTTATCGTTTGCCCAAGAGCACACAGCGGGAGTCATGTTCCCAGTGGAGGACAGTAAAACGCATTCTTTTTGCTCCACTCAACCTTTCCCACTCTACACCACCCTTTCAAACGTGTGTATGGTGGAGTGGGGCGGAATGCTCTGATTACTTACCGGTAATCTTCATTACTCCTAGTCCTACTCTTCCTCGTCACAGTACTTACTTCATGAGGCCCCTGCCTCCGACACAGGACCTTCTTCTATTTCTTTAAATTCCTATAACTCCTCCTCCACATCCACATCACTCAGTTTCATATTACCAAGCCAGAGCATGGGACCTTCCCCGCAGGGAGGGTGAGGAGGGTCGTCAGTACTGTGACGAGGAAGAGTGGGACTAGGAGTAATGAAGATTACCGGTAAGTAATCAGAGCATTACCTCCACGTCCACTCTTCCTCGTCCCAGTACTTACTTCATGAGGTATACCAAAGCAACAACGGGGAAAAGGTCCCAATGAGAAACAGAGCTAAAAACAGTGCAGCAAACACACCCACAATAACTCTTAATTCAAATCCCCACAGATAAAACTCCAACCACGAAGGAACCAACCCCCCGAGTGGGAGAAACTCAACCCATAGCGGTTGATGGAAATCCCTAGGCCAGCCAAGGCGGCAGCCATACAAATCACTTGCAGAGAAAAACCCTCCTTGCATCGGCCTAGGAAGCCGCCAAACCCCTGGCGGACCGCCCCTGATCGTGCGCAGACACAGGCAGGCCAAAAGCCATATAGGCACTGGGATCACAACCCGGAACCATCGGAAAATGGAAACCACAGATGCGTTTTGCCCAGCCCCAGCCGGACCACAAGCAATCAGAAGACTATCAGATTGGTGGGAAAAAGCAAACCTAGCCAAATACTCCAACACGTCCCGCCGGACATAATGTTAAGCCAAGCCACCTCCTCATGCATTCTCGGATCATGAAAGAAGTCAGGGAGAACCAGATCCTGAGAGGTATGAAAACCGAGATACAACTTAAGGGAGGAACTTCGGACCACACCTCAGCAGCACAGAGTCTGGCAGCACCCTCAGGAAAGGAGGGTGACATAAGAGAGCCCCAATCTCCCCAAGCCTACGGGCAGAAGCGAGGGCAATAAGAAAAGCAGATTTCAGTGTAAGATGTTTGATATCAATCTCGGAAAAGGGCTCAAAAGGAGGCCCTTGAAGGAACCGTAATACAAGAGGGAGATCCCAAGGGGGAAGCCCTTTATCAGAACACCTCAGAGTGGAGGGTCTAAGAGCATCCATTATGTACTCAACTACAGGATCTGAGAACACCTGAGATATCAACCTAGACTGAGCAATAGCCACACTGCCCATTGCATCCAGTGGAATTCCAACCGCAGATCCCCTTGAAGGGGACACGGCCAGCTCGGAATCAGCCAAGGTTCCTAGGACCGAAGCTCCAACAAAGAGGGGAGCCAACTCCGGCGGGACCAGAACTGAGCTAACAACAACACAGTCACCCTGGACACTCTGATGCGCCAAACCACCCGGGGCAGAATGGGAATAGGCGGAAAGGCATAAAGGAAAACCCCAAGGCCACTGTACAGAGAGGGCGTCCATTCCCCAATCCCCCCGGCCTGAAACCGAGAGCAGAAGAGGCGAACTTCTGCTGAGGCCGGGGATGCAAACAGGTCTAGAACCGGGGACCCTAATCTGACACAGGTCACTGCAAAGACCTGGGCCAACAGGACCAGTTCCGCCGAGGAGTGAAAACCGGCATCTGAGAAGATCTGCTTGAACATTGCCCACCCTTCTGATACGTGAGGCCACCAGAGACACCAGATGAGATTTCTCCCAGGTGCCTATCAGCGCTGCCAGAGCATTCAAGGAACAGCCGGAACCCCTTTTGCAGTTGACATATGCCAAGGCCGTCGTATTGTCCGATCGGATCAAAACCGCCGACCGTCCAGCAACTCCTTGTAGTACACCACAGCTTGGACAATGGCACAACTCTTGCCAATTGGATGATCGCCGGCTCTCCCCAGATCTCACAAACCTTGAGCTGAGAGGACCCCCAATGTAGACCCTTTCTGCTGGCGTCGGTAGTAAGAGAGGCCACAGGAGGATGGACCATGCACACCTCAGCCTGTAGACCTGAAACCCCCCGCCACCACAGCAGGGAGACTCGCAGCGCTGCGGACACCGAAAACACAACTACGAAAGCCGAGACGTCGGAAACCAGTGGGAGAGAGTATAAGACACCAGGGGACATAACCGAAGACGGGCTCAAGGAACCGAAAAAACGCAAGACGCCACGTGCCCCGTAACTTCAGCAACAGGCGAGCCCAGACACTTCCTTCTGAGAACCCAGCCCAGACCAGCCAGCAAGCGCCCCCCCTGCACAACATCCAGAGTACACTCTCCCCAGACGTCCGGACAAGCAGTGCAGGGTCTTGAGACCCATAAGCAGTTGACACATCCTAGAAGGCATAGGGACCAGGAACACCTGCAAGTAGAAAACCTGACCCTGAACAGGGAGAGGAACGGGCAAGACGGTAACCCACAACAATCCTTCCTAGAGAACGAATCCCATGGTCAACTACTTGGACCGTGAGCTGGGTACCAAAGTCCTAACCATGCAAACCTGGACAGGAGGAGACAGGAACTGCAACCGATACCCCCCTCCGGAAGGAGCCCATTACCCAGGAAGCCGAACCCCACCGGTCCCATACACCTCAGAGAAGATAGAGACGAGGAGCCAGGGAAAACCGCCAGTCACTGCACTTGCACCAGAGGAAAATCACAGGACGTTGAAGCATGCCTGCGCCACAATATAACAGCATGCTTGTCAGCCCACATAAAGATCCGACTTATCAAAAGGAAGATACAGGACAGCCCAGAAGTCCAGCAGACCAGGGCCCCCCCAGCCGACAGAGGAGCCACCAGGCTGGCGTCAAAAGGGCAGAGTACTGTCACAAAGCAGGGCAAAGCAATCCATCCCGGATAGCAGACATCAAAGGCAACCCCCCACCTGGGGTATTCCTACACTGGAAAAACCCACTGAAGTGACATCCCCCTCCACCGGCACCAGAGGCTCTGAGAACCCCTCTAAGCACAGACATGTGCCACCATGTGCCATATCACTTCCCACAAGTCTGAGAGGAGGCGTGAAAGCAACACGTCAGCACGGGAGGACCTAGGCCCTAAAAGAAGAGACACTGGGAACCCTCTGAATGGCCATTACTTCCATGATGCATGTTCTATAATTCCATGCCGGACAAGGGAAAAGAAAATCATCTCCTTTGACCTTCCCTCGTGCAGTTCAGAGGAAGAGGACAGGACAAGGAGTCTGCGTCCATAGCTAGCACAGACCCAAACACACCACTAACTCGCCACATTACTGAGAGGTGGCTTGAGCCCTGTATCCAGTAGCTGGTAGCCCCAAGCTCTAAATCGTTCCAATGCGTCAGTCTAGGAAGGATGAAATGCTGAGTCAGCACCGCAGAGACTCGAACCCAAAGTGTAGACTATGCCAGGCCGGTACCCTTCAGGCCGCTTCCAGACGCGTCCAAATCTGCGCCGTTTTCACAGGTTGCACGCAAAGAATGCAGCCAACATCCGGTGCATCCTGGGCTGCGTGTGTCTGTAGAGCGGGTAGTATGTGACATGCGTGTGACAGAACAGAGCCCCAGCACTTTCAAAGACTCTCTGCCACTGTCACCCCACGACAAGAAGCAGAGAGGCCTCACAACAAAAAGGGAAGGCTAGGCCATACTGCCAAGTGCTTGCCATCATTTCCAACAAAGATGTGTACACAGAGCACGAGGAAACGGCATGTTGAAGGAGTCAAGATGGCCATACCAGCAGGAGAAGGGAAAAATATCAAGCACAGTCCTCTCCTCTCCTTACCTTCCCCCAGAGAATGCAGCTAACATCCGGTGCATCCTGGACTGTGTATGCCTGAGGAGCGGGTGGTATGTGACATGCCTGTGACAGAACAGAGCCCCCGCACTTTCAAATACTCTCTGCCACAGTCACCCCAAAACAAGAAGCAGAGAGGCCTCACAACAAAAGGGAAGACTTAGCCCATACTGCCAAGTGCTTGCCATCATTTCCAATAAAGATGTGTACACAGAGCACGAGGAAAAGGCCTGTCGAATCAAGATGGCCAAAAACAGGAGTGGAGGGGAAAAACATCAAGCCCAGTCCTCCCCTCTCCTTACCTTCCCCCGGGCCACAATGCTCACGTTGGGGTCCGGAGCCCAGCAAAGAACCGAGCGAGGCAATCCCGCTCAACTGTGACCCCAAGCCCTGCAAGTGGCCCAGGAGCAGCGCCGCACCTGAGGGAGCCGAGGGCCCCGCCACACAGCCCCCCCCCCAGGGGGCCAGCAATCGGTGCTCCCCAGTGCCCCGCACCGGGAAGAAAAAGTCCAACCTGCCAGAGGCAGGAAAAATTAAACTGAGTGACGTGGATGTGGGGGAGGAGTTATAGGAATTTAAAGAAATAGAAGAAGGTCCTGTGTCGGAGGCAGCGGCCTCATGAAGTAAGTACTGGGACGAGGAAGAGTGGACGTAATTACTGTTTACCTGATACAGGTGTAAAATCATTTACGCCAGCATTACATTGCCATCCTTGTGCAAATCCTTTGAAATTCTGTGGAATCTGCCTGCTTTTTCACTCGTGAAAAGCAGGTGGATTCAATAAAAAAAAAGGATTTGAAAGCCTGACAGCCATACCTAAATGCACGTACTCAATTTGTACAACGAAGTTCAAAAACAAAGACGCAATGGCGATGATGTCTTGATCTATACATTCGGTTGGTACTTTGTAGTGCTAATGACAAAAGTTCCATGCACCTGAATGCAAATGTGAAAGGCCCCTCTGTACAATGAAACACGTGTGTCTGGGCGCGCTATACAAGCCATATCATATCATACCAATGTGCACTTTGAAAGACAATTAACTCCAAAAACACTTCGATCGAAGCCCCAGTGTTTTTCAAGCACTGTTCGTCAAGGGTGTTACCACCTGGCCTGAGTCAATGGGCTGAGTAAGGGGGGGGGGCTAAATGGCGTAACTGCCACCATTGTTCTGGAGCAATAGGGGCAGGACCATCGCTTTGCCTTCGTGCAGATCTTGATTGTGTCTGTGGGAAATTCTTCCCACACCCCATAGTGACTTGAAACATGCCAGGTTGGCGTTGTGTGGGGGACTTTTAGTCCCAGCTGCTACCTGGCTCGTAAGAGGGCTCTGTGAGTGTTGAGAGGTGCCCTGGTTGCTGCAAATCCGTACTTTTCACCCACTCTTTGTTTCTGATGATGTTCTGCAAACGGTCAGCAGTATATTTCAAAGCTGTAGCAAACACCGTGAACAGTGCATACCCTGGGGGGGAACGGAGGGGGGGTGGGGGGCTCTTTCCGCTCAAATGCTTCAGCTCTGATAAGTGTTAACACAGATTGTACGTTGTGCAAATGTTATGCACGTTCTACATAACAGGATCACGCATGCTTTGGCAGCGTGTCTTAAAAACTGGTGGGTGGACTACAAAGGCGTGTCTGGTGAGTATAGGTTTTGAACTTTGAAAACATTCCAGAAAGTCCATGGTGATGTCACGTTTCTCAACAGCGGAAGTACAATTTCAACCATTCCTAGCTTTTAGGCGTGGACCGTGTTGCATTCTGGTACTTGTAGTCCAACAGGTATAATGTGAACAGGGGTGGAAAGTGGCATCCCAGGGCTTATAGCAAAAATATTTCAGAACTCCGTTTCCGCTTTTTTCCCCACATAAAATAAACGGATCGGTGAGAAAAGTGAACAAAGGCTTATCCGCGTTTCTAGCTCAGGCGGGCTTCAGGTTGCTCATGGTGAGCTCTGGTGGAGATTACTCTCGTGCAACAGAAGTGAAAAAACAATCATTCACCAAATTGTCTCTGGTGCAGCCTTGGGGGCGGCAGCTACGCATCTAGATAGATTTCCAGAGATATTTGCTAAACTACATGCTAGAATTCTAGTAGCGCCTCGTCTGTGCTTTCGCGGCACTACTGCCTACTGTGCTGCAAACCAACGTACATGTATGTGCCGTTAGCTTTACGCACATAAAAACACAGACCCGTGATTTTCAGAAACTAGCTGTTCACAGCTTGTCGGTGCGAACAGTGACAGTTTTACAGAATTAAGGTAAAGGGTTCAGTATGTGCACGCGCGAATCGGCACCCATGTTGGCCACGCGCCCTCACGTCACTCCACTTGAATAGACCAGTTGGACAGGACACGCTTCTCGCACAGGCGTCGGTGCTGACTTAAACAGCTGTGCAAGTGACGAGCCACGGCGGGGCACTGCCTGAAGTCCGTCACGTGTTTCTAATATTTCTCAGCCTCGCGCTCACCCCCTTCTCAGGTTCCAGTTCTATTGCCTGATTTGTTTCTTATGGTGTTGAAAAAGCGCCACCTAGTGGCCAGTCAGAATTTCCAGACGTCGCCACTTGTTGTGCCACTTGGCATTACATCGTACTCCTGTCTCATGTCACGTGTTCAATTCACCTGGTTGCACACCTCTGACCTCCTAGCCACCCAAGTCTAAGATGCAGCGCATAGCTCAGTTGATTAAGTGATTGCAGTGGAGATCTGCGGCTCACAATTACAGTTCCATCGCCGTCCATGACGGCTCAGAGTTCATCCTCCCCTAAAATACACTGGTTTCTGTAGAGCCCAGCTGCAGTGTCCCCAACATTGCACAAGAACCTTTTTCTGAGAGCAGTAAACATGAAACTGCTCGTCATCCACCAGTTCCATGCCTGTGTCGCTGGAAGGGTTTGAGGGAGAATATGTGCATTGTGGGACATGTAGTTCGTTTCTGTTTACAAAGCAGACTGTGTCCTTCCTCACATATCATGTCTGTCCCATTTTCACTGCCTATGACAATAGTTTTGGCTTAAGTGCGGCGCTTTCAGCACCAGCTAAAAGCGATGGGTAAGAAAAAAGGCAAGTAGATGTGTGCCTCCTTTTGTTTTTCGTGCCCGCAAATTAAAGTTACAGTAACAAGTGGATTTGTCAAAGTTCCAGTCGGCCCCCAGGCAGTGGGGGGTGGGAATGTGCCATTTGAAGGTAAATGCATAAACCACCTGTGTGCTTATGAGTACTCACGAGGCTGTACACCTGGATGTCGCATTTTAAGCATTGAGGGATTTATGAAACTCTTGGATTTCCTGGAACTGACTTGCTCCTCTGTTTGGCTTTTTCTGCGCTAAACAGGTTCATTAATGGCGGAAGTGAAGTACTTTCTAACTTTCAATGCATTGTGCTTCTGAAATGTGGCTCACAGCAGAACTTGACTGTATTGGCTGTTAACTAAATGAAACGTTGACACTTTGCTGGAGCAACCACGTTGCGGGGCAAGCTAAACTAGGGGCACTTGTGGGCCACGTGGGTTGGAGCATCTCTCTCTTTCATGTCGAAGGGGAGTTGTGCCACTCCAGGCTGCTGCCCAATCACGCGTGTGCCTGCAGCGAGCTAACACCAGAGAGTGTCGTGAACTCTGATGCAAAGCTGGCACTGTCTGCAGTAGGAATGGTTCGTGTGACCGAGGCTGCCCCTCTGGTGGCCCCAAAAAGTCCTTTCCAGAATGAGGAACTGCCTTTCAGAAAGAACGAGTCATGGGACTACCAGGGGTGTATCTAGGTCTGGAAAAGATCCGGGGCTACGTCGGGACTGGGGGCTAGCTAGCCTTTTGGTTGTAGCTCCTGAGATTCTATCCGGGGCTGCAAACAAAAGACACAAGGCTTGTGGCCCCTCAGTCCCCCCCCCCAATCCCCAGCAACGCCTCTGGGACTATCTTTTCTCGACATGCATAGAAGTGTTTGATGGACAAACCCTTGTTCAGCAGATGGCTTCTCTTATTCCTATTGATTACAGCAAGCACTGGCAAAGCCAATCGTTTTCCCTTTAGTGTAGAAAATAGATAGAGGTCTGTGAGGAGCATTGGGAAGAGGGGTGCTGAGACAGTGTTGGATGCCAGGCCCCCAGAGTAGACAAGAGGAGAATCTCTTCCAGCGGGCGGGGGCCGTGAGCTTTGTACAAGGAGACTAGAGCAGAAGAGAGATGCCAGTGATCGGGCAGAGCCTTTGATGGATTGACTTCTGCCCTGCAGGAGTACAAGGATCAGTAGAGGCTAAAGCACCGACTCAGCCCTCCCACTCCTACAAACCAAGAGCCAACACCATCATAAAGGTAAAGCAGGCACAGTCAAGCGATATAGCACCTTCACCTTTTGGGGTAACGTGGGCCGAGGAAAGGCTATACTCCCAAGAGGGGTGTGAGTGTGCTTCAGTAGCGACCCAAAGAGCAAAGCATAGCAGTCCAAAATAAAGGGAATGTCCAATCAAGATTCTGTAAAAAGATATATGTATATACGTTAAATAAACACAGCATTTGCAAAAATAACTAACACTACACAAAACCCACCGCTCAGGAATGAGCACAGAATAAGCAAAAATAGCAAGATGCAGCACAGAGAGCAATTAATCGGGTGTGAAAGGCAAGAAAAAGCCACAATGCTCTTTAAAAGGATATCTTCTTGGGTGCACAAAGGGGTTTACGTCACCTAACCAGTCTCTAGGGCTCGAAACAGGACCATAGGGCAAGTTAACAGTCATTTATACCTTCCTGCGGTTCTTAATGCAGGAAGGTATTTATTTTTGAAGGCCTCCTTATAGGCCTTCACAAATTTTCTATAGGCAGGCAAAGATTCAGGGCAAGGGTTCTTGCGCCATGATGTTCTAAATACCTATTTACTTTCGGGTATTTGATACTGTTGTGTATTTTGGCTGGTTTCAGTTTTGAGGGATTTCACATGGATTGGTGTAAGTGGATGTATTGCCTCGCTCAGGATGTGCTGGATAAGCTCTGCAATATCATTAGCATGCGTTCTAATTGTATGTATTCTTGACAGTTCTGGAGCAACTAAGGGGGCAATGGCCACTGGAATAAGCTTTTTCAGATTTCTCACTTTTTTAAAAGATTCTCGGATTAGAGTGTACACGAGACACCGCACTTGGTAACGTAATGTCAAAAGAGACATGGAAAAGGTCCTACCATGGGCAGTGTTCAATGGACAATATACATACTTGAAGGTTGATTGACAGCAGGGGCGTTGCTAGGTATGGGAAAGATTTGGGGAAACCCTAACGTCGGTACTGTAGGGACTCGGGGTCCAGCTAGCCTTTGGGTTGTAGCCACTGAGCTTCTATCCGGCGCTATAACTAAAAGACCCGGGGATAAAGCCCCGTCAGGCCTCCGCCCCCAGCAACGCCTCAGATTGACAGTACCCAAGACAAAATGTTTCTGTCGATGTGTGTAGTGGACCTAACATATTTTTGAAATCCCACTGCTTCCAATGCAATATTGACGCTGCATGGGAGTCTGCTTTGTTATATAACACGCAGTTGAAATCACCCAACAATAAAACGTGGGTGCTGGATTTCATACTGTCAAAGAGCAAAGCCAGCAATTGCTCTTCAAAATCTATCTGAAGTTAAGTAAATTTGGGGGAGGCTGTATAAAATCAAAATACTGATTGTAGTGGTGTTGTTAACACTATATTTAGCCTATAAAGCCACACAATAATAAACAACCAGTAGTTTGGAGAGATGCATTGTAAAGGACTCTCGATATATAAGGACGACACCACCACCTCTGGACAAAGTACGATCAGCCATGAGGATAGTATAGCCTCTCGGGAGGATAGCTCAGCGCCAACGTGCTCGCCTTGGAAGCAAGACGACACGGAGTAACACAGGTTCGATCCCCGTGTCCGCGCTTAGAAACCTCTGGGTCTTAAGCGCGTTATAAATAACCAATCATATCATATTGTTGGAAGTGGCCAAGGAGGCAACATGAGCTGCAGAATCCTTGAGCCATGCTTCAGTAAGAGCTAATAGAGCTAATAGATCAAAGTCAGTTTCATTGATGACATCTGCCAGCTCTACATCATGTTGGAACAATGGTCGAGTATTCAACAAAGTAGCTTTCAAGGTATTGTTACTAATGGCATGAGAACACGGAGTGAAGGTGCATTTGAAACTGTCCCCCTTAACATTGGCTAGTTTGAGGAATTGATGTGAAGTCTGTCAGGCTGAGGCATATATGAGATAACATTGTTAGAAGAAGTAATAAAAACAACACCGTCAAGGAAGCAATCGCACAGGGGAAAGAATAACGGAAACAACTCCTAATTCATTGTAAGTTATAATCTCAGAAGAAGCCACAATTAAATGAGCCTCACAAGAGACACCAAAGTCAGTAGTCCCAACGTTCGTTAAGCGAAATGAAAGAGGCAGAGTTGGTTATTCCACTCCGATACTTGTGTCCTCAGGGATGTCGTTGAATTTGACCATCACTGGGGCCATGTATGTCGATGATTCAGTACAGGAGGAAGTAACCAGGTCACAAGATAAATATGCCACCAGTCCAGGACTGGAGTCCGAGACGGCACAGCATCTACCAGTCCAAGCCCCATCCCCCTAAATCAGACAGTTTTTAGAATACTCCCAAAATCCATATCAAGATAGCTAGCTAAAATAGTAGCCGCTCACACCCAAGCTCTATCAGGGAATAATAAGGATTGTTTCAGCTCACAAGACATATTTCAAGAAGGAAATGGACAAGAAAGACCAACTAATACCACTAATATGTATGGCGGGACAAAAGCCCAAGCAGGGCAAACAGCACAAGCAGTTGGCGCTCTGGAGACAGAGCACAATAATAATAGGTAAGAGTCAATATAAATCAATACCTGGAAATGTACACAAGGGAGCAAAAATAGGCCCCTACATGTTCATACCACTAATTGGCACCAAACAGTGTCCCTAACAAACGCCCCAGCTCTAACACGCTGGCTCTAACGCATCGTTACACTCTTTAATATGCTCCCTCGACCAGAGCTTCATGGAAAATGTAGTTGGTAATGACTAATTCATGCATATCCCATGTAAGGCTATGGGAATGCAAGTAGGACACAATACAAATTGAACAGTCTAAAATCGGAAGTAAAACAAATATAACGACAGTTAAAAATTAGGTGTTTACCCCCAAGTAGTAGGCCCTATCAAGATGGCAAAAGCACCACCAGCACCAACCAGCATGCCTGATAAACGCGCCGGCGCTCACGCGCTATTTGACTATTAAATATGCTTCCTGGAGCAGAGCTTCACTGAAAATGTAGTTTGTAATGACTAATCCATGCAGAAACTATGCAAGGCTATGTGAATGCAAGTAAGACACAATATCAATTTCTAAAATTGCAAGTAAAACACATATTATAACAGTTACAAATTAACTTTTACACCCAAGTAGTAGGTCCTATCAGAAGGGCAAAAGCACCACCAGCACCAACCAGGGCGCCTAACAAAGGGGAAACTGATTAGCAGATTACCCTTTCTGAGATGCAATTACCTGCATCATTTTCATAATTAATATAAATTGAGAGAAAAAAAAGGGCTACTAAACAGTATGTTAATCCGTCACTGAGACAAAAAAGGAGTTCCAGATGATTGGATGCACACCGGAGACAAGGGGAGGCAATGCACAGAACCACAACAGTAGCGGGGCTTCATGGGTAGGCTCCAAAGGCAGGAGAAAGGAGCCAGGGCAAAGACCCTGCCGTGAAAGAGAAGCATTGAGGGCCAAACCATGACAGAGCAACTGACAGAAATATTGCATGGTGAGACTTGGAGTTTCAGTTTCTAGAGCGTAATAAGAAAGTCAAGTTATAGAGAAATGCTGCATGATGAGACTTGGAGTTCATTGAGCAAGTGAAGATATAAACACATATTGCATGCTGGGATTGGGAGTTGGAATTCCAAAGCACAACAAGAAAGTTTGAACTTAAATTCAGAACCGTTAACGCAAATTAAGGAAATGAAGATAAAGAGAAATAAGAGATGATGCGACAGAGAGACAGAACTCTAATTGGCAGAGTTAATTAGAGTTTGCTATGCTCAGGACTTTAACTTGGGTCCCGGGCTGTTATCTCCTATTCCAGCCCTTGCAATTGGTGCTTGACGCTTAATTAATACCCCGGCACGTTGGACTGTGGTACTAATAGTATATTTTCAGGAGTTGTTCATGTTAAGATTAATGGGTATCTGTACTTCTGCCCTCTATATGGTAGGGTAAAGGCAGAGAACACCCCAGCCAAAGCTCTCAATGGGTAGCAATTGATGAGCAATCAAAGCTTAAGCACTCAGTGGGTGATGCAGGCAGGTTCTTCAGAACAGTGTTTCCCCAAGGCCACCACAAAACAATGCCCACACACTATGTTAGGTGATATAAAATAAGGTTCAGTGATGTATATACATTTCAATAATAACATTTTGTACTTTGGCAATACCTATTCAAAGAATGACAACTATATATAATCTATGTGGCACCACACAATACTTAAATTCAGTAATAGATGCACTAACTGCAGACAGTTTTAAATATGCATGTGAATTCTTAAGTGAGGTGTAACAGCATATAAAACGAAAGAAAGGCAGGTTACTCATGAACAGTGGCAGAATACTTTCTTTAGACTAGATAAACAATTCAGTGTGGGGATCCCCCCCCTCCGGGCAACCTGTAATGGAAAAGTTAGGGAGTACCTTACCTTGTCTTTTACAGCCTAGTCCAATAATGTTCAATAACCTTGTACTTTCTTTTAAAAAGGTTTTACCACCCCAAAGTACCTGAGAGGCTACAGGAGAAAAGGATCCAACATGAATATGGGACCCCTCGACGACTCCTGAGGCTAGACGATGCTCCTCCTCGTCACAGTACCTTTGGTGCCTTGTCAGGCAAAGTGGCAGAGTTTCCAGTGAGAATGGCAAGGGTGTCCCTTGAAATGTTCTTAGGCAGTTTGGAACTTTTACAGCTCCAGGTGTCCTGCAACACTATGCCAGGGTACCCCCTCTTCTGGGCGGCAGACAGCAACGGCTTACAGCAGTCACAAAATGCACCTCAGAACCCTGGGTTACACCAATGGACTTTTTCAACTTGAGATGTCTGGGTACGCCTCTTCAGGACTCACAAAGACCCCTTCTCCGGACGGGAGGCACACAGGACTTGCATCCAGGGCACTTGGGATGAAGAGTAACAGCTTGCACACTGGTCCCTCATAGCTCAGGGAG
Organism: Ambystoma mexicanum; assembly: GCF_040938575.1. Classification (NCBI taxonomy): domain Eukaryota; kingdom Metazoa; phylum Chordata; class Amphibia; order Caudata; family Ambystomatidae; genus Ambystoma; species Ambystoma mexicanum. The sequence goes on from NC_090929.1 coordinate 125,231,090, forward strand.
AGATCTCTTTTGCACGTCCTCTCTGGAACAGTGTTTGGAAGAACATGGCTGCTTTTGGATAACACAAAGAAAATGCAGCAGTAGACTTCTTCTCCAGCTGGACTGCAAGGAACAGCTTCTTCTTGCTTCAGCTTTGACATCAGCTTCTGAACAAATTGGTGAGTGAGAGCTCACCTGTTATACACATTTGATCCCCATTCACTCTGGTGGAGCCAGGCTCAGTCAACCAATCACAGAGGAGAACATACATGCAGGCAGCCAGGCAATCGGACTCACAGGCCATTCACTCCACCCAGAAACTCATTATAAAGAATGTTGTGGATTAGGGTAAGTACTCAGCCTTTCAGCATACTACACTGCATTCCTGTCAGTTTCAGTCAGGGCTGTCTCAGGCATTGGGCCTCATTACGAGACAGGCGGTAATAAACCGTCATTACCGGCATGCCGGTATGAAAGTGTCAGTGCTGTACCCATGCCACAAATAGCGTACGATTACGAGTCTGCGTACACGCTTGCCGGTAAAGTCCCCCCACTCCTCTGATAACGGCATCAAGGAATCCACTGAAACCTCCTCCGGCGCCGTTGGTACCCTAAATATCGGTACCATCACTACTGGTACTGTCACTATGGGTACCGTCACTACCGGCACTGGATTCAACGTCATCGCGCCAGAACAGGAAACACATTGGTGGCCATCTTCAAAAACACAATCCATTGCAATCCTCCACAGACAGGACCTGAGCAGCCAACTTCCCAACCCCTACTGGTGGACAATGTCGAAAGTCACCAAGAAAGGCGCAGCACGTATGCGAAAACCACGTTTCAGCGACAATGAGCTAAATATGCTCGCTGATACATTAGTGGAGTAGGCAGATGTGGTCTTCAGTGCAGACCTGCGCCATCCAGCACAGCTACTGAAGAAAAGAATATGGGAGGAGACTGCCAGAAAGGTGAGTGCGGTTGGAACCACCGCACGGCCAGTAAATGACTGCAGGAAGCAGTGGGACGACCTGCACTTGCGCGTCTGAAACATCCTATCGGCCAACCACAGGCGGAGGTCCAAACTCCCCCAAAAAGCTGCCAAGGTGGGAAGAGACCTGTAGCTCCACCATCGACATGGAGGCCATTGAAGGAGTTGATGGAGCAGAGTATGGAGTCCTATCATCAGCTGATGAAGGTGAGTGACCCTTTGCGCACCACACAAGTCCCCACAAACACCAGACATCCAAAGTAAAACGTAAGCCAAAAAATGTGAACCTGATGTGAGCAAATACATGGCCCATCATACACACATTCACACATCCCTGTTGAGAAGCTGGACCCACCACTGTCACATCAAAATGCATTCTGCATGCGGCTCCTATACCCAATGCACACCCAATACACAAACAAAAATCACATTTCACACAGCACACAAGCCGCACTACACCTGTTGGCCTCACAGCAGACACCATGGAAAGCATGACTACACCAGAGGGATGCCAATACTACCCCCCCACAATCTTGCAAGCACCCTCTCCAGCACGCCAACAAGCATGCAACAAACCACAAGGCCCAAACTGCACAAACACCAATGCATGCATGATGCAAGTACTCCCATCACTGATGCCCTGTCTCTCTGTCCCCAACAGGCACCGAAGCAGACAGCGATGAGGACCATGTAGCGCCACAGCCCAGGACACCTGCCAAGAGGTCCAGGGGTCAGGACGATGGCACCAGACCATCCACATCCAGGGCCACAGGGATGAGCAAAGGGGCTCACAAGGCACTCGCCAGTGCCCAACCAGATGCACAGCCCCCAACACCGGTCCAACAAACACCTGCCCCTGCCCCCCTGGAGACAGACATCACACAGGATGAGGCCACATCTCTGGCAAGCGACCATGATGGCACGGAGTCGGCAGCCACAAGTTCAGTTGGGGAGGTTACAGCATCCACACAACATAGTGCTGATGAGGACGAGGGGCAAGTGGAGGTCACCCATGAAGGAGGCATGTTGGTGGATAGTGGACCATACGCCCAGCCTGCAGGACACACCACAGGGCACCCCTAGGGCAGCCAGGGAGATTGGTCTCCATCAGAGGACAGCCCCGTCCGGGGACCTCGAGGGACGTTTGTCGAGGATGGAGGGCTGTCAAGAGTCCATGCATGCTCTTGTAAAGCAATATGTTGCCGATGGGGAGGCAACACGCTGGGCGATGAGGGAGAATATTGTGGCCATTGTCAAGGCTGTTAATGAAAATTCTGAGCGGGTCCATGAAGGCTTTGCAACTGTGGCCCAGAGACTGGAGAGGATCGCACAGCACCATGGAGCAGTGGCGTCCTGTGGCAACCGAGCCTCACCCATCCACTTCCTCCACTACCACGCCTGTCAGTTCAACTCAGATGAGCCACGTGCACAGGTCCCTGCGAAGCATGCGGCGCACAGACATGCAACTCCCTCCATCGGGAAGTGCACGGCAATAGCAGGGGTACACTGCACGTGTTGCCTGGATGTGCATCTAGACACATGTTGTGCTCTTGTTGTGTGCGGGTGTTGGGGGGAGGGGGTGTGTGCAGGTGTTGGGGGTGGGGAGAGGGGTGAGGGTGTGTGTGTGGGTGTTGGGATGTAGGGGGAGGGGTGAGGGGTGTGTGCGGCTGTTGGGGGTCGGGGGGAGGTGGGAGTGGGTGTGTGTGGGGCTGTTGGGGGGTGGGGGAGATGGGAGGGGCTGTGTGGGTGTGTGTAGGGGGTGGAGGGTTCATTCATGTTGTAAATAACATCTGTTCAATACACCCGTTGTGAAAGAAAATCACATGACTGGACATTGCTTCTTCACTGTGTTTCAATGTATTGCATGACAGTGTACAGTGCAAATTCATCCTCAAACCCAGTGCCCATATTTCCCCTGTCACAGTGCCCAGGGTCCCATATCCATATCCACTTCTGCCTCCCAGTGCATCAGAAACTATGGTCTATCAATGATTGTCGCACAGCACGTCCCTCATGTGCATCGCGGCCTGACCGATGTGCAACATCTTCTCCTTCCTCATCTTCTTCACCTGGTGGTGGCTGGTCCATGTCAGGTGGCAGAGGAACTTTCCACCGGATGCACATGTTGTGCAGCATGGCACATACCATGATGATCTAGACCACCTTCTCAGGACCGTAAATAAGTGTGCCACCCGACCTGCTGAGGCAGCGAAAACCGTGCCTTCAATAGGCCAAAGGTCTGCTCTATGACCACACGAGTGCGTGTATGGGCACGATTGTAGTCCTCTTCATGCCTTTTCTGTGGATTCCTGACAGGGGTGAGGAGCCACGGCTTCAGGGGATAGCCAGCATCACCTGCATGGGAGCACAATAAGGTATGCGTAAGGGTATTTCTTCTATTCCATTTATGCTCAGCCTGTACATCATTCATGCTCATATGCAGTATATGGTGAATGGCAATTTATTGACTCCACATCTGCGCAACTATCTGCCCTGTGCACAACTTGGCAACCCATGATGCTGGTCTTGGGTGATGTACACGACTTAGGGGCCTTGACATTGGAATCACCAACCACCCAGATGGAGTGACAAGGTCCATGATGTACTCACATGTGAGGGTTGTGTGGCAGGGGATGCAAAAAAAAGCATGTTGGGCAATGTTTGATGCATTAGGCTAATGCCCAATGTGATACAGTTTGTTTAGTCTATCATGTTTTTGGATAATTGTTGACGCCATGCACGTGTCCCTTCAAGTCTTCAAAACAGTCACAATGGCACAATATGATTGTTGGTAGGGTCCCCCAGTGTAGGGATGTGTTCCTTGGATGTTGCAGGGTATTGACTTGCATGCTGGTACTCATGTGCTCTGGGTGATTCCAGCATCAATCGCACCCAGGTAGGTGTTGTTAAATACTTAATGGCTCCAATTTGAGGCATCCTTGTCACATGTGTTTTCCCATTTGTATTCATCTGCACATGGTGTTATGGTGTTATGCAGTGTTACTGTCGGGGAGGGGAAGTGACAGGGGATTTCCCTGAGGGTGAATTCATATTGCGCACTCATGGATGCATGACCTGCAAGGTGCTTCAATGTGGTCATGTGTATTCAGCTTTGTGACTGCATTGTGGTGCTGTGGGTACGGTCAGGTGATATCCAATGGGCAAATTCAGGGGTGTTTGCGCTGATTGTGAGTCTGACATTTACAGATTGGTGTGCAGCCCAAATATATCAGCCTCCATTTTATGTGTCATGCATCTTATTTGTATGATTATGGGCACAGTGTTTGCCAACATGGCCAGTGTCCAAACACCCCATTGAGGACACTCCCATGGCCCAGAGGGCAGACGGGTTGCATATGCATGTACCTCTCCCCCCACAATACATTCCCGTGGCCCAGAGGGCAGACAGGTTGCATATGCATGTACCCCCCAACAATACACTCCCATGGCCCAGAGGGCAGACAGGTTGCATATGCATTTACCCCCCACCACAATACACTCCCATGGCCCAGAGGGCAGACAGGTTGCATATGCATGTATCTCCCCCCCACAGTACACTCCTGTGGCCCAGCGAGCAGACTCACCCAGCAGCCAGACACGTCGTGCAGCATCTCGTTTCATATAGCGGGTAGCAAGGAGTTCCGCAGCACCATTACATCATGCATGGATCCTGGGAATCTGCCACAGCAATGTGTTATCATCTTGCTGGCATCACACACCATCTGCACATTGATGGAGAGGTATAGCTTCCGATTGCGGTACACCCCCTCCACGGCATGCAGGACTACCAACTCCACGTGGGTGCAGTCAAGGGCACCAATGACATTGGGCATGCCTGCCAGTGCATGAAATGCCATTTTGGTGTCATTCACCTCCTGTTCTGTTGGTGGTAGGGATATGTGGGCCCTTGTGTGCTTTAGGAGTGCATCCAGCACTTGGTTTAGCACATCGGAGAAACATGGTTGCGAGATGTCATGCCGCTGGCCCACTGTGTACTGGTAGGTGCCTGTGGCCAGGAAGTGGAGCACGGACGCCACCTTCGGCAGAGGGGGGATTGCGGTGTGGATGTTGATCAGGCTGACCAAGTCTTCATGTATTAGATCCACTATGGTGATGATGGTGTCTCTGTCCAGGCGGTACAGGGTGTGGCTCTGTGCTGGCGTTAAGTTGAATGGACTGGCCATTATACCAAGGATTGGTGGCTGCCTGCGGGGAACCACTGCCTGCACTGGTGGGATTTGCTGGGGCAGTCTCGCCCTCCTTCTCCTCCTGTGTCTCCTCTGTAATCCCTGCTGTACTGCCTGCTCAAGGAGTAGCAGTGCAGGCATGTCCTCCAGCTCCAGTATCGCAACTGCAAGTGGAATCATTTTGGTCTTGGAAGGGGTGTGGTGTGTGGGCGTTCTCAATTTGTGCAGGGCCAGGCTTCATTGCCTCCCCCTCTGTTGGTTGTGTGCACCTGTGGCAGTTGGGAACACAGCAGTTTACTATTAACGGGTGATCCGCGATGCTGGTATTGCCGGCATCATGGTGACGCTTCTTACCGGCATCTGGATGCTGGTATGTGCATTTCCGTGCAACTCGTAATGTCCTCTTCCTGCCGGCATCCTAGTGTTACTGGCCTGGCAACCGCGTGACCGCGCGCATGCCGGTATGGTGGTGCACAGCCACAACGGGTCCCTGTCAATTCCGGTAGCACAGGTATCTAGGCTTTAAATACACCTGTCCAGTAATGGATGCCGGTATTGCATTACCGGTACTGTTATTAGCAGAGTGCCAACCTTGTAAAGGGGCCCATTGTGTCACACACACACATCACACCCAGACACCCATCACACCAAATGTGAGTTCAGTTCAGACTCCATTCACACAGGTCCCACCGCAAGGGTGTACCCACAACACACAGCCCCTGGGAAGGCTCCATTCAGTCTGACAGGAGGCAGCCCCAGAGCAATATATCGTATTTCCACCCAACAGCCAGTCAGAAGGAAGGGACAGAGTCAGGACCTCCCAGGATTTTGGGAAACAAGGTAAAATGCAGTAGAAACCAAGAGGCCACAGTGGCCATCCTGCCTTCTATCAGAAATCCATTGATTCCTATGGCATGGCCTGGGTGGCCCAAAAATGGAGGATACTCAGAGCCACTGCTAAGACAGCATGCAGCTACCACCAGCCCATACCCTGCTCTGTGGGCAACACACAGGTTTCCCAAAACACACACAAGGGTTGCAAGAGTGTACCCTCTCCCATGGGTGCCATAAGGGTATCCCATGGGTGTTGTTCACCGAAAGGAAAACATGAAGAGCTGCACTTCCAGAGGTTCAGGCTGAACCTCAGTAGCAGAAAACATAGAGAAAAACACACAGAGAAGTGACAGGACAAGGACTAGGAGGTCCTGTCCCTCCAAAAGGCAATTCCAGCATCACAGTTCAGAACTCCTGGAAATAAATGATGGCCGCCATGGAACTGGAGAAGGGTAGTCCCTCTTCCCTTTCCATGGCGGTGTGTCACCGATTGAGAGCGAATGCACCGAGAACAGAAATCTGAGGCAAGCGGGGTGGGGGGTGACTTACCTTGTTCCCAGGGCAGGGAGATGGTGACCGCCAGCCCTGAGGAACGTCAGGGCTGCAGGATTAGCATATGGTAATGCCACCACTCTGAGCCAACCCATTGGCTGGGAGGATAATGCGCTGCCCCCACCGGGTACTAATATACACAATTGTGTGTCAGATTTTTGCTAGTTTCTGACATACAATTCCGTAACTCTCAATAGTTTATTTTAAAGTGTTTTTTTATTTAACATTTGTAAACAATTTTGTGAGATCAATTAAAGCATTAATAGTTGGTAAGGTACTGAATGCATCTGAACAAGGCTAACCCAGCTCCAAAAAAGGACATTACTGGGATCCTCATCAATAATCACTGCAAGGTTGCAGATCATCAATTGATAATACTCTAGTAATGAAAGCACCTCCCAGATGATAATGTACCATAAAACCCTCCATCAAATACATTTTTATTCAAACAACGCACAATTCCTCCTATGTCGCCACCACAGAGCTGTCTCATTCTGTTTTGCATCCTGCAATAGCACTCCATGCGTGGCTCAATGGCAACACACAAGGACTGTCGACTGCCTTGCTGTTAATCTTCAGACTAAGTCAATGGGCCATATTCTGAGTCCGGCGGTAACCCTGCCGGTGCTACCGGCGGGTTGCCGATAGACTTGGAATAATTTACCGGCGCCTGATCTCCCGGTGCCACCAGCTAATTCCGAGTCCGGCTGCTGGGAAGTCAGGCGCCGGCATATCTGTAAATCCCCATTCCCAAGAGTCCTATGGGACTCTATTGGAGTCGATACATGGGAGCACAGGCAACATTGCTAACGGTGCCGGTGCGCCCGTGAAGAGTCTGCCTACTGTGACCGCTGTGTCCGGCAGGGTCAGACCTTTCGGGCACAGAGTAGCCCCGGCAGACAGACCTGTAGTTTGCCAGTCCAGAAACAAGGGTGCCGGTGAGTTTACCGGCAAACATATAATGAGGACCAATGTCAGCAGCATTTTTAAAAGATGCAAGTTAAAACCAATACCTTCCATATTAGATTGCAGTGCTGATAAACAACATATGTAGCGCCATGAAATGACTTAATAGATAAAAATCAAATACATACTCGTAATCCTAAAGCTGTAGGCTGGCTGCATTGTCAAATAGGACCACTAAGGTAAGAAAGCACAGTGCCATTTGCATTCACTCTGCGTTGCTCGGCCCTGTGTTCAGAATTCAGAAACACTGCGTTACACCAGCTTGTAGGTCACACAAGACGTTGATGGTGCTCCACCGCAACGTTAAACATCTCGCTGAAAGGTTTGTCATGTTCTGGATGTGTGGAGCTTGTTACGGATGATTGTCACACAGTCCAGGAGAGGGGACATGGGGATCAATTAATTCCTGGTTGCCTGGGCTGATGCCTGTCACTTACCACTTCATCTCATGTAATGATGTTGCCCGCCACAATGGACAGCGTGTTCCTCTGGCGACAGCATGCATTGCCCGGGAGGTGAAGAGAAGCGAGTTAGTTCCAAAGCAAGCAGGCACTGTCAAAGCCAAATGCCTGACTTTTTATATAGGCATTTGCAAGACACCCACCATTTCCCAGCTATTGCAAGTATAGCTCCCTCTCTCCTCCGCAGGAGCCTCCCTCTGGAATGGTCTTGAGCGGGATCTCCTTAAGTTCTGGAAGCTCCTCAAGAGCCTCCTTTTCTCTACTTACTTCCCTCTCCCCCTCCCCTGCTAACACCCCCCTTCTGCCACTGTGACTGGCTGCCTGGGTCCCTCTGAGCTCTACATGGCACCATTCCCTCCCCCTTGACAAGTACACCCCCTTCGCACTTAGCATGTGGACCATCCCCCCTGCAACCCGTGCAATCCCAATCCCTTGCACTTGCTGTCCTGACCTCCCCTTAGCACTCGCCTAGTCTCTGGTGTCTTCGCCGCCCCCTCCTCCACCGCCCTTTTTCATTTGCACTCTCTCCTCTTATCCTGCACTTCCCTTCCCACTCTAGCACTTCGCATTTGTGTAGACCTGCACCCGCGGACCTCTCCCTCGCACTTCTTGTTACTCAACTTGTATGATCCGAATGTCACACGGCCTGGTAGGACCGATATTGTTATCTCCTCCCTTGCTCCCCCCCGCCCCGTGTCCTTATCTTGTGGTGTCTTGATACACCATTTGTTGTATAGGCGCCTTCAAAATATTCAATAAATAAAAATAAATAAATAAATATTCCCAGGCAATAACATAACTTGTTTGGTTATGGCAGATATTGATATTATGTACAAGCTATTGCCAACAATAGACGGTGAATATACTGTCATCAGTGCCAGGCTGTGCCTTTAAAAGTCCAAGTGCTCACAGCAATTACACGGATAATCAATACATTCCCAAGTCCTCACATCAATGACCAGGTATTGGGAAGGGAGGTTGGGAAATGGAAAAATACCTTTTGCAATCAACACAAAATTAAAAACTAGGTCTACTGTCGAAGGCACTGATTTTACATCGCTTTCTTTTGGGGTTTTACCAATTAAGAAATGTTGTCTGTTAAGGAATGCATCCACGGGGCTCATTAGCGCTTTGAAGACTAATAATCAAGCATCACATGTTGTTGGAGACAGTTCAGCCTTTCCGCCTCCTCAGGTCGACAAAGTATCCCCCTTGTTATCAGAGCATAGAGACAATACAATCTGCATTGTGCACTCTAATAAATGCAACCTTACACAAGATCTGTTTTGGTTATTAGTATTATTATTATCATTATCATTATTATTATTAGAGTATGGACGCAGCTTTGGGAAGCAGCAGAGCACTCTACAGGTCGTTGACGAAGTACATAATGAGAGAAACAGATCACAATGGATCAGTAAAGGAGACCGGGAAGCTAAGAACGGGCGAGGGGCAGAGCGGGCAATTTGGCAGCAAAGGATTTTCAAATAACAAGGTGAGGAAACATGGGGGTAGATCACTGTGTCTCGGATTAGGTGGAGAGTAGAGGGTTTGTGGACCTAGCCGTCAAGGATTGCTATCAATTGAGTACGATATTAATTTCAGATGATCACTGAGACTTGGGTCTTCGGCTACATGAAAGATTAACCTTCTAGAGTTACTTTGAAGTGGTGATCCTGGAGAGTGCACAGCAGATGGTGTTGCAGTTGAAAGCAAGAGCCATTGCCACCTAAACCTGGCTGAGACCCCACACTTCCCAAGCCAGAGGCACTTCACTTTAAAGGCCCCATGAACCTCCGCTCACCTTTTCAGACTTGGATGGCTGGAGGCTGAGTCACCACGCGCCGGCTATCTCAATGCACAATTTAAAAGGCTGGGAAGATCAACTGAAAAACTACTGTTCTCCAAAGATTACGAGCTCTGTGCATCAGCCGCCACGCAAATTATTGTTGCAAAATCATGCACAATGTAAAGTGAATGCCCCCTGTCCAATGGTGTGGGTGGTGGGTGATTTGATATCAATCCTGGTGTGTGTACTTGCAATTTGGATGAGAAAACCTAGCCAAGATGTGTGTGCCTGTGAGTCTGGTGGTAATAGCTGTCTGTGATAATCACCAGTGCAGTGAGGAAGGTCTGATTGCATGAAACTCATAGCACACAACGTATTGAGATAAAACAGCCGCAGATCCGCTTACAAATGAAGGAAGACTGTGACTGACTTTCCCTCCCTAACCTGTATTACTCCCTATAATCATGTGTCCCGTTGTATCCATGACCTCCAAGTAGTGTATCCTTTTAACAGCACAAATATTACCATACCCTGTCACTGTACCATCTTGTTGCATTACAGCTAGATTTGCACTGAATAAAACCCAGCATTTACATGCATATCCTAGGGATACATGTCAAATGAGGAGAGTACCAAAGCACATCATGGTAATACTTGGTAAATAGTGACAGAACAATGGCATATGAAGGGAATTGACGAAGATGCCTCTGCAATTCTAGCACAAAAACCAAAACTGTTGGAATGTCAATGCTTGCATTGATTTGGAAGCCCTCATCTGTTCCTTCATCTCAGATACCTCGGTCGTGTGTTGGAGATATTTATGCGGCTACAATCAATGCAGGGAATCCTTTCCCTCCTCAAAAGCATCACGCCACTATTCCTTTTATGTTCAATCTAGTCCTGTCTGTGATTCATATAGAACTACAAAGATCCCTCACCTTTCGCAATAGGTAAGCCAAGAACCAGGTCGGTGTATAGAAAAAATATATATTTATTAACAAATGGGAAAATTAATATTTGCACAAAATCACAAATTAAGCCGCCTCACTCCGTGCCCCAATGCTTATTTTTCCTAACAATTCGCATTTCACAAACATTGAAAACACCAGGTGGTTTAGGATAAAATCGATCACAGACTCCTTAACCCCACAATATCATTTGAATGGGGTTTACTTTTAACAACATGTAGCACCATGAAACATGACTGGGTCATACACTTACCAATACACTTTACATGAAGTTTAACTTAAATAACATGCAAGACTTTCCTATTAGCAAACGCAGATTCACACATACAGCGCTATGTATTTTTAATCTCCCTGCACACTTGGAAATGCTAGCAGTGTAGGAGCAGAAGAGACTGTTAAAAACAGAACACTTTTAATATATACAGAACCCATCTTCCTTCACCAGCATGCAATGAAGAATCTATCCTCTACCAGGAGTCACTTTCCCACTCTCAGTAGAGAGGATGCTTTTAAATTAGGTACTTTATTTAATTTGGCAAGGCACGTTTCTGCCCCAGCACAAAACCCCAGATATTCAGTTTACATCCAGCACCACTCTGCTTTAAGGCAAGGTCTGAGGAATGGTGAACAGTTAGGAATCTCGTTTTAACAAGTATCCCTTTCTCTTTGGGGCATTTTGGGGTTGGCAATGAGAAACAGGAGTACCCAATTACTTTAACAGACTATACTTTTATTCACACTGGAAGCAATGTTGTTGATTTCCAATTTCAACAAAATCACCATGTGCTAGTTGGCTATAGGGGAATTAATTGAATAATGTTTTAGTACAAATACTAAGGATGCACTTAGGCTGCCCACCCAATCAATAAGGGAAGATATTAAATCAAATAGATCCCCAAAAGACATGGTTTGGTTGGACAATTTTACTTACTTAGAATCTCTGGATTTTGGGCTCAGGAAAAGTCCTCAAGGCTTCTGGACAGGGGAAACATCAGGACTTGGTTAGAGGCCTCTACAGGTTCAGTCAACAATGGCTTCCAGCATTAATACCTTTATCTGCCTCTCCTTGTATAGATCCCAGACAGATTCTAGTCTTTCCCTGGGTTCCTCCAGCCATTTTGTCAGCTCAGATGATATCAGACAGCTCTCCCTATTTCCATTGTGCGTCCCCTAATGCACCCATAATCACACCACAAATTATTAAAATTAGGATGTGCCAGCTTATTGGCTATTGATCTGCATTCTACCTATAGTGTGACTCCCATTGCAATGATTGGCTCCTGAAGTTACCAGGCATGAACCCTTTGAATGGTAACTCCACCCTTTTGAAATTGTTTATTTTAACTTCAGATATGACCTAGAAACTACAACGTGACACTTTTTTTCACTTTATAAATACAAGTCACAATTTACATGTTTCCGAAATGGCCAGACGCAATGAAATGTATCTAGTTTCGGCAAGATGTTGAAGGGTCGAATGACAGTTTTTCGTGAGTAGCTGAAAAATTATAAAAGTCAGTGTCACAAAATGTTACATACAGTTAAATAATTTCACTAAGCTATTATCTCAAAAAATATTTGCTTTGCGACATTTTCTAGCAAGTTATAATCACATCAAGAGGGTAATTCATAGAATTTCGCAGAAAAGTGTCGCAAGCGGCTGGCGCAGAGTGTCCGCGTGCGATTGTCTGCGCCAGGCACGTGCGCTAAAACCGATTTCCGCGCACAGCGTATTCATGGATTTCAGGCTCCCAAACCAGCCGTGGCGCAGAGTATCGCAGCGACCCTGCAGCAGCGCCAGTAACGCCCCCAAGAACGCCCTCGCGCAAGGAAAAGCCATCAAAATCGCTAAATCATCGCAAAGGGCTGCGCTAACCCTGGACCAGTTTACAGGGCTGCCAAACAAGGAACGCAAAGCAGGTAACGTGCATATCAGGGGTACGCGTGAAGTAATACACGCGATTAGCCAGGGTACGTGTATTACAGGGGTACGCGGGAAGTTCTACACGCGATTGGCCAGGGTACGTGTATTACAGGGGTACGCGTGAAGTTTTACACGCGATTAGCCAGGGCACGTGTATCACAGGGGTACGCGGGAATTATCACACGCGATTTGGCTGGGTACGTGTATTACAGGGGTGCGTGGGAAGTTACACACGCGATTAGGCTGGGTGGGTCCTCACAGGTGTTCCCTGTACACCCTCCACGGCCCCTGCAGGCAGCCCACAAAACAGGGGACTACCCTGCACACCTGCTCATGTCCCCCTGCACCCCCACCCCCCAGCCACCAGGGGCAGCCTCCACCAGGCCCCCACTCATGTCTCCCACCACCCCCACCCCCCAGCCACCAGGGGCACCCTCCACCAGGCCCCCACTCATGTCTCCCACCACCCCCACCCCCCCAGTCACCAAGGGCACCCTCCACCAGGCCCCCACTCATGTCTACCACCACCCCCACCCCCCAGCAGTGCAGGGGCACCCTCCACCAGGCCCCCACCCATGTCTACCACCACCCCACCCCCCAGCCACCAGGGGCACCCTCCACCAGGCCCCCACTCATGTCTCCCACCACCCCCACCCCCCACCATCCAGGGGCACCCTCCACCAGGCCCCCACTCATGTCTCCCACCACCCCCCAGCCACCAGGGGCACCCTCCACCAGGCCCCCACCCATGCCTCCCACCACCCCCACCCCCCCAGTCACCAAGGGCACCCTCCACCAGGCCCCCACTCATGTCTCCCACCACCCCCACCCCCCCAGTCACCAAGGGCACCCTCCACCAGGCCCCCACTCATGTCTACCACCACCCCCACCCCCCAGCAGTGCAGGGGCACCCTCCACCAGGCCCCCACCCATGTCTACCACCACCCCACCCCCCAGTCACCAAGGGCACCCTCCACCAGGCCCCCACTCATGTCTCCCACCACCCCCACCCCCCAGCAGTGCAGGGGCACCCTCCACCAGGCCCCCACCCATGTCTACCACCACCCCAACCCCCAGCAGTGCAGGGGCACCCTCCACCAGGCCCCCACTCATGTCTCCCACCATCCCCACCCCCCCGCCACCAGGGGCACCCTCCACCAGGCCCCCACTGATGTCTACCACCACCCCCACCCCCCAGCAGTGCAGGGGCACCCTCCACCAGGCCCCCACTCATGTCTCCCACCACCCCCACCCCCCCGCCACCAAGGGCACCCTCCACCAGCCCCCCACTCATGTCTCCCACCACCCCCACCCCCCCAGTCACCAAGGGCACCCTCCACCAGGCCCCCACTCATGTCTACCACCACCCCCACCCCCCAGCAGTGCAGGGGCACCCTCCACCAGGCCCCCCTCATGTCTCCCATAACCACAACCTCCCCACCGCCGCCAAGGGCACCCTCCACCAGGCCCCCACTCATGTCTCCCAGCGTGCTACGTGTATTTCAGGGGTTCGCGTGAAGTTTCTCACGCGATCGGGCCTGGGGGAGCGGGCTACGTGTATTTCAGGGGTTCGCCTGAAGTTTCTCACGCGATCGGGCCTGGGGGAGCGGGCTACGTGTATTTCAGGGGTTCGCGTGAAGTTTTTCACGCGATCGTGCCTGGGGGAGCGTGCTACGTGTATTTCAGGGGTTCGCGTGAAGTTATTCACGCGATCGGACCTGGGGGAGCGTGCTACGTGTATTTCAGGGGTTCGCGTGAAGTTTCTCACGCGATCGGGCCTGGGGGAGCGTGCTACGTGTATTTCAGGGGTTCGCGTGAAGTTTTTCACGCGATCGGGCCTGGGGGAGCGGGGTACCACTCACCGTCTGCCTTGCGTGTAGAAGAACGCGTAGCCAACACCCGCTGTGAAGTAATAGCGTGTGAACCCCAACGGATGGAAAACACACGCACCGCACGAAAAGCACGTACAGAACATAAAGGCACGCGGGATCACCAAGCCCTGCCAGGGCAACGCCCGTGCGCAAAACGTCACAGACGCGCTTACGCTGTAAGGGCCTCTGGTCCAATGAAATCGCGTACGCGTGCTGACGCGCTTACGCGCTAAGGACCTTTCCTCGATTTTCACGCTGACGTGCAGGATTTTCACGTGCCAAATCACTCCGTATCAAGCTGGCCACGCGAAAACACACGGAAGACCACGCTCCTGCCCAGAAGGCCGAATTACTGCCCCCCAGTGCCCCGAGCAGCCTCCCACGTGCCATCTGCTGCTGCCTGCCTGCCTGCCTGCCTGCCTGCTGCCACCGTGCCCTGCCATTTGGTGCCTGCACATCAGCCATCTGCAGGTGTCCAGTTGCTGTGTCCACCCCTGCTGGAACAGAAGACTCCCGACTCGGATAACATCGCTCCACAGCCCAGCCCCAGGACCCAGTTGGCCACCCACTCCTGCCCCTGGGGTTGCCATGTCGGGCACATCAACATCTGGCACCAGTGGCAACCCCCAGCCAGAGGGGCAGAGGGGCACCAGCTTCACTGCCACCGAAGTTGGTGTCCTGGTGGAGCAAGTCCTGGGGCAGTATGATGCCCTCTTCGGATCGTCCCGCGCCAACAAGGAAGGACGGGACAGGATCTGGGCCGACTGTGTCGTTGCCATCAACGCGGAGGGGGTGGCAACCCGCACCATCCAGAAGGTCAAGAAGCGCTGGTTAGACTTGAGGTCCAGGACCCTCATGAAGGCCCGGCCCCTCGTGGAGGAGGGCCGGGGCCGCATGAGTTCCATCCAGTTGAGGGTCCTGGAACGCGCACACCCAGCGCTCCACGCCCAGGTCCTTGAGAGGGAGACCCGTCTGGAGTTGAGCGGTAAGTGGCCAAGCATTGCTGTGTGAGACAGGGCTTGTTGCAGTGTGCTGGTTGTCTGATACTTGCCTGCATGTGTGACATAGGCCATGTACGCATGTATGTGTGCAGGGACATCATGGGAATGCATGTGCGACCTGTAATGTGTGAACCGCACGGTTGTTGCATGTGTTTGAATGCGACATGGGGAGCCCTGTGCAGATTGCACACATGAGAGCATGGCAGTCTCTGTTCCTGGACATGGGTGGGGGCGAGGGATGGGTGCTGATGCCAGATACATATGTGGTATCCATGTCTGTGTGCCTGACCTGCGTGTCTGTGACTTGTGAGTGCCATGGATGCATGACACATGTCTGTGACAATGTACAGATTCACTGATGCAGCCTAGTCATCCTTGTATGCACTGTGATTGGGGTGTACGGGGCCAGATGGATGTGACTGAGGTGAAGTGTGTGCATGTGATAGGCATGACCCATGATGCATGTGAGTCCCATTACATTGTATGATTCGAGAGTCCATTGGACATGCATTGAAATGTCCATGGCACGCACCATGACTGTCACTGTGTGTGTTTTGCCTGGACTGACACATGTGTTGTGGTATGACATGATGGAAGTGTACTTTGACAGTGGCACTCATCTGCTATTGCTTCCTGTCTAGGGGAATATTGTACAGTACCCTGATGTTTGTGTTCTATGTCTCCCTCTACGCAGCGGCTAGTGAAGGAGAGGGTGGAGACGGCGCTGTGGAGCAAGGCGGCGGGGATGCCCCCACGGCTGCAGCGGAAGGGGTGGGTGAGCCCCCACAGGGGCCTGCTACGGCGGTAGACGGCGAGGAGCCATCCAGGTTGGTGGTTTCCACAGAGGAGGAGGAGGCCGCCACTGAGGCGCACATGGGGCCTGGTGGGGGCATCCCTGCTAGTGCAAGTGGTGCAGTCCAGGGGCAGGGGCAGGAGGCAGCACAGGTCACCGTGGAGGGGCCTGTGCATGTCGCTGTCCCTGAACCTGTGGGTGCACCACCTTGCACCAGCAGGGATGCCCCGTCCCAGGCCCGTCCGCAGGTAGAGGGGATGTCCATGTCATCTGACTCCCCTCCACCTGCGGACGAGGGGACCCCTCGCCGTGTGGAGAAGGCCCTGATTGGGGTCGCGATGCGCACGGCTGTGATTCGTGATGCCGTGCGTGCTTGCCAGGAGGAGCACGCACGTCATCATGAAGAGCACCGTGCCGACGTGGCCCAATTGGGATCAGCCATGTTCGGGGGTTTCCTGCATGTGTCGGCCAATCTGGCGGCCCTCTCCTCCTCTGTGGAGACTATACGCCAGTCGTTCTCCTTGCCGTCTTCCGGCCCAGATGCCACCAGGGCCCCCTGTGGACCTGCCCTGACCAATGCAGCCAGCTCGGTGGGGATCCCATCCCTGCCACAGTCGGGAGTCAGAGGTCCAGCAGGGGTGGACACCACAGCAACTGGACCCCAGCAGATGGAGGATGTGACGGCATCATCGGGCAGGGCACGTGCACGGCGGCGTCGGTGGTTTCCATCATCCTGGATGCTGTCGTGCTGGCAGAGGCAGTGGCGTCGGAGGCAGCAGCAGGCTCGACGTGGGAGGCATCATGGCTCGGGGCCATCAAGATCAGAGGGGCAGGCATCGGCCGGAGGGCAGGAGAACCCTGGGATGGTAGTGTCTTCCGTGTGGGAGCAGTTGGTCCAGCGGATAGGTGCGGAGCGGCAGCGGGCGGAAGAGGAAGAGGAGCGGCTCACCATGGTCAGGGCGGAGTTCTCCATGCGTCGGGCGTTGAGGCGGGCTGAGTGCCTCGAGGAAGCTCGCAGGGAGTTTGAGGTGAACATGGGGTTATCCCTGCGAGACCTCTGGGCCAGGACAGAGTCCCGCCTCCAGGACATCGACATGGAGTTCGATGATGCCCTGGCCGGCAACATCACAGAGTGAGCCGCAGGACTTGCCCGCTGCCATTGTATATAGTTATATAGTTAGTGGTAGGTTTCCTTTAAATTATTTTTTTTTATTTGGTTGCGGTTGGACAATGCGCCACTTTTTTGTATATAGTTCAGTTTTTAGTTAGTTGACATAGTTAGGTTTCATTTGGTTGGGCTCATGGACCCGGGATTGTCTTGTAAATAGTTCTTCTATGGATTTTTTGATTTCTTGGATTTTTTTCATGGACATTCATCTTCTTTTTGTTGTTTTGCTTTGTGGTTTTTCTAATTTCATTTCCATTCAAGTTGATTTTCAATACATTTTTATTTTCATCCTTCAATGTGTCGTATCATCTCATTGCTTTCATGCATGTCATGTTGGGTGTTTTAACATTCACTTGCAGCCATTGTGTGTGACAGACATGTGTTCATTTGCATTATTTACATTGGGTGTGTAACATGTAATTGCCTTTGATATGTGGGTGGATGTGATAGTTGGTTGGGCCTTTTGGCAGGGGAGGATGGCCATTACGGACATGATTGGGGATTGTTGGGACCCAGGTGCAGGGGGGCATGGATGGGACATGGGCGAGGGCCTGCTGGCAGGTGCCCCACAGTGCTGGGGGTGGTGGGGGACATGTGTTGGACATGGGTGGGGGCCTGCTGGCAGGTGCCCCACAGTGCTGGGGGGTGGGGGTGGTGGGGGACATGATTTGGACATGGGTGGGGGCCTGGTGGAGGCTGCCCCTGCACTGCTGGGGGGTGGGGGTGGTGGGAGACATGAGTGGGGGCCTGGTGGAGGGTGCCCCTGCACTGCTGGGGGGTGGGGGTGGTGGTAGACATGAGTGGGGGCCTGGTGGAGGCTGCCCCTGCACTGCTGGGGGGTGGGGGTGGTGGGAGACATGAGTGGGGGCCTGGTGGAGGGTGCCCCTGGATGGTGGGGGGTGGGGGTGGTGGGAGACATGAGTGGGGGCCTGGTGGATGGTGCCCCTGGATGGTGGGGGGTGGGGGTGGTGGGAGACATGAGTGGGGGCCTGGTGGAGGGTGCCCCTGGTGGCTGGGGGGTGGGGTGGTGGTAGACATGGGTGGGGGCCTGGTGGAGGGTGCCCCTGCACTGCTGGGGGGTGGGGGTGGTGGTAGACATGAGTGGGGGCCTGGTGGAGGGTGCCCTTGGTGACTGGGGGGGTGGGGGTGGTGGGAGACATGAGTGGGGGCCTGGTGGAGGGTGCCCCTGGTGGCTGGGGGGTGGGGGTGGTGGGAGACATGAGTGGGGGCCTGGTGGAGGCTGCCCCTGGTGGCTGGGGGGTGGGGGTGCAGGGGGACATGAGCAGGTGTGCAGGGTAGTCCCCTGTTTTGTGGGCTGCCTGCAGGGGCCGTGGAGGGTGTACAGGGAACACCTGTGAGGACCCACCCAGCTTAATCGCGTGTGTAACTTCCCACGCACCCCTGTAATACACGTACCAAGCCAAATCGCGTGTGATAATTCCCGCGCACCCCTGTAATATACGTACCTGGCCAAATCGCATGTGAGAATTCCCGTGCACCCCTGTAATACACGTACCCAGCCGAATCGCGTGTAAAACTTCCCGTTTACCCCTGTAATACACGTACCCAGCCAAATCGCGTGTGATAATTCCCGCGTACCCCTGTGATACAGGTACCCTGGCTAATCGCGTGTAAAACTTCACGCGTACCCCTGTAATACACGTACCCTGGCCAATCGCCTGTAGAACTTCCCGCGTACCCCTGTAATACACGTAGCCCGCTCCCCCAGGCCCGATCGCGTGAAAAACTTCACGCGAACCCCTGTAATACACGTAGCCCGCTCCCCCAGGCCCGATCGCGTGAGAAACTTCACGCGAACCCCTGAAATACACGTAGCCCGCTCCCCCAGGCCCGATCGCGTGAAAAACTTCACGCGGACCCCTGTAATACACGTAGCCCGCTCCCCCAGGCCCGATCGCGTGAAAAACTTCAAGCCGACCCCTGTAATACACGTAGCCCGCTCCCCCAGGCCCGATTGCGTGAAAAACTTCACGCGAACCCCTGAAATACACGTAGCCCGCTCCCCCAGGCCCGATCGCGTGAGAAACTTCACGCGAACCCCTGAAATACACGTAGCCCGCTCCCCCAGGCCCGATCGCGTGAAAAACTTCACGCGAACCCCTGTAATACACGTAGCCCGCTCCCCCAGGCCCGATCGCGTGAAAAACTTCAAGCCGACCCCTGTAATACACGTAGCCCGCTCCCCCAGGCCCGATCGCGTGAGAAACTTCACGCGAACCCCTGCAATACACGTAGCACGCTCCCCCAGGCCCGATAGCGTAAGAAACTTCACGCGAACCCCTGAAATACACGTAGCCCGCTCCCCCAGGCCCGATCGCGTGAGAAACTTCACGCGAACCCCTGAAATACACATAACCCGCTCCCCCAGGCCCGATCGCGTGAAAAACTTCACGCGAACCCCTGTAATACACGTAGCCCGCTCCCCCAGGCCCGATCGCGTGAAAAACTTCAAGCCGACCCCTGTAATACACGTAGCCCGCTCCCCCAGGCCCGATCGCGTGAGAAACTTCACGCGAACCCCTGAAATACACGTAGCCCGCTCCCCCAGGCCCGATCGCGTGAAAAACTTCACGCGAACCCCTGAAATACACGTAGCCCGCTCCCCCAGGCCCGATCGCGTGAAAAACTTCACGCGAACCCCTGAAATACACGTAGCCCGCTCCCCCAGGCCCGATCGCGTGAAAAACTTCACGCGAACCCCTGTAATACACGTAGCCCGCTCCCCCAGGCCCGATCGCGTGAAAAACTTCAAGCCGACCCCTGTAATACACGTAGCCCGCTCCCCCAGGGCCGATCGCGTGAAAAACTTCACGCGAACCCCTGAAATACACGTAGCCCGCTCCCCCAGGCCCGATCGCGTGAAAAACTTCACGCGAACCCCTGTAATACACGTACCCTGCTGAAATCGCGTGTGAGACTTCCCGCGCACCCCGGTATACACGCACACGTATTTTTTGTCAGCGGGTGTCCGTGTTTGTGGGTACCCCTTTGCACGTCATTTGTCCTGGAGGGCCACAGTATAGGACATTCATCATGGCAGTATATAGGTGCTATTTGTTGGCGCACCTTTTGGCGCACATTTCTTACAGCCGCAGAGACGCTACCGCCTGCTTTCTTGTGGCGGTCGTGTTTGTGCCTGTGCGCTGGTTTGAGCGTGCGCTTTTTTGCCCTATTCTATTCCATGAATACGTGTTGTAGGCGAGCGTGTGGGCGTTCCGCGCACTTGTGCCCTGTACTTTCCCCCGTGACGCCCACGTTTTGGCAAGTTGTTCCCCATTCCGAGTGTTACGCCCGTGTTCCGCCTACTTTTGTTGCGTGCGCCGCGCTATGTGCGAATTTCGCTGTGGCCTGTGCGATTTTCGCTGTGACTTGGCGCACGCTGTTAGATGGCCTGTGCGCCAACGTGCGCCGTGCACTTTTTTATCGCACATCCGCTGGTTTTCTCGCGCACGGACTTCCATGAATCGACGTGCGCTGCTTTTCGTGCGATTTTCGCACTTGCACTGCGATTTTCGCTATTCCACTGCGATTCGCACGTTTTTGCCCACTTGCGCCGCGCTAATTATTCCATGAATCGGCCTGCTAATGTTGTAACTCTTGTTCCTAAGGTCGAATTTTTAGGAAAGTTGTTGCTACAGATAGTTGTGTTCATAATCCTTTTAATGATACTTGGACCATTATTGTACGATTTACGGTTCTAAGAAAATGAACAAAATATGATCATCCATCTAAACCTATGGCACTCTCTAGTAATGCATGCATATTTGGACTTCAATTGCACATCACATTAAGGGGCCGATTCATGGAACAAATGTGCGCCAACATTTTTGGTGCAAGCTGGCGCAAGTTTGAAAAAGCAAGCGCACAGGCACGCGTGCGATTCATGGAAGGTCCTGCGCGTGTTTTCCCCTGGATGTGTGCCAAATCCGTGGACGCCGTGAGCGACACGCACAGCGAAAGCACACAACGTTAGCGCACACACCAAAAAGGGGCGGAACACGCGGATGGGGAACAACGTGTGAAAATAAGGGCGTAACTGGGTAAGTACTGCTGGGAAGTACACAGAACGCCCACACGCACGCAAACTACACGTATTCATGGAATCGAATAGGGGAAACCCGCACACACCAAAAGACACGCACAGGCCTAAACACGTCTGCCACACGAAGAAAGGCGGAAGCGTCCCCGCGCAATATAAAAATGCGCGTAAACAACAAACACGTACATACAGCTACAATGAATGTCCCATTTCTCGCCGCACTGATCATGGGACACCGCAGGAGGTGGAGAATAGCCAGGCCCCGCATTTCTTTGCCCAGGACCAGCCTTTCTGGGATGCCTGATGAGCAGGTCTATGGCACGTATAGGTTTCCACCTCATATCATCCTATACCTGGTCCAGGAGTGGGAGGATGACCTCACATTACCCACCTTGTGCTCCCAAGCGCTGAGCCCCTTGGAAAGGGTGCTCATTGTACTGCATTTCTTGGCCACTGGGTTATGTTAAGTGGACCACTGCCATAGTGGGGGTTCTCACAGCCCACGCAGTCACGCTGCCTACACCAGGTGTTGGCAATCATGACTGCGCGACCCTCAGTCCGCAGGCGCATGTACATGCCCAGAACACCCTCAGAAAGGCAGGCCATGGTCCTGGACTTTTACAGGATGGCACACTTCCCCAAAGTGCCCAGTGCTCTAGACAGCTGCTCAAGTGGCACAGCGAGTAGAGCGCTCACTTTGACATCCGTGCAGAGCTTGCTAACGCTGGTTCGAATCCCGGCAGGGCCAAACTCAGCCTTTCATCCTTCCAAAGTCGATAAATGAGCACCACACACCGTGGGTAATAATAAGCAGCTCTCGATACCTGAGGGTTCGTAGCGCTATATAAATGCAAAATTATTATTATTATTGCACCCATGTGGCCCTACGTCCACCTAGGGCCATGGAGAATATCCACCGCAACCGCAAGCACTGGCATACCATCAACGTGCAGGTAGTATGCGATGCACAGGGGATCATCATCTCTGTCAATGCTAACTATCCTCGGTCCACCCATGACAGTTTCATATACAGAATGTCCGCCCTGAGCCGGGACCTGGAAGCTGTGAAGCATGGTGGCACATGGCTCATTGGTCAGTACAAATGCCTGTGCACATGCATGCATGTCACACACAGACAAATACACAAACCAAACTAATGACAACCATTATCACCTCCCCAGGGGCCAGTGCCTACCCCCTGAGCACCCACATGATGACGCCAATACGGAACCCCACCATGAGACCCCAGGTAAGATAAAACTCAGCCCATATTGCAAACTGGGCCATAGTGGAGTGCACATTTGAGTGCTCAAGTCACATTTCTGCTCCCTTGACCGCTCTGGCGGGCAGGTACTCTATGCACGCCCAGTAGTGTGCAGGATCATTGTGGCAGCATGTGTCCTGCACAATGTTGCAACATGGCGGGGCGTACCGGTGGACATGGTGGTGCCCCCACATCCCCAACCACACGCACAGGTGCGCTGCGCATGGGAGGGGAAAGGGCACGTTGAGGCTGCCCATCTAAGACACCCCTCACCTTTTGTGGCCTCCCAACCATGGCACAGATGTACTAGTACCAATGGGAGGTGCACACAACAATTGTCTTGGGCAACTTGGGTGAGGGGGGCAAGGTACGTGATGCAAAGAGCACCCCTGTGCTCCTGCAAGGCTGCTTGTGGCCCCTTAAGAAAAATAATGGGTCACGCAACACTCAGGCATCCCAAAAACCCATGAAAAAGAGATACGTGAACCCTGTAGCCCACGTGCATGTAAAAAAACACATGCAGTACGCTGTGGCAGCCAGGAACACATAAAATGCATACGTGATCAACACGTGGGCTAGTATGACAAGAAAAAGGGATATGCGACAAACAGGGACACCCCCAGTGGGAAAAATAGCATGCGCGACTCACCGTCTGCCTTGCGTGTAGAAGAAGAACGCATAGGCAACACCCCCACCAAAAGAAGAAGTACGCACTGTAGCCGCTCTGAAGTAATCGCGTGTGAACCCCAACATCTGGAAAAC
Source organism: Ambystoma mexicanum (assembly GCF_040938575.1). Lineage (NCBI taxonomy): Eukaryota > Metazoa > Chordata > Amphibia > Caudata > Ambystomatidae > Ambystoma > Ambystoma mexicanum. The sequence continues at coordinate 125,254,660 of NC_090929.1, forward strand.
ACACGCACCGCTCTCCACGAAAAAGCACGTACAGAGTGATGGAAACCCACGAGGGACCTTTAACCCGTGCTGAGGGAAACGCCTGCTTGCATGTTACGTCACTGACCTGCTTACGCGCTAAGGGCCTTTCCTCAGAATTCACGCAAACGTGCAGTTTTTCACGTGCCAAATCACTCTGTATCAAGCTGGCCACGCGCAACACACGGAAGACCACGCTCCTGCACAGAAGGCTGAATTACTGCCCCCAGTCCACCAAGCAGCCTCCCACGAGCCATCTGCTGTTGCCTGCTTGCCTGCTGCCACCGTGCCCTGCCATTTGGTGCCTGCACATCTGCCATCTGCAGGGGTCCAGTTGCTGTGACCACCACTGCCGGAACAGAGGACTCCCGACTGGTGTTCCATCACTCCACAGCACAGCCCCAGGACCCAGTTTCCCACCCACACCTGCCTCGGGGGTTGCCATGTCCGACGCAACACCATCCGGCACCAGTGGCAACCCCCCAGCAGAGAGGCAGAGGGCTACCAGCTTCAGTGAAAAGGAAGTTGGTATCCTGGTGGAGCAAGTACTGGGGCATTATGATGCCCTCTTCACACCATCGCGCACCGACAAGGAAGGACGGAAGAGGATCTGGAAGGACATAGTGGGCACCATCAACGCGGAGGGGGTGGCACCCCGCGACATCAAACACATCCAGATACTGGGAGGACTACAAGTCCAGGACCCTCAAGAAGGCCCAGTGCCTCTTGGACGCAGCGGATGCAGTGGGGCGCTGGGTCCAGCTCACCACCCAGCAGATGAGGGTCCTGGAGCGCATTCGTCCAGTGCTTCACCACCAGATCCTCAGGATGCAGGCCCGTCTGGAGTCGAGCAGTAAGTGCCCATGCATTCACGTTTAAAACAGTGCATGTTGCAGTGTGGTGGTAGTTAGCTACTCGGCTGCATGTGTGACATGGTTCATGTATGGATGTTTGTGTGCAGGGACATGATGGTGCTGCATGTGAGTCCAGTCAGGCATGACCCACATGGATGGTGTATGTGTTACAATGCATCATGCGGAGCAGCATGCGAAATGCACACATGTATGCATGCCTGTGTCTGTACTTTGACATGTTTGGGGTGTGAGAGATGTGTGCTGCTTTCATGGACATGCATGGTGTACATGTCCGTGTGTCTAAGAAGTGTGTGCACCACGGATGCATGACACATGTCCGTGACAATGTGTTGAATCACTGATACAGCCTAGTCATCCTTGTATCCACTGTGTCTGGGGGTATACACGGCCAGATGCATGACCCTCCAGTGATGTGTGTGCATGTGATCAGCATGTCCCATGATGCATTTGAGTTTCAGCCCACGATTGGATGTTTCTACGGTGCCTTGGACATGGATGCAAATGTTCGTTCCATGTGTCCCAGGAGGATAGCTCAGCGGCAACGTGCTCGACGACACGAACAACACAGGTTCGATACCTGGGTCCGCGCTTAGAAACCTCTGGGTAGTAGGTGCGTTATTGATACACAACTAAGACATATTCCGGTAACAACACCGCAATGCCCCCGGGCTTTGTGAGCGCTTTAAAAAAATACAAAATAAATAAAAAAATAAAAAAAGCGCCATGCCTGTTTCTGCATGTGTGTTGCCTGCACTGACCCATGTGTTGTGTTCTCGAGGGACATGATGGAAGTGACGTTTGACAGTGCCACTCATCTGCTATTGCTCCTGTCTAGGGGATTATAGTACAGTACCCTGATGCTTGTGTTAAATGTCTCCCTTTACACAGCGGCGAGTGAAGAAGAGGGCAGAGACGGTGCTGTGGAGGAAAGCGGCAGGGATGCCTCCACCGGCCGGCGACGCAAGGCCCAGTCACCCTCCCAGGAAATTCCATCATCTGGGTGTGAGGGGACTGGTGCTGCGCCCGCCACTACGGCTGCAGTGGAAGGGGTGGGTGAGCCCCCACAGGGGCTTGCGACGGCGGAAGACAGTGCGGAGCCATCCAGGTTGGTGGTGTGTGCGGAGGAGGAGGAGGCCGCTACAGAGCCGCACATGGGGCCTGGCGGGGTGGTACCGCTGGTGCAAGTGGTGCAGTCCAGGGGCAGGGGCAGGAGGCAGCATAGGTCACTGCAGAGGGGCCTGTGCATGTCACTGTCCCTGACACTGTGACTGCATTACCATGCACCAGCAGGGATGCCCAGTCCCAGGCCCGTCCGCAGGTAGGGGGGAGGTCCACGTCATCTGGCACTCCTCTACCTGCGGAAAAGGGGACCTGTGACAGGATTGAGTCCGTCCTGATTGGGGTCGCATTGCGCACACGTGACATTCGTAATGACGTGCGTGGTTCCTGGGGGGACCATGCACATCACCACGAAGAGCTGTGTGGCAACGTGTCCCAGTTGGGAAGGATGATGGTCGGGGGTTTCCTCCATGTGTCAGCCAGTTGTGCGGTCCTCTCCTCCTCTGTGCACACTATACGCCAGTCGTTCTCCGTGCTGTCTTCCGGCCCAGATGCCACCAGGGCCCCCTGTGGACCTGCCCCAAACAACGCAGCCAACCTGGTGGAGATCCCATCACTGCCACAGTCGGGAGTCGGAGGTCCAGCAGGGGTGGCCACCCCACCAACTGGACCCCAGCAGATGGAGGATGTGGCAGCATCATCGGGCAGGGCACGTGCACAACGGCGCCGGGTGATTCCATCAGCCCGGAGGCCGTCGTGGTGGCAGAGGCAGTTGCGTCAGAGGCAGCAGCAGCCTCAGCGTGGGAGGCATCATGTCTCGGGGCCATCAACACCCCGGGGGCAGGCATCGGCCAAGGGGCAGGAGGACCCCGGACTGGGAGTGTCTTCCGTGTAGCAGCGGTTGGGCCAGCAGATAGATGAGGAGAGGCGGCGGGCAGAGAGGGCACGGCTCAAGATGGTCAGGGCGGAGAAATCCATGCACCGGGCTTTGAGGCAGGTGGAGGGCCTCTAGGAACCTCGCAGGGAGTTGAGGGATTCCATGGCTGCATCCCTGCAAGACCTCGAGGCCAGGGAACAGGCCCGCCCTCCGGAACATCGATGTGGTGTTCGATGATGCCCTGGCCCGGAACATCAAAAAGTGAGCCGTGTGACTAGCCCGCCGCCTTTGTATATAGTAATTTAGACTTAGGTTTCATTTGGTTTATATTTTGATTTGGAGTTCACAGACTTTGCTCCACTTTTTGTCTATAGTTGTATATTTCATAGGTTTTTTGGTAGGTTTTCTTTTGTTTTGGGATCATGGACCCTTCTGACTTTCACTGTAAATATTACCAGACTTGTGCTTACATTCGTTATTTCCACATTCCATGGAGCAATGGTTTTTTGTGCTTTTGTTTTTCATTGACTTTATATGGACTTTGGCGATGGACCACTTTTCTGTTTTCATGTCGTCGATTTTTGTTTTTCATTGGATTTTACTTTATTTTTGCAATTGCTTTCATTATTTCATAATTTGAATGTGTGATTTTCATTATGTCATTTTTTAGTTTTTTAATACATTTCATATATCTTCATTATTTGTATTGTGTACTCTCATTGGTTTTGTGCATGTCTCTATGAGCATTGCCTCAGTCATGTGTTGCCACTGTGTGGTTCTGTTGTACATTTATTCATGGCCATGCTGGTTCTTTTCAAACTCTCATGGCATGGGTAATGTGGGAATGGATGCAGTGTATAGTTGTGTGCTTGTACTGGGGGGTCGGGGGGATTTGGGTTGGCATTAGGGCCATGGGTCTGTTTTGTTATGACATGGTGTTTGGTAGGCCATGTGTCAGGGCCTGCTGGCAGGTTGCCATCAATGGGGGTGGGATTGGGGACATGAGTTGGGGCCTGCTGGCAGTTTGCTGTCACTGGGGGTGGGGTAGGGGATATGAGTAGGGGCTCTCAAGTGCATGGTGCCATTTGGGCTGCCTGAGGGTCATGGTCTGGGGTCATGGGCTGCCTGCGGGGCATTCCCAGGAGTGTAGGGCGGTCCCCTGTGGTGTGGGCTGCCTGCAGGGCATGGGGAGGGCAGGAGGGCCACACCCAGGAGGGCCCACACTGCCAAATCGGCTCCCCACACACCCCCTTCCATATACGTACCCCGCTCGCGCCAGGCCAATCACGTGTAAAACACCACGCGCACCCCCAGAATACACGTACCGCGCTCGCGCCATGCCAATTGCGTGTAAAACTCCCCACGCACCTCCTTACATACACATACCCCGCTCGCGCCAGGCCAATCACGTGTAAAACTCCACCCGCACCCCCGGCATACGCGAGTGGGGCACGCGTATTCCAAGGGGTGTGCATGGAGTTTTATACACAATTTTGCTGGCTCGAACAGGGTACGCGTATTACTAGGGGTGCGCGGGGACTTTTACACGTGATTTTACGGGTACGTGAGGGCTGTGTGGCATTTTTAGTGCGTTTTCATGGTTGGGGGCTTTATACTGGTCCCCTGGCCTTTGCGCCATGTAGGGGATTTGTGCAAATTTTTTGGCTCATGGGGCGGGGATGGGGGCATAACTGGCGCTGCTGCAGGCTCGCTGCGCCACTCTGCACCACGGCTGGTTATGGATGTATAAATGCATGAATACGCTGTGCGTCAAAATGGGTTTTGGCGCACGCGGCTGGTGCAAGCTGCCGCACGCTCACTCTGTGCGCCAGCCGCGTGCGCCACTTCTGTGCTTAATTCCATGAATTACCCCCTTAGTTTCTCCAGATGTAGATCCAGCCATCTTGTTGACTCAGGCTGCATTAACATTCTTTGTCCCAGAGTCAATGCCCATTTTGGTCCTTATCTTTGAGAGCAGAAAGGCAAGCTCCACCTCTATGCTCATGGGAAATCCCTGTCCTAGGTGAAATTACCTTTTTATTTCTTCTGACACGGAAAAAATAAATTTAGAAAGACTGCTATGGGACCGCACAGAGCGCGACCGCACAGAGCGGTCTTTCTAAATCGAACTGTTGTGCCTGTGCCACACATGAGTGCGTGCAGGGGATGACAGGTTCACTAGGAGGGAACGGTGGGGAGGGGTGTGGGCTGAGAGAGGGAGCTCGGGGGACAAAATCTCCGATTCCAATGTAATCGCGAGGGTGGTGGAGAGGGGCGGGGATGAGCAATGGAGTGCTTGGGGGAGAAACCTCCAAATAAAAAAAATAAAAAGAAACGTAACGTAAGTCAACGCTGCATTGGACAATGCACAAATATGCTGGTTGTTCGAGCTGAAGAAAATTGATAATTAGCAATAAGTCTTTTTCTCCTGAGACCTCTCGAAAGAGGTATTTTCACATAGAACCGAAATCCCTCGAGGACAGGTCTGCTATCATTATCTCTGTGCAGAGACCACAATTATGGATTTTATTTTTAAGCATTATTTAGAGTTCAAACTATTAAGGGCTGCCTTTATTTACACAATTGTTTAGCACCTCTAACCCATAAATTCCTTCCTGGTCACTGCTGTGGCCTCAAAGAAATGTCCACATACTAGGGGGAAGGTCACTGTTTCAGTATTCTGAATTTGCTCTAGTCAATTCTTCTGAACAGAAACTGGTGATTGGCCTGTTTGTTTCCATTACATGGTTCCTTACAATCTGTTGCATTTTCTTTACATGTGACAAGACAGCTTCAGAATTATTGAATTATGTGATCAATATTCATCTTTACATCCTGATATATATTCACATTACTCTGGAAATGGAGATTCGTTTTCCATGCGTTCATTGTTCTAAGCTGCAAAATGCACACCTTTCCATGGTAACTGTTTCTGCTTTTGCAAAGTTACACTTTTGGCCTTAGTCACATTTAATGAAAAGTACGCCTCTGGTTTTGGGCCTTATCATACCAGCAAAAGTCTAATTTGTTTTTTTTCTTCTTGTGACAACACTGTTGGCGTATGTGGCAGTGTTGACATTTACATGCTAGCCTTTTCTCTACCAGCCCACAGTGAGTGTTCAACGTTCTGTTCAGTCAAATGCAGTTTTCTTTTGTCTTGGGGGGTAAAACCACCCGACACTTGCGGGTCTCTGCTATGTCTAATGTTCCCACTTAATCGTGCTAGGGGGTACAGATATTCACTGGGCTTGCTAGGGAGTACAAATAGTAACAACTCAATAGGTAGTCCTGCAGACTTCTACTTTTTGTCAAGATATTAATTCATGGAACCGATCATTTCCTGATTGCTTACTTTTGATTGGGTCACTGTTCTGAGCACTCATGGATTCTCCTAATTAATATTCTTCTGAGAAAAGTGCTGGAGAGTGGCCAGGTGGAATCCAGCTGCATTGGCTGAAAATGGATCAAGCCCTGACACATCATTGATCATGCCTACACCACCCTGACTCACAGAACCTCCCTGACTCACATAACACAGTGGCCTTTCTTCGGCACTCCCATCCTTTCTTTACCTTGTTCACAGGAATTATTTTAGTCCAGCTACAAAATCCCCAAGTAAACTCTGAAGGAAATCCATCTTAAATGGGTCTGTAAGGTGAATTGGGAAATGCATCAAATGCATCCACCAGTTGGAAGGAATGTAAACTTCACCACATCGGTCTATTTATTTTTAAATGTATTTTATTGTTTATTTACAATGCGCTTAATACCAGTGAACGGTTTCTAAGCGTGGGACCGTTGTGCCGCATTGTCTTGCTTCTAAGACAAACTCATTGCCCCTCAGCTATCCTTCAAACTAAATCAGTGCTTATTCAATAATTATCATTTTGTCCAAAGCAGATTCTCCACCTGAAACAAAAGGCTCTCTATGTTAGCCATTAGTCACAGAACAGCCAATAATACCTGAGTAGAACTATCCTTTGTAATTCAAGAGCTTCAGTGTTCAACCTGATCCCCTTTTCTTCCCCCCTCTAATCCTGTATGATCAAATCACATAATGTAATAAAAAACCCACCTTTTTTTATTCACCAATATGGAGAAGTAGAAATATCCATTTAAATTCACACGACTCTATAAAAGTGTCTTTCTTACTCACACGTGTATTAATGAAGTGTTAAAGATTAATAAAGTACAGTAAGGGGGGCGTGGCTTAGCGCCGAGGTAAGATGGTCGCCTAGAGGCTCGGCTCCGCCTCAGAAAATATTTAAATTGCATTAGGTTTATTATTTTACAAAAACTTACCTTAAATCTGCTGAAATACGCGTTGCTGTCTTCCCGGGAATGATCGGTATAGTTTCTGAACAGCTCCGACGTGTAGAACGGCGTCATCGGCTGCGGGCTGCTCTCACAGGAGCAGCATTGAGAGCACGTTGGTACGTGAGCCGCCCCTCGTGTGGAGAGGTGCGGCGTCGGACATCAAGCGGCGCGCCGGCTCTGACCTAGAACACAGGCACATCCATATAAGAGCGCCACCTGCTGGGGAAAGAAGAGGAAAAAAAAAAGTAAGAAGCAAATAAAGAACTAACTTTTGAACTAACTTTTAAACATTCTACATGGAAATGTATTAAAGAAAGAAAAAAAAAAGAAGTTTTACTGATAATTTATATAAGCTGAGAGAGGGGAGGAAAGGAACTGCTGCTAATGGATTGAGATATAAGTTGTCAATTATAAGAGCAGAGAGATCACAGAAAGGGAAGTGAAGAAAAATAATACAGACATACGGATGAAATTAAAGCATTAAGCACTTTATTTTGATTGCCTTCTGCATAAACACTCCTCTCCTTTAAATATTATAACAACTGCCACATCCTAACATACAGATTGGTCAATAATCACCCAACGTGCACACCTCCTCAGCTATACAGGCTTGCTCCTCCCTTCATTGTAAACAGCTCTGGAAAACAGCGGTCCACTCCAGGATTGCATAATTTCCCACAGGAATTCTTAACTCTCTTAATCCTTCGTAGTATATGCCTTATTATTCATGGTTTTTCCATTTCTTGGTCTCTTTATTTAAGAGTAAAACATTAAGAATAATATGGATGGGATAATTATATACTATGAGAAATCATAAATAATATCTACAAAGAATTACACGCCTCAACTGCAAACATCTGTTAGCAATTGTGCAGCTATGGCAACCAGCAAAGCTAACCAAAAGAATGGTTCCTCGTCTAAGGATACTACCTCCTCTTCAACTAATCTGAAGAGACCCAAAAGTGACTCACCACCTCCATTAGGTATTTCAGATCCGGCTATAGAAGCCATTCCTGCAGAAATTAGAGCACTCAAACCCTTTATAGAAACCACAAACACTAAACTACAACAATTAGATGAAAGGTGGTTGGGAGTCACCAACAGAGTGGATGAGGTGGAGAGAAGAGTTGGCGATCTTGAAGACATATCCCCTAGGGTTGCACAATTAGAAAAATCTATTAAAGAACTCCAAAAGCATAATGAAGATTTGGAAAATCGTAGCAGGCGCAATAACCTACGCATCTCAGGCCTACCTGAAGGAGCTGAGGGCACGGACCCCATTGTTTTCCTACAAAAATCTTTACCAGCCATACTACATTTGCTCTTGGAAACTACATTTAACATACAACGGCCCCATAGAATTGGTCAACCCTCAGTCTCTTCCACATCTCGTCCGATGCCAAGGACACTTATATTTTACCTTCTGGAATACTCTCAACTACAACTTATTATCTCCACCTATCCAAAGATGCAAAGTCTTATCTCACTTGAACAAATTTAAACCAACGGTTGCTTGCTTACAAAAAACCCACTTATCCCACAAAGAAACAATGACATTGAAATCTCTCTGGGTTAAGGAGGTTATCTCCAGTTCGGCTATATCCAAGAAAAATGGAGTTGCCATATTAATCAGTAAAAAACAACCCTTCAAAATTCTTGCCCAAGATGCTGACATCAATGGTAGATGGGTTTGGGTAAAACTCCTAATTGACACGAGTATCAATTCTAAACATCTATGGACCCACATTACCAGACCCCCCCTTTTGGAATGTGATTAAGAAAATGATACTTAAAAATAATTTTACCAATTTGATAATGTGCGGTGATGTCAATCAGGTCCTTGACCCTTTTCTAGACCGAAAATCCAGCTGCACGTTTAAACCCAATAAAACTCACAAATCCTTTATTAATTGCCTAGCGGAAACAGGACTAATTGACTCATGGAGGCTATCTCATCCCACTCAACTGGACTATACCTTTCATTCCCCCCCTCACAACACATTATCACGTCTTGATTATATTTTTGCTACTAAGACCCCATCTGGATCCATTGTAGATTCTAAAATATCCAATATTATTATTTCAGACCACACACCGGTTATTCCATCCTTTTGCCTTACAGAAACGAATAAAGTTGCCTCCAGGTGGAAACTGAATAATTTCCTTTTAAATGATTCACAGTCTATTCAATCTATAAAAGCTTTCATTCAACAATATTTCACTAATAACCAAGACTGTGATACCTCTATTGTTAATAATTGGGATGCTTTTGAAGCGGCCCTAAGATGCCACATAATGGCCCACTCAGTTATGAACAAAAAACTTAGGAAAAAACACCTAGATGACCTTTATTCTAAACTCACCCTTGCAGAGCAACACTACTATGTTGACACTAACTCAACAAACCTACAACAAGTTATTTAAATACGCTTTGAAATCAATAAAGAAATTACAGAGCTTGCTGCATGCACCATACTTAAATACAAAACAAAGATATATCAAACGGCAAATAAAACGGGAAAAATGCTTGCTTCCTATTTAAAAAACAAAAAGGAAAAAGTTCAAATCTCTCACATTAAAGACACTCAAGGTATAACTAATCAACGGTCTGATGAAATACTTGAATGCTTTAGGAAATTTTATACTGATCTCTATACTCCAGAAAGCTCTATTCCCAAAGACAATATTGATTCCTTTCTGAACAATATTAGTCACACCACATATCCCAGAGTTGACCTATCTCACCTTGAAAATGATATTACCTCCTCTGAGATTACTGAAGCTATTCACGGCCTCGGTAAAGGCAAAGCGCCGGGCCCCAATCGATTATCCACCAAATTCTACAGTAAACTATCTCAAGTATTAACCCTAAAACTGAAAACACTGTTTTTATATTTCATATCACAAAAATGTTCCTCAGGTTCCTTCTCAGAAGCTTTACTTATAATATTCCCTAAACCTGACAAAGACCCTACCCTCCCCAGTAATTATCGACCCATTTCCCTTATTAATATAGAAAGCAAAATTTTTGCCAAAATACTAGCCAACAGAATTGAATCCTCACTCCCAAAGCTGGTCAAAGCAGATCAAACAGGGTATGTAAAAGGACGTAACATATCCTCTAATGCCAGACTCCTAATTAATGCTATTAATCTAACAGCTAAAGACAAAAAAGATACTCAAGGCTACGCTGCCATTGCATTGGATGCAGAGAAAGCTTTTGATCGTGTAGATTGGAATTTTATGTTTCAAACCCTACGCTGGCATGGTTGTGGTGAAAAATGTATTTCACTTGTTAAACTCCTTTATTCTGCCCCCAAATCCGCTATCTACTTAAATGGTCAAACATCCTCTTTTTTTCCCTTGCTTAGAGGAACGCGGCAGGGATGCCCTTTCTAACCATTACTATATATCCTCTCTCTTGAACCACTACTAGAATTAATAAGATCGAATAAGAACATCCCGGGAATTCAAGTAGGTGCCTCAATCACTAAAATAGCTGCATATGCTGACGACATTCTTATCTTAATCAAAAACCCTAAAATTCATATTCCTAACCTCTTGGACGCACTATTGCAGTTCGGTCATGTTTCTGGATACAAATTAAATAGACAAAAATCCAAAATTATGCCCTTAAATTCCTACTGTCTTAAACACGACATTAACATTTTCGGCCTCAAATGGTGCAGTGGCTCCATTAAATATTTAGGACTTCATTTTGCCCCTACTATTCAAGAAACTATCAAACTCAACACTATATCGTTACTGGATACTCTCAAGGATTTTACATCCAAATGGTCCCCACTTTACCTTTCCTGGTGGCGGCGTCTAGATACAATTAAAAAGATGTTAACTCCTATAGTTTTGTATTATCTGCAGCTTCTCTCTGTTCCATTATCCCTTTCCTTTTTCAAATCCATTTATTCTATATTACTACATTTCCTTTGGGGAGTAGGAAAAAGTAAATTAATTGCTCTAACTAAACTTAAAGCACCCTAGGAAATGGGAGGCGTCAGATTCCCTGACTTTAAGTTATACCACTCTGCATTTCTCATAAAACAGTCTCGCCAATGGTTCACGGATCCTGAATTCGCCAACACCCCGACTTGGTGTACATTAGAAAAATACACAGTTCAACCATATAATATTACTGATTATATATACATATTCAGACATACCTCAAAAAACATTTTGGAACCTATCAAAGCATCCGTTCTAGCCCTACAAATCTTTCTCTTTCCCCATGCTAAAACCCCCAATAAGTATCTTTCCCCGTTACTATGGCCCAATAAGAATATAGTAATAAATAATAAGATTCTCAATCGCAAAGCATGGATTAAAAAAGGAATCAGATTCATCCAACACATTATAGATGGTCTTTCTATTCTCCCCTTCCAGCAAGTCTCTACCATATTTAACATACCCAAGACAGATTTTCAATTTTACAATAAATTAATCAACTCCTGTCGTGAGGCACTTGGCCATTTTTCTTATGAGATTCTTACTCAAGACGCCCTCAGACTACTGCACCTACCCATGATGAGTGAAGTAAGAGCCTCAAAAATATATAATTTGCTCACCTCAACATTTAATGTTTGCCCAATTCGTCAGAAATGGGAATTTGACTTAGGTTACATATTTGAAGATCATATTTGGCTTGCCTGTTTTCCAAAATTAAACAATTATCAGTGTCAGCAAATATTACACAACACTATTACTTCTTCATTCATAGAGCATTCATGACTGCGGCAAAATGGCTAAGGCTAACCCGAATTATGATGCAAAATGCTGGTCTTGTGGCTTATCTCCCGCTACGTATATGCATATGTTCTTTGAATGTTCATATATTCTTGAATTTTGGCATGAAATCTGGAAGTTTCTCAAATGTATCTTCTGTGTAGATGTACCATTCTCCTCTCTAAATATATTTTTAGGAAGCTTGGCCATCACAACATACATTCCACCCGATTCCGCCAGTCTATATGATCTTTTTATGTGTATAGCCTTAAAATGCATCACAGCTAACTGGAAAGACCCTTGTTTGCTTTCTACTAAAGTCTGGTGGAATGTGATTTGTCTCACTCATAAATTGGAAATGTGTATGGCTAACAATCAAAATACAATTCCTAAATACAATGCTAAATGGCACTATTTCACCTGTTATTTTAACTGTTTCAACGCAACTGCTCAAGGCACATGAACCTATATCCTTATTTCTTCTTCATTAACTTGACGACTATTCTCATATTGAAATGCCTGGTCAATATTACTATAGAAATGAACAGATCAGTTTCATTATATAATGTATTATACTCATCCCCCCTCATCCTGTTCCCATCTGTTTCCTGTATGTCTCCTGTATGTCTCCCAGTATGTCTCCCCATGTTTCTATGCTTCTCTCCATATCAGTTACTCTTTGCAGACTTGACTTACAACTACTCACATATTATTAGTAAGATCCACAATTTCAAGTCTACTCTAGTTTAAATTGCACATTAGCGAAATTAACTAATGAATATGTCATAAGAAATCACAATATGGTTGTCAAGATCATTCACTCTGTTAATCATTTAAGGTTACCTGTTTCTCTCAAAGTCTGTACCTTGTTAACACATGTATTATACTTAATATTTAGAACAATAAAAATAATTTAAAAAAAAATAATAAAGTACAGTAAGGAGCTAATAGGATTGCAACTTCTGTGACAATTCCTTCAGATGTGCGAGCACAGGTAGGCACTGGCGCTCATGATCATTTTTCACGATGGTGATGAAGGTCTCCCGAGGATCACACCAAGGAAGGCGCTCATGATTTGTTCACCGATAGTATGGAAAATGTGTGACCGAAGGCCACCAATGCTAAATAGCAAACACTAATAATACAGTCCTGTGGAAGAGGGAATTCCACTCGTGTACCTGGAACAATTCACCCTCCATTAGCTTCTGTGATAGGCTGGCTTCTGATCTGACTTTTTTGAGCAAAGTAAAAAATCAAGCTCACAAAAGCAGACAAAAGCTTCAGAAAGCCAAATAATATCAGTTTCTAAGCCTCTCTTTCAAGATTCTTTTGACCTCCTCTTTCTGCAGCCACAAATCAATAAGACCCCATAGAGGCCTTTGCCCTCTGGACATTGTCGAAATCATAGGATCACTGATCCATGAAAAACCTACAGTTCTACAAATTATTGGCGTATTTCTTGGGGTCTAGACCCTTCATTTCTATGATATCCTCTCTCAATATTATGGGTTCAACCTCTCCCTCTAGTAGTTGTCTCCTTATTAAAGATAACCTCATTGCATGCTACTAACACAGGAAATGTGTGCGGCATTTTACTTCTTCCCTTTCCAGGGATGTTTATGGAAAGAGTCATGAATTCTCAGCCACTGCCTGTGTTGGAAGCCACATCTCTGTTCAACAACATCCAGGCGGGATCCATATGCGAAGAGAAAATGAGTGTGTATTGTTCATTGTGATGAGCAAAATCAGGAAGACTCATGTCATTCGAGTTATGGTGAATTAATACTTCTGGATATTTTGGCTACATCACAGTCAATGATACTAAAAGCTTCAGAAAACATCTTTAAATTCTTGACATGTGGAGGCTCCTGAGTGTCAGTGTTATCACTTTTAACAATTAATTCCATGGGTGGCCACTGTATCCAATTCTTTTGATTTCTCATGTATGCTGATGACACAAAGTTACATTTTCGATTGGAAGGTGATTTACCTGAGTGAGCAGAGCACTTCTGTGATTGTTGTTTGACTGCCACATTGATGTTAGGGCACTCTGTATTGACTATCAGACCTGTCACAATCTTGTTTAAGATAGATATGATTTAAAGACACTTCCCCAGCACATACCTTTGGTACAGGTCAAGACTCCAGCATGCTTAGAAGGGACGCCAAAGCCTTTCTAATGTCCACATGGCTTTTAAAAATGACTTGAAAGACCACCTCTTTCTTAAATTATCAAGACCACCTCTGCTATAGAGGCCAGCACTTGATACATTATTAAATAGAAGCATGTGTCATTATAATAATTATTTCCTTATCTTCCTCATTATTTTAATCATTATTAATATTATTGTTCACATTTATTTAAAAATAAGTTTTTATGTTGCTGTGGCAAACCCAGTAGTAGTTCCACGTGAAGGCCTTTTTAATACCTATGGGTATCGAGGAACACAGTGGCCAGACTTTTTATTTAGATGCCCGTTAAGATGGTATATCCCACGGCCACACCCACTGTTTACTCACTGAGCATCAAATAAGGTTGGAATTCTCTGCCTGATAGGAAAATACTTTACAGCATGTAGACCATGTGTATGGAAGTAGCATTACAAATACCCTGCAGAAAACTCCATCCAGCTAATTATGATTAATTACTGATACATCATTTTCAATATCTGTGTTTTTTCATGTTGGGTTTGGGACCTCAGTGAGTATTTTTCTCTGTCGTGTTAAAACATCTTTTGGATTGTGTTCATTTACTTTCTATTGTGTGGCATTTTAAATGCTACTGACATGCTAACCAGTATCTTTCTTCCCATTATTGCAGGTTTCCTTTGTGGTACACAATAGCACCAACAATGTTTCGGTTGGTGTGTGTATGCCCTTTTGATTTGTAAAGCAATCAATACTTGTGTCTCTCAGTCAAACCAATTTGAAGGTTATTGCTGGAAATGTTAATCCTATGAGAAAAGATTCAATTGTACCTGAAGTGTGATTTCCACTCCACAAGCAAGCGGCACTTATCTTTTGTAAAAATCTTCTGGTTTCCTTATAGGTTGGTCAGAATTGCTGTCCACTGCTAGCTTTGACCATGATCAATTTTCTAGCTAACCACCTCAACCTGGAAAAATCATACAGAAAGCAAGGTATTTAAAGGGAAAGCTTGTGGGCGCAGAGCCTGAAGGCGAGTCTTCCTTAGATTAGATTAGGATTGTGTGAAGGTCATCACCCAAAATAGCCAGTTGATATCTAGAAAGCAGTGTTGCAGCCACATCCCCTCTCCTACCTTGCTCCTGGCACACTGCATCAATGATCTGTGAGCTGCCGGAGAGACAAGGTGCATTCGTCCCACAGTGGCCCCATTTCTGAAGTCTGCAACTCTCCCATGCGTCATTTGCATGCTGATTCTGCTCCTAATGCCCAGCCTTCTGGCTTGCTTGGCGAATCTAGTGCGAGTCTACGGCATGTGGTGTGATCAACTCTTGGTCCAGATTTCACGGTTGTGTAGTGTGAATGTCACCTCACTGCCAGGTATCTCACCTTGCATGGCCCTCATTGAGACCGAGCTGCACTGCAATTGTTGCATGCGCCTGCGGGTGGTGGGCTCCTGAAACCCATTGCTGCATTCGCGACTGGCTCAGAGACTGCCATACTGTTCACTTCCATAGTGAATTGAACATGCGGATGCTGCGGAGCCCTTGTATCTAATTGGGCGCCGTGACAGTTGTAAACCAGAAGATGTCTGGGTTTCTTCATTGCTGGTGGCCTGTCTGGTCAAGGTAACGTGTTGCAGGATCTCATAATTAGAAAGGTGACATGGCCGAGCCTGCTGCATCGTACACACTGGTTCCCTCAGTGCTGCCCAGAGGTTCTGTCTGTCCCATGTTGTGCCTCCCCACCCTCGGATAGTAACAATAGTGTGTCTCCGAATAAATAGTCCACATGGTCATCTGTGAAGATCTAGTGACATGTGGCCATGGTTGACTTGGCATGGGCATGGAAAGCCTCAGTGCCCATCCTTGTGCCACATTGTCCCAGTGGATGCAGCTCAGGTTGAAGTTGGGAGCTGCTGGAGCAGACTCCATCCTCGCCTAATGGTGTTGTTTTGATCCTTTACTTCTAAACATCTCAAAACCCTGGAATCGCAAGCTACTACATCTGATGCTGCATCCAGAAGCTCACCCTAAAGGAGCAAAGGCTGAAACTCATTGAATAATTGATATGCCTGTGATGCAGATGCCATCTTGGACTGACCAACCCCCACATCTAAAATTAGTGCACCGCGCTGAAGACCCTTCTCTTTCTCCCTGGGTTTTGAGGGGCCTTGTGTAAAAAGCATCACACGGAGAACAGAGTTTGCAATCCAGTGACATAGACAACATTGCATGGGTGCTTCACGTCCCTCTTTCCATGCTGCTCTGAGGCCCTTGGCCACTGTGGATTGCCCCCCTCGCTCCATGTTAAAGACATTGAGTGTGGATCCAGTCTACTCTTGTACCACCATCTTCAATCTTTCTACTCAATTGCATGGTAATGACCTCACTGGTGCACCAAAGGGTTACTGCAGCAGCCTAAAACCTTTTTACAACTTTAACATTTTCTTTGTGCTGCCCTACTGTGCAAACATTAGGGCCACTAAACATCTGCACAAATTGAAAGAAATTGATGAGATGTGACCTAAAAGCCCTCTTAAGGTGCCCCAAGAACACCGCAGTGCAGTATCTTGACTGAATTTCGCAAATAGTCTTGAAAGTTCCTTGCTGCACATCATCAACACTGCTGATGAACTAGGAACCAGGGGCTTGGCTGGCACTTTCCTTGCTTCTATCATCTCTGAAGGTCGCAGGTGCTGCCCACTGTGTCATCCTAACCCAGGTGACATCTCATTTCAACAATTAAGGGGCATATCAAAACTGCCTCCTACACGCTTGATCTGGAGCAGTCAACTGTGTTCTTGCCTCCAAATCCCTTATTGGCGAATTTGCACGTATACTCAGTAACCGTGTGGGTCGGTCATCGTCAATACTTAACTGAGTTCCTGAATAACTTAATTTTACATGCATATCTAGCTATTAAATTCAATCTGGCCATGACTCAGGATCTAGCAGGCATGAGGATAGGGGTATAGGTTATAATAATAATGTATTTCTTATATAGCGCTACACACCCATAGGTGTCAGAGCACTCAAATAATAGAAGACATTATTATCCCATAGATTGGTACTCATTTTATCGACCTCGCAAGGATGAAATGCTCAGTTGACCCTGGCGGGATTCGAACCTGCAACAGCAGGCTGCACACAGATTTCAGTATTACGAGATGCTGCCGGTGTTTCCATGATCCCCATTCCCATTGAGTCCTTGGACTCAATGGGAATGGGGATTAACACCATTCTGCCTCCATGATTCCCGGAAAACCGGGGTTGTAATGCCCTGGTAATTCCGGGAATCACGGAGGCGGAATGGTAATACGAGTCCAGCGGTAACCAGGCGGTTTTACCGCCTCAGTTACCGCCGAACTCGTAATGAGGCCCAATATGAGCTACTTTACACTTAGGAGTATATTTTGATCGAGCGTACAGGCATTGCAAAGAACTCCTACTTTTCACTTCGCCAGAACCTGCCTAGTTTGTGGAGTCCATGGGCCCACACATCCGATTTCAGCGTCTCCCTGTGTCCTCCTTCCAACATCCCTCCTCGACCTTTGCCCCTTCAAACACTTCCTCACCTGCAAGCGCCGAGCTCCTCTCCAAGATAATCCTTTTCCCCCCTTGCATGCAGCTACCTGCCCCCAACCTCCTTTCTACCAGAGAAAGTGCAATCATGGTTAGGCCCGCTTTCTGCCCCTGCTCTTCTGTTGAAGTGTATCTATGGCAGCTTCAGACAGGAAAGAGCAACTCTGAAATATACAACAGCAGAGCCTTTCAGATTGTTCAATTAAAATATGCCCCCACCTTTAGGTGGCCCCATGTGGCTCTGATAAAGAAAGCTTGATATATCATTTTAAGTGGACATTTAGGGCCCACCTCCCCATTTGATTACCTCTTGTGTTCTGCCATACAGAGGCCAATACACCTGTCCAGTGACAATCTGCAGTTATTAACCCCATTCCTCCATTCCTTTAGCTAGGATCTTGGCCCAGAATGAAACCACAAGGCGGGGACGATGGGATGCACTTGCTCCCTAACAAAGTATAAGTCTTACAACTAAAAGTTTAGATGACTTTAAACATGCATTTTCTGGCCAAAGCTGTAAACTTATCAGGACATGTTCATCCTACTTTTGGATCTTTGGTGTAAGGCCGTGAATCAGGCTGCAGATGAATGATCTTCAAGGCAGCTCATTTATTTATTTATTTATTTATTTATTTATTTGACATGTTCTGCAGCCTCAATGATAAATCAAGGGAAATCGCCTATTGGTGTTTGCTTCAGGAAATAGTCTCCATTAGCATCCATGCCCCACAGAATGCTTGAAAAAAGTAGTTCCTGTTTTTCACTGACCTTTTTCATTTGCATCCTTGCATTGTTGTTATAGACGTATTCAGGCGCGTTTCCGCAGCAGTGCGTAGGGAGTGTCCCAGTCATCTTTTCAGAAAATACCCCACTCCACGGCACATCTTCTGGTGGCCCTCTGCAACGCTTTCACCATTGTGTCCGCATAGACAATGCAGTGTTGGAAATAGGCGAGTGTGCTGCTCACGTCTGGCCTGGGTTTCATAGGGATGTAGGGCCCGCACCACATCTCAGTCCTTCACTTGGCTTTCATGTTTTCAGCAAGGTAGAGCGCTGACATGTTTACAGTTCCTTTTTCTCCAGTACAAAGCACCACTGACATTTCTCCCACAGATATGAGTCTGTCAAGTGGTCTAACATAGGAATCTTGATTTTTCAGTGGTGGTGAGCGTGCACACCATGGGCCTGATTCATGGATTTCTTTGCACTGAACATAGGGACTTTGCAGGCCTATCTGCGCACAAAAACCACTCCGTCAATTAATGGAATCGACTTTGCAGCACTTTTCTGGACTTTTCAGGGACTCCATGCAGGTCCGGCACGGCTCTGCGAGCAGTCGAGCGTCTTGCGCGAGACTTCCCGCAGAGTGTGGGCCGGGCCTGCGCAGAGATTTAAATAGAGGGCAGAACATGCACATTCTCCATGCTCCACACAGAATGAGGAAGAACAAGGCATTACGTGTGTGTGTCGAGGGACAGCCTGCGCCAGGATATCGCACTGCCAGCACCACGCAAAACCAGGCGTATTCATGGATCTGACCGCGCACCATCACATTGGGGAATCAGCACGCAAAGCTCCTGATCACACCGCCACGTGAAAGCAGGCGCAAGGCCCTAATCTCATCGGAATTCTGGTGTGTGTGCATGCAGTTAGGGGTCCGTGTTTACAGAGTAGCGGGGTGCAACCATGGTATATGGGGGTTCACAAACAGATTTACTGATGGCTGACTACAGTTATGATAAATGGTGCGCATATTGGCAGGGTGCTGTGTATAGGTACGGGGACCCCAAGCAGTGTTGCCGGGGTGCTGCCTTGTTTCGGGGGTTTGGACTTAGTAATGCCGGGGTGCAGTACTTTGTGGACGAGGATGGCGCATAGGTTGCTAAACGTGGCTGGATTTGACTTGCTTGGCCGCGTGCCATGGGCAATCCGGCAGCTACTTTCGCATAGGGTTACTCTGCGTTCAAAATTCCATATATAAGCAGAGCACCCACAGAATCTTTTGCCTGCAGGGATGGGCAAAGTCGTTTTTGGAGCTCAGACTTTACGGGATCAATGCACACTTTTGTATGAATCAGGCCCAGTGACTGTTGCCCTGTGACTCTGATTCATGGAATTATTTGCGTGGGAAATAGGGGACTTGCATACCAAAGTGCACTCAAATCCACATTCGTCGATTCATGGATCCGACTGTCCAGTACTCAATTGGTACTTTTGTGGAATTTGCGCAGTCCCAGAACGTCTGTGCGAGCCGTCGAGCGCCTTGCGCAAGACACCAAGCAGAGCATGGCCGTGGCTTGCTCAGAAGGCTGGGAAAGGGGAGGAACAGAGAAAATGGGTAAGAACATGAGAAAAAGTGGGTGGAACAAGGGACGGCCCTCAGGCAGTTCCTCGCACGCCCACATTTGCGCTGAATGACACGTATTCATGGAAACATCCGCACACCCTCTCTGCATAGGAATGGGCATGCAAATCCATCTATCTCTATGCCACCCGAAGGCAGGCGTAAGGACACTTGTGCGTAGGATTTGCAGTGTGGGAGTGGTTTTGCATGGTGGATTTAGGGGTGCATATACACAACGGAGTTCCAATCTAAAATACGCAGTGTAGGGGGGTGCAGGAACGGTTTATGGGGGTTCACACACAGATTTTCCAAGTTTAGACCGACTTACGATTTTTCATACACATGTTGTCGGAGTACCGGCAACAGTTACGGGGACCCTGCGCAGGGTACCCAAGATGCAGGCCTGCTTGCGGGGGACCCCATGAATTGTTTGAAGGGTGCATGTATTCATGCCCATGTCGGCGTGACTGGGGCATTCCGGCGCAATTTACGCATAAGATTATTTTGCCCGAAGCACTCATTTTTCATTCTGCACCTAGGCTTGCGCTGTGTCTTTCTCGGCACTTGGCCCTTGCAGGATTTCTGCACACATTTCCATGAATCTGCCCCTAAAACAGCATTCAGTTACTCCCCATTCCCACTTGCTTAGAACCAAGGCAGTGCAATATTACTGTTTATTCCCACTTCCCAAGAAGGAAGGCAGTGATCTGTTACTCCTCATTCCCAATTCCTGGAGAACCATGATAGTGCTGTTTTACTCCTGATTGTCAATTCCGGAGAACCAGGGCAGTTTTCTGTTACTTCCCCTTCCTGCTTCCATTGAATGCCCTGATTTTGATGTGGCTAGAGTACTCCTTTGGTGGAGGGCCTATTAGCAAGCCAGAGAGGCTGAACTCCAAAAACTGTTCTAACAGCATATTTTAATCTTGCCTTTTAACAGCAGCCAGAACATAGAGAGAGAAAGGTGGAATAATGGGTTATCTGTGAAACGGTTGCCAGGCAAATGTAGTCATGTGAAAAAGTAAATAGCAAAAAGTAGTTTTCAAAATGTATTCATTCTATACAAGCAATGTAAAGTGTGAATAATGTTGCCACTAATATGGTCACCAGAAAAGGCTATTTTTGAACACACAACAGTGCAAGACTAAAACCATATCAATGCCCCACACCCCTAATAATGGTAGGCAAGCAATGCCCAGCCTTACACAGTCCCCATCTTCCTATCCCCACCCTTACCCTAACTCTAACTACAACACTTGTTCTAATCCAAACCTAATGCTTTCCCTAATCCTAACTACTCATGTGCTCTAATTTGCATGTGACTCAACTGGAAACCCCAAACAAATCATTCAGAAATGAAGAGACCCTAAATCGACCACAGCAACACCACCCACCCATAGCCCTTGACATAACAAAAATATTTGCTCTAATGCTAACCTCAGCCTCACTGTAACCCCAACTCTAACACTTACTATAACCCTCACTCAAACCTAATCCCTAGTTTTATTCGAACCCCAGTCTTACCTGGACATCACCAGCCCACCTTAACCTCCCTATCAGTTTCCATACCTGTAACCCTAACCATTAGACGACGCCAGCCCTAACACTTACCCTAGCCCTTAATCTAACCTACCCAAACCTCACCACCACCAACCCTCCTCAAACAACCTGATCCAAACCCTTATGATAACTTCATCCCAAACCCCTACCCTTACCCAACACCCTAAGCTAACCCTAAACTAGGCAATTGCAAGGACATCACACCCTCCTTAACCGTAACCCTTACCCTAACAGCACTGCATTTTGGTGTCTTTTATCATATTTCTAACCCAAATGTTTACCCTAACCGTAACCCTTAGTCTAACTCTAACCCTAACTCTTATGCCAACCGTAGCACTTCCCCTAACCCGAAAACAAAGAGCCAATCACAACCTCCTTAAACCTAACACTTCACCCTAATTCTCTACCAGCATTGCATTTTTGACTACTTTTCAGCTGTATTTTTGACTATTTTGTGCTTGACTGCTTTTCCCATCTACGGTATTTTTACCACCGTTGTTTCACTATTAATGGGACACATTTTCACTGGATTCTGAGTAGTGTTTCTCTGCACCTGTTTTCAGACACAGCACCCATAATTGTTTTTTGAAGCATGCCAGCGACAACAACGGATGCAATATTATTTGCTGGGTTACATAGATATGCCATGTACACATATATGTAACTATATACGTGTTATATATTACACATCTGCCATAAGCATTGCAGATGTGTACTATATCGCACATTTCACAAATGTTCGAATACTATGTACAGGTTACATTTCACATGAGACACGTTCTTGACATATATTTGATATTTATGATGTTGAAGGAAATTTGTATGTGCTCCCAGGAGATATAGGACACCCTAAAGCCTGACATTAATGCCTCAAGTTAAACTACTGCCCTACGGGGGTCCCATATGTATGTGATAAAGATCCAAAGCGTTTTTTTAATCAAAGGGCAGCTTGAGAATATGGGGTAGCTAATGTTTTCATGCTGCCACACATATCTGTAGATATTAGCTATTGACGCGGTCTTGCCCAATGGCATTTTGCCGAATGTTTTTTTTTGCCATTCCCTTTACTGCAAATCGATATGTGGTAAGTTTGGATAGATAATGCAGGGGGAGAGGCTTTGAAGATCGGCCTTGAGTTTGTTCTGTACTGTGGAGAATCAGGGGTGTGAAGGCTTGCTCTGCCCTCATGCGCAGGTGTGAGCATCTTGCTCGTCCAACTTCATCCTTCCACGTGACTGAAGACCATTATTTTAAGCTTTCACTGTCTTTAAAATACTATTTTTTAATAGACCTCTGACGTTTTCTTTACTTGTTTGTGTCTTTTGAACAGGAGTTCTGTTCTTTCCCATGATTTGCATCCAATGCTAGTTGACTTCAGCCTGATAAGACCTTAGCTTCTTGGCTTAGCTTCATTGCTCATCCAAGCTCGCCTTTTCGAGATTCACTTTTAATTCATGTGTTTTCTTACTGCGACACAGTGGGAAGAGACCTTTCTTTTTTTCTTTTTTAGTCCAACTCTGCTATGACACATAGTGGAAACATCCATCTTTTACTCTTTATCCATATATGTATATATTGGCTCATGCCGCAAACTATGCACTATAAAGCTAGCCTCAAGAATACTTTGTCTGCTTGCATTTCTTCTGCATCTTTTGCATCTGTACACGTGTAAAGTGACTTGATATCCTCATCCATCTTATGGCATACGCTTCTACACCTTGATCCCAAGATGTCACTTATCCTTGATACTTTCTTGATGCCTTATAGAATTTCTGCATTCTCTAGTCTCTGCATTGCTTCTAGGCACGTCAGCTCTGCTCTGTGTGACATCACCATTCATCCTGACCATTCAATTTGCTCTGCTTCTTCCAGAATTTCATTCAAACGGCCATTATATTTTCTTCTATGCAGGTGTCAGATCGGTCAAGGCGATGCCTACCCTCCCGAACCTTCTCGTCACCTGAGGATTCTGAAGAGCTATATCTGTGTTCAGAGTTCTCCTGGAGCGAATCTTTTTAGGATCCTGGAGCTTCCTTTCTTTGGGCTTCTTTTCTTTCTTGTTGTGCAAATAAGATCTGGCTCCCTCAGAGGCCACCTTGGCAGGATATGGAACCTGTCCTCGGTGGACCCCGAGGAGCCAAACGCCAAACCAGGGAAAAAGCCAACAGCACATAAAACCCTGGGTTCGCAGAAGATCTGTTCTCGGTAGGTGGATCGCAAGTAGTACAGTCTAAGGCCTCACTGGTAGGTATACTGGGATACCAGTGGCTTCTGGGAGATGTAGTTTCCAGTCTGATAGCCTTGTGCAGTGAAACAAGACTGACTTTCAAAGGGAGCCAGAACAGGGAAGGTTCTCGGGAGATTTGTGGAGTTTGGACAGATGCAGAATTTGAGGAGGTGAAAGAGCGCCCAGTTAGTAAGAACTGGCAGCGCACAGAGGAGAAAGAAGATGAGAACTACGGAGGGAAGAGAGCAGCGGCTCAGTATAGGATAATGCCAGATAAAGGTAAGAGGACTGTCCGCGTACCGAAGGAGGAATAACCAGAGTAGAACAGAGAGGAACAGAAATAGAGTTAGAAAGTAGAATAAGGAGGCGTGGATGAAACCACAAGCATGGCGACAGTAAGTCGATAATAGAGAAGAGTCACCGGTAGTGTCAGCGGCCCTTGCTCCGGGACCTGGAAATACAGAAAAGGCTCCAAAAGTCCCAAAAACAAGGATATGAACAATGGCTGGCTCACAGGAGGGGAAAAGAAACAAGAGCCAAACCACTGATGCGAGCGTCCACGAGTGCACAGAAAGTTACCAACGCGCAAAAAGAAAGCAGATTCTATAAGTGGTACCAAAGGCAAGGGATTGGGAAAAACTAAGAAGGTTGGCTAAAAAACTCCAAAGGAGGAAAACAACTGTAAGAGGCACAGCAGCGTCGGGTAGTCAGAATGACGGATACAATGCACTGTTCTGGAGGGCGTGGCCCCAATATAAGGCCATGGCGGCCATGTTAGGGGAACACTAGAATGCTGAAACGAAACTGGAAGAGCGTTCTAATGCTTCAACAACTGCCAGAGCTTCCAAGGATGAGTTCTAACAGTATACCCTCTTCCCTTTGGGGTTTCCCCAGGTTTGCCCGGATGAAGCTGATGAAATCTTCGTATGAGTCTGGGTGCATGAATATCGTCCCCTCCATATATAGAGTCTACTAAACATGAAACCTCGTACACATCGGGGCACTTGGTGACTGTTGGCCTTGCCTTTTGGCTCTTTCTGTGATAAGGATCCTCTGTGTGTTCATTAAGCAATGTGGTGTGGAACACCGAATGGACCCGCTGTAGGTTCTTTGGTAAGAGTATCTGAACGGCCACTGGGTTGATCTGCTTGAGAACTGGGAAGGGTCCGATATAGCGAGGAGAGAACTTGCCTGTATGTACCCACTTGGGCAAATACTTGGTAGATAACCAAACCAGTGTACCCGGCTTCCACTCCGGGTTAGGCCTTCTCTTGCAATCAGCCCATCTCTTATATTCTTGTTGACTGGCTTCCAACGATTTGATAGCAGTGGCAAGCACCCTCTGAAGGTCAGTAAGGATTCCGTTGATGGTAGGGAAGCTGGTGGCTGCAACCCCTGCCCAGGGAAGGTGCTGAGTGTGGTACCCATAGGTGCAGAAGAAGGGACTCATTCGGATAGAGGTACGCATACTGTTGTTATAGGCAAATTCCGCCAGCGGAAGGAAATAAGCCCATTTCTCCTGTTCAGAACTGCAGAAACATCTCAGATACTGCTGCAGGCTGGCATTAAGTCTCTCCATCTGCCCATTACGTTGAGGATGATATCCTGAGGACAGAGCCCGGTGGATGCCTAATTGTTGACACAGGGAGGACCAAAATTTAGAGGTAAACTGAGTGCCTCGGTCCGAGATCATTGTTCTGGGCAAACCATGTAAATGGACAATGTCACGTAAGAACACCTCTGCTGTTTCAGGAGCTGAAGGAAGTCGAGCTAAGGTTGAGAAGTGAGCCAACTTACTGAAGGAGTCAATCGTTACCATTATAGTGGTCCTGCCCTGGGACTTGGGTAGGTCTCCGGTAGGTCTACTATAGGTCTACTATAAAGTCAGTGGAGACATGCTCCCAGGGGCGAGTGGGTAACGAAGGCTGTTGTAAGAGCCCCAACAGCCTCCCAGTGGAGGTCTTGCTGCAGGTAGGACAAGAACAGACATACTCCTTAACATCCTGGGGCAGGAAAGACCACCAAAACCGACGAGTGACCAACTCCTGGGTCTTCTTGATAGCTGGATGTCCCGCCAAGGGTGTATCATGACACCAGGAAATCTCGAGCCCAGAGGGATTCAGTCGGCAAATACAAAGCCTCTCCATAGTAATATAGACCTCCTTCCAATCTGCACAATAACTGAGCATCTTGCATACTTGGATCCGTTTGATACTGTGTTATGACCGCTCCTTGGTCATAGGGTTCACTCATCAAGGACACTCAGGATACTCAAGCCGGGTACTCTTAGTGGTTACTTTATTAGCTTCTTAGTTACAGGATGAGATGTCATCAAGTCATTGAGATATCAAGAGGATCAGGGATAAGAGCTGTAAGTGACTCCAATCAAGCAATCCCACTAAGTCAGAGCCTTGTCTGGGATGCCCAAGGGAAGCCCTTATTTATATATTTTTATGGCAAGTTATAATCTGGATGATGAACCCTTGTATAACACCCCTCTCTTAGAATCCCCCTGACCCCACTGAGCCAAGAAGTACATTTGTTTTGCAAATTTAAAAGGTTTATTTGAAAAATTAAACAATATATATATATATATATATATATATCACACTTTTATAATAAATTAATAATTTATATCACACTTATGAATATAATGTTGATCAACAATGGGTAATCTGACACTAGCACACCTCTTTACAATCAATGAGGAGTTGGTATAGGATGGATAAGGCAGCGAAAATACTTTTATGGTTTCAAGGGAAAAGCAATGAGGAATGAAATGCAGTACAGAAATAACTTGCTATGATTTTAGCAAAAGATAATATAATCACTTTTTCTCTGGCAATTCACCCCCCCCCTATGCAATGTAAGAAAATGGAAGGAGAAGCACACAGTTCTCAGGAATGCAATCAAATACAATTCGAAATTCAGTTCCCCCCCAGCAAGCCTAGAGGAAAACAGGTAGAAGTTTGAAACACAGGCCCCAAAATGCTTTGAATGTGATGACAATGAAGTGAGAAATGTGCTAAAAATGCGTTTAATTCCCTCTAGAGGTTCAGGGTGGGTGATATCTAGTTTATATTAGTTCAGGCTCACTTTAGCAATGCTCTATGAGTAACTAGCAGGTTAAAACGAATTTTAGCAAAGGGAAGCAAGGAGCTGCTGATTTTTACACGTGGCTGAAATTGTGCAAAATGTCAAATCGCTGCAAATTTAATCGCGTGCGTCGAGCGTGATTACGGAGGCCCTATAAGGAGTGACAAGTCAGTTCGTTGGGTAGCCTAGAATCTTAGCATTAAGATACAAGTTAAATTCCGCTCCTAGCACAAACGGTTCCAGAGATACGGACGATTTTGTGAAGGTACTTTTTCGGATTTTAAATTTAAAAGTTCAAAATGACAGGTGACAGTTTTCAGCTTTAAAAAGGACAGAATGACACACACGATTCCTATGAGGTAGTTCTAAATAGGTTAAATAGTTTTAATTAGATTATTTTAAACTAAGAGATTAGTCTGGCATAGTCCTAGAGTACTCACACTATCTTTTGGACAGGAATGGCTTTGTCACGATCGGGTCAGGATTGGCTGGACTTCTGCTAGCGGTTCTTCACAGCGGTCTGGTCTCTGGTTCTGCTCTCAGCACTGCACAGTTCTGGTTTCTCTGAATCTCTGGTCTCTCTGGATCTCTGGTCTCTCTGGATCTCTGGTCTCTGGAGGTTGATGGATTTGAAGTCTGGAGTCTCCCAGCAAAGCGTCCTGCAAGAAAGTGGAAAGTGAATATTCTACCTGGCTTTCAATGTTCCTTTTATGTGTTTTGAAAATGGGTGTGTGCCTGGGCCTAGCTAAGCCTGCCCCTCTCTACTTGTCATTGGCCCAATTCTCCCCTCTCCCATGATTGGGGGAAGGAAATGGATTGTCATCATGATGAGGTCTGTTTATGGGTCAGAGGATCCTCCCCTGATCAATTTGCCCACAAATCTATATTTGATTCAAATACATATTTCCCAGATACACAAGTGGTTGACATTACATGTACATATTACAGATGAATTAAGACAGGTCTCTGTTCAAGCCCCATGTTCCTGCGAGCTGGGATTCAGAAATGACAACATTTTGCACTTTTTGGTCGGTTTACCAATATCGGACATTTACCAAAAATTACACAAATGTGCGCAAGGAGTATGGACATTAATTGATGAAGTGTCAGATTTTTAACATGCAGACATTTGGAGTAGGACCCTATTTTCTGCTAGCAACCCCCCAGAATACACCACAGGGTCCTAACACCTCTTAAAACGTGCACAGAAAAATCACAAGAATAATGATATTACTTATATAATTTTGACCAGTCTGCACTATGAGTTATCTATCTTTTTAAAATTATGCCCTGGTCAAAAAGGGGTGTGGCTTCCCACATCACATGGTGGAATAACTGGTTTATCCACTTCCCCCAAGCTCAGCTTGCTAGCAGAGGCACTGCCCCTCCCAGTTTCTCCCAAGAGGAAGCCACTTTACGGCCCCCCCAATATAACATTTGCCTGAGTCCAGGACAGGGCTTTGTTCAACTTCCTGCAGTCCCCAGGTGCTCCTCCCCTAACCCAATCAGAGAGGTGTCATCTCCTTTTGGCAGGGGCAGCAGGATGCAGCTAGGCCTGGGAAGAGTGGCTGAGCAGGTTTCTCCTGTAGGGGGTAGTTGTCAGGGAGAATTCAGCTAAATGTCACTTTAGTTCCCAGTTTAAATCAAACTTACAATTTTTACACATGCACCTAGAATGCTGATTCTAAGTTCAAAACCATGACATTTAACAGTTGCAACTATGTGACACTCAAAAGTAGGTCACTCATTTAATTTAAACATTTCAATTTTAGCGGTTTTAATCCAATTTCAATTAAGCTGCTGACATCCACAGCTCAGCCAGTTTTGTTATAAACATTGTTTTGGGCTCTTCATCTTCCCAGATTTTGTATGCACACAACACTTCATTCTGCCAGATGTCTGCTGGTGTTCAGTAAGATTTTTGAATATCCTGCAATGTTCGAAATAGGCACTTTGAGCTTGCATTCAGGAAAACAAAGGTGATTTTAAGGCGCTTTTGGTCTAACAACACTGTTATTTTTCCTTTGACACCACCTTTCACCCCTGGCGCTTCCGGTCCATCATGCTGGCACTGGTGGGTGGCAGGTTAGACAACCATTTTGGTGTGCGCACAACCGCGCGGTTTTCCTGGTTCTGGGATGGAATGATGGGCGGCGACAGCTCATCCCCACATCCACCCAGTCTATTGATTTAATTTTGTTCTGGGATAGAATGATGGGCGGCAACAGCTCATCCCCACATCTACCCCGTCTAATAATTCAACATGGGTCAAAACCCTTGACAGAGCCCACTGGCTCCCACACTCACATCTTGTAACTCCCTGGGTTAGAACCAATTCAAGTCCAAACATTCTAACCTCACATTTCACACTCATAGTCTACATTCTGAGAATGACACCGGTCCTGGCACAGCACACATGCAGGAATAAGAGCCAACCCTAACACCTCCTTTCCTACAACAAACAAACACATCTCAAGCCCACCTGGAGGAAGCCAACCCTAACACCTCCTCCTCTTACAGAAAAGCAAACCCACTACCACACACTTGCAAACAACAGAACACTCCTCACTCTCAACCATGTTCCACCAACACCCAGGAAAATTGTACCAACAGGCGTAACTAACATCCTTATGACAGACCCAGCCACCACAACTATGTTCCTAACCAATCAAAACACCACAAATCTCCTTTAATTCCCCCCTGCCACAAAGGAACCTCGAACTGCCACTTTCGAGCACTAACCGCCCACCTCAGAGAAACAAACCAAAACACTACCAAAACCAACCAAACCACACAAAACTCCTTCCGTTCCCCCCGCCACAAAGGAACCTCGAACTGCCACTTTCGAGTGCTAACTCCCCAAACCGGGATAGACCAGATACTGTCGTAACAACACAATATACTTACTAACAACCCAGCAATCTACCCGGGTCAACAAAGAACTACACTCACAACTCATACCGCTATTAAATCCAATCAGAAATTCAAGCAAACACTGCCACACCAAGTCACCACTCACTCACCCAATCACACCAATAAATAAAGGCAACTAGCTGTCACTAAAACAACCACCACCAGCACTAGCTACAAATGTTGGCCAGGCACTTGATCCCTTCTAAACAATACAAATCACACCAAAGTGAACACAGCTGCGCAGATGAAACATTGCCAGACTTCTAGGATTGACCAAGAGAAAACTCAAGAACAATTCTAGAAATCACCTAAAAGTTCTAGAAATGCTAGATCATCTGCATCTTCAGAATTTCCAACTAAATCCCTGGACTCTAACAACTCTGTATGGTCACCAAAAACAACATCAAAGATTCACAAAGCTTCACGTGGACTCCGCAGAGCCACAAATCACCACAACACAAGTATCAGGCGCTAGTCCCCTGCTAGACACTTCTGGACTACACAAGGTCACATATCACCATAACATCACAGCTTTTCAAAGCTTCAGGTGCTAGTCCCCTGCTAGACACCTCTGAACGCCAAGGAGTCACAAAATACCACACATCCAAGCTTCACAAAGCCTCAGGTACTAGTCTCCTACTAGATAACTCTGGACTCTGCAGAGCCACAAATCACCACACCATCAAAGCTTCAGGTACTAGTCCCCTGCTAGATACCTCTGGACTCCACAGAGTCAGAAAATACCACACACAAAACACCTCCAACTCCACAGAGTTCCTTGACCATTCCTTGGTCATACCCTGCATTAAAACACCTTTAAACCCCACAGGATTCTTAATACAAACGTTAGACATACACACACTCCTCAAAACATACTCCACGACACAAACATAATCAACCCATACAAAGAATGTAAACCTGCTTCTCTTTGCTTCCAGCTGTCCACTCCAAAGTCCTCCTTCACCATATCTTGGACCATCCTCGTCGCCACTGGCTCCCACCACCCAGGCTTACATCTTGTAACTGCCTGGGTTAGAACCAATTCAAGTCCAAACATTATAACCTCACAATTCACACTCACAGTCTACATTCTGAGAATGACATCAGTCCTGGCACAGCACACATGCAGGAATAAGAGCCAACCCTAACATACTGTTGTTGGACTTCCTGTTCCAATGGCGTGATAGCTGAGAGGATCTTACTAGGGGAGAAGATTTATTCCGTACCCTGATTTCATCCTGTATCTTCCCCTACACTGTGTGACAAGGCATCGGCTACCTGGTTCTTGGTGCCAGGTATGTAGGTTATAAGGAAGTCGTCCTGTGAAAAGAAATAGGCCCAACGTGCATGACGGGAGTTAGTGCATTCCATCTGCTGCAGAACCCGCATATTTCTGTGGTCTGTTCGGATTAGGAACTGGTGAGTGGCTCCCTGAAGCAAATGGCGCCACTCTTGGCGGGCTTGCTTTATGGCAAGTAACTCCCTCTCGATGACTGAGTAGTTACGTTCACTTGATGACAAGGTCCTTGAATAGTAAGCCACCGGGTGTTCCAGGTTATCATCGGTTCTTTTGAAAGAGTACTGCCCCCAGTGCCCCTTCCGAAGCGTCTGTTTCGAAGATGAATTGCTTGCTCTGGTCTGGTTGGACTAGGACTGGTGCAGTGGTAAACAAGTCCTTTAACTGTTGGAAGGCATTTCTAGCCTCCTGACCAAAGGCACACATAACACCCTTCTTGAATAGGGCAGTAATTGGCAGCACTAGTCGAGAAAAATTTGAAATAAATCTCTGGTAAAAGTTTGCCAAACCTAAGAACCTTTGCACCTCCTTCACATTCCGAGGTTCCTTCCACTCCTTCACAGCCTTGACCTTCATGGGATTCATTAGGATGCCTTCTGAGGTCAGGATGTAAGCCAGATAGGTCACAGAGGTAACTTCAAATTGGCACTTCTCCGGCTTCACCAGAAGATGGTTCTTTAGTAACCGACGTAGCACCTCCTTAACTTGTATGCAGTGTTTATTCAACATGCGAGTGAAGATAAGAATGTCATCCAAATAAACAACCACTGGTAGGAACAACATATCAGCAAAGATCCTATCTATAAACCGCTGAAAAACTGCAGGGGCATTTACCAGACCAAATGGTATTACTCTGTATTCGATTAAGCCCATGGGTGTTCGGAATGCAGTCTTCCACTCATCTCCTTCTCTTATATGTAACAAATGATATGCTCCTCGAAGATCCAACTTCGTGATGTACGATGCTCCCTGAACTGCCTCGAGGAGGTCCCGAATGAGTGGCATAGAATATCTATCCCTTATGGTAACTCTGTTGAGCTCGCGATAGTCGATGCATGGTCTGAGCTCCGACGAGTCCTTCTTGGGGATAAAAAAGAGTGAAGCACCACCGGAAGATTTGGATTCTCAAATGAGACCGTTCTGCAAATTTGCTTCTAAATACTCCTTAAGTACTCTCTTCTCTGGTAATGACAAAGGGTACATGCGCCCAAACGGAACTGAGGAGTCAGGAACCATGTCTATGGCACAATCTTCTAACCGGTGTGGAGGTAGTTCTCTAGGAAAGGTGCCCTCAAACACCTCAGTGAATTCTTGATACTGTAAAGGAATCAATGCCACAGTCCGGGTAGACCTTGACCCATTCATCTTAGTCTCTGCATTTGCACCTGGGGATACCACATAATTTCTCCCACAATACAAGGAGTTGAAATTCAAACAGTTTGCTGGCCAATCAATCTGGGGATTATGCTTAAACAACCAAGGGATTCCTAACACCAACGGAAAATGGGCAGTCTTGATAATGTCCAGGGACAAGAATTCCTTGTGTCCCTCCATGCGCAGTCTCTTGGACAATGGGTCCTGAAGACAGTGGAATACCGTCCACTCCTTCTACCAGAATTGGTCTCTGCTTTTTCCGTAGAGGCACCTTATTTTCCCTCGCCCAGTCCACATCAATAAAGTTTCCCTCGGCTCTGCAGTCCAACATGGCCAGGACCTCCTTAGTTTCAGACTCATAGACCCATAAGTGAACAAGAAACAACATCAAACGATTATCTTCAACTTCGGCTATTGATCTGATGTTGCTGCCAGGGTTGCAGACTGCTCCCCCGAGATCTCCCTTGCATAAAATCGGGGGCTGGCGTTTCCCTTCCGTCTAGGTGGCACTTCTGGACAGTTCCGAAGGAGATGTTTGGAAGATCCGCAGTACATGCAGATACCAGCATCCTTACGTCTCTTGTGTTCTTCAGGTGTTAGAGGTCTTTGAGTGATGCCAATGTGCATGGGTTCTCTGTGCTGACATTCTCCTTGACCGGTTGCGGAAAAGGATTCGGAAGAGGGTAGGAGCGGGACTTTTTCTTTTCTTGCCGGCATTCTCCAAGTCTGTTTTTGATCTGTAAAGACAATGTAACCAGCTCTTGGAAGGATGCAGGATGAGCAATTCTGGCCAATTCGTCCTTAATTTCCTCGTGTAATCCCTGTCTAAATATCGTCTGTTGAGCTGTATCTGGCCATGCTGCCTTGGTGGCCAATTGCTGAAAGCGGGAGGCGTAGGATTGAACATCTGAAGTCCCCTGACGTGCATCTAGCATTGCCTCAAGGGCTGTATAAGCAACCTCAGGACGCTTGAATCGCTCTATGAGCTTTCCAAGAAAGCGATCGTAATCATTAAGTACTGGGTCGTTGTTTGTCACTAAAGGCATTGCCCATTCTAACGCATTGCTCGTAAGGTTGGTGATCTCAAAGGTATGGGTTCTAAAGGCGAAATGTATCTGGCAAGCGTCTATGAAATCCTTCAAACCTCCTGGATAACCATCATACTTGCTAATGGACAATGCCATAGGAGGCAGGTCTCCTCGGTTCTCATCAGGGACTGCCACTTGTTGGCGAAGTGCCACATTTTCATTACAAAGGGTCTGTACTTCCGCAGTTAGGTTCTGCATAGCTGCTACAAGCTCCTGGTATTGCTCCGAGGATGCGTTGTATTTCAGTCAGATCGGTCAAGGCGATGCCTACCCTCCCGAACCTTCTCCTCACCTGAGGATTCTGAAGAGCTATATCTGTGTTCCAGAGTTCTCCTGGAGCAAATCTTCCTAAGATCCTGGAGCTTCCTTTCCTTGGGATCCTTTTTTTTCTTGTTGTGCAAATAAGGTCTGGCTCCCTCAGAGGCCACCTTGGCAGGATAGGGAACCTGTCCTCGGTGGACCCCGAGGAGCCAAACCCCAAACCAGGGAAAAAGCCAACAGCACAAAAAACCCTGGGTTCGCAGAAGATCTGTTCTCGGTAGGTGGATCGCAAGTAGTACAGTCTAAAGACTCACTGGTAGGTATACTGGGATAGGAGTGGCTTCTGGGAGAGGTAGTTTCCAGTCCAATAGCCTCTGTAACGCTTACCTTAGACTCTGCGGGAACACCACTCCAGCTGACCTCTTCTCTTTTCTCAGAGTGCGTTGTTACCCTTTCTCTCTCTCTCTTTTGGATGAAACTATCTTCAAGTTCACAAAGGGTCTAAGAAGCAACTAGAGAAAATACCAGGAATTATTTAAGGGGCTTTCCCTGATAACCGAGAGGAATAGTGATTCTATCTCAATCTTATTCTGAATCTAAGTGACTCCCACCCCTTACCTTGAATTATGGTAGGGTGAACTATCCACCCTGCAATATATGCAGGGGCGCAGGTTCTGAAGATGGGATACTAGCTCAATGCCTGGGCACAGGTTCTGAAGATCGGATAGATAGCGCACAGAGCTGGAAAACAGTATTTTACTGACAAGGGGACAAGGAGGTTGCTATAAAGGAGAGTTCCGTGACCATAACTCCTATGGCTAATACTAAACTCAAGGCAATGTAAACATCACAGTGAATTCTAGAGAAAATACGGAGCAACCTAATATGCCTCTTTTCATCCGAAATGGTAAGCAGAAAATGTTCACATTCATACAACTATTGTCAGAATAAACAATGTGCCTAAAGACACATGGATGCAGGTTTATGGAACGCTAGTTCGTTTTGTGAGGCGGCGCGACTCGCAACAGCGCATGCAGGACGTGAGGTGAGCACTTCGTAAAAACAAGTGAAGAATTACTGTAACAACTGCATGCCACCACGAGCGCTAATGACAACCATAAAACTCCTCACAACACCATGGTACTTGCGTTTCGCTGAGGTAGTCGAGAAAACAAGTGGAACGGATTTCTCTCAGAAACCTCACACACGTCAGGAGCCGGGGAAGGACAGGACAGTGGAGGGGCTGCGCACTGTGAAAGGACAGGGAAAATTACTATGACAACTGAGGGCAATAACTATGACAGAAACAAATTGGGAATCGGAGAATATCTCTGACAGGAATCCAGACCGTGGAAAGCGTCGCTGATAACAACAAACGCGAAGCGCGGAACAAACAGAGGGAGGGGCTTAAATACTCAAGGAGCTGCAGCAACTAGACTGCTGCCTGAAATTCAAGGTGCATATTCAGACCGCCTTGTTGGAAGATGAGGAAGTGGTTTTAGGTCTGCTAACCCACTAAGCTCTGCCTACTCTTGGACCAGGAATTGTAGGCAACCACCCAGGAAACCTTGGAGATCTTTTTAAGAGGGATACCCGTGGTCATGACAGTATTCCCCCCCAAAACCCCTCCTAAACTAGGGCTCCCCTTCCTTGGCTTGCATGGGTGATTACAGTGAAAGGCCTTTAACAATCTAGGGGCATGCAGATTCTCAAGAGGTTCCCAAGTCCTATCCTGAGGACCGTAACCTTTCCAATCCACTAAGTAGAATAGCTTGTTACGGACTATTTTAGAGTCCAGGATGGCCTTAACTTCATATTCAAGCTGATCGTTCTCCACTTCCACAGAACCTGGAGCTTCTTGGACTCGTGTATTAGGGTGAACTGGTTTCAAGAGGGACACATGAAATACAGAATGGATTTTCATATTGCTTGGAAGGGTCAGCTTCATGGCTACTGGATTGATTATTTTCTCAATGGCAAAGGGCCCTAAAACTCGTGGAAGGAATTTTCGAGATCCTTTCAAGGCTAGGTTCCGAGTGGCTAACCACACCAATTCTTCCACCTTGTATTCAGGAGCACAACTTCTTCGACTGTCAGCAAACTTTTTCTGAGATTCTTTCGCCAGAGGCAATTGATTTCTTGCTTGAGCTATTGTGGTAGTAATCTTTTCGTGCAGAGATGTTACTGCAGGCATTTCCAGTGGTTCAGGAGGATCGTAACTTGAAGTGCGTGGAAGCCGTCCGTGCAGGGTGTAAAAAGGACTTAATCCTGTGGAGGCATGCACGGAATTATTATATGCATATTCAGCTATCCACAAAACATCCAACCAGGTTTCGTCAAGTTGATGTAGCATACATCTGAGGTACTGCTCCAAAGTTTGATTAGTTCGCTCCGTTTGGCCATCGGTCTGGGGATGGTGACTGGTGGATAATCATACTTCTATCTTTGCTAGTTCACAACATTTTCTCCAAAATTTGGAAACAAATTGGCTCCCTCGATCTGAAACAATATGGTAGGGAAGCCGTGCAGTTTCACAACATTTTCCAAAAAAGTCTTAGCCAAGACTGCAGCGGAAGGTAATCCTTTCAATGCTATAAAATGCGCCATTTTAGAGAATAAATCCACTACCACTAAAATGGTATCAAAACCTTCACAATTTGGTAAGTCGGTAGTGAAATCCATCGAAATGGTGTGCCAGGGGGCAGGTGGCACTTCCAACGGTTGAGGAAGGCCAGCAGGCCTTTCCTTTTGAGTCTTGTTTTGAGCGCAGTTTCCACAAGTTTTTAAATAATGAATGACGTCTTTTCTCCAAGTAGGCCACCAATACGATCTCTTGACCTTATGCAAGGTTTTGGTGATTCCGGGTTGACCTTTCAACAGGGCTCCGTGATAGTTGGCAATCACTTCGTCTCGCAGTTTGAGTGAGGGCAAGTACAGACGTTCTTGAAAGAAAAGCAAACCATGCCGAACTGTAAAATGTTCTCCTCTCGACTGTCCAATTTTGTCTCCCTCTCCTCCCCACTCTCCTCACCTGATCGGTAATCCTCCAACTCTTCTGTATTGAGATGCCGACATGAGCAGAAGTCTCTCTTCGTAGCCGGAGACACTTGTCTACCACGAGAGGAAGCCACAGTGAATGCTTGAAATAAGCAGTCCTGGGACTCCTCTCCCGTAGCAGGCGACAAGGGAAAAAGCCTTGACGGGAGAAAAAACCCTTGAAAGGAATGAGGCCAAACCGGAGTCTTCCAAGGAGAATGATGGTAAGTAGGCTCCAGTGGTAGCAGAAGAGTGGGTAGTCGGCTGCTGAGGCTTGGAGGAGGTAGACGTGAGCTGATAGAGGCGGAGACCAAGAAGCCCTCGCCTCGCAAGAAGGAGTAGCGAGAGAGACTCAAGCCGGTGGCCAGAGCGAGCCGCGGGAGCCGTAAGAAAGCCAAAGTGAAAACTAAGGAGAGGAGAGGGAGAGAGAGGGGAAAAAAACCTCGCCAGAAGCTAGGAGAGGCAAAGGGAATAGCACGGAACAAGCCGCAATAAGGAAAAACTAGCGTTCTCACCCAAAAGCAGGAAGCAAAAGCTACGGGGTTGCAACGCAGCGATCGCTGGGAGTGAGAGGCTGAAGTACCTCCCAGCGACCGCCATGTTGCCGGAGAACTAGACCGCGACCGCACGTAAGCGAAAGCAACGTGCTGGAACTACGGTCGGCGCCGGAGCCTCCAATGCGGAAGTATCTGCCAATCGGCCCGGCTGCGTATGACATCGACTCCCACCTCATCAACTCATCTTGAGAGATGCTGGCTCTTATTTCCGTTCGTAGATCTTCAAAGGTCGAGTCTGAGGTATCCATGACTCTGAGCACCTTCTCCCCAGAAATTATCTCCACCGGATTCACAGGCACGTAGGCTTCTTCTCCTTTTCCAATACGGGACAGGGTATCCGCCTTCCCATTGCGCACTCCTGGTCTGAAAGTAATGATGAAGTCATATTCAGCAAAAAAGAGGGCCCATCGTAATTGCCTAGTGGAGTGTGCCTTGACAGAACGTAGATATTGTAAATTTCGATGGTCCGTGAAAATGGTCACAATATGTCTTGCGCCGAGTAAATGATGCCTCCATTCGTGCAATGCACATTTTATTGCCAAAAGCTCTTTATCGGTGATTGTATAGTTCAATTCTGCAGCGGAGAACTTCTTGGACCAAAAGGCCACTGGATGCAACTCTCGTGTGTCAGGATTGCGCTGAGACAATACTGCTCCCATGGCCACATTTGAAGCGTCAGTCTCCACCACAAATGGAAGGTCTGGTCTCGGATGTTGTAGAACTGGTGCAGCCGTAAACCGCTCCTTAAGTTTCTTGAAAGCCTCATCTGCTTCTTCTGTCCAATCAAATTTCCGATTCTTCCTAAGCAATGCAGTGATGGGATGAACCAAGCGAGAGAAATCTGAAACAAATCATCTATAAGAGTTTGCAAACCCGAGAAAACTCTGGATTCCTTTGACCGAAGTAGGAGCAGACCAAGAAAGAATAGCATCGACCTTTCTGTTGTCCATCTTTATTCCACTTGCTGACAGAATGGAACCCAAAAACTCCACTTCAGGGACATGGAACTGACATTTTTCCAACTTTACATACAGAGAATTTTCTTCCAAGGTTTTAAGTACCGATGTCACATGTCTCACATGATCCGAAAGGTTTGCGGAGAAGATTAAAATGTCATCCACATGAACCACCACACAGATATCCAACAATTCTCTAAAGATGTCATTCATAAAAGATTGAAAGGCCGCAGGAGCATTGCACAGCCCAAAGGGCATTACTTGGTATTCGAAGAGACCGAACCACGTTCGAAAGGCGGTTTTCCACTCCTCCCCTTTCTTGATGCGGATGAGGTGATAAGTGCCTCTAAGATCAAGCTTAGTAAATATCCGTGCTTGTTTTACCTGATCCAGCAAGGTCGAAATAAGAGGAAGAAGATAACGGTTCTTTACCGTAACTTGATTCAGTGCTCTGTAGTCAATACAAGTCCTCAAATCGCCCTCCTTTTTAGGCACAAAAAAGAGAGGTGATGCCGCCGGTGACTTGGATGGTCGGATAAAACCATTAGCTACGTACTTATCCAGATAGGATCTCAGATGAACATTTTCTTTTTCTGTGAGGGCATAAATTCTGCTACACGGAAGCTGGGCTCCAGGAATGAGATTAATTTGGCAGTCATATGGTATGTGTGGGGGTAAAACTTCTGCTTGTTTTTCTTCTTGAAAAATACTCTGAAATCTTTGATATTCTCCTGGTAAGGATCCCACAAGACCTAAAGTAGATTTGGGAATTACTTCAGACTGTCTTGCGACTTCGGAACCTTCGGCTGAAAAACAATTTTTTTTACACTTAGAGGAAAAGGTCAGAGTTCAAGCACACCAATCAATTAATAGGTTGTGCCTTTCCAGCCAGGGTATTCCCAACATGATTTGGAATTGTGGGGCTTGAATTAGGTCAAAAGAGATCCTCTCCTTGTGTCCTTCCTGGCTAAGCATAACTAGGGGGTTAGTGGATTGAGTAACGGGGCCAGACACCAATGGAGTGCCATCCACCCCAGAAACATTCTCAGCTTCTAACTTATTCCTCAAAGGGATTCCCAATTCGTTAGCTAGCTTCTGATCCATATAATTGCCAATCGCTCCACAGTCAATATATGCAATTAGTGTATGCCTTACGGTGGGAGTTTCATGACCAAAAAGGATGATAGGGAACACGAAGTGTGAGGTCACTGCAACCTTCTTCATGCTCGACAAGCGGACCTCTAGACTTGTCGGGCACTGGAGTTTTCCGCCATCTGTTCTTTTTTGTCCTGATTAACACCTCCAATAGGTTTCCAAGCAGGCTTCACAGGGCAATTTTTTAAAAAATGTCCACCCTTGCCACAATATAGACACAACTGTTGTTGCCGTCTCTTTTCTCTCTCGGCTTGGGAGATGGGGCCTCGAATTCCGCCCAACTGCATAGGTTCTGGACAGGCATCAACCCCTGTTTTAACCAATGGTTCTCTGGAACTGACTACAAACGGTTGGTTGACTTGACGGGCTCGATCTGTTCTTCGGTCCTGAAGACGATAATCCAACTGAATAGTTAAATCTATACATTCTGCAATGCCTTCAGGCGGATTCACAACTTGGGCCAAGACATCCTTCAACTCACTGCGTAGCCCACGATAAAACAGGGTAGTTCTCTTTTCTGTCGGCCAATTTGTTTCTGCCACCAACCTGTTAAAAGTAGCTACATATACAAGTAAATCTTGGTTGCCCTGCTTTAGCGACAGCAACTCATTGTCTAATGCCTGTCCTTGTGTGTGACAAGAAAACAGCTTCTCTAACTCTCGTTGGAATTCAGCAAAGTTCTGTAACACTGGATCGTCTCTATTGACTAAGGGAATGGACCAATCCGCCACATATCCACCCAGATAGGACAACACAAATGCGACCTTGGATTGATCATTTGGGAAAGTACCAGGTCTGCACAGAAAATGCAATCTGCACTGATTCAGAAACACTACAAACCATTTAGGGTCCCCAGTAAAACGCTCTGGAGGGGCTAACGGAATATTCCCTGGGAGGACTACTTGGACTGGATCTGGTGGTGAAGTAGAGGTGGAGGCCTGAACATTACCTTGGGGTAAGGGTACCTGCCCAGCCCGATTCTGTAATAACTGATGAGCAACCTCTTCAGTCCGTTCTCTGTTAATTCCCAGTTCTCTTCTAAGAGCATTAGTCTCGGACCGGGCTGCATGGACTTCTGCCCTTAGTTCTCCCAAAAGTTGAGTTAGTTGATCTACCTCAGAAGTTCCCATGGTGTTCAGGCAGAATATTTTTGAGTACAGCTTCGCGTTCTGTAACGCTTACCTTAGACTCTGAGGGAACACCACTCCAACTGACCTCTTCTCTTTTCTCAGAGTGCGTTGTTACCCTTTCTCTCTCTCTCTTTTGGCTGAAACTATCTTCAAGTTCACAAAGGGTCTAAGAAACAACTAGAGAAAATACCAGGAATTATTTAAGGGGCTTTCCCTGATAACTGAGAGGAAAAGTGATTCTATCTCAATCTTATTCTGAATCTAAGTGACTCCCACTCCTTACCTTGAATTATGGTATGGTGAACTATCCAGCCCGCAATATATGCAGGGGCGCAGGTTCTGAAGATGAGATACTAGCTCGATGCCTGGGCACAGGTTCTGAAGATGGGATAGATAGCGCACAGAGCTGGAAAACAGTATTTTACTGAAAGGGGGACTAGGAGGTTGCTATAAAGGAGAGTTCTGTGACCATAAATCCTATGGCTAATACTAAACTCAAGGCAATGTAAACACCACAGTGAATTCTAGAGAAAATACGGAGCAACTTAATATGCCTCTTTTCATCCGAAATGGTAAGCAGAAAATGTTCACATTCATACAACTATTGTCAGAATAAACAATGCGCCTAAAGACACATGGATGCAGGTTTATCGAATGCTAGTTCGTTTTGTAGGGTGGCGTGACTCGCAACAGCGCATGCAGGTCATGAGGTGAGCACTTCGTAAAAATAAGTGAAGAATTACTGTAACAACTGCATGCCACCACGAGCGCTAATGACAACCATAAAACTCCTCACAACACCATGGTACTTGCATTTCGCTGAGGTAGTCGAGAAAACAAGTGGAACGGTTTTCTCTTAGAAACCTCACACACGTCAGGAGCCGGGGAAGGACAGGACAGTGGAGGGTCTGTGCACTGTGAAAGGACAGGGAAAATTACTATGACAACTGAGGGCAAGAACTATGACAGAAACAAATAGGGAATCGGAGAATATCTCTGATAGGAATCCGGACCGCGGTAAGCGTCGCTGATAACAACAAACGCGAAGCGCGGAACAAACAGAGGGAGGGGCTTAAATACTCAAGGAGCTGCAGCAACTAGACTGCTGCCTGAAATTCAAGGTGCATATTCAGACCGCCATGTTGGAAGATGAGGAAATGGTTTAAGTCCGCTAACCCACTAAACTCTGCCTACTCTTGGACCAGGAATTGTAGGCAACCACCCAGGAAACCTTGGAGATCTTTTTAAGAGGGATACCCGTGGTCATGACAGTCTCGTGCAGTGAAAAAAGACTGACTTTCAAAGGGAGCCAGAACAAGGAAGGCTCTCGGGAGATTTGTGGAGTTTGGACAGATGCAGAATTTGAGGAGGAGAGAGAGCGCCCAGTTGGTAAGAACTGATGGCGCACAGAGGAGAAAGAAGATGAGAACTGCGGAGGGAAGAGAGCAGCGGCTCAGTATAGGGTAATGCCAGATACAGGTAAGAGGACTGTCCGCGTACCGAGGGAGGATTAACCAGAGTAGAACAGAGAGGAACAGAAATAGAGTTAGAATGTAGAATAAGGAGGCG
The DNA here is from genome assembly GCF_040938575.1 of Ambystoma mexicanum. Classification (NCBI taxonomy): domain Eukaryota; kingdom Metazoa; phylum Chordata; class Amphibia; order Caudata; family Ambystomatidae; genus Ambystoma; species Ambystoma mexicanum. The sequence continues at coordinate 125,296,835 of NC_090929.1, forward strand.
TGGATGAAACCACAAGAAGGGCGACAGTAAGTAGATAATAGAGAAGACTCACCGGTAGTGTCTGCGGCCCCTGCTCTGGGACCTGGAAATACAGAAAAGGCTCCAAAAGTCCCAAAAACAAGGATACGAACGATGGCTGGCTCACAGGAGGGGAAAAGAAACAAGAGCCAAACCACTGATGCGAGCGTCTATGAGTGCACAGAAAGTTACCAACACCCGAAAAGAAAGCAGATTCTGTAAGCGATACCAAAGGCAAGGTATTGGGAAAAACTAAGAAGGTTGGCTAGAAAACTCCAAAGGAGGAAAACAACTGTAAGAGGCACAGCAGTGTCAGGTAGTCAGAATGACGGATACAACGCGCTGTTCCGGGGGCCTTGGCCCCAATATAAGGCCATTGCGGCCATGTTAGAGGAACACTAGAATGCTGAAAAGAAACAGGAAGAGCATTCTAATGCTTCCACAACTGCCAGAGCTTCCAAGGACGAGTTCTGACAGCAGGTATGGTTTTCTCAATGGGACCTTGCCTCCAGGATTCTCCTAGGTATCAGTATTTTCACTGGTACCGCACGATTTTCACTTCCGGGCTCCCAACATATAGTATTAGTATTTATTTATTTGTAATGCGCACCTTGCCCTAGGGCATCTGGGCACATGATTTGAAGGCAGTGGTTACAATAAAAAAAGGTTATAGACATTTAAAACATTACATCAGGAGAGAATAGAACAGGTAGTACAGTATACAATATATGTAACATTATACTATAGCAAATGCCCAAGTGATACGAGAACAGGATACAATATGGAGGGCAAGATGAGGAGGTACCCGAGCAGGTAGCACCTTACAGAAGGATGCCTGCATGGATCAGGGCGAGGCGGCCAAGGCATCAAGTTCATGGAGCCACAATTTTGTTTTAATTTTAAAGACGTGGATGGAAGGAACTGTTCTGAGAGAATTGGGTAGGGAGTTCCAAAGCTTAACTGCCAGGACTGGGAAACTCGATCCTCCGGCTGTCTGCAGCTTGTAGCTGGGAATAGACAATGGGCCTCATTACACGGACGGCGGTAAGGAAATAACGTTACCGGTAAGTGAATACCGGTAACGCTAAATTTCCTATCCAATTACGACCCGGACTTGCCTCTATTAGCGCCATCGTTAAGTGCGGTGGCACTAATAGCGGCAAGTCCGTGGGCGTGCGATCCCCAGGTCGGAAATAGCAGCATGTCGATAATAGCATCCCATCACAAGGTAGGCGGACATGGTTATAGCGGCATGGTAAAGACCCCAAAACACCCTACCACCATGGCGCTAATATCGGCATCGCGAACCACCCGTTAAGAGACCTGAGCAGTCCACCTGCCACAGGTGGACACATCCATCACAGGTTTAGGGGATGGAGACTGTGGCAGCACAAAAGGGCACACCACACCCCTTCCCACACCCCTTCCCACACAAAAATGCTTCCAATACTGCCCGCATTACATGGGCTGGAGGATGTGATTGTAGTGCAGCACCATCAACAACACGAAGCACAGAGGAGACGCAGGAGGAGTAGGAGTAGGAGTAGGGCAAGACAGGTGCAGCAAGCACCAGCAGGGCACCCAGAAATACCACAGATCCAGCAGGAAGAGGACAAGAAAATTGCACATAGCCGTACCTTCGCTGTGATGGAGCAGGCATCCGGCCTCTACAACACACAGCACCGGTCCCTAAGCGTGCTGGGTGAAGCCCTCCTGTACGGCCATGACAAAGTGCCGAAGAAAACCATGGCATGTGTGTTGCAGGACTAAAATTACATCAGGCGGAATGTGACTATGCCACCTGACATGCAAGCACAAGATGAGGATGATGTGGATGGTGATGAGGATGGCTCAAAAGGCCGCAGGGACATTCAAGTGGCAATGTCCAGGCAGGACACGATGTGCGTCAGCATCTGATGCATCAGATTGCATGTCATACAAGGTATGACTGTAATTGATAAAGATGGGTATTACTGCCCTGATGCATGTGGTCAGTCCCACAAAGAACCATCTCCCCAATACAGTACACACACACAATGATGAATACCAAGCCAGTGTAAACTTTCAAACAGTGTATTGTGAACAAAAGACAACAATAAGTGCAGGGCCCCAACTGTGAAAACACCCTTACCCCCGTCCCCTCACAACACTCCCAAAATCACCTTTACCCCCCTCCCCCCACAACACCCCCATGTGAGCCTCATGGCATGAATGTGTCCTTCTCCACATGTGGCACCCAGTCCTTGCTGGCCCTAAGGTTGCGCAGAGACCGGCATAGGGGGCTAGTTTGCTGTGAACTCCCAGAGGAGGTGGGGTGCGGTTCATCCTGGTTTGGGAGTGGGCATCAGCGCTCAATTGCGTCTGCTATGCGGTTCATGGCCTGCCTGAGTTGGGCCATTTCATTGCAGATTCTGTTGGTGCATGCCTCCATGGCCTCCCTCGTCTGCTGTGCAAATGTACCGATGTCCTCCCTCAGGCGGCCTGTCTCAGCCACATGCTGCCCTACCAGCCCAGTCATCTCGGTCTGCCTCTGAAAGATGGATGAGAGGTCATGTCGCATGGTGGGTGCTGGTGGGATGGATGATGCACCTGGATCCATGGCACTTGCATCAGGTGAGAATACCTGGGGGCTCCATGGCCCTTCAAGGGTGGGGGTGGGTGATTCTCCTTGGCTACCCAGACCTGATGACAACCTCGGGCTTGCCAGTAAGGGGCGTGTTGGTCTGGGGCTCTGGCTTAGATCCTCAATGCCAGGTGCTTCCTCCTCATCTGAAAGTGGGGCAGTGGCTGCTGCCTCACCCGTTGAGCTGGTGGCAGCAGAGTGCATTCCCTCAATGCTGCCTTCACTTGCTGGGAGACACACTCCCGTGGGTGCCACGACGGCAGCAGGCCTGGCCTGTGGCTGCGTGCAACTGGTGCTCCTGCTGCCTTTGTCCCTGTGGTCATGGTCACTCCTCCTGGCTGTCCTTGAGGATGTGGCGGTGTCCCCTGTGGTATCCCTCCTGGGTTTTTTGCTGGATGTGGGAGCAGGTGTGGAAGTGCGTGCCTCCTCAGTTTCTGTGTGTGATCCTGTACGGGCGAGAAATGGGGAAAATCATCATTTATGGGCCGACCTGCCTTATGCTGAATGAATACGTCATGCCTATCTATGCATTTAGGGCGCTTTAGTGTGGATGCAGGTAATGGGTCTGTTGGGTGGGTCATGCATGAATGGCTCTGTGTTGAACGGGTATGTGGTGATACATGCATGTTTGTTTGTGGCTGGATCCATGGCATTCATATGGACACATGATTGGGGTGACCATCACACTTCACTGTGCATTGTTTGATGCATACACTCACCTCCATCAGACGAAATGGCCACGCTATGCTCCATTTGTCCAACTCCCTCGATGGATTCCACTCCGATTGTCGATGCACAGGTCCCCTCCCACTCACTGAGCTTAATCAGTGATTTGCTGCCTCCTCCTGTGCCCGTAGCCAGGTTGCGGTTTACGGATAGGATGTTCCTCACACGGAGCCGGAGGTCGTCCCACCTCTTTCGGCAGTCTTTAACTGTGCGGGTGGTGGTGCCTACCGCGCTGACCTTGTGGGCTACCTCTTCCCAGATGGCCTTCTTCTTCAGGATGGTCTCCCGCCGCATGTCGTTGCAGAAGACCACCTGTGCATGTTCTGCTAGTGTCTGAGTGAGCATTATGAGCTCCTCCTTGCTGAATTTCTTCTTGAGTTGCCGCTCTGACGATTTTTTCACAGCCTTGGGCATCTTGACAGTGTCCTAGAAGGATTTTCGAACGTGTTTCCTGGTAAGGTGTCCTGGATAAGGAGTATGGCAATGGATTGTGTTTTTAAAGATGGCCACCGTGCTGTTTCCCGTTCCTGTGCGATGACGCTATTTCCGGTTCTGCAAAATAACGGTCACCGCTATTAGCGGTGACCGCTAATGCCAATGTCCGCTAATTGCGGTGACCACTATTTGCATGTGGCGGCAGGTCGGAAGTGCTAACAGCGCTTTCGACGATGCCGTTAAGGGACTTTTTGGGGACTTTTGCGGCATGGCAGGAGGATCATTACCGGCATGGCGCTATGCTCGTGCCCGCAAACTCGTAATGGCACGCAATTGGCGCCCTCTTGCGAGGGCGGACACGCTAATTACGCCATGCCGGTAAATTCCTATTTTTACCGCACAACGTGTAATGAGGCCCAATGTGTGAGCATAGGCAGATCTCAGTGGTCTGGTTGCGGTGTGTTGCGAGAAACGCGTGGACAAGTAAGCAGGTGCCGCATTGTTCTGGGCCTTGTGAGTTAGGATGAGGGCCTTGAGAGATATGCGATATGTTATGGTGACGTTGGAAACTTTGATATCATTCCCATCAATATTAAAGGATTTGTATTCTGGGTCAAGTTTGGTAAGTTTGGTATGAGAGCCTAGAATGAGTAACTCTGTTTTTTCATCATTGAGGCAGAGCCCATGACGTGCCATCCAGGCCTGGATGACTGTTTAAACTGTATTAAGTGCTTTTGAGTCGGTTACTTAATCGCCAGTGATAGGAATGAGTATCTGAGTGTTGTCTGCATAATTGGTCTAAGAGACACCCAGATAGTCAAGTATATCAAAGAGCGGTTTAGTGAACACATTGTACAATGTGGGAGATACGCAGGATCCTTGTGGGACTCCACACGGGACGTGTGCTGGATCAGCTGCGTCTGGAGGTGAAAAGACCCTCATGGTTCTATTTGCCAGGAAGGAGCTAATCCAAGATGTGGCTGCATCAGAGAAGTGCACAGCTATCTTAAGGTGGTGGCAAAGTATTTGATGATCGACCAGGTCAAAGGCTGCTGAAAGATCAAGAAGGAGGAGGAGTGCCTGTTTGCCCTTGTCTTTCAGGTCCTCAATTTCAGTTTGTAGGTCAATCGAGGCGGTTTCCGTCCTGTGTCTGGGACTGAAGCCTGATTGTCTAAGACCTAATAGATTATTAGTTTCGAGCTAGTCCTGGATTTGAAGACAAACCGCTCAATCCAGAATTTTGAGTAGGTATGGCACCGTGGCGATGGGCCTGTAGTTGGATGGATTACTCGGATCGAGAGTATGTTTTTTGATTAATTGGATAACCCACGCATCCTTGAGATTGTGTGGTACAATACCCGATTTGAAAGAGGCATTTATGAATGTAGTAATGAATGGAGCAAGATCATGTGCCGCCTCCTTTATGACAGGCGCAGTGCAAGTGTCTCCTTGGCAGTTGGAAGGCTTGAGCTTCTTGATAATAATTTCAAATTCCTTAATGGAAAGAGGTGTGAAACTGAATGGTTTGAATTCATGATTCGATGGGGGGGGAGGGGTATTGTACGACAGGGGGTTGCCAGCCGAGTCAGATAGGTGGCTTTTTTGGCATTAATTTTGGCATGGAGCAAGGCAATTTTTCTAAGAGTGCCTTTTGAATATTGGTACAACACGCAGTGTCAGGGGTGCAGGGGTCTCAGGGGTGCATGTATCAGGAGTTCCTTCATGTTTGATTGAGCTTATACGATCCGTTCGTTGTACACGTCTTTTATAGGGGCTAGAATGGCTTGTTTGTAAGTAGAGGAAGCTGTGGTAAGGTCATTTTTGTTAACTAGAGAGGGTGAGCTTTTCCAATGTGCCTCAGCTTTTCTTTTTTCTTTACGCAGGTCACATAAATGTGGGGTGAACCAGGTATTAAGGTGGAGGCGAGGTTTTTGTTTGCAAAGTTTGAGTGGTGCAATGGTGTTAAGGGCTTTTAACATGGCATGATTATAGATATCTACTAGGACTGTGGGGTCAAAGCAGGTGGTTGAAGCCGTGTTCAGAGGAGGAAGGATAAGTGGGAGAAGTTTCTCAGCCGTAATATCCTTCTTATTGCGCGTGTGGATAGGCGCGGCGAGGTTAGGTTTATCTGTAAGTGGGCTGGTGTTGATAGAGAAGATTATTTTATGATCAGACCATGCGCATGGGGACACAGAGATCACGTTGAGCGCACAATTCATGTCAGAGACCCAGTCAAGAGTGCAACCCTTAATATGGGTAGGCTCTCTGATGTGTTGGGTGAGGCCGAAGTCGGCCAAAACGCTTGCTAAATCAAGGGCTTTGGCGTCGTTCGCGTCCTGGTAACCTAGATTGAGGTCACCGAGTAGTAGAATTTGAGAATTAGGCTTGGTGCTGGAGGCTAAGATAGATGAGATGTCCTCCGTGAACGAGGAGGTGGGGCCAGGGGGCCTGTAGATAAGATGCACTGTGGCGGTATGATTATGTGAAATCGGTAGTTTAATAAAGAGTAGTTCAGCTGAAGGGAACCAAGGGCTGTTGACGACTCTGAGTTCATGTGACCTTTTGAATATGAAAGCTAATCCTCCACCGTTGGTTTGATTGGTGTCCCTGTCACACCTGATAATGGAGTAGTTGTCAGGGATAGCCAAGGTCAAGGCAGGGCCAGAGGCTGCATGCAGCCATGTTTCTGTGATGGTCTTAAGACTTGATGGTCGCGAGGAACAAGAATACCTCTGTCCCTAAGCAACCAACAGCAAGACAGAAAACCACTTGCTGTTCGAGGATTAGGGCCACAGGTGTAGAGACAGGATACCCAGGCGGTCCGGATGACTGCAGGGACCAATAGATGGAAAGCCGGAATGGTGGGGTAATACCTGTTCCCACAGTGGGCTGAGTGTAGGGAAGCCAGGGGAGGAAAGCAGAGGAGAGTTGCCACACTGGATACACCTGAGAAGAATACTCCTGGAGTATGGGAGTAGGAGCACCAGAATGTCAATAGAAAGTCTGGTGTCAACTGAGCCAAAAGGAGGTAACAGGCGCTTATCCAACAAACAGTCTGCGGTCAGAATCCAAGAAGATCAGATGTAATCCAGGGTCGAAAGTAGATCAAGGCAACTTGAACAAAGAATCGAACTCCATAACAGCGTTAGCGAACAGCTGAGAAGGGTTGTGTGTCGTCTTGGAGTTCGTTATATGCTGGAAGGCAAATCACGTAACTTCTGAGGACGCGTTACGCGTGACATGATCCTTACATTGGTTGTTAGAAGCTGGGGGGTTGCTAGGTCCAGTGTCCAATAGGGACGCAATTTCAAAGGGGTGTGGTCATTGCCACGGCAATGTGCAACGCTGTGCTGCGATGAACAGGCAAGCTATTCTGCTGTACGATGCGGGCAGCAGGCGCCGTTTTCTGGGATACGGCGATGGTCCAGGCGCCATGCAGATTTGGGGCCCGTGAGTGCTATTTGCCAGAAACAGCCCGACTCCGCAACATGTGCACATGCCAGGGGAGTCACCATCTGTGATAGAGGCAATGGCTTCTCTCCTGACATACTCTCCGATTGCTTCCCCAACCCCTCCCAACAGTGGGAAATCGAGTCCTTTAAATAGAATTGGAGCATGATTGTATACGGGCACTAACACCTGGTCTAGCGCACGGCTGAGAAAGTGCACATGGACGTGTAGGCGTGACAGAATCCCCCCCAAGGGCCTATGACCTTGTGAGCAGGATGGATTATCACGATGAAACCGGGACACCAGACGGGGGACATGAACATCTGCGGCCAGTTCCCAGGACCTCTCTTCGGGACCAAAACCCAACCAGTCCACCAAGTAATTCAAGCGACCCCTGGAAATACGGGAACCCAAGATGGCACTGACTTCATATTCCTCGACACTGCCCACTGAAACTGGGGAAGGAGGCGCCACAAGACGGGATGCAGGGAGGCAAAGCTTCAACAGAGAAGTATGGATGACCGGATGAATGCGCCAAGAAGAGGGAATGGCTAAGCCACAGACCACCGGATTCACCACCATCGTCACTATGTAGGGACCCACAAACCAAGGTCAAAGCTTACGAGAGCCGGGCAGGTGCAGGTGCCTAGTGGAGAGCCATACCCTGTCACCTGGGACATATGAAGGTGTCAGCGAGCGCTTTTTGTTGGCTGCAACCCTCATGCATTCCTGCGCCTCAAGGAGATGGGAAAGTGTTTGGGAATGTACCAGGGACATATTACGGGCGCAAGCAGTGGCAGCAGGGACAGTAAGAGAAGTGAGATCAGGGATCGGCAGTGTGTGTGGGTGTTGAACATACATGGTGAAGAAAGGGCAGGTACCCAGAGAAGAGTGCGGGGCATTATTGTAGGCGAATTCGGCCAGGTGTATCAACTGGGGCCATGATTGCTGGTTTTGGAGGGTGAAGCAACACAGGTACTGTTCCATGACCTGGTTCACCCTCTCCGTCTGTCCATCCGTTTCAGGTTGATAGGACGAGAAGAAACAGACATCAATACCTATAAGACTGGTGAGTGCCTTCCAGAATTTAGACGTGAATTGTGTACCACAGTCTGATATAAAGACTGTGGGTAAGCCAAATAAACAGAACACTTCCTTAAAGAACATTTCAGCCAGTTTGGGGGCCGTAGGGAGACCAGAACAGGGGACGAAACGGGCCATTTTAGAAAGGAATCAACAACTACCCACACAGTATCCAAACCCTTAACCCTGCCTAGGTCCGTAACAAAGTCCATGGTCAGGGTATGCCATGGCCGAGGCGGCACCGGAAGTGGCTGGAGTAACCCAAGTGGCCGCCCTTTTCTATTTTTACACTGGGCGCATATCGAGCAAGTGTTGACATGGGCATCAACGTCCTTCCTCATAGTAGGCCACCAACACCATCTCTGCAGTAAGCCAAGGGTTCGTTTTTGGCCTGGGTGGCCATTGATGGGGGCGTCATGGGACCATTCCAGAGCCAGATTGCGTGAGTCCGGGGTTGGCAAGAACAGCTTTTCCTGATAATACAGAAGGCCTTCATGAAGGACTACGCCCCAGTCAGTTAATTGTTCAGAACTGGATGTCACCCACTGACAAATGCAGGTTAGGAGGATCAGGTGGTGGGGTACAAACGCATACCACATGTTTCTTTTCTAATAAAGTGTCTGGGAAAATTGGGAGAGAAACACCTCCAGGGGATCGGGATAGAGCATCTGCCTTCCGGTGCGTAGTACCTGGTCTATGTTTGATAGTAAAATCGTATGCCTCAAAGAACAGATGCCAACGTACTTGTGTACTGTTCACAAATTTCATGGTGGCCAGGTCTTGTAGGTTCCTATGATCAGTATAAACAATGACCTAATGCGTAGCCCCTAGAAGATGATGTCTCCACACACTAAAAGCTTCTTTGATGGCTAGAAGTTCTTTCTCAGTAACTGTGTAATGCACTTCAGAAGGGGTGAATTTGCGAGAGTGAAAAGCGATGGGATGTAAACAGCCTGTGGTAGGCCATTTTTGAGACCGAACGGCCCCAATTGCAAAAGAGGAGGCATCAGCTTCTACTATGTATGGTTGATCTGGATTTGGAAGCTGGAGGATTGGGGCTGAGGTGAAGGCAGCCTTCAACCTGTTAAAGGCCTCTTAATATGTATCGGTCCATAAAAAAGGCACATGTGGGATGGTAAGAGCGGTAAGTGGAGCCGTGATGTCGGAAAAACCAGATATAAATCACCTGTAAAATTGGCAAAGCCAAGAAACGACTGTAGAGCCTTGATGGATTTAGGCACCGGCCATTCCAATACAGCACGGATCTTGGATTCATTCATTGACCGCCCCCCCGGGGATGTATGGAAACCCAAGAAATCCACGTTCTCAACATGAAACAGGCACTTCTCTGGTTTAGCATAAAGCGAATGTAAATGAAGGCAGAAAAATAAGCTCTCGCACATGTCCCACATGTTCTTGCATGGAGGCTGAGTATATCAAAATGTCATCTAGGTAGATGACCACGAAGGAGTCGAGAATATCACAGAACATGTCCATAAATTGCTGAAACGTGGGGGCGCATTACATAAGCCGAAGGGCATGACGGTGTATTCATACAACCCGTAACGCGTGCAGAAGGCCGTCTTCCACCCATCTCCCTGGCGCACCTGAACCAGATTGTATGCTCCCCTAAGATCCAGTTTGTTATATACGGATGCATGGGTCAGTCGATCCACTAGCGGGCCTATGAGAGGAATGAGATATCGATTCTTGACCGCAATGGCGTTCAAGCGCCGGTAATCGATGCAGGGACACAGGTTTCCTTTGCGTTTCGGGACAAAGAAAATGGGACTGGAGGCCAGAGAGATGGAATGACCTATGTGGCCTAATTTTAAAGCACTCTGAATGTACTCCTTCAGTACCTGTTCTTCTGAGGTTGTCAGGGAGTATATTCTGCCCTTAGGTATTTTTGCATTGGGTACCAGGTAGATTGGGCAGTCGTAAGGCCTGTGAGGGGGGTAACGTCACTGGACAACCCTTATCAAAGATGTCACAGTAATCATGATATTCTACAGGAATCCCAGAGACCAAGGAACCCACTATGTGTTGCTGAACATCAATGTCCATGGAAGGAACGTCGTCCAATGTGAGACGTGCCACTGCGCCTAATAATTGGGAAGACGAAACCTCATTCCTAAGGGGAGTGAGACATGTGGATTGACAGTACGTTGATTCAAAAAACAGATTGCCGGAAGGCCAGCCTAACAAGGGGTTATGAAACCGTAGCCAAGGTATTCCCAAAATAATGCCAAATAGTGGTTTGGCTATCAGGTCGAATGTGACAGTTTCTTTGTGGGTCTCCTGAAGTGTCAAGTATAAGGGAGCCATTTGCTGGCGGATAGGGCCCGATATTAAGGCCGTGCCATCCACTGCTTGCACTGATTCCGGTCGGGTTTTGGATTGTAAGGGCAGATTCAAAGATATGGCTAGGTCTTTGTCAATATAATTTCCTGTGGCACCAGAGTCAATGACAATATGCACCATGTGAGCAATGTCGGGGGAATAGGATAGAACAGCCTGAACTATTATGGGTTTGGTCGTTAGGTTTACAGGCATGGACATACTGGGGGTCTGATCACCGCTCGCCCATGCCCCCGTGGTTAAGGGCGAGCTTTCCGAAAACCAGAGGGATACAGTTGAGGGCATCGTGGACATTCCCTAACATAGTGGCCATTAAGGCCGCAGTAGAAGCAGGCGTTTGCTCTGTAAGCGATATTCAATCAACACTACAGCTAAGTCAATGCCTAGTCTGGGATGCTGAGGAAAACCCTTATTGATGTATTTTTATGTCCAGTTCAGTACTCTGGATGACAACCCTTGTATAACACCCCCCTCTTAGAATCCCACTGACCCCACTGAGCCAAGAAGTAGGTTTGTTTTGCAAATTAAAAGGTTTATTTGGACAATTCAACAATATATATCTATCACACTTTTATAATATATTAATATCTGATAGTACACTGAGACATATGATGTGGATCCACAATGGGTAATGTTACAGTGGTACACTTGATTACTTAGGAGTAGTATAGAGGATGAGGTAGCTGAAAATGCTTTATGGTTTCAAGGAAATGCAATGAGGAATAAAATGCAGTACAGAAATACCTGATATGATTTTAGCAAAAGATAAGATAATCATTTTTTCTCTGGCAATTCACCCCCCTCCCCTATGCAATGTAAGAAATGGAAGGAGATGGAAAGAGGAGCACACAGTTCTCAGGAATCCCAACAAATCACACTTTATAATGCAATACACAGTTCCAGTTCTCCCAGCAAGCTTAGGGAAAACAGGGGTGAGTTTTAAACACAGGCAAATTACTCTAATGTGGTTTGCAAGGAAGTGAAAAGGTGCTAAAATTGCTTTTAATTCCCTAGTTCAGGGTAGGTGATGGCTACTTTATATTAGTTCAGGCTCACTTTAACAATACTCTATGAATGATTAGCAGATTGCAAAAGAATTTTAGCAAAGAGAAGCAAAAAGCTGCTGATTTCTACAGATGAAGAAATCGGGCCAAATCGCAAATCGCGGTAAATTTCGCGAGTGCGTGTCTCGCGATTATGGGAAAATTATAGGGAGTTGGAAGTCGGGTCTAGGTTCGTCGGAAAGCCTATATTCTAAGCTGTCAGATGAAAGTTGAATTTCGTTCCTAGCCCAAACGGTTCCAGAGATACAGACGATTAAATAAAGGTAGTTTTTTGGATTTAAAGTAAACTCAAAATGACAGGTGACAGCTTGCAGCTGCAGAATTGACAGGTGACAGTTGTGCAGCTTTAAAAATGACAGATGACACGATTTCTAGGAGGCAGTTCTACTTAGGTTAAAATAGTTTGGATTAGATTATTTTAACTGAGAGATTGATTTTGCACAGTTCTGCTAGGTACTCACAATATAAATTTGAACTAGGCCTCGTCACGGATCTGGTCAACACGTCCGGCTGCGGTTCTGTCTGCTTGGCGGGTCAATCAGGCACCGGTTCTGCTCACAGCGATCTGGGTCAGCTCTGCTCTGCTGGTCTAGCCTCTCTGGATTCTGGATGTAACACTGCTTTCTGGGTACTGCTACAGGTTCTTGCAAAAATTCTCAGCAAAACTTCAAACAGCTCGCCCGGCTGTTGAATAGTTTGGTTAGTTTTGAGGCCTGCTGAAGAGGATTCAGCTGGTGGATTCAGGCCTCTCTGCTACAAATTCTGGAGTTAATTTCTGCTACAGGTTCTGGAGATTGATGGATTTGAAGTCTGGATCTCTGGATGTGAAGTCGTCGGTCACCATGCTCCGCAGCAAATGGAATTGAATGTCTCTACCTGTCCCAGCAGTCTCTTTTTATGTGTTTTTAAAATGGGTGTGTGCCTGGGCCTAGCTAAGCCTGCCCCTCTCTACTTGTCATTGCCCCAATTCTCCCCTCTCCCATGATTGGGGGAAGGAAATGGATCGTCATCATGATGAGGTCTGTTTATGGGTCAGAGGATCCTCCCCTGGTCAGTTTGCCCACAGATCTATATTTGATTCAAATACATCTTTCCCAGATACACAATTTGTTGAAATTACATGTACACATTATATATTCCTTATGGTCCATTATTGTCCTCCTCTGATCTTCCTGAGGGCTTGCATTCAAAAATGACAACCTTTTGCGCTTTTTAACTGGTTTTGCAATATCGGACATTTACCCAAAATTACACACATGTGCGCAAGGAGTATGGACATTAATTGATGAAGTGTCAGATTTTTAACATGCAGACATTTGGAGTAAGACCCTATTTTCCGCTAGCAACCCCCCAGGTTACACCACAGGGTCCTAACACCTCTTAAAATGTGCACCAAAAAATCACAAGAATAATGGTATTACTTGTATAATTCTGACAAGTACGTACTATGAATTATCCATCTTTTTTTTAATTATGCCCTGGTCAAATAGTGGTGTGACTTCCCACATCACAGGGTGGAATAACTGGTTTATCCACTTCCCCCAAGCCAGCTTGCTCACAGAGGCACAGCTGCCCCCCAGTTTCTCCCAAGAGGAAGCTATTTTACGACGCCCCCAATATAACATTTGCCTGAGTCAAGGAAGTTGCATTGTTCTGTCCCTTCCAGTTCCCAGGTGCTCCACCCCTAATCTAATCAGAGAGGTGTCAACTCCTTTTGGCAAGGGGCGGCAGGATGCAGCTAGGCCTGGGAAGAGTGGCTGTTCATCCAGTTTCAACTCCTGTCGGGGGTAGTTGTCAGGCAGAATTCAGTTTCATTAAGCCAGGTTTCAGCTAAATGTCACTTTTTGTTCCCAGTTTTCTACATTCAAATCAAACTGACAATTTTTACCTATACATTAAATAATTACTTCCTTCAAGTCATTTCAGAATATAGTTTTACATTGTATCCACCAGGAAATGGATCGTCATCATGATGAGGTCTGTTTATGGGTCAGAGGATCCTCCCCTGGTCAGTTTGCCCACAGATCTATATTTGATTCAAATACATCTTTCCCAGATACACAATTTGTTGAAATTACATGTACACATTATATATTCCTTATGGTCCATTATTGTCCTCCTCTGATCTTCCTGAGGGCTTGCATTCAAAAATGACAACCTTTTGCGCTTTTTAACTGGTTTTGCAATATCGGACATTTACCCAAAATTACACACATGTGCGCAAGGAGTATGGACATTAATTGGTGAAGTGTCAGATTTTTAACATGCAGACATTTGGAGTAAGACCCTATTTTCCGCTAGCAACCCCCCAGGTTACACCACAGGGTCCTAACACCTCTTAAAATGTGCACCAAAAAATCACAAGAATAATGGTATTACTTGTATAATTCTGACAAGTACGTACTATGAATTATCCATCTTTTTTTTAATTATGCCCTGGTCAAAAAGTGGTGTGACTTCCCACATCACAGGGTGGAATAACTGGTTTATCCACTTCCCCCAAGCCAGCTTGCTCACAGAGGCACAGCTGCCCCCCAGTTTCTCCCAAGAGGAAGCTATTTTACGACGCCCCCAATATAACATTTGCCTGAGTCAAGGAAGTTGCATTGTTCTGTCCCTTCCAGTTCCCAGGTGCTCCACCCCTAATCTAATCAGAGAGGTGTCAACTCCTTTTGGCAAGGGGCGGCAGGATGCAGCTAGGCCTGGGAAGAGTGGCTGTTCATCCAGTTTCAACTCCTGTCGGGGGTAGTTGTCAGGCAGAATTCAGTTTCATTAAGCCAGGTTTCAGCTAAATGTCACTTTTTGTTCCCAGTTTTCTACATTCAAATCAAACTGACAATTTTTACCAATACATTAAATAATTACTTCCTTCAAGTCATTTCAGAATATAGTTTTACATTGTATCCACCTCTTAGCAAGTCTTTCCTTGGTCTGGCTTTGTTTCATTTGTTCAGTTTTACACAAAAGTCTGGTGGTTTTAAAACGCCGGCTTTCTGATAGTGGTGAGTACTGGTAATGCAACCATTTTTGGGATTAAGAAAATGAATTCCCCACAATTCTGAGTTGCTTTTTGGCAATCAGCATTGCCATTCCCAATGGTTTCAGGCTACTGTGTGTGTAGCCCAATGGTGGTTTTAGGCAGTGCCCTCCTGTGCTCACAACATAGGCAAAAATGGGTGGCAGCCTATTCTTCATGTTTTCCCTGCGCACTCTCTGGGGAGTTCTGGCCATCATGATGTTTTCCATGCCAGTACTGCACAGTTTTATGGTAGGTAGGGCTTGGATGCATGGGTAAAACATCCCACAGCTGTCCTTCTATGCTCTCTCTCTTCGGACGTGATAGGACCACCAACCCCCCCAATTTGCATAGGTTCTCCTTGAGGCTCGGATACAACCAATTGGCCAGAAGAGAAACTCGCCTCTGTTTTTCTCTCAGTATGTCTGGCGTCAACCTGGAGGGCCAGATCAACAAGGTCTTGATATTGAACTGGCAATGAGGGTACCACGGCCAGAGCATCTTTCATTGCATTACTCAACCCTTTATAGAAAACAACCGCCTTCTTATTTTCAGGCCAGGAAGTCTCTACAGCCAATTGATTGTACCGGGTGATGTAATCAATGAGAGACGCCTTGCCCTGGGTTAGATTCAGTAATTCCAGATCTCGTGATTGAGCTTTGTGTCTGGTATCGAATACTTTGGTCATCTCTGAGACTAACAGATCGTAATCATAGAGAGCTGGACTGTCTTCTTCCAACAGAGGGTTAGCCCAGGTAGTAGCAATACCACTCAAATGTGACAATGTAAAGGCTGCTTTGGTTGTTTAATCGGGAAAGGCCTGAGGCAAATATAAGTAAAGGCCATGAGTGGCATCCCACAGGTACGCTACGTGAAATGGGCTATACAAAACGCAAAATATACTGGGGGTACTTGGCTCCTCCTCTACACTTCCATTTGAATTTGTATTGACAATCATTTCTGTGGATACCGTATGTTTAGGTAGGTTATATAAAGGAGGGTTGTGGTGTCATAATGCCTACTCCCAGGGATCCAGATCAAGTCCAGCAGCCCCAGAAGCAGGCATCATGTTATTCCAAGCAAGCCCAACAACCCCTGCTAGGGGCCATTTGGGTTCAGTCCTGGCGTCTATGGCGCCAGGCTCATAGAATAAAACTTACCTGATGCAGACCATGCTGCAAACTTACCTGATGCAGACCATGCTGCAAGAACTCCAAGCCAAAAGAGGCTTGAAAGGGACTACTTTACCTTGGGACTATTTTCTACTCGGGTGGGGTCGGGGAGGAATACATACCTGGACTACTTTGGAGGGTATTTAAACCACTCCCGAAGAGCAGCAGACGCTTCGCGTTATTCTGCATCCAGCAGCGTAACGCTCACCGTGCCTACTGTCAGCATCCAGTCTTCTGCCACGCCCGCCTCGAGTCTGGAGCTCCTAGGAAAAGGGAGAAAGAAGGAGAAAAGGTTAGAACAAGAGCAATACCTTTGATCCTTACCTGAATTCCCGATCCACTGCACCTTCGAGCTGGAAGAAATAAGTTATTTTATACGCATCGTCTAGCCTGCTGCAGCGCCGCGTGAACTCACCGGCCTTCGCAACATCTTCATTGTCCACCGCATCCTTCTGCATGTTCTCGCTGCACTCCGGCACCTAAGGGGAACACAAGAACAGCAAGGTGAGCCAAGGGAAGAAACAGAGGCAATATTAGTTACACCCCGTAGACTTACCTGATTTTACCACCGGGTGGTACTATTCCTCTTCACGGGTCGGCACAGCCTCCACCGCATCCTCGCCATGCCCCAGCCCCTAAGGGGAACAAAAGGACAGCAGGGTGAAACAAAGGGACAAACAAGGGGAAACATCCTCGCCACAATAGACTTACCTAATTTTACCGCCGAAGGCATTATTCCCCGAGACTTCATATTTTCTCTCAGCGCCTGAATAAGGGAGAAAGCACCAGGTTACATACTGACATTATTTTATCGAACTGTGTTGGATAATACAAATCCTTACCTGAATATTACCGGTTGCCACGAGGAACTCTTCGCTAGGGTCAAGCTGCAACCTGCAAGGATCCGACAAGAGTGAAAGTCAGACATTGGAACTCTTACGAACTACATACTTACGGCGTCTTGCCGGAAATCTCATGTTCTGGAACTCACCAATTCCTTCGAACCAGTGAAGCAACTGGTTATCTACGCGCCCCTACGCTTAATGCAGGATGGGGAGCTCATCTTTCCAAACCGTCAGGTGTGACTATAAGAGGGGACATCAAAGGTGATCAGTGGGGAGAACAGCGGGGGGGGGGTTTCGCTCAACTCCACGGGTGGTTAATTCCCTTTCTCCATTTGCAGAAGAATATCCCTACGGGCCAAGCAAAAGAAGCTAGGTGGGCCAGTCCAGTCCATCATCTCGGCACTACGCGTCACATTGGTGGAGACCGCAGCTGTCCAGTTCAGATCGACGCCCCTGTGGGAGCCAGGTGAGCGTAACATGTGGGTGCAAGGGGGTAGAGCAGAGGGGGGTCCTCCTGCTTTTTGCTGTTAGAAAAGGTGGAACATGTTTGGGAAAAAAAATCAGCAAAGCGCCATTCAACAAAAGAAAAAAGGTGACAAATCGGAATACATCCATTGATGAGGCCAAATCCTATCCCTTTAGTGACATGTGGCATTGTGTTCCCCTGTAAGAAGCAGAGGACACCCTTCAATGCATCGTTGCGACGTCAGCCAGAATAGATGCGAAACACAAGAGGGACGATCTAAAGGGCTGCTCTACCGTCACAGCTCACAAAGCCCTCACAGTAGGTTCCTTAATGCTGTGTTATCGCCACAATTATGTCAGCACCAAAATGCTGTGAAAATTGACTGTGTTACTGGCAATGGCAATGTTACTACGGATGGGGGGCAATACTAATGCAACTATGCTGCAGGGTAATGTCCCATTCAAAAGCAATGCCAGAGCATCCCATTATGATTCTTAAATTAGCAACACAAGTAACTTATTTTGTCTATAGTTCTGTGCATAATGCTTGTAGAGACCGAACAGTCTGCATGACTAAAATGGTTCAACAATAGTCTGATGTAATGTTAATTGTACTCAAATGCCTGAAGTACATTGCTTTTTTGGGGGGTAGCAGATAGTACCCCAGGAACTGTTATGTCCTTCTTACAATAGAAGTAGCACATGAGCATGAAAACTACAGCTGTGTGATGCCATTATCTACCTAGAAATTCCTTCCATTACTGGCACAGGTATATGGGACCCCTGTAGGTCCCGTACCTATTAATACTCCCATTTTTGCATTTTGCCATCCCCAGGGTGTTAATGCATAGTTGCAGACATACGCTAATTTATCGCCGATGACCTCTTGATTTTTTATGGTTGTCATTGCTTAAAACTCAACCCACAGTATTTTTTCTGCCCAATGCTCATATATTGGTTCTAGGAGTTATAAGGATCGGTATTGGACTTGATAAATGAAACAACTTTCTTACTCACACAGAACAGCGTTCGAATATTTCCCAGAGTTCCGCTCATATATATATCCAGATATCAAGCCCACAAGAGAACACTAAATAAACACGCGCAGAAAAACAAAAAGAGGAAAACAAATGGAGAACATATAAAATCTACCGTGGCCAACACACTAATTTAAATCAATATTTGAAAACACAACCTCCTGATGATCCACATATAGAATTGCACATAAACACGTGAAGAGGGTTAATTTATATAAAGAGAATTTTGATACTACAAAAAATCTATGAGATTAAAACTTCAAGAAAATTGTGTTTAGAGGAATACATGATATGCAAGGGATTTGTGATTCAATAACAAATTAGCGTGATCAGACATTTTAGCGAATCTTGTTTTGGAAACTATATTTCTAATAAAAACACTTTATTAATTCAACAATGAGGAGTAAGAACTTTATTTTGTTTGTCAGGTGCAATCCCCAGGGTGTATCAGAATGCTATGCGTCATTTCATGAAGGTGATTGACAATGATTGCTACAGTAGACAGATAGATGTACCTTACTTGACAATATTTGAAAAAATGGTACACAGTTATGTGCAACAACCGGTTTCCTGTACACATAGGCGTTCCATCCCATGAAATGTTGTGATATTTTGGCTAAGGATAACTATTTATATTCCCAAAAATGAACCCACAGAAACAACACACGCAGGTTGTATTTTACAGAAATCAGCGCCTCCTTCGAGAAGCAAGTTCTGCATTTAAGGATTAAAAAGAATTCTTGTCAAGTGCAGAGGTGCGTTTTTCTAGTTTAGGCGTCCATGAGCACACGGTTTTTTGTTACTTCCTTATAATTGCCCTCTGGATGCAAGGCTAACGGGGGGGGGGGGTGGGGGGGTCGGGGGAGGTTATTATCATGGTGAGCATTACAGAAGGTCCCCCCCTGCCAGGGCTAAGTCAACCTGCTCCCTTGGCCCCCAGCGCCAGGGTTAGTGCTTCTGAGGCGGATTCTGCGCCCAGCCCTGGAGAATTAATTATCCTCCTGTTTTTGTGCATGCGCACCGACTGGAAGATCTGTCTGAATAGCCCAGAAATCCTAAACCCTCGTGGGATTGGGAAGTTCAGGGCTTTGGCTAATTAAAGTGGATTATTATGACTTGGGCTGGCTTCCTTCCTTTTTGATCTAAAATATGAAAGTTGGCATAGGGTTTAATTTGTGAATCTTTTTAGCTAGGCCATGTGTCCGGCAAGAGATATCCCGACATATAGCTAGTGCTAAGAAGAATGACGTTTATTTTCACTGCACTGTCTAAGGCTGGCCAGATAATTCGGTCGCCGGATGCATTCATTGTAAGGATATTTTAAGTAATATTATCACCTGCGCTTAGAAGCTAGAAAAAAAAGAACTAACTCTGGAGAGACAGTACTATCTAAGTGTGAACTGGTGCAAGAGGAATTCTTATGAATAATGCATTTTCACTTTTTTGCACATTGCATTTAAAAAAAATCTAATCTTTATTTTGTAAATGTAATGTTCTAACATGCAGACAGAGCTTACTAGGAACTGGTATACGGTTCTTAAATTATTGATTTAATAACTTTGTATTTTCATCCTTGTAGCTTGCTACATGCCTCGTGTGGCCTCAGATTGTCCGAGGAAGATGGCGGAGACAGGAAGCTGCAGCAAGCCATGGAAGGGAGCTTGTTCTAGAAGGAGCTAGAAAGGTTTTAAGGCCCTTTTTGGCCTTCAGGAGATGGAGCTTAAAACGCTGAGATGTCAAGTGGGAATTCCAGAGGAAAATGGTGTCAGCATTTTATAAAAAATATTTGTTTAATAAAAAAAAATCAGTTTTTGGACATGTGTGCAAAATAGAAAATTGCTTAACACACTGCCACAGACAAACTGTAAAAACACACACACAAACACACACACACACACACACACACACACACACACTGTAACAAAACCCATATGGGGTCATTTTACAAAAAGGGCTAATTGGCACAGTTCCCGGCATGCACATTTCTTCATTAGCAAAATCCCTCTGCAAATGAAAAGAGTAATTGCCATTATGCCTTTCTTTTAAATGTTATTGTGTTAAACATGTAAATGCTGCCTGCCAGTCATGCGTGGCAGGGATTATTTCTCATGCAGGCACAACTCACTGTAAAAGGAACACAGCCGCCACTTTAAACAAACTCACATATGCACACAATCAGTGAACACATGGGCACAGTAAATTAACAAATATGTAAACACATCTTACAAACACAGCCTGTGCAATGAACAAAAAACATATACAAATAGACACATTGGAACAACCAAAAGCCACTCAAATGCCAATAAGTGGACGGGCACAATTACAACAACCACACTTGGTACAAGCTCCCCTATATGTTTGACTTCGTTTGCACCATGCACACTTCATACACACACGCTGGGCCTGATTTACAAAAAATCTTTACACAAAACAGAGCCGATTGTTGCCAAACGGTAGCCCTATGGTGCACTGCATGGGGGACATATAGTCCCAATAGATTCAAGAGGTCTCAAATGACCCACAGGACCCAAGGCTGGAGGGCCCACACTTCGACCAGTTTAGTACTGGGAAAATAAAGATCAAGTATTCTTGAAGATATAATTAAACAGTCAAAGGTCACTAAACCAGTACATTATCATTAATTAGTCTGTCATACCAGAGTCATTCCAAAGCAATGATTCGACATCGGTTTTTGTAAGCAAAAGGTAGGGGGTAATTCATGGATTATTTGTGCCAAAAAAAACGGGATTTGTGCGCCATTCTGCCCGCAAATCCCCATTTGTTAAACAGGGATTTGCGAGCAGAATGGCGCACAAATCCCGTTTTTTTTTCAGCGCAAATAATCCATGAGTTACCCCCTTTGTCTTTATCTCATCAGAATTGGAGAAATGCCAGTACAGAACACAGTAAAGTTGCAAAGAAATAGAGTTCTATGTATAGAATCAGATTGTTCATGACAGAGTTTGTTCCAATGTGCTTCAAAACATAATAAAAATCAAAACATAAGTTTCAATAAGAGGAAACTTGAGTTCACAACATTCACACAGGAAAAGTGGTCATACACCACTGAATTTTAGATTAATCCAAAATAGCTCCTTTCAGGTTATCATGTGGGCGACTCGTTTTGGATTCATAATGACCCATCTTCGGGGCAAGTGAGCTATATGTTCCAACATGTTGTAGTGTTTTGCTTGCAGATACCTATGGGGCAATGAATATGGCAACTCCATACGAGGAGTTAGATGTGGGGTCCATTCAATTGTACAGGTATATTTTAGGTAGTACTGACCTTAAAACCCAATCAGTGGTTGTACTGGAAGGGTCATGCCTGTTGGGAGAAAATTAACTCTGTGTAAGTCTAATTAGAGTGACCTGAGTATGTTCATGGTAAAATGTCTGTAAATCTATCACCATTAAGGAGCGAAAATTAATCAAGACTCACCCAGCTGTGGAGATAGTTGCTACAGCAGCCGGGTAATTGAACAGGACAGTCAAGGAAACACTGTATACGCTGTTGCGGGTAAAGAGAAAAAGGGTTAAATTGGTATTGGCACGATGGTTATGCTTGCAACTTCCTAGGCGGTAAAGTAACCAATAACATTATAGTACAAGTGGAGTAAATCACCAAGTTAGGAACGCGTCCATGTAAAGGCATGTAAGTGACGCTAATGTAAGGGTGAGCAGGGGACAACCGCGTAGCGCACGTTTTCTGTACTGCGCTTAATCAATAAAGTGTTATAAACCTTGTGCGCCTAAGGGTAATGGGCGAAGGACCCTGCAGTTGTATCACTGCTATTCATCAGTGTAACAGAGTCTAAATAGCAAGTCTCAGTATGCTGATAACCCACTCGCGTAACATACCGTATTCCGAGTGATGTTCAATACCATCAAATATGTATGGATGATACATGTTAGTATCTAGTATTGCAAAATGTCCAAGGATAAAATCCACCACTTACTAAAAAGACACAACAGGAGACCCCAGCCAACCGCCTGTGAGACGCGTGGCTCCGGTCCCTGTTGTATATCGCGTCGTCATGGCACCCGCGCGCATGCACGTTGGTGCCACGTTGATAATCCGCCATCATGGTCTGGGATCGTACCACTCGGTAACCAAGGCGACCTGTGTAAATTATTTCAATAGGATTCTAAGCACCTTCCCATTATACTAATTTATGACTTTCAATAATAATCCAACAGGCCACACTTGGAAATCTAGAGCTGCACAGTTAGCTCAACAAGATGAGTGCTCACCCCGAAGTGCTATTTTTAACACGCACAGCCTTGTATCACTCTGAGGCCAATCATTTGGGTACTGGTAAATCGGGTAATAGTATAAGCAATGTTTTTTTTAAATTATTATTGAAAGATCAATACAGCCAAATAACAGCTTTTTGTACAATCCATTACAAATAATAAAGAAGGGAAAATAAAGAACATTTAAATATAACAAACACATCACAATAAAATGACAAATCCTAAATAATCAATATAAGATTTTAAAAATCGATTCAATCTTTCCCCACAATCATCAAATGATGAATCAAACTAACATAAGTAGTTAGACCTCAACCTTATCGAATTGACCCGACATACATCAATTCCACACGCTAAGAAAGAGGACCTTTTTAAATCAGCGAGGACCTCACATTCCATAATCAGATGTTTAGCTGATTCAAGATCATTTCCCCCATACAATCTGCAGCAATTCTGTTTTTTAGCTAATCCCATTCGACCCCCAACTCTTTCTGTGGTGTCAACAAGGTTACCTTTAATTTGTAAAGGATATTCACGCGTACTTGAATAGCCCATATATTGAAATATTGAAATATGGATTCCCGGCCCAGTGATTTAGTGGCCAAGTAAACAAGAAATTGTTCCATGTCAATATCATAAATCAGTTTTTTGTGGTTAGGTTTGAGTTTGTTAGACAAATATATTACAGGAATAATACCAAAACACACAAACCAAGCAAAAGCCACCCTATGCAGTTTATACATGTTCGTGTCCCCACAGGCCTTCGTTAACAGCCCATTTAAATTCAATAAGGTATTAGTGAGGGCTTGCATAACCTTTAGGTATAGATTTAATGTATTGGCCAA
The DNA here is from genome assembly GCF_040938575.1 of Ambystoma mexicanum. Classification (NCBI taxonomy): domain Eukaryota; kingdom Metazoa; phylum Chordata; class Amphibia; order Caudata; family Ambystomatidae; genus Ambystoma; species Ambystoma mexicanum. The sequence goes on from NC_090929.1 coordinate 125,320,232, forward strand.
GAAGACACTGCGTATCGAGCTCAGACGAAATTCAAGCAATTTAAACTCAATAAGGGTCGAGGTGGGAAGGTTAAGAATAGTTTTTAAGCAGCGCTTTTCTACTCAAGCAATGCTACAAGCAATTGTTTATCCACAGGGTTACTATGTGGCAAGATCGGTGGTAAACAAGAACTATTATTGTAGTCTTGCAGGTAATTAGATCTCCATTGGCCCTTGATTTTACCAGTAGAGTTTCCTTTCAGATACCTACTTGCTTTTCCTTAGGAAATTAGAAGGATGAATTTGCACAATATGCTTTTGACTTAAGTCTCTTTTGAGTCTGACAGATATATACTGTGATTAGTCCATGTTTCTGATAAAAGGACATTTACTGACGTACATGCCCCCTTAAGCAATAGTCAGGAAATTCCCTTAAAATGTCATGACACCACTGAAAGGGAGGGCTATTATGACTATAGTAATGATCTGCTTCATCGGCTCCTGGGAAGGAATTTTCACCCCAGGGAATGTAAAACTCACTGGCCAGAATCATCTCTAAATTTGCTGCCATCAAAAACAGACTGACACAAACATGCATTGCTTTAAATTCCTGGCCACGCATGAGAACTTGCAATTGATTACTTTAGCTTTTTATTTTCAGGCACATCTTGCAAGCCGGTAACCTCCCGTCTCCAGTAATTGGCAAGAGTAAAGCGATGTAGACTAGGGGCATGTCTTATCCAGTGAAAATGCAGCCAACAAAAATGTAGTCAGTGAAGAATTGAGGGTGATAACGTTGCCAAGGAAAAAGTGAAAAGAATGCAGCTGCTGCTAGTGTAATAGTTAGGGTTAAGAAGGGTTTGTGGGCTTGTGATAGCCTGGATTAGGATTAGAATAGAGGTTTGTGTAAGGATAGGTGTTAGATTAAAGAAGTCAGGGCTTGGTTAATCTTTAGGGTAGAGGAAGTGTCAGGGTTAGTGTTAAGGTAGGGGTTATTGTAAGGCAAGGGCTAAAAGAGGAATGGTTTGGGAAAGTGTTAAAGAAAGGGATAGGGAGTTTGGAGAGGGCTGGTGATATTGGTCAATGGTCAATGATTAATGGTCAACTCACAAGTGGATTCTCATGCCCAGACTAGCTACCTACAAAAAAATACGGCATATTACTTAAGGCTCATGAAAGCTATTAGGCCGTTTCTTAATGAGGGTAATATGGCCACCGTAGCCAGGGCCATTATACTATCAAGGCTTGACTATGGCAATGCCCTGTTATTAGGGGCCTCCTCTAAGGATGTTTCTAGTTGTCAGGTGCTTCAGAACAACGCGGTTAGGCTGGTAAAAAATCTGAAGAAAAGAGATCATGGTACTGCAGAGAGAATAGCCTTGCATTGGCTCAGAGTGGAGGAGCGTATTAAATTCAAAGCTCTCTGCCTGGTGCATAAATGCCTGTATGGCTCTGCTCCTGAGTATCTAAAAAAGGGCTTAGTGCTTCATACCCCCATTAGGAATCTTCGTTCAAAGGGTAAATGTCTGTTGATCGTCCCCAAGTTTAAATTGAAATCTGGGCTGGGCAGTTCCTTTTTGGTGCAGGCCCCCAGCTTGTGGAACAGTGTTCCAGAAACACTCAGAACCGTTACCAACCTTACTGTTTTTAGGAAAGGGTTGAAGACTCATCTTTTCAGATGATGAACTGGGATACGGGGGATTATGACCACCTCATGGCTTAGCGCAGACGTTCCTATTGTATTGTTTTGTTTTTCGTTGTTTGCCTAAGCGCCCTGATGCCCACGAGCTATCGGCGCTATACAAAAAATAAATACATACATACATACATTGGCATAGGATGACAGCTAGGATAAACCTAATGGTTATGGAGAAGTAAGCATTAGGGTAAGGGGGTGAGTTGCAGTTAGGGTAAGGCTAAGGTTGGTATTAGAGCAAGGGTTTGAATTAAGGCAAGGATGTTGTACTTTGTGCTGAACTGGTGATGGCGTTGGAGATAGGTTCACTGTTCATTTTCTATTTATTTAACATTGAGTTAAATTAACATTTAAATATAATGCTTTAGCGCACTGAAGGCTTAGATATCAGTAAGAGTTCTGGATGGAAGAAGGGTTGGTATTAGAGTACTTGGAAAATTTAGGAATGGAGTTTGGTGATTGTGGAGGATTGTTAGACGTTTGGTTTATATTTAGAGTTACAGCCTCTCACCTTCGTGTTTTTAAAAAAAGCTTTTCTGACGACCTTATTACTGGCAACATTTTCACACTTTGGATTGTTTGTATTGAATGACTACATTTTTTTTTTAAATGACGTTTTGCTGACTACATTATCACATGACTACATCTTCACCTAGAACCATCCCAGCTGAGCCCCCCACCCCCCGCGGAATTCTCTAAAAAGGCCCCCGCGCCCACAGCAGTGCAGTTGCTACTCTTCCCAAAGAGGTTGGAAAGCACCGGTTCCCTTTATTTTGTATCCCAAGACCAAACAAAATCTAAAACTAGATGGTCTCCCTTTGTGCTGCACACAGTGATGCCAACCTCTTCCAATGCAGCACTCGTGTCACTTTACTTTTGCACTGGTTTCCAGTCACAGTAGGCAGCATTGCTTGATCATCATGTCTGTCTTCTAAGGTTATCAAGAGCGCTCAGGTTTTCCCCTACCATGTTACATAATGCAATCCCATCCTCATTTGGTTTTCCTGTTGAACGCTGGGACGTGTAGTTTTTTATTTCCCATTGTACATATTTGGTTTTCCTGTTGAACGCTGGGACGTGTAGCTTTTTCTTTCCCATTGTACATTTAAGAAAACTACAAGTCCCAGAATTTCAAGATCAGGACAGGATGGTGTCTCATGCATGGAAAGGGGACACCTAAGGATGGACATGCCCCTTTATGGTTTCCATCAATCTTCTTTAAGTGTCTCTTGCCTCCGCTTCTATACAGTCCTATCAGTATTTGACCACGTTACAATATATTGGTTGGTTGATTCCAAAACCTGCCCACTCTCAATACTGCCCTGCTCTTGGTAAATGCTCTTCGGTGATCGTAGTACTGCACAAATACATTTTACTTGACTTCTATGGGATCAACATGGTCACGAAAAAGTACTGTTTCTGGCACTATAAGGGCGGTTATCACCGATCACAATAGCTCAATCATGGAGTTCCATCGTGGAAAACAAATAGAATTGTGCCTCTCAGAGGAAGGTGGTAACTAACACAACATGTAATGAATGCACTCTAGGGAATATTCACGAAAATACTGATAGAATTAGTAATGTACCGCTTGTACAGAGCTCAGAATCAGAGATTGTCAAACATCAAGACAAGCTTGCGGCTTTTATCACATGTACTCTCGGTATATGGTTTGAACTAATCCATTAAGAATATTTTCCACCTTAAAGTCATTGCTGGCTGCAAAAATGCAGAAATGCCAAAAAGTTGTAGCTTCTGAAAATGTTGACTTATTTACAAAGCGTTTGAAGGACGTAATGGGGGCGGAAGTGTGGGTGGACCTCCACTCGCTTTCATACAGTACTTGATATTGACTTTTGTTATTTCTACCCGCACGCGAGGCACCATTTCTCCCCATACTGGACTTGTCTCAGCAAGTAATCCCTGGTTGATTTATTTCTTTTCTGCCATCGTCCACTAGCCGAAAAATAAACCAACATCAGGTTTGCCCTTGGTGTGGCGTGAAACGCAAACTGCACTGCTTAGTTTGTGGGCCAGTAACGAAACGTCTTGTGATCAAACCGTTGTAAACTAGCAGGGTCTTTATGAGTATAGTGTTGACTACTTTTTATTTGCTTAACTACACAAGTAAAGAAGGAGTACTTTTCTGGAATGTGCACTACTTTTTTGGATTTGTTTCCTTTGCATTTCGGTTTTCCAACTTGCTAAGCACATTCAATTTCGGAAGAATTGAAGGTTGTCATATAGACTATGGTCTCAAAGGTTATGTACACTTGGTGGCGAAGGGTTTATGTGCACTCCCAGGATAGCTGCGGGTAGTCTCTCCATGAATCACAGTGCTCAGGTTAATAGCTCACTGGTGGCCAATGCCACGTCTTTTAAACTGACGAATTAGCTGACTTTATTCTCAGGGCATGGCAATTCTGGGACCACCAACAGTACCATGCTATGCACAGTCTTCTCTGGTCTGTTTATGTATGTATTTATTACATTTGATTATATGCCCAAACCCTGGGGTATAACGGCCTAGGTTACCAGATTACCGCAATGCTTTCTGGTTACAAGGAAACAGTGTTAGGACATAGCAATTGGCAATGTGGTTACAGACGTTCATTTGCAGTTGACATTATTGTAAGCAAACAATTATTCGATAGATAAAGAGCAGTTGGATTAGAATTTATTGAAAATGCAGGTTTTTAGCAGTTTTTTTTAAGTGAGTATGGGAAGGCTCTTTCCTTATGTTAGCGGGAAGTGAGCTCAAGATTCTGGGCGCGGCTGCAGGGAAGCTGGAGTTGCCTGTTCTCGGGTTCTTGAAGCGGGGGATGAGTAAGTGGCTGCTAGAGACAGATCTGAGGGATCTGGTAGCTGTTTTGCGAGTGAGACATTGGTTGAGATATGTAGGGGCATTTTGGGTGATGCATTTGTGAGTGGTGGTGAGTGTTTTATGTAATATTCTGGCGTGTAGGGGGAACCAGTGTACGTCTCTCCTGGTCTATGATGTGTGGTCCCTTTTTTTGATTGCCCAGTGCTGCTCTTAATGCTTTGTTTTGCAGAAGTTGCAATTTAGCTAGATTTGTCTTGGTGGTGCCTAGCAGGAGCATGTTGCAATAGTCTAATTGTCTAATTTGGACATAATGAGAGCTCTTGCTAGTGTGAAGCAGTTTTGAGCGGTAGGAAATTGTCAACTGAGGGCAATGAGTTTGGCCGTCTAGGCAGTGGAGGAGGCGAGTGAGTTGATATGTTTACTCATGGTGAGACTGGAGTCTAAGTAAACGCCTGTTCTACCTGCAACTCGCTCCGCCTGCCTGCTGAGCGTCACAATGCCATTGGTCAGTGTGTGTTTTATTTAGTGATGCACATACTCAGTCCTACAGATAAAGGGTGCATCAGCCACTTGTACGCCCTAAAAATAGTCAAATACTTCCAAAAATAAAAATTGGGAGAAAAAAGACTCCCAACAAAAAAATGGGATAACGACAGATAGAACCGTGTGCCCCTGAGTTCACCAATATAGCTCTATGGATATGTTTGGACTAGTACTACACATAGTACCACAGGAAGAAACTATATTATTACTGACTGATTGGAAGAAGTAAACCTGTTTATTTTAATGTGCATGAATAACTAGCTGCAAACAAACCATTTTTACAAAAACATTTTCGTTTTTTCAGTTAAAACATATTTCTACTCACTTATAAAAAATTCCCACTGGGGATTGGACTAACATTTGCACTCCCTAAAAAAAATATTTTACTTCCAACTTTAAAAAATAGGTCGTAAACTACTCCTACTTCCAAATCTTATCTGGATGACTGAACAAACTTATTAAATCTTTATTTGGAAAATCGTAGTTTCTGTCAACGAATACATAACATAACAGGCAATACCATTAATTACACATTAAGATAATACAAGCTACGATTAAAATACTGACTGCGCAGTTGAAGCACACTTTCAATATAGGAACAAACATTGCAGTTAACAAATCTGGAACAGATAAAATAAACATTGAATCTAACCCAGCATGTCTTAATTTGTGATGCACACTTTGGACAGCCAACTTATAGGGAGTCATATGTTAGCCTTTTGTAAAGGTCTGCTAATGTTTCCTCTTTGTTTCATGCAAATGTGTGGATTTGCACCTTTTTAGTGAGTGGGTTCAGTTTACTTGATCTGCAAGACACATTTGGGCTATAGTAATGGCCAGTTTATACTGTAGCACTTTATACTAGAGCAGTTTCTTAGGACATGCACAAACTACAATTTATACAAAATAAAGCTCTGAGAGCTGCCCTCGGCATCAGGAAATCAGATCATATATCTAAGATCAGAAGAGATCACCACTGGCTGCCAGTTGCAGAGAGAATCATCTTTAAAACTTTGTGTATAACTTACAAATGCCAACAGGATACAGCTCCTAAGTATTTACATAAAGCACTTAAAAAAAAGTAATCACAAGAACACTAAGATCCAACGACCACCTACTACTTGAGATACCCCATCACAAGAATACTAAAGCAGGGGGTAGCAGCTTCCAATACTTAGCCCCCAAACATTGGAACTCCCTTCCCGCCAGCATCAAAGAAGAGGGCTCCTTTTCAGGATTCAAAAAATTGCTCAAAACCTGGCTTTTTAACTAAAATGAAGGATACCTGTCTTGAGAAGCTGTAGATATGCTATAATCAATATGTACCATTCATCCTTGTGTAATAGAATGTAATTATGTTTCTTGAATGTCTGCCTATAACCAATCCATTAATGCCATTGTGCAATATGTGAATAACCTCGCTGTGATACCTAAGGGTCTGGGCGTGTAACAAATTAATTAATTAATAAAATAAATAAATATATAAATAAATAAATACATACATACATACATACATACATACATGGGGCAGCCATTTTGATAACAGCGTTCATAATTTGGTCCGCAATATTTTACAGCAGACGTAATCACTTGTGTGTAAGGAAAGGTGCCTATTGGGAAATAAAAGTTTTGTCAATTTCGGTATTAGCCACTTTCATTGCGTTCCATTTGATAAAATCCCCTTCCCTGAAAAATGTTGCTGGCAGCTGGGGATCGATGTATAGAAAGGCGGGCATAACAGGTGTTGAGGGAGCTGTGTGGGGGAACGCCCCACACGTTTGCATTTAAAAGTGGTAAAAACAAAAACAAGGCAATGGGATTCAGTGAAATGGGATTGAAGTAAATCTCACACATCCGTCAATTACTGTAAGGCAATGTACGATTCAACTCCACAATTTGTGTGGGCTAACCAATACTGCATCACTTTTTTTGTGCTGTCCCCACTTGTGTGACCAGGTAAATGCCATCAAAGCTCTAAAAATTAGTAAACAGGTCTATAGTACACTGAGTTAAGGTGACATTTTTCTAATTTTATATTTATCAGCTGTGGTGTCCTTGCTTTAGCCTTCACTGTGATCAGTGCAGAATGATTTCATGACAGGCTGCTGGAAGCTGAGAGTTTCAGGCAGGACAGTTATCGAAGGCTGTGATGGATGGAAGCACTCGAGGCTTCCTGTGAAGGTTGTACAAACACATCTTTTGAAGCAATCCTCAGAATCCATGTGGATCATTAAGTAGCCAAAGCCATTTGGAAAACCAATGTCTTGCCTTGGCTAGCTGTTCCGCACACCCATGTAGAGTAACACACATATATTGCAAGGCATAATTGTATGGCATAAGACATGATGCTAATTTGTGTTCTCCCCCTTTCTCCGCAGATTTATGTTGCCCCTATGGCTATGCAGCAAATTTCCAATGCCCGGCCATGCAGTTTACTCAACCTGTTTACTCATCCTTTTACCAATGAAAGGCACATTAGTCTGCTTGACTATATAGGCAGCAGGTCTGGTTTGATCACAGGCAGAGCTTATTCTGTTTACTGGTGCTCTGGCAACACAGTGTGCAGGTCCGGTGCTACCACTACGCAAGGTTTGACGCTTGCCTATAATGTGAAAATGTATTATAATGTATTCTCTCGTGAGGCGGTCTGCAGTAGCAGTCGGCAGCACAGCAGGGCCTGCTGAGCAAACACTGTGAGGCTCGGGTCAGACTCGATTACGGGTTTGAGTGTGGCATGCTGTGCCGTGTGCAGGGCCTCAGGCAGCACCTGCACATTAACGTGCCTGAGGCTTGCTCTGGTAAATGTTGGTCTTCTGTTTACTGGACCATCTGTGGTGGCCGGCCCTGCTGCACAGTAGCCGGAGCCTTGTGCATCACGACAGGAGGATTTGGAGGTATGTGATACTCTTGAGTATTACGAACATCCAATTGAAATGTATGCTGTTCACAGAGTACTGTGGAATGCCTTCAAGATTGGAAAAGTTTGCAGTGCTGGGATTGGGAATATTGTGAGATTTTCAGGAGTTGGGACGGGTTACAGGTATTCGATATCATTGGTTGGCTACGATGCCTGGACAATTTGAATGACAAACCTTTTATACATTTTATTTATATGCCCTGTGGGTTTCGGTAGTATGAGGAGGATTATATGGTAGGTACAATATCACGGCCCCAAGGCAGTATTCCCAACAAAAAATCAGCAAATACTAAGTTCTCGATCAGCATGGCACTGCATTACTAAGTAAATGACAGTTATGTCATGGAAGGTTGTATTATGCAAAAGTGCCACCTTGCCCTGGCAGGCAACTTCTTGGTGCTGTACCCATGGCTGCAGATCAAAGGAAAATCCAAGTTTTGATAAACTGCAACACAATAAATGGACCACAATTTTTGTGCTGTTCCGAGTGTGTGTGTCCCAGCGGGGCTAGAAGGCATGTGGCATGTGCTCCTCTGAATATACTGTAATGGTGGGGGGATGGAAAGGGACTGCAATATGTTTTGGAGAAGGAGACTTTTGGAAGGGATCGTGCAAACTCGCACCCTTTTCTTCTACTTCTCATCTCTGCCGGCATCGGATGCTGGCTACAGCGCAACAATGACCAACAGCATTGCCTTACCATCCTCCACGACGCTGCAGCAGAAGCACTGACAGCCTTTCAGGCATTAGGTAAGCTCACTTGGGCAAGGGGGGCTAGCAGGCTTCCCTTTCCTACAAAAAGCAAGGCATCAATCATTGTTCACTTTCTTGGATTACTATTGTGTGTGCGCTGTGATCCTTGTGCGCACTGCTCTTGGAAAGCCCAGTTGGGCAATGTTCATTTCTGGGCCTATTTGCCACTCCAAAATGGCCGCATCTGACAGGGGTGACAGAGTGCCTGGTGTCCCAGTACAGCAGCTGCACTGATTGCGTGCAGCCTCCCTCATGAGGCCCAATCAAGTGAGCTGGCAGGCGAATGTGGGCCCCCTTCCAAGGCCCTCTCCTAAGGCCCCTGTCAGGAGCTGGAGGGAGCACCTCTCCCTGCCGCTACTCGGCATCAGTCTCAATGGATTCATACAGACTGTGTCCCATGCACGCCCTGACCAAGAACTTATTCTTGACTTCAATTGCCCTGGTAAGCTATTATGGATCTCATTGCTCAAATTGCTGCCTGCTCCTTTTCCTAATCTCAGCACCAATAGTACTATGCATTGTGATGTGCCTCGTACTGATGGCTTCTCTACTGCTCGCTAAATGCCCTGTTTCAAAATAAAAATAAAAATAAAATAATCTCTAACTCTTTCTATTCTTTGGTGAGCTGCTTACCGTGTATCCACCTTTTTGTACTGCTTTTGAGTGGCTTCTGCTAAATTCTAATTTAGGTGTTTTTTCCATCTGTGCACTCACCTTTTTGTACTGTTTTTGAATGCTTTCTGCTAAAATCAAATTTAAGTGTGCTTACCAATTTGTTAATGTTCTGTAATTCCGGGCACTTCCAGCGTACACACTGATTTCTGTCTGCTTGGTTGCCTGGTGTGAATCCATTGTTGCATAGTGCTTCTGACCCTCCCCCTGCTATCCTCTGGCTCCCCCTCTTTGTCTCTGCCCCCACGGTGCTCTCCGTCTCCCATATCTTTTCTAACTGCTTTTTCATCTCCTATCCTCCCTCTCTCACAAAGTCTGTAAGGAAGAAACTAAAAAAGGCACGCGTGAGATCCAACCCTGTGTGCCCATCGCAGACTCCTACATCATTGCTTCCTCCAGACAAACTATGAATGACATTCTTTTCACTGTTCCCTCTTCTAACCTTTGGACCCCCCACATGGTCTCTGTCCTCTCCCCTTTCTCCTCCTCTTGGCTCACTTTGCATCTTCTAAATGGACCATTAATGTCTATCATAATGGCACTATCATGACCCAAGGCTCTCAGCCCAATCTCCTCCTTCTTACCATGCAGCTCCCTTCTCTCTTTAAATTCCCACCCTCTTCTTCCATCCCTCCTTCCCTCATCTCCATCTCACCCTCCCCCAGTGGAAACATTACCCTTGTGCCCACCATCACAAATCTTTTAAAGGGGACAACCAGATTCACTTAGCTACCCTTAATTCTCACTCTGCTATAAAAACACTTCTCTGACATATGTCACATCCTTGAAGACCTTGACCTCGACATCCTTGCTCTCACTGAGATGTTGTTCAAGGCCAGCTACATCACTGCTTTTGACACTCTTCTCCCTGAGGGCTACACAATCCTGTCCCATCCCAGGCCCTCCTGGTCTGATGGTGGAGTGGCTCTGATCTTCCATGAGTGGGTTCCTGTCTCCATCATCCGCACTCAATCCTACTCATCCTTTGGAAGCCTAGTCTGCAGGCTGTCTGTCTTGCCTACCTTTTCTCTCACTCGTTCTACTATCTACAGACCCCCGGACCGACCTCCCTCTTCCCCTCAGAAAGGGCCGACCTGTCCTCCTCTCTTCTTGCCTCCTCCCCTAAACCTACTTCCTTGGGAATTTCAACATCCATCTCGTCTACCCTGATGCGGCTACTGTTGCCTTCTGCAACCTCTGCAAAGCTCTTTCCCTCACTATCCTTTCCTCTGGCCCAACCCATTCTGCCGGGCACATCTTGGATGCTCTCATCTCAATGGACATCCTTCTCTCCAATCCTTTCACTACCCCTCTCTCCTGGTCTGAACACTCTCTCATCTCTTTCCTCCTTGATCTCCCCTGTCCCCAGACTCCAACTCCTGTACAGCCATGATGTCAGTCGCTGCATTTGCCTACTCCTTCATCCCTCCTCTCCGCCCCCTTCATTGGACTCTCCTTCTGACTCTGTTCTATCTAACCTCCATCTCTCTATCTCTAACACCTTGGACATCCTTGCCCCTGTCATGAGGATCCGCAAGCAGCCTGCCTCCAAATGCAACTCTTTGTATGACTCTGACTTGGCCGCTTTGAAACGCAAGTGCAAAGCCGCAGAGCGGAAGTGACAGGCATCTAGCTCTCCCCTGACAAACTGGTCTGCCACCTACTCCAAAGGCAATACAGTATCTCCATCTGTTCCAAGAAGTGGGCTCATGTCAAAGCATGCATCTCTCGAGCCACCAATAACACGACTGAACTCTTTAAAATCTGCAAAGAACTTGCCATTCCTACTGTAGTCTCCTCCTCTCCTCCTCCCTCCCAGGCCCTCGGCTCTGCACTGGGCACCCACTTTTCCTCCAAAACTGAACAACCTGTCCTCGTGTGTCATCTGACCCCCACCCCAACCTTCTCTCACCCCCTCTGGCCCCCTACTCCATGATGCTCTCCTCTCTCTCTCCCGTTGCACCAGATGAGATCTTTAGAGTTGTCCGCTCTATGAAAGTCTCCTCTAAACAGGTGCTCCCCTGCTCCTCCAGAACAATCAAGGACAACATTGCCTCTCTCGCTCCTGATTTGTCTGACCTCTGCAACCACACATTTGCAACAGGCTCCTTCCCTCAACCCTTAAGCACTCTCTTGTGCACCCTCTCCTAAAAATGTCTCTGCTGGCCCTTCTTGCCCGTCTAACTATTGCCCCATCTCTATCACCCCTTTTTTTGGCAAACTCATGGAGAAGCTGGTCATTCCCCAACTGACCCCCACACCAAACTGCTGCCTGACTCCATGACCACCAGACCGGTTTTAGGGCAGCCAGAGGCATGGAAATTGCCCTCCTGAACTCCTCTGAAGACCTCCTCTCTAACTTGGACTCTAAAACTCCCTCTGCTCTAATCCTCCTCGATCTTTCTTCTGCTTTTGACACAGTCAACCAATCCATCCTCATAAACTGTCTCTGTGATTCCCTAGGCATCATGGACAGGGCACTGGCGTGGCTGAACTCCTTCTTTTGTAACAGACCTTCTCAAGAGCAAATGGGTTCTTTTTTCTCCTCCACCTCACTCTCTACCTGTGGCGTCCCTCAGGACTATATCCTATCGACATGGTTTTTTAACATCTGGCCTCTCTGGCACACTTGATCTCCACTTTCGCCCCACATATCCAGTGTTATGCAGATGACACACAGCTCTCTTTCAAGCTGCCTTCCCCTATTTCTCCCTCCTCCTCCCTCATACCTGAATGCTATTCAGGTATGGTGCTCTGCCAATGATCACTGCCTTAATGCCAGTAAGACAGAAATCATTCTCATTGGGACGCCTGCTCCCCCGTAACTCTCTTTCCAGAGAGTGGTGGGGGGGCAAAACACTTTGGGATCATCTTGACTCCTCTCTCTCTTTCTTTCCACGCATCATGGACCTTGCTAAGAAGTCCAACTTTCTGCTTCATCTCCTCAGGGGCATTCAACCTTTCCTCACCTTCCCCCAAAAGCTCATTGTCTCCAGAGTCCTGGTTCTCTCTAGGGTTGACTACTGCAATAGCCTCTTCCTCAACCTGCCTCTTTCCTCCCTTCGCCCCCTCCACCTAATCCAGAATAGGACTGCAAGTCATATCCTTGGCCTCAAGCCCAGGGGCCGCATCTCTCCAGCCCTAAAATGTCTCCACTGACTCCCGGTGACAGCAAGGATCAATTTCAAGACCCTCTGCATCGTCCACATGGCTGTCTGGGGCCTGGAACCTCTCCACATCCAGTGTTTTCTCCAGAAATACCTCCCTGCCAGAGTCATTTTGTCTTCTGGTTCCAACTCTCTGCAGGTCAACCGTTTCTCCAGGCAGAGAGTGGGAGGTAGAACCCTTTCCTCGGCTGATGCCTCCCTCTGGAACAGTCTCCCTCCCCCCTCAGACTTGAGCTGGATCTTCTTAAGATTCATAAACTTCTCAAGACTTTACTTTTTTTCCTCCTCTTTCCCTCTCCCCCTCCCATGGTAAACTCTTCAACTGCCGCTGTGACTGGGGCCTGGTCCGTTCATAGTCATAGAGTGGCCAGACCTCCCCTACCAGTCCCCCCCAGGCATCCTTTGGCAAAACCTGCCCTCATGCTCCCTTTCCTGGACTATCCCAACTTGATCCTCCCTGTCCACTACACTCCTCCCTCTTTCCCCTGGCACTTGCTCCTTGGCCCAACCAGCAGTTGGCCGCCCCCACCCATGGGTGTACCCCACTCCTGCCCTTCACCCTTTACCCCCTGGCACTTTTCACCTTGTCACGCACTTGCACCGTAGGATTGTCACATGGCCAATATACCGTTTTTGTTTTACTTTTTGATTCCTGCCCACCCCCCCCAATCTTCCCTTGTGGCACCTGGAAACACCTGTGTATAGGCACCATACAAATGTCCAATACATTTTTTTTAAAACATTACCAACTTCCTGTGTAAACAGCTCTTCCAGCTGGGACAGATGGTTGGTGCTCTTCAAGCGCTCTGTGTTTATTTAACCCTGACTTGAAGTCCACATGGACCTACACAGAGCCGGCCCGACTCCCGAGGCAACGGCAGTCTGCGTGGTGGCACAGGGCCTCGCTATCAGACACCAGTGCTTCCCCGTACTATATCAGGTCACAACATTATTTTAAAGCAGTGTTGTCTGCTTTCTTGGATGAATAACGTTTTTCTGTTTTTCTGATTGAGGATATGGTATCAGCTCCTAGGTCCCTGTGATGCTCTTAGACAAAAATATCCCCCACAATGCGGTCCATCAAAAGCTGCAGGACCCATAATTATGGCTTATCACTTTCTTTCACCTAGAAGAGCTTTAAAAGTGTGATCAATTATTAAGGAGGGTGATGGCCCATTTAAGAGAACATTGTGTGGGACAAGGTATTCTAACATTTCCATGTGAAGAAATTGGATATGGATATGGGGCCTAAATAACTTGACCTACTGACCATTTGACTTAATTTTTTTGACCTAATTATTTTCACCTACTGCGGAGGGAGACCCCCTGCAAATCCGCCTAATGAGGGGGGAGACACCCACCCCATCCGACTTCCCCCACCTAAACCTATTCCCTTACCCCATCCCACAATTATTTTTTATTTAAAGTGTACCATTTGACCTACCAAATGAGGTCAAAAAGATGTGGTCAAATGGGAGTAGGTCAAATTGACATTAGGTCAAACTTGACAATACAGAGAAATGCAAAGGGTAATTTATATTCTAAAATCACACGCAAACTACCGGCTATCTACCTAAAGCTACGCCCTCCTCCAAGTCACTTAAAATATAGCATACAATGCAGTTTTAAACTAACAACATTATTTTCAGAAGTTCATATTTAACACACCAACAACGTTAATCCAAGGTAGAATGTTGTATTTTCATCACACAATATATAAAGCCTGTAGTTGTCAAGCATTGAAACACAAACAGGTAACCTTTTTGAACATTACCTTTTGTTATGAGTCTAAGTCTTGAAAGTACATTTTCAAAATTCAAAGGGCATTTTTTGCCTTCTGCGGAATTGCATTCTGGTACTTGTAGTTTCCCATTCAATGGGAGAGAATAATGCCAAAATTGTACATGTTTTGCCTAACATTTCTATAAGGATTTATATATTTTTGTGAATGCCTTATTATGGTTTGTCTACCTTTCTTTAGAGATCACACCGTTAGTCACCTAATGTCTCACAAGTTAGTTCTTGCTCTTCCTCTAGTGTAAATTCTAAAGAGATGGTAGTGCAGGTGTCCACTGTGATACAGCAGAGTTGGTTTTCTTTGTTTGAGAGTCGGGTGCGCAAGTCACCAGAGAGCTCAAATTTTATATGAGTTGGGTGGGCAATGCTTATCTGTACAGGCAGCTGTTCAATGGCGTGCTTAGAAGCACCAGTTATTCATTGTAGGAAAACATTTGTGGAGGATTGTTAGTTTTAAGATCTGTGTATTTGTAGTATCAGAGCAATGTTTGTAGCGACAGAACTAGAATAGGAACGCTCGGCGAGCAAGGTGTTCCGTTGTTTCATTTCTGAAACATCTCACAATTTACAGTTAGCATCTTAAAATCATGCTTCCCTGGTTTTGGTATGCTTATGTGTACAGTATGCTTTCATGCCATGGAAATGGAATGTGTTTATCAATTAAGCAGTAGAACCCGAGGAGGGAGGCCATTACCAGTAGGGTAATCCCCTGGGGACGATAGATAGAAGCCTGAGTGAAGCGAGGGCTTCAATGTAGCTTTGGGGGCATTACCTAAGCGGTAATGCCCCCCCTGGATTCTTTTGCTATTAGTACCCTGGCATGTCACACTGCGGTACTAATAGCATTTTATTTGAGTTGAGAAAATGGTGCTAAAGCTGTTTCTCGACTCAAGAGTTTTTTTTTTAAATTGTACGTCAGAGATGGGTGAGAAGGAACTACATGTAGTCACTTACCCCTTTCCATTGCATCCATTACAAATCTAGAGAAAAAAAATAAACAAACAAAAGGGCCACCATGGAAGGGACCAAAGGGATTACACATAGTCCCTTCTCCCTTTCCATTGCAGCCATTGAAAAAAGAATGAAAAAGTAAACAAAAAAGATGGCTGCAATGAAAGGTGGAGATGGGACTAAACATAGTCCCTTCTCTCTTTCCATGGCTGCCATAGGAAACCACTAAACAAAAAAGATGGATGCCACGGAAAGGGGAGAAGGGACTACACGTAGTCTAGTCTCTTTTCCCTTTCAATTGTGGCCAGGATGCGGACGCAACCGATCCAACAAAGGCCTTGTTGGTCTGGTAACAACCTGCCGAGGGCCAATGAGCTTGTGTGTTACATGTTTATTGACCCTAGCCAGGTACTAATGTTTAATAATAACATCAATAGACATGATCTTGTTACCACTCCCACCTGATGGGTGATGTAAAATGAAACATCTTGTGAGATAGCATGTTCCAACTCTTCTTCTCAGGTTTTAGTATGCATACATTACATATGTGTACTAATCCGTTTGGCAATGTTAAATAATGTTAATGGCCTTTCCCCACAGGCCTAGATCTAACCACACCACAGTTTACCACCATTTGCCATGCACAGGCAGAAAGAGATTTATGTGTTGTTTATTTGCAGATATCAATTCATAAAGCTATTTCAGGTATTCATCTATAACTAATAAATACATGCATGGTGAAACGAGTTCTTGGAGGGGGTGTTCTGTCTGGAGTGTGTGGGTGGGTCGGTGATGTGTTGGCCAGGACTGGATGTGAGAAACACTTGCCCGACTAAAGGGGCAGGATGAGGGACAGGAGACGAGTGGGGATGCTAATGCTGCAGGATGTCCGTAGAACATTCGCAGGAATTGGTTCCTCTGGTCCCCCACGTGTTCAGTGATATTTCCTGTCAAGCATGCAAGCACAACTGGAGGCAGGGATGCCTTGTTGCCTGAACAAAATGGCCTTTCTTAGACATTAAATATCATGACGTATCAAAATACAACATGTGTTTGTACAGTATGCATACTATCTCACTTAGGAACGGTCTCCACTAGATATTGGTTACCTGCTTATTCTTTGGAGGCAATGGCCCTCATTCCGAGGTTGGTGCTAGTCATGGCGCTACTAGCGCCATAACTAGCACCAATACCGGTACCGCCACCAACGTGATGGTATGGGGATTTACCGGTCCATTCCGCCCTTTGCGGGACTGGTAAATCCCCTTTCGAAATGCCATTCTCCATTCCCATTTGAGCCCCCATAGGGCTCAATGGGAAGGCGGCAATAACGGTACCTGCCTTAACGCCTGCTAAAACCAGGCGTTAAGGGAAGGACCCACAAAGGGACCTGAGAATAGGGCGCAAAGGGATTACCGGCACCAGTGTCCTTAGCGGTGCTCGGGTCGTAATGACCCCCAATGGGTCATAATAGGTAGTCAGGCAAGGGGGCACTAGTGCTTTTCTTCCTTGGAAATTGTGCAACCACATTGATCAACTGAGCCAATAGGATGCAAGGCGGTATATGGGTTACTGGTGTACTGATGTCAGTAGATACGTTTGGGGCACTGTAGTTGAAGCTGTGATCAGTGATGTTGTCAATGAGGTAGACATTAGCAAGCAGTCAATGAGTTGTGTCACAGCTGAGGCAACAGGTAGGCTGGGTGGGCAGGGTGTTGAGAAAAAGGGTGTACTGGTATGGTTGTAAAGGAGTGGAAGGGATGGCAGTACAGACACAGCTGTCTGCACCATACAAGGGTGCTGGCTTGTTGCGGTGCACATAACTAAATGTGTTATAGTTGGGGACTTCCGGCTGCTGATGTCCCACTATAGTATATTGTAAGGCTATCATTGCCACAACCTCCTTTTTGTCCCACCCTTCCTAGAATGGCAGTGGCTCATCCAAGCTGGTGTTTAGCACTGGCAGAGTTGCTGGCACTCAAGAGAGGAAACATACAGCATGTTAATATCATGGGCCCTTGCAAACGGGAAGCATAGAAACAGTAGCAGAGTACTCCACAGCTTATCAAACCCATATTCGGAGTATCAGACCCGACAGATTCTAGTAGAGAACTAACGAGACACTTATAATGGGAAGCAATGTAATGGACTGTAATGGATTGAATACATCTGACAGTGCTATAGTCCTACACCATATGAATCCCTTCCAATGCCAATTGAGATTTAATGAGAGACCTCTAATGGAAAGGTGCTGAAAAGGACTGTAGTGGAAAGAATATAACAAGCAGGACCGCACTCCCACAGAGCTTTAAACCCTCTCATGCACATTGAGAACTACTGTGACACTTTTAATGGGAAGCACACAGCAGACATATAGTTTCAAACTCTGCCAGTGGCAATACAAATGGGAAATGCAACTGTTTACAACTACAAAGTGGAGCTACTTACCCAGGGCAGAGACAAGGAACTTGTTCTTCACTTTAGACTCTTGGTTCTTCTTGGCTTTTGGGGTCAAAATGCACTTGACCTTATGAGCTCTCTTCTATTTTGTGATAGGCTATGTCCATCCCAACACTGGGTTACCAACAAAGGCGAGCTTTTAAAGTGGCATGGTTGGCTGCTTATTGTACAACCTCCATCCACAGATCAATACCATTGGATCAGATCAAAACCTGGCCAATAGTGTGTTCATAGGTGTACCAGAGGTACTTACCAAGCTCTCCCTTGGTGTATGTTGTATCATTCTTGGTGTGAATGCAGGTGCTTGGGAATGCTTGACAGAATGTTGGTGGGCCTGAGAAAATGTTTGGTTGTGAGTGTAGGAATGCCTGTCGTGAAGGTTCTAGAGGATATCAGTTGGAGAGGCCCAGCCTGGATGATGGGACCCAGAGGTTCATGTTTACCATCTTAAAGAGACATTATGTAATATGGAATAAAGCTGACCTGTGGAACCTGACAGATGTGTCCAAGGATCATGCTTTTCTACAGTTTAAGTATTGCTCGGCCCTGTGTTACATCAACAAAATTTCTATTATGCAATTGCCTTACATATTTCTGTTTGACATTCCTTTATGCTATGTCAGGGGTTCTCCTTGAGGTCGAAGTCACCTCGATTGCCCCTCATGGGCAGACCACAGGTGGCCTTGGCACTCAGCATGATGTCAGCTGTGAAAGGGTGGGGGAATGGAGGGCAGTGAGGGGTGGCAGGTTCAGCTCTATGTCTACTTTGTAGAAGCTAGTGCTTTGGGAGAATGCAGATTATTGTGATGTGTGTACTGCAGCACCGCCCTAAGACACATGATGCTGACGCCCTCAATCCTTGACTGTCCTGTATACATCCAACAGGCAACATGACTTTCAAGTAAGCATTTTATGTACAGTAACCCAAAGGAAGGTTGTCCTGGTTCCAGAATCCTTTTTCTTGAATTAACTCTACAGTGACTGTGGTTATAATCGGCGTTTGTAATATTGGCCAACACACTCTACACCCTTCGCAATGGCACAATACCTGTTGTCTCAAGGAGTTGGCTATGGAGAATTTACAGAAGTTTCAATATGCATTTATTAATCAAAAACAAAACTACAACTACCAGAATTCAAAGGTTCAAGCCAGCACCAGCCTAGGATGGGTCTAATTCGATTTATGGCATTCCTAATTCTGAGGCGCGCAATTACAATAGAAGGCGGTTTATCACGTGAGTGATTAAAAAAAAGTCTGATGGTGAAACAGGTGCTTCTTTAGGTGTAAGTAGAATTGTCCTGCAGTGCCAAATATTGTGTAGCCCAAACTCTTTACAATTAAGGGGAGCATGGTTCACCTGCACTGCTTTTGATTCCTTCTGCTGTAAGGATCAAGGGGCCTCATTACGAGTCGGGCGGTAGGGGATACCGGGCACCGGTAAGGAGACCGGTGCCGGTAATCCCCTACCGGCCGATTCCGAGGTCCCCTAACGGGAACCGCAAGGGATGTGTGGGCGGACCACACGTCCCTTACGGGTCCCGTTAGGGGACCAGGCCGCTAATTACGGGCCTGCCATTAGCAGGCCCGTAAATAGCGCCTTCCCCATTCCCATTGAGCCCTACGGGGGCACAAATGGGAATGGGGAATGGTTGGTGGAATGGGGATTTACCAGTCCCGCCAGGGTCGGACTAGACCGGTAAGTCCCCATTGCACCACACCGGACTCTGTCCCGTTATTGGTGGCAGTCATGGCGCAAATAACGCCATGACTACCGCCAATCTCGTAATGAGGCCCAAGGACTTTTGTGAGCTTCTCAAAATCATAATTTTAAAAGACAGCCGTAAAGATAGAGTAGGTAAAAAACATGTAATATATCAAAACAATGAATACGAAATAAATAAATACCTGACGTGTTAAATGTACTGTTTAATGGGTTCTATGTCTGAAGGCCGCGCACAAAAGGTTGCACAACGGATTGCAGCTCGAATGGTTGCAATCCCGCGGGTGCATCTTTTCTGTGCGGCTCTCTCCCCTTACTTGTTGCAGAGTCCCTCCCACTCCCCCCCTGAATCCCCACCCACCACTGCACCGCACCCTACGCACCTCTCAACCTGCTCCCACGCTCTCCCACACATGCCTGCTGTGGGCTCCGGCATCAAGCACCCTGCTTCCCGGGTTCAGAACGTGTACGCGGAAGCCCAGGGCACAGCGCGGGAAACACTTTTGTTTACAACCATTTGTGACCCGGGCTTCCGGGTACATGCTCTGCAGACTGCAAGTGGTTTAATGAATACATTGAAAACAGCAACCATGAAGCGCATATAATCCTTAACTATTGGACCCTTTATATACATATTCTTCTATCACTATGGGTAGAAAAATGACACAAAATCAGTGTGCCCCAACTTTAGCTATTTTATTTTTTTAATTATCCCATTCTTTCTTCCTAAGTGAAGATCATTCCTTGATATTTACTGATTATAAATGTATTATATTTTCATCTGGTCCCTCAAATACCTTTCTGTTTTATTATTGATATCTTCCCTTAATGACTTCTCCTGGAAACTGCTTGGCCCTGAGGGCACATAATATAGATAACAATTCAATTGCATTCAATTTCTCCCCATTAAAGCAGGTGACCTTACTGCAGGGTGTTTAAGAATAACATCTCCTGTCCCCTACAAGGAAATGGGGAGATTATATAAAAATAAAAAAATAAACAAAATCTTAAAAACCTTCAAGGAGCGAGACAGTTTTAAAAGCCAACCCTACTCCCTGCAAATTGAGAAGCTATTCTTTTAAATAAGGCTTTCCCTGTATATAAAAAATGGAAGCTATTCCTTACAAATAATTAAACTTCAAGGAAATACATCACAACCTTCGCCAGTTACATGTACAAGCTCTCTGGGGGCTATCACCGTGTAGCCTGTGTAGAGTGGTTCCTCACTATATTTTGGGACAAAAGGCTTTTTATTACAGTAATTTATCACCCCCATAAAAGTGGCTCCCTTGTAATGCTGAATAATTTTGAAAGAAATATGTTTTAAAAATTAAAAATGCAATATGTGTGCACAGTCAGGTCTGTGGGGAGGCATTTTTGCAACTGCTGTAACTGCAAGGGTAGTTTTAATGCCACAAGCTTCCATTCTTTAAGATATGATTATATTTTCTCTGCGCGCCCGCGCATTGTCAGCGATAAATAAAATATAAGGGTTGAATTGTATGGGGTTCCATGTAAGCACTTCCATTATTGAGACTTAATGGGCCTTTGAAAGGAGATTGTGGGAGTCTGGTTATGCCCCTGCGTGTTGAAATCCTTGGGTAGTACCTCTGAAAAGCTGATAGCAGGATTTCTGACAGGTCTTTTTTTGTGTTGCTGCTGTTTCATTGCCATTACTTCATGGATCCCAGGGCACAAATACTGCACAGACTTCCAAGCTACTGAAATGAAACATGATGCTATTAGAACACTTTGAATAGTTGAACAATGTTTATCCTCGTGACACTTCGTTAGCGTCTCATGTGTTGAAGTTGTCGATGCAAATGCAAACTTTCAATTGGACAATGGTTTATGGATGGCTGTTTGCTGGTGTTGGTTTGCCCTGCAACCCACACCCTTTACCCTTGTCTGCCATTGCTAACTCCCCTATCTTTCTCCTACAATCCCTCTGGTTGTTTGAGATTAAATGTGGCTTTTCATTTAGTTTTGGATTCAGCAACTTGTCCCCACATGGGTATGGGGCTGGGGTCAGACTCCTAACCACAAAGGTTTAATTAGCACATTTGCAGTGATGGGCCTTGCAGGACCCATCACTGCTATTTTAATTGCTCTGTGCTGAAAATGAGGAAAACAATAGAAATGCTCATGCCCAGCTAGTGAATTTCTGCTTGAGTCCCAGAATTCTTCCAGGGGACTGTTAAGGCTCCTGCCTGCATGGAGCTTTCTGTTAGGCGGAAACCTGTGCAGTTCCCTCTGGGACCACTGCAAAAGATTTAGGAGTAGAGGTGTTTGGCAGTAAACCCACTTGGTAGCAGTCTGTACCACACAGATTCACTTGGTAGCTGTGGCTGAGCAGTCAGACTTCCCTCAAGAAGAGTTAGAAAGTATGTGGAGTATGCAACATAGGGCAATTCTTCACAGTAAGACAAGCAAACACGCAACAAGGCTTCAGTGTAAAGATATAAAGGTATTTATTTATAACGACACATCTATAGAAAACACTCTGGCACTATTACGGCAAACACTTCAATTGCAATTACTCTACGAAGAAAAAGATCAATCCCCCTAACAATAATTCGACAAGTCTAGGTTTTACCAGCATCACTTATTTGCAGACAGAGGTGCATGCTTCAACCTAGATGGCCCTCTAGTATTCGTTAGGACGGGAGAGAAGAATAAGCAGGTTACGAAATCAACACGGTTCCAATACTTAACGGACAAATGCAAGGCAAGAAGAGAAGAACCACGGTAGATCATAAAGTTCAGAGGCCAGGCCCACTCGGAGAGAGGCGAGGCGATATGTCCCAAAAAGTATCTTAGTGGAAATGCGTTCGAGTCTTTGTAGCAAATTGTTATCGGCAGATTGGACCAGTTCAGAACAACACGCTAGAGAAAGCTTGGAGGCGACCCTATGGAGAGACGAGGATTAAGACACCTCACTCTATCCGGCAACAAGGGAAGCCAGGCGGACACAGTACCTTGATTGTGGAGAGACAGCTCCGCCGGGGGCAGTTGTTCCTGGCGGTGGGTGCACGTCCGGTCTTTGCCAAAGAAGAGAGGATCTCGTCGTCGAAGGAAAGTTGAAGATCGTTGCACCACCAGGGAAGAGACCAGCCGCGGAGTGCTCTGTCACAAGGCACCACCTTTTGGTCACGGTACAGGGGTAGTGGCTATCCGGTTGCCGAGGTGCTCTGCACGGGCAATTCGACCACTGCGTCCTGAGGCGAAGAAAAAGCAAATAGGGACTGGTTGTTCCCACCAGTCAGGGGAAGAGACTCTCCGGCAGGGAGATCTCCTCTGTCGTCGGGAAGTGGTGAGTCGGTTCAGCAGGGCTCCACCGGAGGTGTCGTCGTTGCAGGTCGGCTCAGCTTTACCCTCGTCGGATTCTTAGGTCCTGTGGCGACTTATGAAGATCCAGTCCCAAAAGCCCTGCTTTTATGCAGAAAACCCCCATTCATTCAGCCTAGCTGTCAATCAACACACGCTAAGTGGTGAGCGGGGAGGCTCACCACTTGGGCCAATCACACCAGAGTGCGGCCGGAGTTGGCAAGGCAACTCGGTCCAGGGTGCCTAAACCCCCTCCCACACCCCTGTGGTAACCCAGACAGAATGGCACCACTTTGGAGGGTCTCTGTACAGAAGCCCGCCAAAAGGGGAACAAAGGGCTCGACCTTTGGTTTAGGAGTCACAGAGACGAACACAGACGCCATTTTAAAAAACGAGTTCTGGCAGAAAATACCATCCGATAGACTTATTTAAGATAAGTAGACCGATGGTATGTTAGAGACTAACGAGAAAAAGTATCAATCTCTAACAATGGGAAGAATCCCATAGGGTTATAGTCGGGGTCGAACATAACAAGTAGTTTCCACTGCCACCAGCCAAAACTCGACGAGGGGGGACGGGACAGTGCCCCCTCGAATAACAGACCCAGGAGTAATCGAATTACCATACTAGTACGTCCACAATAGGATGGTTTGTACTAGTTCTGTTAGTAAATTTAGGTCTAGTAAAGCCAATGGTGACTTTAAATGCCCGGGGAGACAGTAGTCAGTCCCCGGGTATGGAGTCTATGGGGGAGGTCCGCTAGGACGCCCCAGTGTTACGGCACGGAGGGTGCGGTGTAACACACATAATAAAACATATGAGACCCTATGGAGTAAAGGACCCCATAGCCCATAGAACACATTGACATTCAAAGGAATTACACACATTCATGTCCAAGAGTGGGAGAAAAAGAGTCTCACTCTTGGCAGGATGGAAAAAAACAAACTCCAGAAATCCAGCAAAGCTGCTGGGGGACTCACTCGGTTAGGAAATTCAGCCTAAACAGAGAAATCTCCCTAACACTTTTCTCAGCACCAGGAGACCTGGTGCAATCCAATCAGACATAGGGCCTCATCATGAGTTGGGTGGTAGTTGGGTCCGGGCCCAATGGGGAATGGGGATTTGCATTAACACCCAACCCGTGATCCAGCAGCAAAACGCCGGACCGGTGGGTGCTAACGCTATTACAGGTGGGCAGTATTACATCTGGGATACTGCCCAAATCATGATGAGGCCCATATGGACTGCAACCCAGCAGCTTGCATCCTTTTGGAAAGAAGAGATGCGTGTTGATGTACTTCTGTGATTCCCCTGGCACACTCACTGCACTGCCCTATCTGTGGTGTGAATCTGCCTGTGCAAAGCCATTTGTCGGGCAGATTAACTTTCACCCTGAAGAAATGTCATTTTCACTTGCATGTACAAATGGCTTTTGCGTCACTTTTTTTACTGCAAAAGAATTCACGTTTTTGAGTCACTGTTTTTGGCAGGTGACGTCTATTTCACTGAACACTCCCTGCTTAGGGCATGATACATGGAATTGTTAGCACGGTGCAAAGGGACTTTGTACTGCCAACTAACACCCTGATTCACAGAGAGGTGCAAAGGGTATTATTGCAGTGCAAATAGACTTTGCACCAGATTGACTCACAAACGTTGATCCCGATTGGCGTTTGCCTAGCAGGTTGTGGGTCTCCAGGAAACTCTGGATCTGCAGGTAGGCTACACCATCTAAAATCTTTAAAAAGAAGAGGGCGGTTGTGATGCGACAGTAGTTAGTGGGTGTGTTGGGGTCTAGGGTGGGCTTTTTTACAAGAGGTCTGACCCAGGCATCCTTTAGGCTGGATGGTACTAAAAGGGAGGCTGTTACCAGTGTTGTTCCTTTAAGGAACAAGCCCACCTCTGCAGAGGGCGGGGATGAGTGACGTGTGGGGAAAGGGAAGTTGCTTGACGCCGTTCAGGCCAGTTCATGTTGTATGCATAAAAAGAAAGTGTATGCAAACTCTCCTCCAGTTACGTGTCCTTTAATTATATAATCAAGCCCAGTCCGGGCTACAGCTGGCGAAGAGGGTGTCTCCTCGCGTGCCGGAGTCCTCCTGCTCTCCTCGCTGGTGATCCCACCGTGTCCATCCTCCTCCTCACTACGTGGCCGGTGATCCCACCGGGCCCCTCCTCCTTCCACAGCATGGCTCAACAGTATTTGTAATAGTGAGCCCCGCCCCACACCTCCTCCTTACTACCACCTCCAGCACGCAGAACCGGAAAACACAGAGAGCTCCATTGACGCCGTGGATAGCGCTCCTCTACGAGCACACCCACGGTGGAGAACACCCACACTGCAAGAACACAGAAGTCCCCGAACCCAGCCACTGCTGCCACGCTGCAGGGACACAGAAGTCCCCCAACTCGGCCATCTCGCCAGGGACGACGCACAGGCAAGGCACAGCACGCTCCTCTCCCCCAACGTGAGCCTGCACAGCAGTACCACACCTGCCTGCACAACAAGGGTTCGCTTACTCCACAGGCACACGGCCACCCTGAGGGCCACCTACTCATGCCTGCAACCCTGCCATCAGATCGACCAGCCCTCCAGTAAGCCTGGGTCGTGGTCCCTCACCTGGCTACAAGAGACAAGAAATTTGGGGTCACCCAGCTGCCGTCAGTTCCAAGACCTGTGAGTAACTAACGCCAGAGACATCACAGTCGGCCTGTGACCCACTCATCGCCGCCATGAGCAACCCGAGCAACCCACCCTCACCCCAGTTCCCCGCAGCACACAGTCCATACAGCTGCGGATGCCGCTACCTTTTTCCATGTCACCACAAGCTACCAAAGGTCCGCAATGGACAGAATGGATGGAAGACGTCCACCATTTTGTCAGCGGTCTGGCGATGGCGACTCACCCCATCTACGCGACGTTTTCCTCAACCTGGTGGGGGGTGAGGTGAAAATTATTGTTAAAACAATCCCAGCAGCTGAACAACTGGAATTTGCCTCCCTGATCAAGGCTCTTGACAAACTGTTCATTATTGAACCCAACAGAGACTATGAAAGATACCTCTTCAATCAGTGCTCACAGAAGCCACAGCAGATGGTAGATGAATACATAACCCACATAAGAATAAAATGCACCCACTGCAGATTTGATGCCTTCTCCCTAGATGAAGCCATAAAACTGCGCATCATTGAGGGCTGCCTCTCACCATCTCTCAAAAAACAACCGCTGAGAAAACCCCTAACAATTCCGGAGGTTAGCGAACTCGCCCGGATTTTCGAAAGAGTAGATGCCCAAGCTGCGTCTATGGCAGGCCCGACCACTCCAAAACACGAACCCATTGAACTCATTGCAGCAGTACAACTGCCAACTCCACGACAAGGCAAAAAGGGTACATACCCATACAGACAATCGAGCCTACAGGTGCTGAGGTAACAAAGACAATGTTATCGCTGCGGCATGGCCTTCCCACATTCAGGGTCCTGCCCGGGCCTGTCGCAAAGATGCGCAAAATGCGGCAGAGAGGGACATTTCCAATCCGTGTCCAGGGAAGTAAGACCATTCCCGACTGTAAGGCCTCATGCACCCATTAGGACACCCTACCGCCCGCCACAACTGCAGCACTTCCAACCGAGATTCTCCCAATCGCCGCAATGCAGGTATGTCAGAGCCCTGAATGAATACCACTATCAAGACTACCCACAGAGCTTCGGCTACCAAGATCAACCATCACACCTGATGGACGAGTACGATGAGCCCCCGGAAGGGTACATAGAAGAGGAAGTCTACTACAACCCTGCGGGCCCTGAAGGCGCCTCATACTACGCCCAATCAACGCAGGATGAATACGTCAACCTTATCCAGGACAGTGAAGAAGCCAAAGAAGCACCAAAAATCCCAGTCAAAATGGGAAACTGTCTGTTCCACTTCCGAGTGGATTCCGGCTCCACTGTAAACGTCATGGGTGAGCAGGAATACCTGAGAATTCCCAACACTCCGGCACTTGAATTAACTCGATCCAGAATCTTCCAATGGGGCGCAGCTACACCCTGGCAGACCATCCAACACTTCAGACGCCGCCTACTCCTCAAAGGCCGACAAACCGACACCACCATACACGTCATCAGGTGCCCCACCAAAGGCTGATGCCTCCTCAGCTACTACACGGCCTCATGCCTAGGACTGATCGACATACATGTAGGAGCCAATGACGTGATCACTTCAACCGCAGTCCATCAAGGCCAGGATGAGGAAGTGGGAGCCATTGCCCCAGGAAACTCCCAAAATCTCATCACCAAGCTTGACATCAGGAGAAGTTTCCCCAAATATGCACCGGTCTGGGTAAGCTGAAAGGCCCTCAGATCAAACTACACATCGACCCCTCAGTGAGACTAGTCCTGCAACA
Source organism: Ambystoma mexicanum (assembly GCF_040938575.1). Lineage (NCBI taxonomy): Eukaryota > Metazoa > Chordata > Amphibia > Caudata > Ambystomatidae > Ambystoma > Ambystoma mexicanum. The sequence goes on from NC_090929.1 coordinate 125,347,439, forward strand.
CCCAAGGAGAGTCGGTTTCCACCTCCAAGAAGCAGTCTCCAGAGAGCTCAATCAATTTCTCGCTGACAGCATCATCGAACCTGCAACGGGGCCCACCCCATGGGTCTCACCTCTGGTCATAGTGCCAAAGGAAGGAGGGAGGCTGCAGTTATTTGCCGACATGAGGATGGCCAACACCACCATCCAACGGGAAAGGCACCCAGGTCCGTGTATTGAGGACATGATCGCGCAACTACACAATGCCAGCATGTTCTCCAAACTCGATCTGATACAAGGATATCATCAACTGGAACTACACCCTGACACCAGAGGGATAACGACTTTCGCCACCCGCGAGATGCTATTTCGATACCAAAGGTTGAACTTCGGCATCTCATCGGCAGCCGAGATCTTTCAGGAAGCTGTGTGACAAATCATCAGATCGATAGCAGGCACCCTAAACTAAACTAAACTAAAAACAAAGAAGCTCATGACGCAGTCCTCCTTGCAGCCTGCAAAGCCATCTGCATCGCAGGCCTCACACTCAATATTGACAAATGTCGATTCAGCAAGTCGAAACTAAAATTCTTCAGCCACGTCTTCTCAGAAAACTTCTTCAAAAAGACGCACCGTTCAAATGGTCTCCGGCATGTCAGCAGGCTTTTGACACAATCAAGCGAGCCCTGACGAAGGCCCATTGCCTCGCCTACTTCAACCCCTCCTGGCACACAGAAATAATAGTTGACGATAGCCCGGTGGACCTAGGATCCATCTTGGCACAGACGAGCGGTGCTGACGTCAACCCCAGACACCTGGTAGCATACGTCAGCAGAGCCCTCTCCATGACAGAGGCCGCATACTCGCAGGCCGAGAAGGAGAGCCTGGGCACCTTCATAGTCAAAGAATCTTTTTTCTAGTTATTTCTTTCTGCAGCTTGTCAATTTTGTGCAGTAGGGCCTTTTGGATGTTAGCACACCAGGTGCTATCCTGTATGCAATTCGTTGGGGGGAGGTAGACGTTTCTAGCTCTCACATGATGGCAAAGAGCTCTCTAGAGCTGGATTAGGAACTCCCTTTTCTTGTATTTTAGGCATTTCTTTTTCCTCGAAGAATAGCCTTTTGTAGATATTGGCAGAAGTGGAGTAAAGGTTTTTGTTATCTTCGGTAGTGTTGTGTTTTCATTTGATTTCTGCTTGCCATTTTCAGAGACTGAGGGTTTTTTACTTCAGGTGAGAACCAGGAATTATGGTGCAGGTAAGCTTTGGCTATCCTTCGGGTGTCCGGGGCCATGATGTCAACGCCGCGGGTGAGTAATGTTTTGTATCGGTCAACCATAGTGCAAGGATCATTGATAGGTGCAGTGTCTGGGTGAGCTCGTTCAGCAAGGCCAGGATACTTGCTCTGGTGATTTTTTGTGTGTTTCTAGTGGCAGTGGGGCAGGGGAGGGGCCCCTTTGGTAGAGCTGATGATGCTATGTAATGAAAAAAGATGAAACTGTGGTCTGACCGAGGGCACGGTTGATTGCCGGTAATTGAGGTGTTGCAGTTCAAGGTAACCAGCCAATCAAGGATGCAGCCTTTGGAGAGCATGAGGATGCATTGGTTGAAACCTAATTCCTGGATTGAGCTTGCCAGGGATAGTGCATTTAGGTCTTCTTGGTCAATAAACCCAAGGTTAAAGTCACCAAGGAGGAGGGTCTTTGACATTGGTTTAGAATCTACAAGCAGGTGCAGGATGTCCTCTTTGAAGGAGAGGATCGGGCCAGGTGCCCGATAAATCAGGTGGATAGTTACTGTCAATGTGTATGACATGTTAAGCTTTGTGGTTAGTAGTTCCCCAGTAGAGAATGTGGTGTTATTAATTTCTCTGAGATATAAGGTGTCTCTAGTGTTTAAGGTGACTCCTCTACCTCTTGCTGTTTCTTTATCTTTACGATAGATTGTGTAGATTGGCGGAATTGCTAGTGATAGCGAAGGGCCCGCTGCAGCATGGAGCCTACATTCGGAAATTGCTAGGATGTTTGTCGGGATGGGAAACCTCAATAGCATTATTCATAAGGGATCTGACATTTATTAATGCTAACTTTACCAATGCGGTCGTTCGTGGCAGATTAGGCTTGCTGGTCGGATATTGCAACAGTGTAGGTGCTGTTTGATACTCCCTAACGGTAGGTGGATCTTTGACGTCTGCCAAGCAAGAGAGGCCACTGATCATTGGCATGCTGGTTGTTGTTTGTTGGTGAGAGCAGAGCTTCTGTGAGGGCTTGTAAGTTTTAGCATCATGAAGTTGTGAGGATGAAATTGAGGGGCTAGTTGACAATGTGGCATTGTGGTTGTAAATTGCCTATAATGGTTACTTTTATAATCAGTGTTGCTGATGACTTGTCAGTTGTTTGTATGGCCAAAGGTTGATGTTTCAATGCAGTATTGTCCGGGCATTTGGCAGTGATTTCTGGTATGGTGGCTATAGGAGACATGGCTGGGTGTGCATACGTTGGGAGCCAGTATTTGTATATGCCAGGATGGATCTTCCAATTATGAGGTGCCGTGGCATGGATGCATGTGGTTCTCTTGACAAAAGTACATTTAGAGAGGCATTCTAGGTGGCTATGGCCAAGACAGGGCTGAATGCTCTGGGCTCTGGTGTTCTGCTGTAGGTGTTGTGCTCACAGCACGATAGAGGGGGCAGATGTATTGTAGGTGTAGGTCTCACAAATGTCAGATTTAACAGGTTCCTCACCTGAAGGTGCAGTAGAAGTCTCCTGTTGTTCTTTCTCCTTCTTTACCTTCTTCTTTTCTTTCTTTGTCTTTGCAGTCTTTCTGCCAGAGAAGAAATAGGGTCTCTCCCCATCGGAGGCCACAGCACTTGGTTAAGCAGTGGGGACCTTCCTAGGTGAGAGCCCAAAAAGGAGAGAAAACCTTGAAGGCACAAAAAAAACCTGGATTGGAAGAGCCTACGGTTTCCTGGAGAAGGGGGAGGTTCAATAGCAGCCAGGACCGCATGTAGTTAAGTAGAGGTGTTTAGCAGATAAAGCACAGTAAGGTCCAGTAGGCAAAGGAGGAAGTGAGTAGAAAGCAGGAGAGGAGGAGCAGATGGAGCAAAGCAGGGGCAATTCGACAGAAGCGGCAGAGGAGAGATGCACAGGAGGGATAAGAGGGAGCAAAGAAGCACAGCGTCTAATCCGAAAGCAGGAGAGTTGCAACGCGGGGAGCCGTGTCTCCGCCGCGGTATAAACAATAGCCGCGGCCATCTTAAAAATGACTAGACTTATGCAGTGAAAGTAGAAGGAAATGTGATGGAACCATCACGCTAGTTTCCAGCATCTCCACAGGCTATGCCGGTGCTACATGACAATAGGACCCCGCCTCAATCTGGGGTTGCCTGGTTTCCATAAATATTGCTGATTAGATTTTTGGATCTCTGAGGTTCCCAAGATCTTTTTGTTTCAGAAAACCCTTTCCAATGGATAAGGTATTGAAGTGCACCCCGAAAGTATCTGTAGTCAATGATACAAGAAACGTCATATTCTTCAGGTTCTGGTTCCTTAATACTCCAGTTCTTTTCCTTATTTCACTGATACCTACCTGAGATTTAGAGTTTGATCAGGGAAGAGTGAAAAACTGGATGTGAATGACTCAGATTCGTTCGTGGTTGTAGTGTGAAGGCTACTGGATTGATTTTGGAAAGGATCTTAAATGGTCCGATATACAGAGGAGACAATTTGGAAGGTCGAGTGCACTTAGGGAGGTTTTCCCAGACAATGGTACTCTTGTTCCAATTTCCCATTCTGGGCAGTTCCTGCATCCTCTGTCTGCATAGCCCCTGTTTATTACCCTGCTCTTTCTTTTCAAGGTTATCATAGGCATCCTTGTGGATCCTGGCCAGATCCTCGAGTAAGGAATCAACAGAGGGTAATTTCGAAGGTGGGAACACACCAGTAGGGAGATGTTTAGGATGAAATCTGTATGTACAAAAGAACATGATCATTTCAATGGCAGTATGGATGGAGTTTTTGTACGTGAATTCTGCCATGGGTAAGAGTGCCTGCAAGTTGTCTTGTTCTTTGTTGGTAAAGCATCTAATATACTGCTCACGGTTGTGGTTAATTCTCTCCGCCTGTCTGTTGATCTGGAGATGCTAACCTGAAGACAAAGCCTGCGGATACCAAGATGTTTGCAGAGTGTGGACCAGAACTTCGAAGTGAATTGTGTACCGCTATCTCATACCAATGTCTGTGGAAGTCCATGCAACCTTACTATGTTACTAAGAAACACTGCAGCTGTTAGAGGAGCAGTGGGTGTTCCTGGCAGAGGAGAGAAGTGTGCCATCTTACTGAACGAGTCTATCATCACCATAATGGCTGTACAACCATTGGGAAGAGGTAAGTCCACTATAAATTCAGTAGACAAATGTTGCCATCGTTGGTAGACAAATGTTGACCAGGACATAAGGGAGGTGGTTCTTGTAGGAATATTTACCTTGTGCGCAGGTTTGACAAGAAAGTATATAATCTTGTATGTCTTTCTAAATGGTGGGCCACCAAAAACTGCGGGAAGTTAGCTGGAGAGTGGCGGCTACTCCCTTGTCTCCAGCTTTCTTGGTGTCATGAAACCAGGATAGTATGTTGTTCTGTAATTCAGTTGTAGGAACAAACGTCCATCGAAAAATAGACAACCATCTTCAATTCTTCTAAGAGACAAGGCATCTGGGAATGGGGAGAATAAATGGCGCTGAGAGGTTCTCTCACATCCTGAAGAAAAGTGTGGACCTCATATATGAACTTATTTCCTACCAGTAGATTCTCTGGGTAAATCTTCTATCGTTCTTTCTGACTCTTCTGGAAAGACTATCAGCAAGGATGTCTAGGTTCCCTGGGAGGTAAGTGATGACAAAGTAAAATTGTGAAAACTAATAGGCCCACCAAGCGTGACAGGTCATGATGGGTAAAACTATGTCCGAGAAGTTTTTGATGAATTTCCTATAAAAGTTTGTCAATTCAAGGTATAAAGAATAGCGGCGGCTCTCTTGAATATGAGTAGACCGCTGCATTGAAAGTAAAAGGAAACGTGATGGAACCATCATGCTAGTTTCCAGCGTCTCTACAGCCTATGTTTTGGAAGGTGCAAGGGTGAGGACAAGGCAAGGTGACACTTGCGGTAGATGAAAGGGATGGGAGGGCATGCGAGGAGGGGGATCAACTTGTAGTTACCTACTTGTAGTTAGGCAGTGCATGGGGAACTGAGAGGTTGTTCATCCTAGGCGGATTACAAAGAGCAAAGTACGTTAGATAATGCATGGTCATCAGGTCACAGACAGGGTCCGCAGGCCTTTGAAAGTGGCCTTTGAATGTGAACTGCTCCCCCTGCTGGCAGAGACCATTGTAGGATGATATTTCAGTCAGCAGCATACTGGAAGGCCGTTAGTGTGGGGCTGGCAGGAAGCCTTTCCTAAGGTTCCAAGTGAAGCATCTCTTGTTGTTATGGTGGCGATCATAGAGTGGACTAGCTTGCTGGCACGTCTGGGTGTATCCCAGCACCACGAGGCACAGGAGGTTCAGCTCTGGTGGTGACTGCCATTGTGGGCAATGTGTTGCTCGTAGGGATTCTGGCTTCCTGTGTGAGCGGCCAGACAGGGTTCACAGGCCTTTGAAAGCGACCTTCTAATTTTGCTGTAATGAAGGGGGCCGGTCCCGTACCGACCCCTTTATTACGGGAGCGCCAGGGTTATAATGAGGCCCCTAGTCTCTCAGGTTCGGGCCTGACTCATAATTTTGGGGAGACTGGAGGATAGTTCTCAAATTGGCCAATAGTGTGGCGATGAGTGATAACCCAGCACCCAATCCACCTGCATGCCCACTGTAAGTTGTGACTTTGCTTGGCTCACTCTGGCCTTGGTAGCCCTCATGCATAAGCTGTGTCTCTGCTCGCAAGTACCTTGAAACAATTGAAGAAAAAAATAAAAGCCGAGGGGTCAGGGTTGATAAGTAACTTGGGCTGGGAATCAAGCATGGCACTTTCTCGAGGTTGTGAGGTGACTACAGGTCCCACCATAGTAAGAAAACCTCTGCCGCCAGGAACAGCATATAGCTGTAGTAGGTGCATGAACCCATTGGAATGTCGACTACCTTGCCCACTTCCTCTCTGAACAGGAGAGTGAATGTCTATAACACATTCCTTTGGCCCATTATATCCATATTTCAGCCCAATTCAGAGGCTATTTAGTTTTACAAAGTGATGGGGAAGGTCTGAGCCTATAAAAGCAGAGGAGATCACTTCAGGGTTATCCAACTGCAGGCCTCGAGGGCCGGAATCCTGACGGGTTTTCTGGATATCCCTCATTAATATTAATGAGGAAAAAGGTGCATATATTTAAAATCGTTATATGCAAATTTATCTCATGCATATTAATGAGGAGTATACTGAAAACCCAGCATGGATCCGGCCCTCGAGGCCTGGAGTTGCCGTTGGCTTCATCATGAGGGTTATTTTGATATGGGCAGGAGACAGGCTTATCACGTTGCTCTCAGATTTCACAGGCTCTTACTGTAGCATCTTTCCCATTGACATGCTTGACTGAGAGTGCTGTCCGCTGACTTCAACTTCCTCCATTCAGGAGGGCTCAAGCCCTCCCAAGAAGGTGGCTGGCAGGCTGCACGACTGCAGACTCTGCACCAAACTGGCATAGGCCATATGCATCTCTTCAGGAAAATCTACACGGTCTCATTCTACATTTGTAAGCAATACTTATTGAAATCTTTTGGCTTCTGCTGCAGTTTGACAGTGAAATGGCCACTGCATTTGAAATTTACGTTTTTTTTTACCTTGCCCTTTGCAATGAAAAAGTTCCCCTACAGAGATTTGCTCCTCCTAAATGTGCTCCATCCTTCTTTTTTTTTTTTTTAAATGTATTTATTGGTTTTAACGGAATAACAAAAACAAGTATACATCAATTAAGTATCAGGCAAATAATCGAAAGGTAACGTAACCCTCCCACCCCCCCAACTCAAGACCAAGTAAACAATATTGTCCCATTACGGTCGGCCAGATTGATGGCTAGGATGGTCCGATCCATCCGAGGCATCGTCAGAGTTATTAGGATGCAGAAGTGGCTCAGTCAAGGCCACCCAACGATGTAGTTCTCCGCTGGAGTCTAGCCTTTGTTCAAGGATTGCCGTTTCCCACGCTCCAGTCTCTGCCGTTATCCATTTAGTCAGGTCCCCCCACCACAATGCCTCATGCGGGGCCCTAGGGCTCTTCCATCCCATGGCTATGCGCCTCTTCGCAGTTATGTAGATCAAGTCTTTGAGCTTGTTCAGAGGTTTGTTTTTGTGGTTGCGTTTGTATCTGCCCAGGATGCATACAGCGGGGGAGTTCACCTCTAGCTCGATGTCTGCGTCCGCCACCCTCCCCTGAACCTGTGTCCAGAAGTGGCGTATCTCCGGGCAGCCCCAGAACATATGCGTCATACCCGCCTTCGGCTCCCTGCATTTGGGGCACAGCTGGACCTCGGCTCCCCTGAAATTAGATATAGCCTCTGGAGTTAGGTAGGATCTGTTAGTAATGTATAGTTGGATGAGCTGTAAACGGGCATTCCTGGAGACTTTTTTATGATAATGGGTTATTTTCTCCCATACGTCATCCGTGAAGTCTAAGCCTAGTTCGATTTCCCATTTTGCTCTACATTTAAGCTCGGTGTTGGTCGTGCCCAGGAGCAGGGTTTCGTACAATCGCGAGGTTTCATGTCCGCCCTCGGCTGTGTTCAATAATGCTTCTATGACCGTATTTTCCGTCATGGGGGTGGTGGCCTCCGGCCATCTAACCCTAATGGCGTGTGTCACTGCCCCGTGGAGCAAAAATTGGCCAGCGGGTAATCCCGTAGCTTCAGTAAGGTCAGGAAAGGGCATGATCTCTTCGTCCCGCATTAGATCTCCCAGGGTGGCCACTCCGTGAGGCTCCCACTGGGTGCGCGATTCGTGAAAGCCCCATGGCTGATGAGCCATAATTGCTGCTATAGGGATTTGAGGTGAGAAAGGATCGGCTGGCCCCACAGTTTTGCACGCTCTGTTCCAGAGCTTTATTCCAAGTCTAATTAAGTATGGAAGGGGCTGCGTGAATCTGCCCTGTGCCCACAATAGGTCCCTCAGGAGGAGGTCGGGTAATGCAGGTTGGAGGAGCCTAGTGTCCGAGGTGGTCTCATCGGCCATCCATCGCATCACATGCCTCAGCTGGCTCGCCAGATAGTACAATTCGAAATTAGGGACCTTAACTCCTCCCCTCTCGTAAGGTCTCTGGAGTGTGTCCAGCGCCACCCTGTGTCTGCCCTCCTGCCAAAGGAACCGTCTGCATAGTTTGTTTATGTTTTTAAAGAAGGAGGGGGGGATATTGTAGGGAACGTTTGTAAAGTTATACAGTAGGCGGGGGAGAGCAACCATTTTAAGTAGACCGGTCCTACCGGCCATCGAAAGCGGAAGCTTACCCCAGAATTCCATGGATTTTTCTAGAGCATCTTTGGCTCTCACCGTGTTAAGTGTATGTTCCGTGAATGGGTCCCGGTGTATGGTGATTCCCAGATATTTAAAGGAGGTCGCTTGCCACTCCAGATCCAGGGCGGGGAGGGAAGGACCATTTTTGTGTAGGGCGGCTAGAGGGTAAAGGCAGGACTTCTCTTTGTTAATACGAATACCCGTGTATCTACTGAATCCGTCCAGTGTTTCTAGGATGTAGGGCAGGAGGTGTTCGGGGTTATGTAAGAACAATAGCGTATCGTCCGCATACATAGAGACGAGGTGGGTCTCTCCGTCAATTACAATACCCCCATCTCCGTATTCCTGCCTGAGGTACGTGGCTACGGGTTCAGTGGCGATGATGTATAGCATCGGGGAGAGTGGGCAGCCCTGGCGAGTGCCTCTATGTAACGCCCATTTGTTTGAGAAGGTCCTGTTCGTGCGCACCCTAGCGGTGGGGTTGGTGTAGACAAGCCGGGTCCATCTCAGAAAAACAGGTCCTATCCCCATTTTAGCCATAGTGGCATAAAGCCATTCCCAACGCACTGAATCAAAGGCCTTGGTGGCGTCTAGTGACGCCACCGCGTATTTCTGAGGCCTCTGCTCCGTGCTGTATATAATATGGTGCAACCTACGCAGGTTCTCAGTTATGGAGCGACCGGGCACGTAACCCGTTTGGTCCTGGTGGATCAGGTGTGGAATTACCCTTCGCAGTCTACTAGCTAGCAGGGAGGTTAGGATCTTGCAATCAACATTTAACATGGAAAGGGGTCTATATGAGCCGCAGTGCGATCCGTCTTTCCCGGGTTTCAGGAGAGGGACAATCACCGCCTCCCTCAAGGAGTCGGGGAGGGCACCCCGCTCGTAGGCTTCATTGAACACCTGTGCCAACAATGGGGCCAAGGTCTCCTCATACAATTTATAAAATTCCCCGGGGAGGCCATCAGTGCCTGGGGACTTACCGGTCGGGAGTGATCTAATGATTGCCTTGACCTCATCTGGGGTGATGGGTTCGTCCAAGGCTTCCGTCATATGGGGCTCTAGCCTGGGGAGATCTATGTCGTCTAGGATGTCCTCTATGTCGGAGACGTCTACGGGTGGGGGTTCGGCGTATAAATTGCTGTAAAAATCAGAGAACACCGAATTAATTTCGGTCTGGGTGTGCACTAAGGAGCCATCTGGTTTGAGTACTTGGCAAATGGGGTTTCTGGGGGCTTCTCTCTTGTACAGCCAAGCTAGAAGTTTACCAGGTTTATCACCTAGAGCGTGGGTACGTTCAGTGTGTTTGGCATAGCTCAGCCTCCCCAGGGACTCCCAATGTGTGAGACAGGTTTGTTTGAGGTCAATCACCTTCTGTAAATGTTCTGGGGATGGATCTAGTCTGCCCTCGAGCTCCCCCAACTCGCTCTCTGCATGTTCTAAGGAGGAAGTAATCGACCTCAGTGCTCCACCCATGGTTGCAATCATCTCCCCTCTCAGGACCACTTTGTATGCCTCCCAGGCGGTGCCTATGTGTTTCACACTGTTGAGGTTCCTTTCCCAGTAGTCTTCAGTCCTATCAGCGATGTGTTCGCGGAGAGCTATGTCTAGGAGAGCTTCAGCCCTAAGTCTCCAGGTGGGGACCGGGGGTCTAGGCGGGTAGATCTCCCAGGTGGCCACTAGTGGGGAATGATCGGACAGCACTCTGGGCTGGTACTGAGCACCGCCGAACATTGCCTGTTGTTCTAGGCTCACGAAGAGGTAGTCTATCCTGGTGTGGACTGCGTGAGGAGGGGAGTAAAAGGAGAACACACGTGCATCTGGGTGCTGTTCTCTCCACAAATCTTGGAGTTGTAGCTGCTGTATCAACCTTGACAGGATTTTGGCAGGCGGGGAAGGGCGTGTATGCTTATCGTCCGACCTGTCTTTCAGGGGGTCTAAGGTGCAGTTATGGTCGCCCCCCCATATCATGGTTTGGTCCCTGTAAGGGCCGAGGCGTGGATACAGGGAGTGGAAGAAGGTGGTTGCATCATGGTTTGGTGCGTAAGTGCTGACTAGACAAACCTCTCTCCCTTCAATGGTACCACATGCAATTGCCATCCTGCCCTCATTGTCTGCTTTGGAGCCGATCAACCGGAAGGGGACAGAGGGGTCCACCCAGATCAGGACACCCCTGGCGTAGGAGGAGTAGGAGGAACCTATCAGGGTGCCACGCCAGGCCTTTGCCAATGCTTTCAGTTTGTCCGATGTAAGGTGTGTTTCTTGTAGCAGGGCTATTTTGGTTTTGCTTCTATTAATATAGGAGAGTATGCGCCGTTGTTTCACGAAGCTGTTCATGCCTCTGACGTTCCACGTCAGGATTTTCAACGTATCGGCCATGTGGGATTTGGGATTCTGGTGGCCATGTCCAACGCCACCGGGAGCACCACGAGTGGCCGGAGGATCGTGGGGATCTTGTGGTTTCCAGGAGATTCGTGCATGCGGGTCTCAGCCGGGTTACTTGCGTCCCCGAACCTCTGCTTCGGTGGCTGCCAGCCTATCCAGCGGAGGGTAGGTGCCTCGTCCGTGCCGACTGAAATGGATGTAGATGGTCTTGGTTGTCCCTGATTCGGGCACTTAACAACTGTGCCAACTTCCCCTGTCCCGCCCCCCCGTAACTGTGAACTTCCCCAACATAAACCAGGTCGAGTGAGAAGCTCCTCACTATGACAGACCCGTTTCCGCTCCTTTAGACCGAAGGACGGTCGCATGGTGCCCTACGGGCGGGTAATGAATACCCTTAACAAGAAAGAACTTCCAGGGGTAGGAGAGTGTTCATCCGGGCGCCTCATGTTATGAAATCTGGTCAGCTGCGGCGTAAGTGGCCGTTCCGTGGTGGGGCCCCCGAAAGGCCCTGGGAGATGGAGCTCAGCGGGGTTGTCGTTTTTTGACTTCGACATCTGGGATCTGCTCCCTGTCCATCCAGTCTCGGGCCTCTGCCGGGGTATCGAAGAGGTGAGTTCTGTTGTTTCGTATCACCTTCAATCTGGAGGGGTAGAGGAGCATATAGCGTAGGCCAGCAGCCTTCAGTCTTGCTTTGGTGTGTATGAACTGTGCCCTCTTCATTTGCACCTGAAAGGTATAGTCAGGGTAGATGGATATCTTGGCTGGACCCCTGCAGATCTGGCCGCCTGACCGCGAGAAGGTGAGGATGGTTTCCCGGTCTCGGTAGTTAAGTACTTTTGCGATCACGGGTCTGGGTGGGTTGCCAGGAGGGGGTTTCGATGTGAGGGATCGGTGAGCCCTTTCGATTACAAAGCCCTGAGAGAGTTTTTCTGCTCCAATCTCCTGTATCAGGAGATTCTCCACGAAGTTCGTGGGGTCCGATCCCTCGATGCCCTCCGGGAGCCCCAGGAGGCGAATGTTGTTGCGGCGTGCGCGCCCCTCTGCCTCCTCAGCCCTGTCTTCCAGGTTTTTAACTTTTTGTTGAAGTACATCGACATCTTTGAGGAGCACTGTCTTGGCTTCAGTGTTCTCGCGGACCTGGGCCTCCAGCACCTCTGTTCTGCCGGCCAGGGATCGAACGTCCTGGCGCAGGAGGTTTAAGTCTATGGCGACAGCGTCTATTTTATGCTCCACGGCAGCCTGGGAAAGTTTGATAGCTTCAAGGATCTGTGTGTTACTAGGTTCCGCTGAAGGCCCCGAGGGGTCAGGCAGGTCTGCAGCAAGAGTCTCGCTCATGTTATCTGGCGCTGTGGGCCCCGCCGCCGTGAACGTGTCGATGGTGGTCTGGCGTTGCTTAGCCCTTGCTCCTTTGGTAGACATGTCAACTGAGCCTCAGGGCTTCACTGCTGACGAGGTGGCCGAGGTGAGCCGCTATGGAGTGGCCGAGGAAGCCTTATCGGGTGGGCCGCGACGGCGGATCTCTGTATGCTGTGGGCGGCTCCGTAGGCGCAGGGGGGACGGGTAGTGTGCCGTTTCTTTGGATTACCAGGCCGGGCACGCCTGTGTGTGTCGGTTGCGTTAGTCCCCCCCGCTCACCTCGAAAGGCCTCCGAGGCCCTGGCTCCCGGTTCTGTGGCTGGCAGCGCCCTCGTCCGGGACGTTCCAGGCTGGTCGTCCCGTTGGCACCTTCCGTCGTCCGCGCTCCAAGCTTCGCGGGTGCCCCGCGGGACCCCCTCGTCAGTCCGGCTGGGCGTTCGTGTGTCCTCGGCCCTCAGCTGAGTGTTACGGCGCAAGCGGCTTTAGGGCGCGGGCCGCCGCGTCTTGCAGGGCTCGAGAGCCGCCATCTTGGCTCTGGTCCGCGGGATCGTGTCACACGGTCTATTGGACGAGACCGGTCCTCCAGGGTCACAGGAATCGACTCGCAGGTGCAGCAGGATGTCGGCCCTCGGTGAGGCGGTTCGTGGGGTTCGGGGCCCCCGAAAAAAGTAGTTAAAAGCAGCTTATGATGGTCGCATCAAGCGGAGCGCAAGGAGCGAACGTCCTCTTCACATGGCGGTTAGCCACGCCCTCTGCTCCATCCTTCTTAATCGTTATTCCAGGTGCAAGGTGCAACAAACTCACATTTCTCAATGGCTGAATCAATCAGATTGGGTCATTCATAACTTTCTATGATTTTTATATTTTTATGTATCAGTAATTTTGTGTTGTTTATACTTTTAGGGGTGTTGGATCAAAAGAAAAAAAAGCCTTTTAGCTTAAATGCAACGGGGGTTGAGTGGACCTGCATCGCTGTCCAGTGGCCAAAGTTAAAAGATACACTGGAAAGAAATGGGTGAATTATGGGCAAAGCTCCAGTTTTCTGGAACAACTTTGAATATGGACTTTCCCCTTTTGTAATGGCTTGGCAGGCAAAGAATGATGGTCTGGAGGGTTGCCCATAGCAATTCCAGAGGTTAAGATGTATTCTAAATCTTCCAAGCATCACTCCTTTTTATTTGATATAGTCACTTCGAGTAGGACGGGTATGCCCAGACATGGGAGCTGTGCCTCCTTAGTCTAGAGACCCAAGCTACTCCTTACTGATGAGGCCCAACGAGGCCGAAGCAAGTTTGGGGATGCTTGTGGTCTTGTGCAGAAGGGATGTGACCATGCAGTTTGTGCTGGACTGCCCCTTTTGGGGTGAGACCAGGCCTGATTTGCATACAGTCTTTCCCTTTTGTAATGGCTTGGCAGCCGACGAACGGTGGTCTGGAGGGTTGCCCAGAGAAATGCTACAATTTAAGATTTTTTGTACACCTTTCAACCATCACTCGTTTTGTTTTGCTTCGGATTAATTAACCACCTGTCAGATGGCCAAAGAAGACCACAGGACAGAGTCTGTGCCACGTCTACGAAACCAAGAAACCAGCCAGGACACACAAGTTTGTATCGCATGCCATGTTGTTGGAAGACAGCTGCAGGCATGGTCACCCACCTGCTTGCATCTGCTGTCATACACTATTTGAAGACACTTCGCACAACACTGCTGACATTAGAATGCTACTATGTACCACAACAACAATCTAGTCTAGCTGGGCACATAATGAGTCTCCTGCACTTGCATACTCTCCTGACAACCTCACAGCACCCAGCCACAAGCCAGCTCAACATGGGTAGTTTGGTCATCCCTAACTACCTTTGTAATGGCAAAAATGCACACATGCATTCTACACTACTCTGACAAATTTCACATTCCTTGGACTTCGGTCCCCGGAGGGCATTCACCTAATGCGCTTTGAGGCCAAACCAATGGGAAAGGGCGCGATACAAATGAGAAATTAGATCAAATTACATTACTTCCGGTGAAAAAAACAATGGGGCTCATTACGAGGAATGCGGTCCCGTAATGAACAGTGCCGGTAAGGGACCGGCACCGATCATTACGGGCCGCCTCATTATGAGGTCTGCAACGGGCCCCACAAAGGAAGTCTGCTGAAACTTGGCATCCTTAGCGGGACCCGCTAGCAGACCAGGATGCTAACAACGGGCCCGTCATTAACGGGCCCATTGTTAGCATGCTCCACATTCCCATTGACCCCTATGAGGGCTCAAATGGGAATGGGGATGTACCGTGTCCGGGATCCGGGAAAGGGAATTACCGAGCCCTCCAAGGTCTGAATGGCCCGATAATTCCCTATTCCTGGAACCCGGACCTGGTACCCGTTATGGGGGTAGCCATGCCGGTAAGAACGGCATGGCTACCTCCATACTCGTAATGAGGCCCAACGTCATCATATACCAAGCCCTACAACTAAGTGGCATCCCTGCCACTTTTTAACCCTAAAAACAGTCAACAACTCGCTCGCAAAGAACAAATTACTTCCAACAGAAAACAGACAACACCAGGATCATCGAAGCCTATGGTATCATCCCGACCTACTTCTGTCCACACAGCTCCACCGGTATTCTGTGGTCAGTGGTACCAGAATAGCAGTGTGTAGGTAAAGCTATGGGTAGAAACCCACTTTGTTGTCGGGGGCCTGACTCCTGAGGGACTAGTCTATCGGAACAAAAACCAAGTGAGTGCAGGCTACTCCACCCTTTGACAAAATTAGGTAAAGGTAGGGACCAACAGTTTGGCAGACGTATTGATCACTCTGTCATTTGTATGACAGGTAATAGTCAGAATCTGATGAAACAAGAATGTATTCATGGTATAACAAAAACACCACATTTAAAAACAAATGAATCAAAATCTAACAGTATTTCTAGTGCATTCAACTTGTTTAAACACAGTAACGTTAAAGACGCAACAATGTAGTGCGGTTAGTAATTTGATTGACTTAGTGTGTTTATAAGTCGACACATTTTGTGTTTCCAGCTCGGGGGATATCTGAACTTGGTTTCAGTTTTAATGTATATGCTATCCTCTGTGCTTTCATCGGGACTGTATAGCTAAACGCAATGTATTCTCAGTCTGAACTTCTCATCGGAGACAGAGGGAGTGTTATCTTGCGGTAGTTCTGTGTGTCTGGAAATGTCATTGATACAGTGCTTAGTCTTGCTTATAAGCTGGTGTATGCTGTTTGTGCGGTATCTTGGTCTGCTAAAAGGTACTTTGTGTTGTTCATCAAGTTATGTGGGATGTCGCATGACTTAGGGATTCCTTTGTTGGCTTCAAGAAGCTGACCATCTGGCTGAATGTAAAGACGCGCTGACTCGGCTACTAATAATGTACGATAATGATATCTGCAATAGCAATAATCGGCTTGCTAAATTAAAATTGCCAACAGAGCTTTTGTCACAATTGGCCCTGCTCGTATCTAACCAAGCTATATTCGATGCAATTGCAAAGATTCCTTGTTTACTTGCGGCTTAATATTCTACCTACATTTGAACACACTGGACAGTGGGCTAACATACCCCGTCATGAGAGAATCTGTCGAATATGATATGATATGGCATTTATAACGCGCCATCCACAAGTTTTAAGGCGTGACGAGGCAAGGGAGGGAAGACAGACAACGATCCTACTAGGTCAGGTGTCATTCAGATTGCGCAAGTGCATGGGAAAGGGGAAGAGGCAGACTGTGGGGGAAAGGGGAGGGGGTAGTGCAGTACATGGGATAAGAATAAATAACAAGTAGAAGTACAGCCAGCAGCTGGCAAGGGTAAGTGCAGACGACATGTGTCAAGTGCTGGTAGTGGGACTGTAGGGATACAGAAACAGTCCCCAAGTGTGGGGATTGCCAGAAAGGCAGTCCAGATGTGCGACAAGCAGTGGGGGGGCCTGGGCCCGAGATAACAGGGAGGCCAGGTAACCAGTGCAGTTTAGGTTTCAGCCAGAAAGTCAGCAGGGGAGAGGAGGAGAAAAAGCAGAAGAAAAGATAAAGGTTTTGTGGTGCTTCCGGAACCGGAGATGGTTCTCCTCAAGTTTCAGGGAGGCAGGGAGGCCGTTCCAGAGGGAAGCCCCAGCCGAAGAAAGAGATCTACCACTAATTTGTTGCTTGGAGAAGCGACTGACCCTCAGGGTGTTGGAGGAGAATGAGCCAAGAGCTCGAGAAGGAGGATATTTAGGTAGAGAGAGTTGGAGGTATTGAGGCCCCAGGCCCCAGAATGCCTTGTGCACAATGCAGAGGGTTTTGAACTTAATCCTCACAGCCACAGGGAGCCAGTGCAGAGATTTCAGTCCTGGAGAGATACGATCTCCGGGCTTGAGGCCAAGGACAAGTCTTGCAGTCCTGGTCTGGATGAGTTGCAGAGGTCGGAGAGTAGAAGCAGGCAGATTTAGAAAGAAGCTGTTGCAATAGTCAAGCCTAGAGAGAACCAGAGCTCTGGAGACAGTGAGCTTCTGGGGAAAGGAGAGGAAAGGGAGAATACCTCTGAGGAGGTGCAGCTGGTAGTCTGACTTCTTAGAGACATCGGAGATGTGAGGAGAGAAGGAGAGTGTGGAGTCAAAGATGACCCAGAGAGTTTTAGCCTCACAGGTGGGAGCAGGAAGGGGGCCAAGAGAGGCCAGCCAGAGAGTGACAGGAAAGGAGGGAGCCGGTGTGCCGATGAGGAGAATCTCGCTCTTACTGGCATTAAGGCAGAGTTCATTGACGGCACACCACTCCTCGATGGCGGACAGACCGTCAGAGATGAGAGAGGGAGAAGTGGTGGCTGAGGGTAGCCTGAAAATGAGCTGAGTGTCATCCGCATAGCACTGGAAGTTGGGGCAGAGCGTAGCAAACCGGTGGGCAAGAAGTGCCAGGTATTGGTTGAACAGCCAGGGAGAGAGGTTAGACCACTGGGGAACACCACAGGTAGAGATAGAGATAGAGGAAAGGAAGGACCCAAGTTTAACCTGGGAGGGTCGATCAGAGAGGAAAGAAGTCAGCCACGCCAGGGCCTGACCGGTGATACCCAGGTTATCATGGAAACGGTTGAGCAGGATGGCATGGTTGACCGTGTCAAAGGCAGAAGAGAGATCAATTAAGATGAGGACACAGGGGGTGTTGGAATCAAGGTTGGATATGCAAATATGCAAATCTACTGTTGAAACAGCTTGCCATTTTCTCACTCAGTGTAAAACAATGAAGGTTTGCTACTTTAAAGGATACTCCAACTGTATCTCTGCCTACGCATCTATTGAGCATGGTACATTTTGGAGCACCCAATAAGGAGCGAAATCTATTGTAATAACTGGTGCAGCATTTAATGTATGAAGGGAAGATGTGTTAGCAATTGATTTATTTTAATTATTGGTTTTAGGCACTTTGGAATGTATAAAAAAAATAAAAAAATAAAAATAACCTGGTGATGGGATTACCATGATGTGAAGCTGTTAGTCATTTCTTGAATCTTAGCGAATGCAATTTCCTAATATCTTTTATTTTTGTATTACTTATTATATTGCATATTTATTCTATTAAATGTGTGTATAAGGTTTGTATTTAACCAATAAGCACAATAAAAAAAAGAAAATAATGTTAATGTACATGTATTCCTAGATGCAATTAAGTTTGTGTAACCGAGCAATATCTGTTTGAAAGTTAAATATATATTTTTCCATTTGGAATGTAAATTATTTATGTCCTAAAAAATCAGTGTACTCCTAACTTTAAAAAAAAATGGAGTAAAATACACCCACTTCAAAGTCTCATCGCGAGCACTGCATGTAACTAACAAAGGGCTATAATGCATCAGACTCCTATTGTCGGGCGAAATGTACCCTCTATAGATAACCTGTCTATATTTTTGGAGAAATCTGTTTTACAGGAAAAACACCCCTCTGAACTGTTTGCTTTCACAAAGAATGACACACATAACGATCACAAAACTGACTTCATGCTTGAAAATAATTGGCTTCCGGAGATTGACCCCAAGACCGTAGATCGAGTTGAAAGGAGAGCTGACCAACCTCTCACCCTCAGACGTGTTCCCTGAGAAGGCTTTGGGTAAATGCCAGACTTCAGTCACCATAGCACCTGTCCAAAACACCAAGTCCCTGGAGAAAGCCCGCTCTTTAAGGTCACGCGCATGCAGTTGTGATGGCCGCCATCAAACAACATGGAGCCTGACAGGGCTCTTTGGGTCGGTTGCACTTTGCATTTGTGGCACCCTAGCCTGGGGTCTTCGCGTGAGCGAGGAAATGTGAAAGCACCTGGAAAATGACACCTCAGTCTTGAGAAAAACAGATCAGTTGCCGCAGGCTCATGGGTTAACTTGCACTAAACGGAAACAAACAAACAAATTGAGTTATGTCTGGTCCTTAAAAAAAAAAAAACGAATGTCTGCAGTGACCTCCTACCAAATGCATCGCACACAAAGCAAAACATCAACCTGATGTATTTATTCATCTATTTAAACTATCAACCTGAGTCAGATGGTAAATGTGTACACTTGCCAATTGAAAATAAAGTCCTTGAATTGGTGGATAGGTGAATACGAGCATCCTGACCGGTAGCTATGGATGTCCCCAACCCCAGAAACAAAACAAAAAAACATTTTAAGTAATTGGTTGATACTGCACGTTTTAAAGGAAAACTTTCAGAGTAAATTCATGAATATGCCATCCGATGTGCACGCAGTTCTTAAAGCAAATCCATGAAATATTCCAATATTTCAGGAACCAGATCCCCACCAACCGTACACGGGAGGATGTGGCGGCAGCAATTCATATCCTGAGCACATACTGAGTACATGCTTTCCAAAATGAAAAATAAATAAAATACATGCACTGTACATGCCCGTGCGAACATTGGATTCCTGTGAAGAACACTGTCCTTAAATGCATACATTTGTGCAACATAAAAGGAGCAGTGCCTGGTACAGTGTGCCACAGCCACACTTGGAAAAATGAAACATAATATGCAAGTAGAAATGACACCCTATATCAACAAATAGCGGTTTCACCCGGTGTTGCCCTGGTCTGTAGCTGACATGCACATGGGGGTCTGCTATAGAACTGTGTCAATTGTTAATCTTTAAAACAGAACCATGCATTTTCTTGGACCAAATACAGTTCAGAACGGACTGGAGCTTTATAGCTAATAAATGCACCAAGGACTGGTTGAGTCTGATCATAAACACTGCTAAATCAGTCTCAGAGAAGTTGATGAATGAAATCATTACAAAACAAGATGCATTAGCAGCAAAAACAATTGTCGGTAACTATCTGAAGAGTATGGAGGTGCTGGATGCGACCATTAAGGAATTTAAAGATTTCAACCTAAATAAAAAAAATCATAAAACTAAAAAAAAACAGCAGCATTCTTGCATGAGAAAAAATACTCCTACACAATTCAAACCAAAATCCCAACACTGGAGAGCCATCAGGACGACAATACCAACACAAAAATAAACCCAAACCAAACAATTGGAACTTCTCCAGTGGGAGTTCTGATGAGGATACAAACAGAGCGGTAAGAAATGTGTGTTTTGAAGACCAGGAGCAGAAAAGATGTGGTAAGCCCCAGGTTTTTCAACAACCACAAGGACGCGGGAGACCGAGAGGTTGGTGGCAGGACCAATCACTCATGATTACGCGCAACAGGGGCAGAGGCCGGTACGAACAGAATGCACCAGGCACTTAAATAGATGCAAAAGAAAAAGAATAAATACACAGCCAAAAGAATCTCTAGTAGTCAATCTATCAAAAATAACACTCTGCTCTACTGAACATGGGGTGCTTCAAAAAGGACTTTCCTTTGTGCCCACCACCAAACATGATCCTTTTCAGGCTAGAGTGCAAGTTACACAGCTAATGAGAAAAATCTGCCTGAAACAACATTTTGCTAAAAATATATGCAATACAACACATGATGTGACCAATCTCCACAACAAATCAACATTCTATCCACCCGCAATTGAATTACTCCTGAATCCATAACATTCGAGAGAGTGTTATTACAAAAAAAATGAGATAGAGGCAGAGACAATAGCCCCTTCTTCAATTTGAGTAAAATTGAGAACATAGTACTGAATGGCCTCCAAGAGAATCAAAACATCATAATTAAATGGGCAGATAAGGGTGGGACTATAGTAGATATGGACAAGACAGCCTATCAAGCTATGGTAAACACACTGGTTGAGGATAGAACCACATATAGGAGACTGGCCACTGATCCCACATGTACTCTTGAAAAATCTTATTGACCCAATAATTGAGGAGGCAATATCAGAAGGTTTTTTGAGTACTAAGGACGCAGATTTTCTCTGGCCCAAGTTCCCAAGGTGTCCTGCTTTCTATTTGTTACCCAAGATACATAAGGGCATTCTGCCACCCCCGGGACGTCCAATAGTCTCAGGGATAGGATCCATACTAGAGCCGCTATCCCAATTTGGTGACTTCTACTTTAAAAATGAGGTTACACTAATGAAGTCCTATATCGAGGACACTACAGCAGTCCTGGTACATCTTGAGACTCTCAATCTATCAAGTGAAAACATATATATAGTTACTATGGATATTGAATCTCTGTATTCAAGAATTCCATAAGGGGAGACATTGTGAGTGGTTGAAAAAACACTATGAACCATACAATCCCCTTTTGAAATGCCCATTAATTTGATAATGGAACTGGCAGAAATAGCACTAACTAGAAACTACTTTATGGTTGATGAAAGGTACTATGAACAGATTTCGGGAACAGCAATGGGGGCACCTTTTGCCCCTACACTGGCTAACCTATATGTAGCTGAGTTTGAGGAGCATTATGTCTATCACGCATCAAACCCCTACATACAAAACATCTTGAGCTGGTGTCGTTATATAG
The DNA here is from genome assembly GCF_040938575.1 of Ambystoma mexicanum. Classification (NCBI taxonomy): domain Eukaryota; kingdom Metazoa; phylum Chordata; class Amphibia; order Caudata; family Ambystomatidae; genus Ambystoma; species Ambystoma mexicanum. The sequence continues at coordinate 125,368,560 of NC_090929.1, forward strand.
ACAACATATTCATGTTTTTGAAGGAATGGAGGACAATCTGAACAAATTCATTAACTGGCTGAATGGTTTGGACTAATTCTTAAAATTCACCCATGAATTCAGTAAGAGTACAGCTACTTTTCTAGACCTTAAATTGACCAGAAAAGGTACGCACATAGAAACCACAGTATTTAAAAAAAAACTACGGATAGGAATTCCCTTCTAGAAATTGAACAGCTTTCATCAAAGAACCCTACGGGAGAACTTGCCCTTTGGGCAATTTCTGAGATTCAAACGTAACTGTACCACGAAACAGGAATTTGAAACATAGGCAATACATCTTAGCCAAAAACTAAGAGAGAAAAATTACTGAGAAATAACAATACGACATGCTAGGAAAAGAGCCTGCAACATCCCAAGAGAAACTACCCTACTACAACATCCAAAAAGGAGAAGAGATGAGAACAAAATAATGGTGGTATCTAGTCACTCACCGATAGTGAATTGTATCAAGAAAGAATCAGAAAACAGTGATACCTACTGAACATTGGGGAAAATAAACTAAATATTCCACATTTTGCAATCAAAAGAAGGAGAATGTTGGTGATGCCCTGGGACATACTTATAGGGAAGAGAAAGAAGAAATGGACAATCAAACAAGGCTGTGGCAACACCCTAATGACGTAGGACATGCACCTTGTGGTACATGCTTGGTATGTATCTGTACAAAACGTTCAACTACTGTGGACATAGGATGGATAACACTGTTGGAACAGAGGGCTTTCACCAACTCCAACACCACAAATGTGGTGTATCTGATGAAGTGCCCCTGTGGAAAAAACTATGTGGGAATGACCACTAGAGCAGTTAGAATCAGAATCTGTGAACACAGGTCTAATATTAGAAGAAAAAGGCTAACTGCCCCCCTTGTGGAACATTTTGTATCAAGCAACCATACGGAGAATGACATAATGGGGACTGTACTAGAAAATGTAGTGGTACTGAAGTGAGGAGGCAATCTGGGAACTATGTTATTGAGGAGAGAACATCGATGGATATTTAGGCTTAGAAGCCACCTGGTCAGTCTCAATGAGGAAATATGCTGGCAAGCACTAGCAGTCCTATAAGATCTTCACTAAACATTGCATTAGGCATAGGAGTTATTTAAACCTTTGAAGGCACTCCTAAACACTATCACCATTCCATTAAGCCATTGAACCACAGTGTCTATATGATGGAATATATATATATATATATATATATATATATATATATATACAGCATAGACATCTGGTTCCTTACACTCGAACTAGCCACTCCTTATTTGTTGTTGAATAGGTGATTGTATACCAATAAATAATAGGCCCGCGACAATG